>NC_134711.1:191484104-192212854 GCF_049634645.1 Pelodiscus sinensis | reverse complement strand
GTGCCTTTTTGGTAACTCATAGTAGGAATAAACCTAGCTTAACCTGCTACTCAGAAATTCCCTCTGTGAAGGGGAAATCCCTGACTAGTATAGAACCACTGTATCAGCTCCACACCTCACTTGTAGCCTGTGATAGAGGAAGCATGTTGCAGAGCGGCTAAAAGAGCTACTACATCCGCTCCACACCTTCCTCTCATTTGTAGCATGGGACATAAGAAGCATGCTGCGGAGTGGCTGCCGAAAATGGGCTTAAACTACAGCAAGGGAGGTTTAGGTTGGACATTAGGAAAAATGTCCTAACTGTCAGAGTGGTTAAACCCTGGAATAAACTGCCTAGGCAGGTTGAGGAATCTCCACATCTGGAGAAATTTAAGAGCAGGTTGGATTGACATCTATCAGGGATGATCTAGATGGTGCTTGGTCCTGCCATGAGGGCAGGGGACTGGACTTGATCTCTCGAGGTCCCTTCCAGTTCTAGTGTTCTATGATTCTAACTTATGAAAAGAGGCATGCCAGGAGTGCTGTGGCTTGCCAACTATTCTTGTCTTTTGGCAGCCCGGTGTAGGTTAGAACAGCCCCGAGGATGCTCTAGTTTATACCAGTGATCAGTGGAATCCCTGGCTGGCCTTAGAATCTAGAAGGCCACAGAGATAATACACAGACATTTGCTCCCATCCTAAACTATAGCTCAGAACTGGGGCTAGTACTTTTCAACTCAGATTCCCACTTCAGCACTATCTTGAACAACCTATTTGTCTTTTCTTTCATTGGCCGCCATCATTTTCTTTTAAACGGCTTTTTTAAAATTTAAAGCACAACTCGAAAGAGGCAAAGGATCAGTGTGCAGTAGTATTAGGTTCTGTCCTCAAAGTTGCCATGTTTCTAGCAAGAGCTGAAGTCACTTATGAAATTGCCAGAATGCCTTGTGTCCCAGAATAACAACTTAGTAGGGAATCTAAGGACTTCAGCAACAGCAACCAGGCATGTTTGTGATGGGGTGGCTTCCAGTTTCAACCACATACATGACAGCAACATAGTAGTTTCGATTGGAGGGGAATTAGTGACTAGTTTTGGAAGCGGTTATGTTAAGAGGCCTGTACAGGCTGCCCCCGACTTACAACGCTGATCAGCTTCAGGGATAGCATCGCAAGTTGGGGGCATCGTAACTTGAGCCTGCATTTACGACAGGCGTTGTTCGCTGTTGTAAATGCGGGGCTGAGGATTTCAGCCCCTTCCACACTTATGGAAAAGGTCATAAGTGCCGGGGGTCATAAATTGGGCCATCGTAAAGCAGAGGCCTCCTATACCAGTTAACTGGTTCCTTTCAGATTCTATTGCTGTATTTTTCTGACTGGTTTCTATCAATTTTGTTGCAATAAATCAAACACCCGTCAATCCACTTCTCAAAGCATCCACAGAGTCCAATCTGAGAAGTGCTGAACACCTGTTGCAAGGTTTTGACCACCATCTGCTCCCAGGGCTCAGCACCTTGCAGAAGGCAATCAGCTTTGCACAGGATTTGCCCCAACTGAAAGCAAAAGAAAGAGCAAGAAACACGGAATAAAGGAAGTTGGTCTTTGTATAAAGCTTTATTTTGGATGTAAAAGGCAGTAGCAGCAGGTTTCCACTTAGTAGCAGTTCCTTCTACTAGTATTTGGCACATCTTGCAGCGGCTCTGAGGGAATCTCTGCCCTTCAGTGGGAGTTTCATGGATGGCTCAAGACTTTCAGACATGATGATGATGATGAAAGATGAAACAAGATTTTAAAACAAGACTACTAAAATTAGATTTAAAATTGAGACATTTGAAAAAATGGCCCTAGGAGTGCTCAGTATTTTCTGGTCATCAGGCTCCTTTAAGGTGTCTCAGGGTAGGCACCCAGAAGTCACTACTAATCTGTTAAAATCTTAGCCCTAGTGTATGTGAACAGGTAGGACCATATTCCCAAAGTCATCCTCTAAATCTGGTTCACTCAAAAATGCATGCTCCACCCTCTTCCCCCCCCCCCCCTTTTTTTTATACTCCTGGATGTGTTTGGCTGCTGGCATCCCATAAGATAGGGGTGGGCAATCATTTTTGAAGGGGGGCCACTTCAAAAGTTTTCAAAGTTGTTGCAGGCCGCCCGGGAAGGGGCAGGGCCTCAAGTAGAAGAGGCAGGGCTTTTAAATAGAAACAAGTGAAAGGGCTCGTGCCTCCCATGTGGCTCCCAATGGTGGGGCCAGGAGCTGCGAGCCCTTTCAGTTGCTTCTATTTAAAGAGCTCGCACATAAGCAGCCACTGGAAGGCACAAGCCCTTTAAACAGAAACATCTGAAAGGGATCACAGCTCCTGGCCCCTTAACACGTTGCCTGGCAGCCTACTAGTAGGTGCGAACCCTTTAAATAGACTCAAGCGAAAGGGCTGGCATCTCCCCAGCAGCTCCCAGGCGATGCACTAGCAGCAGGGCCAGGAGCTGTGAGCCCCTTCAATCACTACGATTTAAAGGGCTTGTGCCTTCCCCACCACTGCTAACACATTACCTGGTAGCAGCCACGTGGACGGCACAAGCCCTTTAAATAGAAGTAGTTGAAAGGGCTCACTCATCCCCAGCTCCCAGGCAACGCATTAGGGGGCGGGCCAGGATCTGTGCGTGGGCTGGATCAAATAGGTTCCTACCATAGGAAAATGCATGAGATGGCAGAGATGGTGAAGCTATGTTTTTGCACCCAGGATATCTAACAGATTGACTAAAACACTGGGACAAGGACAGTGGTTGATAGCTCAGCTCCTCAGCTCGAGTAACTTTTTAGCTTCAGCATGAAGCTCATTTGTGCAGGAGACAGAACTTTCTTGGTGGCCAGCCCTTGACCATGGAAGAAACTCCCCTAGGAACGTGGCACCATCACATACCTCACTTCCTTCCACTCCAAGTGAAAGGCACATTGCTTTGAGCTTGCCTTTGCCAGCAAACAGAGCTACAAGTGTCTATAAACATAATATAAAAAATTTGAAAAACACCCTCACAACTCACACTTCTCCAGGTCAGGGGGGAGCAAAGAGGAAAAAACAAACCCCAAACATCACATTGCTGAATGCGGCACTGGAAGTTGCTCAGCTCTTTGCTGATGTGCCAAGTAGAAGGATATCTATAGATGAGAATGCCAGAGGGGTTCTGATGAAGCATTATCTCTTATTCTTTTGGCTATCCAAGCATGGCATTACACATTCAGCCCCAGAAGGGCAGGCACTGCTTTGCTTTTTGTATTTCACAGCCATCCAATGGATCATTTGTTACCTTACACAGAGTTTGGAAACTCTGAAGTGCAGCCATCAGAGGGCAGAAGTGGTGTCACTGATGTTCCGCTCTAATCAAGGAACCAGCTGTAATGCTCCGACTCTGAAAATGATGTCTAACAGAAAAATGGGCACCCATGTCAGGTCAGGGTCTCAGCCCCTTGGGCACAGCTCCAACCAAGAGCAGCTGAAAAGCGCCAAGCTATAGTTGAAATTCAAGCCTGCTACTGGATAACAAGGCTGCTTTTCTTTTCCACCCTGTCCTCACCGACTCAGGTGCTGAAAATGCCACCAGAGCCTCATGACCTGCTGCTACGCAGGGAGCTACTAGACGAGTCCTACAAGAATAACACTGGTGAGAGCTACCACCACTGAGCCAGGAGATACTTCAGAGGGAGCCAACCCAGGGGAGAAAGGAGTTGGAAAGAGACAGCCAGAATGAGAACCCCCCTATTAGGGCTGCTCAGAGCAGGAGGAATAGTTGTTGGGATTGCCACCACGGCCAGTGTCCCATTGACATCAAAGGAACCATGTACAGTCTTAATGGTACAACACTTACATAAGCATTTGCAGGTTTGAGACCCTCAAAACCAATGCCTTACCTTGCTGCCCTATAAATCCCTGTACAAGTCTGGCAGGTTTCCCTTTAGACCAATTCAGCTATTTCAAGACTTGACTGTAGTTACCATTTACCTAGTCCAGAAGGGAGAGAGAGAAAAATCATACCAATCCCGCCCCACCCCCAGCACACAGCCACATAGCTAGTGACCATTAATGATCTTTTTATACAAAATTAGAATCAAATACCTCCTGGAGTAATTCTTTAATTCAGGGATCTTGCCAACCTTCAGGGTTTGTTCCATTTGGAAATATAATGCAAAATGCGTGAAAGGAAAAATTAAACAAGATTTAGGTCTACTTTTAGGGGGTTTCCTAGAACACATGCCTAGGTCAACTTGAGCTTTCTGTGCTTTTGAGTGGTTTCACTTACATTATGCCACCAAACAATATCAGGCACTTTTGTGCTGCTCCCATTTCTCCATAATAGTCACTGCTTTGTCATGTTATATATTGCCTTTCATGCAGCTTTAAAATGAGCATTAGTCTCTTTGTAATGCTATTTTACTAGGTTAAATTTGGTGAATTCTAGTGATCATAAAACAGTCATCCCTATATGGTCTAGGCATCCCTTGAATACTTCTCCTAATGCAAGCAGAACCTCATATAACAATAGTGTGTGGGCTCTTTCAAGTAGAGGCTACATCTAGCTCACCTGGGATTAAAGCCATTCTTGAAGCCTCTATGCCCCATGCCTCTTAGTTTATTTGCCTGTTAGTTCACAATGGGAAGAAATCATTAAGATCTGCTCATACAAGGAAACAGAGAGAATTTTCCTGGACTCAATACAACCATACCACTTGCAGTGATCACTTATCCATTTTGACTTTGGTATGTACACTTACATCACAGCTCCTAGGTGGAGGAGCCAGCGGGCTTTGCACACTGCCCCTGCCTGAAGACACCGCCCCCACAGCTCCCATTAGGTTCAGTTTCTGGCCAATGGCAACTGTGGAGCCATAGCTCATGGTGTGGTAACATAAGGAGCCTTCCTGGCCTTTCCTCCCCCTAGAAGCTTCAGGGACACATGGACCTGGATAGGTATCCTGTCAGCCCTGCCAACACTCCTGGTTCTGGACCACATGACACTGTTTGTCCCCTCAGCACTACCAGTTCCTGGACCACATGCCAGAGCTCAAACCACCCCTAGATCACTCCTGCCTCCCCAACCTGCCAGCCCCAGCCACCTCTGGCCTGTTGACTCAACTTTTAGTTAGGTATATATAATACAAATGGAAAAGTCATGGACCATGGCTTTTGTTTACTGCTGATGACCATCCATGACTTGTACTAAAAATACCTGTGACCAAATGTAGCCTTAGCTATGAGGGCAGATTGAAAATATTGGGTTTGTTTAGTTTGGAAAAAAAGGAGTGAGAGGGGATGTGATAATTTTCAAGCACATAAAAAGTTGTTACAAGGAGGAGAATGAAAAAACTCTTCTTCTTAACCTCTGAGGATGGAACATGAAGCAATTGCAACAAGGGAGGTTTAGGCTGGACAGTAGAAAAAAAAATACTTAATTGCCAGGGTGGTTAAGCACTCGAATAAATTGCTTAGGGAGATTGTGGAATTGCCATCATTGGAAATTTTTAAGAGCAAGTTAGACAATATCTGTAAGGTATGGTCTAGAAAATCATAGAATAGTAGAACTGGAAGGGATCTTGAGAGGTCATCAAGTCCAGTTCCTTGTACTCATGGCAGGACCAAGCACCATCTAGATCATCCTCGACAGCTGTGTATCTAACCTGCTCTTAAGTATCTCCAATAACAGAGATTCCACAGCCTCCCTAGGCAATTTATTCTAGTGCTTAACTACCCTGACAGTTATGAAGTTTTTCCTAATGTCCGATCTAAACCTCCCTTGCTATAATTTGAGCCCATTGCTTCTTGTCCTGTCCTCAGAGGATAAGGATAATAATTTTTCTCCCTCCTCCTTGTAACAACCTTTTAGGTATTTACTCCTTCCATGAGCACAGGGAACTAGACCAAATGTCCTCTCATCTTGAGGTTCCTTCCAGGCCTGTGAGTCTGTGTGTGAAGGGAGATCTATTAGTTCTCAGATCTTGAAGGACATAGTGATCAGAAACTAACTGCAGATAGTATTTCCTTTTTTTAATAAAACCAGTTAATTTTAAATTGAAAAACATATTCTGATAATCTTTTTGTAAGATATCCATGCTATCTTTTAAGGTACTGGTATGTCATTAAAAAAACCCTAACATTGAAATGCTGTTTTTGTGCATTTTAAATTGAATTTAATTTCCATCCAAGCATGACTGACCAAAGTCACACATGAAAAATTAACATCTAATGAATAAAAAATGCATCATTTTCTCAATAAAATATAAAAATTAAAAATCAGAATAAATGTAGCTAAGATACATAATTCCTTGAACATGTGTGTGTTTAGTGTATCTTCCTGATTATCAAGAAGCACCAAAGTTTGTGTAAAGGCTGTAGTCAATGTGTTTTAATGGTTACTGTTGAATAAGAATGAAAACGTACAAATGCAAAACACAAGTGAAATCAAAGTTTCCTGCTAGCTGATTTTAATCATGATTAAAGTAGGTAATTTAAATTGTGACTCCCAGTTTTTGGAGTAGTTCCTTTTTTGGGGGCAAAAAGGGAATCAAAACCCAGGCCTACCTGAACTAGGCCTCGTTTACTATTGCACCATTGAGCATTGGTCTGAGGGGTTTCTCATCCAAGAGTGCAGAGGAGGATTTGTCAGAATTAAGGGAAAGGTGGAGTGAGGGTGGCATTAGCTAATGCAGTTTAGCCAACCCTGACCTTTATGTACCCTTAGGACTACCTAAGATAGATCTCAACCAGCTACATTGAAATTAATTGTTGGCCTGAAACTGTGTTGGAGAAAATGGTAGAAGTCAGGTTGCAGTTAACTAATTATTGTAAAACTAATCTCAGCCTCTTTTCCTAATGTAGGAACATCCTCACATGCAGAAATCAAGACACCAAGACCAAGGCTATTGTAGCTAGACTAAGATTTTTCAGATCCAATAGTTACAGCTTCTGTTGGGCCAGCAAAGGTTGCTGTGTAGACAGGACTCTGTTTTTAATTGTTGGCTCTCTTTTGTTTTATGAAAGCACTATGTTGTCTGTGCTTCCCCCTCCCCAAAGTTGCACCTGTTGGGTATTATGGGTTCAGAAAATCAGTTTAGGCAAGGCAATGGGTCAGAAAGGAACTGGCTTCCTTGCTATATGGCGGAATATAACATGGTCTTACTAGAATTTCTCCAAATGGAATCAGATTTGTACAATGTACCATTCATTATCTGTGTTCAGGGTAAAGAGGAATAAAACTAAGCTAGGAGAAAAGACATGAGGAATTTCTGTGACTAATTGCTCCTCAGAAGGGAAACTAGCCAACACCAAATCAGCTACCTTCTTGGCAAAAGGAACTAAAATAATTTGTCTTTGGTTTGTTTTTGCTGAAGGAAGCCCAGGATTTTCCACTTCTCACACTATTGGAACTCGGTCAGTAGTTCAAAGGAATGAAAATCTCCAGAGAAGCATAGCACACTTCCTCCCAGCCATTATGAAACTGAATGGATATTTTTAAAAGAGCTAAGAAAATATTCCATTGCCTGGACTTCCGTATGCCTGAAAGCAGTCTCTCATGAGCCAGATACATGAAAGTTTCTCTTCCACTTCCTGGGAAATTCCCACAGAATTTCCCTTTTTGATCATGATTTTAAAAAAAATATAATATATGGATTGCAGACTACAAGGGTGGTTTTTCCTTCCCCTCTGTGTGTGTCTGGTCTAGTGACATTTGTTGAGGGGATTTTGTAGAATAACAGCTAATTTTAGCATTAAGCCTGTCTGAAAACTGAATAAATAATAAACTAAATAAAAAATGTTTATTAAATAAAAGAAAATTTAAAGAGTCACTCTTCAATCAAGGCATCTCAAGTAATCTACAAGCTAATTACAACCATTAGTAGCTGACAATCTGACTTTTTAAATAGCAAAATTGATAGAAATGTTCACAATTGCGATTAGTGGCTTATATAGGTAGTGTGTTTAGAGGCATCCCTTTTGGCATCTAAATACAATACCTGTATAACCAACTAATCCCAATGGTGAACGTTTCTACACAACTTCAGCTATTTAAAAATGTCAAATTGCCAGCTTTGGGTTTGATGCTGCTCAGTCACACTCACGTAACTCTGGAGTAATTCCACTGACTCCAGTGTAGCTGCTTCAAACTTACGCTTTGGTGACTGAAAATATTTATCCCTAAAAATAAAAGGTTGTAAAGGAACACTATATATGGGGACAGAATTTGATTTCTCCACTTGGTTTCTCTACAAGGGTTTGCAATATTCATGTCATTCCCTCCTTAGCACCAGAACACCCCAACCCCTATACGTTTATATTTCTTCAATTAACTCCCCTCTGCAATACACATTAACATTAGCATCAATATATTAGCTCAACTTCACAACAACCAATCATTGTGCACACGGGATAGAGAAAGATACTCAAGTGAGGAAAAATAGTTTAATTCATAAAGATTTAAGAAGCTGTCATCAAATGTAATAAAAAGAAAATACAAAAAATAAAGATACCGCAGCTATGTTCTTGTTACCTTCAGACACAATACAGCAATACAAAACTGCAGCAGGTGTGTAACTGGGCTTATGGGAATAAAGCACTTCTATTAACTTGAATGGGCATATTCAGGTCAGTAAAGCGTAAGGTGTTTGCTGAAGTGTTCATAGAATCTAGGCCAGTGTTTCTTAAACTGTGTTCCATGGCACACTGGTGTGCCGCGAGGCAGTTGGAGGTGTGCCGCAGAGAACAACAGAGTTCAAAATGGCCACCCTTAAAGAGGCAGGAGACCTTTTTTTTGCTCAATAAATTCCCTCTCCCCCCCCCCCCCCACCAACCCTTTCACTTCCCCTCCCCCAACAAAAAATCCTTGGTGTGCCTCATAAAAAATATTTTGGTGTTTCTCAGGCTTAAAAAGTTTAAGAAACACTGATCTAGGCTTTCTTCAATAATTAGTCATATAGCACTTAAATCCAAGATCAGAACACACCTGAACTTTGGAATCCAGAACGCCACCCAAGAGCTGGTCTCTATTGCTGTAGTGAGCTGAACTAACATGCTAAACTTTGCAGAAGTTTGGGTCTGGATCCTGACTTTGTGACATGGGCCTATTTCTACAGGTAACGAGGGTTGCCAGGTGTCTGGTTTTGAACTGTACAGTCCAGTATTTGAGATTTCTGTTCAGGAAACAAATTGAGAAAATAGAAGTGTCCGGTATTTTCTAAATAAGATGTAATATAATGTCAAGTATGTCTGGTATTTTTGTTGAAACCATCTGGCAACCCTACAGGTAACAGGCTAATAAAAGTTTTTTGTACACTCAACCCTTACTTTCATTCTTGTCTGCCACCTTATATGTGCCACTGATTGCACACAGCAACAGTCAACTTAGGTGGCAGAAATACCAAAAGGACAATTTATAGTTACTGGAAAAAACCGAGTATCCCAAGAGACATTCAGGATTGCAGCTAAGCGTATGACAACAGACAAGGGTTGAACAAAGACCTCCAGTTCAGGCATCCTGATTCAGTTTTCATCTATGCCAACTTGAAGAGCCAGCTACTGTTTGTCATGACACTTGTCACATAACTTCTTACTGTATATTTTAGAAATGTGACTTTGTCTGAGTCTGTTTGTTCAAGAATTCCTCCTATACTATAAGAGCTAGGACCACCAAATCCAGCATGCAGCTTCCTTTTAACATAACTTAAAGTAAGGTGATGGTTTGGTTGTGCTAGGACAATAGGATGTGCCTAGAATTAAACTGTTTCTCATAAAATGGAAAGGGAAGGGTCTGGTAGGGACAGTTATACTGTGGAATAATGACAGGAGGCAGCAAGGGGCCAGTGATGGGGACCGGACAGCTATAATCCCTTTGGGCCAGCAGGGGACAGGGATGGAGAAAGGGACAGCTATTTATTATATATTTCAGAGAGTTTGTCTTTTTGTGTATCTATTTGCCTTTGTGTCTTTCTGTCACACATCTAGGGGACATGCACCCCTTCCCCAGCTATGCCAGTTGCAGAGGCCATGAACAAATGCTTCTCACCTGGCCCCAAGTTGCTGTGGTGAGAGAGGGCTGGGGTAGTCCTCTCTCCCTGGGCAACCTGCATACTGAACCCCTCATCCCAGCCCCACCTCAGAGCAATGATTCAAATGAAGCATCTACATTTTCATTTTAGTTTCCAAAAAAAACCTAAAAAATGAATTGAGTTAAGGACCTGGGCAATGCCAGGTAAATCCTCAAGTATTAGCTAATTAAAAGTGGATCAAAATCTATGAGACACATTTTTTGAATGTAATTTGGATGACCAATCTATAGGTCTTTAATCACAGAAACTCTAGACATCAGTGATAGAAATGTAGCCGTGTTAGTCTGGTGTAGCTGAAACAAAAAACAGGACTATGTAGCACTTTAAAGACTAACAAGATGGTTTATTAGGCGACGAGCTTTCATAGGCCAGATCAAATAGCGGAAGAAAATTGTCTTTAAAGTGCAACATAGTCCTGTTTCATCTAGACATCAGGTACTTGTAAATGAAAGATACCAAATGGATCTGAAGCTGAGCTAGTAATTCCTTCTCTACTCCATTACAGCTTGCCATGATTATCTGTGCCTTACAGCAGGGAACTCATGCCAGGGAATAGAAATGCTGCAAGGACACACACTGTGGAAGGCAAAGGCCAAGCTTTTTAAATATACCTAACTTTAGACATCCAAAAATACCTGATTTCTATACGTAGTTTGGCACTCAGTTCTCATTGACATTCATCAGAATTGTGAGAGCCCAACACCTCTTCAAAAATCACCCCACTTATTAACTTTAGTCATGCCAATTTGAAAATCTTGGCCTAAGAGTTAAATCTCTAAGGCCTTGATCCCGTAAATACATATGTATGTGATTAATCTTTTATACATAAATATTCCTACTTAACGCCCAACAGCCATTACATTAAGTACATGGACAGGCCCACTGATGGGGGAAGGGCAAAGGGGCAACTGCCTGAGGGCCCAACAATTCAAAAGGGCCCAGACCCTTTAAAACACTGCTGGAGCCCCACGTGGCATGCTCCAGGAGGTGCTAGCAAGGGAAGGCTAACTCCCAGCCCCGCCCTTGCCATGGGAGGCCCTGTCTCTTCTAGAAGCGACGAGCCACACCCACCCATCTTGCAAATCTGTTGTTTTGAGCAGGGGATTGGACTAGATGATCTCCTGAGGCCTCGTCCCACCCTAATCTTCTATGGTTCTATGACAGAGCAGAGGCAGTGAAATTTTCAGGGGAAGAAAGGGGAATCAGAAGCAAAAACAGTTTCTTTCTGGCTATCAGAGAGAGACCACAATAAGGAACAAAAATCGCCTCTGACTTCCTTCAAAGTTTCATAAAAAGGCAGGAGATCATCACATGTCACTAGCCTCAGGAAATAAGTCTAGTCATCAGGCACAAAACCAGGCATGGAGAGAAACGCTTCATGACATTCCGTTTGTATGATATGTTTTCAGGGCCCTCCATGGGATATTAAACACTCTGGGCTTTCAGAAATCCACAATAATTGATATCAGGAGAAACGCAACAATTGTTATATTTGACACACTAACCTGTCACATAAAGGTGGTCACCAAGTCACACACCATTTCTCCCCGACGGCAGGAAGAGAAGGTGACCCCTGCTGTTCTTCTTTCTGCAACGGATTGGAGAAGCAAGGAGTTATTCACTAAAGTGTAACTTGCTACCTCTGGGCTGTGTCTAGACTGCATCCCTTTTCCGTAAAAGGGATGCAAATTAGACACATCGCAATTGCAAATGAAGCGGGGATTTAAATCCCCCCTGCTTCATTTGCATAAACATGGCTGCCGCTTTTTTCCGGCTCGGAGCTTTACCGGAAAAAAGCGCCAGTCTAGATGTGGATCTTTCGTAAAATAAAGCCTTTTTCGAAAGATCCCTTAGTCCTCTTTAAATAAGGAAAAGGGATGCAGTCTAGACACAGCTCTGGTGCAATATGTGCATGTGTGTTTAAGATAGGGCTGTAAACATTGTGTAGAATGGAGGGCTTAAGAGAGGCATGGGGTTGATTGCCTTAGAGACTGAAGTCTAGAAAAAGTACACCCTAAGCAACCACAGTACAAGCTTCTTTGTGTACCCCCATACTAATGTGCCTCCACCCTTTCCTAGAGGGATTTGCACAGGAGAAGAAAGTAGTTCAGTCTCCAGGGCCATTCAGACATTTGTTTCTGACCCGACATCAGCCACACTGGTGGCACCTGAAGTGGATTTCATGGACCACTGAAAATTGGACTCAATTGGGCCCATAACCAACCATTTCATAAAGACCATTGACCATCCATAAGATGGTAGTTGCTTTTGGTCACTACAAACCCAGGCTGGCTTCAAATCATTTGTGTAGCAGTGAGAGTTAATATACTGTCAGTTCTCTGAGCCATCTAGTTCCTCTCCATTTTTCAGGTTTGGCAAGAGACAATGTTACATCTATATGTATTCATAAAATGAAACTTTATTCAGAAATCAAAGAGCAAGGCCTGACGAGTCCCTGAAAATTTATTTCCTCCTCCCCTTTGTCTGATGGTCCCAGACCTTGTGACTTTGAGGGCAAACTGCAAGGTTCATCTATTTACCTAGCTTTTGGGAAGAGGTAGGTGGGGGGGAGGGGAGGGGGAGAGGTGGAAAGGCTTTTGAGTGTGCAAATGTGAGATCTGCACAATCCTATCAAAGTCACATGCATGTGTAGAATGAAGCAGTTAAGGGCTTTGGACCTTCTACAGAATATAACTCACAGCTAGAATTTGTGACTTCACATCATCCCAATATCCTGGTAAAGTTACCCCTTTGTCAGCCTCAACCACCAGTCTGATGTGCTCAGGGTATTTAAAGCTGCCCTAACTGGGCAACTGGGGATTCCTAGAGCATGGAGAAATCTCAGCAAGCGTAGAGCCAACACCACCAACCTCCTTCCCTCCCAACATAGGGGCACATTAGGGCTGTGCTGAGGACAGGAGAAAGCATGCACAGAGTATGCTATAGTCTGGAGGTATCCAGCAGGCATAACAACCCTTTTTATAAAGCTACAAACCACAGTAATTCTGAACAGCCCTGAGGTTGTTGTAGAGTATGTTAGAGGTCAAACAGCCTCCAGGATTGAGAGGAGGGCAGAGAGATGGCATAAGTCACCCTTACTGCTCCATCCCACAGATGCCCCAAACCCTTCTACCATGTGTTGGAACGGAAGACAGAGGCCACAGCCCGGAACTGGCTTTTCACTTTGGGTGATCTAGACACATTTGGTAGCATGAAGCGTGAGCAATAGCAGCAGCTGCCAAAGCTCTGTCCAAAGTCTAGAAATCTCCAGAAATCCACTTCCAAATGAGAGGTAATTCTCATATACTACTGTGACTTAAATCTGCATGCATATGTGTGTGTGTGCATACCACAAGCTGAGCTCTGAATATTGGCCAAAATCATTGTCAACTTGAAATATGTCTGGGGAAAATCTCATTGAGTGAGCTGCAGTGAATGACCTTTCATTACATTTATAGGTTTCCTATGGTTAAGAGCCAGCTGGGGACACTGCCAAGTTCCGGTATGGACTGCTGAATCATCAGCACTATCTCAGAGAAACCAGATCTGGAGTTTTATTTGCACATTCACCTGTGCATGCCCTGAAAGCCAGATACCAAGGTAAGAGGACTGTCTTGGCTGAGACAAGCAAAGGGTGTTTGCCATGAGGAATCATATTTTTTGCAGCTTCTTTTAACTGGAGAGTAGACATTTGGCCTCTCTCCTAACTTTAGTGTCATGGTTTACAGGAGTAGGTCACTAAGGCAAAGATGGGGTGGGGTGTGGGGGAGGAAGCAGTTTGTTTTGTTTTGAAGTTCAAGCAACAAGGGTCTGACAATTCAAAATTTCAATTAAAAGTCCAAGCCAAGAAAACCCTGAAGGCCCCAATCCAAACCTGAAGGCACCAAACCCAAAGAATTGCACTAAATGGTGCCTGACATCTCTTTCCTTGATTCTCTTAGCCCAACTACTAGTGTTTCGGATTAATGGGTTATGCCCACAAAAGTTCATGATACCATCTACATGTTTTATTAGTCTCTAAGGTGCTGCAGGACTATGTTGTTGTTTTTTAAGGTTTTCCAGGCACAGACTAACACAGCGACCCCTCCAAACCTTTTGAAAATGTCAGTGGCTTATAGAGTAGAAGTTTGTTCAGTGTTATCACCACATTGTGCTGAAGACTCTCACTGTAAGCCAGCATTGCTTACGTTGCTCGGCAGTGTGGTAGACTCGGGGAGCTGAGAGGAAGAGTTGGCAAAGATATTAGCCCTCTTAAAGGTGGCCTGTCCCCATCGGACATTACTTGAGTTCAGTTTTGAGTTCTATTAGATGCACAGCTGACTGCAGACCAGGACTTTGCAAACAGAGAGGCATAGCAAAAAAAGGGCTCATGACAAGGCTCCCTTCCCAGGTCTTCCCATCCCAGCACCCTACTGTATGCATCATCCCATAGCAACCCACCAGGTATCCCCAAGTCACCTCTCATTTCTAACCTAGACCCTAACCCCACACTCTTCTGCAGTCAAAGCATTTGGGTATATCATTGCAGAGAGCCACAGCTAGATTTTTGGATTATGGGTGAAATAACCACTGCTTTAGATGATACAGTATCAGAATGTGACCAGAAGTGATACATCACGGTATGACGGGGGACCATACATTCCATTTTTCCTGCAACCCCTTTTTTTAAGCTCTGTCCCAACCACCCTGAGGTTTTTTTCTCCTTCAAAAGGAGGCATTTGTCCCGTTTGCTCTTGCTGACTCAGTTGGCAAGAGCAGAGAGAACAAATGCCCATTTGTGTCAGAAAAGCAGGGTGCAGGTGGAGGGGACAAGCAGAGATGAATGTGGGAAACAGGGCTAGGAAAAACAGTGTTCCAACATCCAGGGACCCCACATGGTTCCACCCACCAGGCAACAACCTCTCACCAGGTGGGGGAGAGGGCAGGGTTCAGCCACAGCACGGAGCGGGGGCTTTAAGTGAATAGCTGGGGGTGTCCTGTTTTCTCATTGGGAGATATGGTCAATCCTGTACTAGGAGCACACTACACCAGCTGTCTGTGATCTGCTGTCTCACCTCCAATGATTGTCTATAGATTTTTGGATTAAATTCAGAGCACTGCTTTTTGATCTAGAGAGCCTGACATGGCCTGGAACTCATCTACCTGAGGAATTATTTTTCTTCCTGTTACTCTGACAGTTTTAATTGGCAAAAGTTCTCAGGTGGAGTTCCCCTGAGTTAATTGAAGTGAAGATTGATGACAGGCTGTTTTTCATATTGCTTCAGACTAGGAAAAGAGATAAGTATATATATTTTTAAATAAGTGCTTGTTTCATGGTCAACACTGAACATGAAGGCCCCTTAACACTGGAATTTACTCTCCACACATACAGCAGGAAATACCCTGAATCTATCTGCCTTCAGATTGTAATATGAGGCCTATGAATTTTCTCAAGCACTTGGGAAAGCCATGGGTATTTGTCTGCTTGTATAATTGTTAAGTTAGCTGATTTAATTTTGTTGCAGGGTTGGGCTAATTTGCCTGACTTCTAGAATTGCAGTTTTTATATGGTGTCGTATTTTAATTGCTGTGAAGGCTGCCCTAAGGCTGCTGAAACGCGCTTTTTCCTGTTTAAAAAAAAAAAATTCCCTTCAACAGTTTAGGGTAGGAACAAGACTTGACTGGATTCTTTAACCATTTAAAGAATAATTCTTCCGCGAAAACTACCATTTTTTGATAGTTTTTCAAACACAGATTTAAAAAAAAAATCCCATGTGATCACTTTGTAAGACTGAAATGAAGAAAGCATTGCTCCATTGCGCGCTGTCAATAAACAACTAGAGAAAAGAGAAGAGAGAAAGGGGCTTAATACCACAAGCCAGTTAGCGTCATATGAAGTGGTATGTTAGAACCCCTAGATGCATGGATGGTGGTTGAGCATAGGGCTGGGGGAAGCAAGACCCAGCCCTGCCCCTTCTGCCCAAAGCCCTGCCCCCCATGAGAGCTAAGTCCGTCTCCAGCCCCCCACAGAAGCCTCCCTGGCCCTAGCGTCTCTGGACCCAGAGCAAGGGGAGGGCACACTGCCCCCGCCTGCCCATCCTCAGTGTGGCTGAAGCCCAGGAGCCATCTTGAAGCTGGGGGCAGAATGTGGGCAGGGCCATACCTCCCAGTTTGGGAAGACATTGCCTTCCCCTGCCTCTTATACCCACTAACTAGAAGCCATTCATTCTAATCCTGCTTTATTACACATGGGGGCTGTGTCTACACGGGGCCACTTATTCCGGAAAAGCAGCCGCTTTTCCGGAATAACTTGCCAGCTGTCTACACTGGCCACTTGCTTTTCCGAAAAAGCAATGACGATCTATTGTAAAATTGTCAGTGTTTTTCCGGAAAAACTATGCTGCTCCCATTCGGGCAAAAGTCCTTTTCCGGAAAAACTGTTCCGGAAAAGGGCCAGTGTAGACAGCACAGTAGTCTTTTCTGCAAAAAAGCCCTGATCGCGAAAATGATGATCGGGGCTTTTTTCCGGAAAAGCAAGTCTACATTGGCCATGGACGCTTTTCTGGAAAAAGTGCTTTTCCAGAAAAGCATCCTGCCAATGTAGACGCCCTTTTTCCGGAAATACTTATAATGGAAAACTGTTCCGTTTTAAGCATTTCCGGAAAAGGGTGCCAGTGTAGACGTAGCCGGGCTGTGTCTAGACTGGCAAGTTTTTCCGCAAAAGCAGACGCTCTTTTCCACAAATGCTTTTAACGGAAAAACTTTTCCATTAAAAGCATTTGCAGAAAATCATGCCATTCTAGATGTAGCCATGTATTTCTATAGTGCCTAGGAAGCCACATCATAGAGCCCCACTCAACGAGGTGCTGTACAAAGAGAATAAAAAGACAGTCTCTTTCCCCTGAGGTTTACACTTTATGTAGTTCCAATCTGAAATGCGCTCTTAGGCCTGGTCTAAACAAGAACACCCCACTGGTTTACTAACAGTATTATTTTAAACCAACTTAGTGAAGCAATTGCAAACCCCATGTGTGGACATTTGGGTTGATTTAAGAATGTTTATACAGTTTTAACTGAATCAGCTTAAAAGAAAATCACTCCTCCAATTAAACCAGTGAAACTTTCTCATGTGAACAAGAGGGTCAAGACCTTACTTCTGTGCAAAGGTTGAGCTTAAGAAAAGCACAGTTAAATGACATGGCTGGATACTAAAATGATGGCTGATTTACACATGTTTAAGATAAAGATGGCTTGTATTACCAGGCTCCTTGTTTTCAAGCCTTATTATGTTCATATTTAAGAGAAGGAGAAGTCCTATGGGAAAGTTAAGTGGAAGCAAATCAGCTAGAGCTGCAACAACTCCGAAGAATGAGCAGGCTTGGCTTAAGGAAAAGCCTCACTGTTCTTTGGGTTCTTAAGCCTGCACCAATGTTACTCAAGGAAACGACACCCAATGTTACCCACCATGGTCACTTGAAAGGTCATGAAGGGTGTGTTCTGACATCATCGACTTCAGCAAGCTTGGGGATGTACTGACAAAAGAGCCAGACCCCAGAACTATTGCAAGCAGGTGCACATTGAATGACTCCAGCAGAGTTACATGCACTGTCAGCAGGTTTGAGTCTGCTCTCAAGGCTGCTACAGCCCCTGTGCACAGAGATGGGTGGGATGCCCGGCCAACCACAAGTTCCTCCTGTGCAAGTGGCCTCTCTAGGTGGTGGGGACACTGCAGCAGTCCCTGTGACAGCGCCCTTCTTCCTGTAGGAGTGGTGTGAACAGAGGCATAGGGCACGGCTCCAGGCAATCAGGTCTGACTGGGGCTGAACTGAATGAGGGAGTAGCAAAAGCAGCATAAAAACCACCTTCCCTTTTGGGGGTCTTGTGCCAAGCACGGCTCAGCCAGGCTTGGGTCGTGGGAGTTTAACATTCAGTTTTCAAGCTACTGCTAATAGTCTACATAGCCCTGTGTCAGTCTGTGTGTGTGTGCGGTGTAGGATCTTAGAGGCAAATCACAGGGCTGAGAGGCTCACTACCTGTGGTCAGTGGACAGGAGCACTGCTGGATTTTAGAGAGTTGCTGACTTAACTACTGAGAGGAGAAAAAAACCACTGCCAAGTTCTTGTAATATTGTTTTGCCATATGAGGAAATGCTGTAGCAATCACTACCGGGTTGGGGGAAGGCAGCCACAAGACAATCTCTGTATAACACATGGTGCACATTACTGAGAAATCTGTGTCTGTGAGATAAACCCTGCGCCAAGCAGGCAGCTAAAACAACAGGCAGGGGCCTACCAAGGAAGGAATTCACTCAGGAAACTCTCTCAGCCACATCCCAAATCCACTTACCCTCCCCATAAAGGAACAAAAAAAACACACTAGTAACATTTTATGCACAGTGAGCAAGAAGAGGGGGATTTTTTAAGGCTGAGTAAACCTTCCTTAAGAAGAGTGACTAAACTGCCTTCCCTTGTAGATGTATCAGAGATCACAGGAGTCTAATCTGGGTCTCATCATCCAGATTTACCCCTTAATATACTAGCACCTCCTTAGATGTTCTGCAGCAAAGAACGGTGAGTTCCCTGTTGGCAGCAGACACTATGCTAGAAACGAGGCAAGATCTAGGAACAGAATAGAAGCAGCTGAGTCAAGGCTTGTGTATGGATCCAATCCAACCCTATGGCCTCCAGGCTGAATGTCCTGTTTTCTCCAGATTTGCCCTGACTCATTCTGCTGCTGCTGCTGCTGCCTTAGTCAGCTCACACCAAGAAACAATAGGAGGCTCAGGCTGGGAGCAAAACAGGATTATCATGAAGACCCAGGCACCTCTATGCTTAAATTGCATGTCAGCAGAAGGAAGGTGAGCAGGGACTAGGACCTCCTCTTCCAGCCTTTAACATAGAGCACTGATTCTCAACCAGGTGTAGGTATAGCCCTGGGGGCACCCAGAGGTCATCCAGAGGGTACCCACTGATCTAGATCAGTGTTTCTCAGGGGTCACGGGACAGGTTTAGGGTGTCAGAAGTGCAGGACTCACTTTTGGGGTGGCAAGCAGGATGGCCCCATGGGGCTCCAGACAATTAAGTTACATGGTTCAGTCTCACCACGTGGGGCTCGGGCTTCAGATGAGGCTTAGGAGCAAAAAGGCAGCTCGATTATCCCACTGAAATGTTATATTCCAACTGATGTAATTGAAAAGTTGTGTGGCAAGAATGAGAAAGTGGGCAATATGTCAGAAATAGCACCCTGTGACACTTCGGTATTTTTAGGTCTGATTTTGTAGCAAGTCATTTTTAAGAGAGGTGAAACTTGGGAGATGTGAGACAAAGCAACCTCCTAAAAGGGGTACAGCAGTCTGGAAAGGTTGAGAGCTAGTGGTGTGGAGGACTGGGGAAGCAGGAAGGATAACTTTAAACAAAGGAATTGTAGGTGGGCATCAGGCAGAGGAAAAAGAAACGTATAAATAAGTCTCCTCCTATGACCCAATACTGAGATGCCAGGGTGAGACCACTCATCCTTCCCTCCTCCCCCACCAGTGTTTGTTCTTGAGGGGTTTATTAAAACTTTGTCTCCCCTCCCCACCATAGACAATTCACCAGGAACAAGTGAGGCAGCTAGGTTATAGGGCAGAAAGGACCTGGGAGTTTTTACCATCTTATCACAGATGTGGTAGTAAAAAATTTTCAGAGCCCTATCTACACTCCTACTTCCCCCATTGCTGCTACCGGTGGAGCTTGGGGAAGAACCTTGCATTTCATTTTTGCCACCACAAATATCCCTAAGGGCTTCAGGAGAAAGAGTGTTGTTTCCTTTATGTGGGAGGGAGGGAAGTTGTGGTCATGTTAAGCAAAGGGGACAAGTCTAATGTAACCCCTTCCAAAGAGGCCCCGTAATAAAAGGCTCCTTTAAATCCTACTCTAGTTTAAGCCTTGTTTTTGCTTGACTGGGGCTAGCTGGTTGCCGTGGCTGTATAGCTAGCTTAGTGCTTGCCAATGCCTGAGGAGCAGTTTTAGAGGACACAAAACATGTAGCAGCAGCAAACACGCATAGGTGTCACCTGGATCTCTGGCCCTAAGGCATCTGCAGGTGGATCCATTCATTGCTGTAGCCTCTGTTGGAAGCAGATCATGGTATCACAGGGATTAATGGTATTGCTAACAGTTCCTGGTGAACATTTCTTTAGACACAATGGTTGCTCTCTTTCTCTTTAGCTTTCTGTCTTTGGTGGCCTAGCCTTGCAGTCAGGTCACATTTCAGTCCAGGCCTCTTCCCACAAAAGAAGAGACCAATGAACAAACCCAAACAACCAGCAAAACAAATCACTCTCGTGTCCCTCTCAAGCCATCCTGAACTTTCCTGCTTTCCACCCCTGGCATGGCAGCATTCCAGCTCTGATCTTTTGGCTTAGCCCTGCTTCCCAGAGCTTTCCCCAGAAGCTCCTTAGCCCCTTTCTCCATTCCCTCCCCAAGCACTGACTGTTTCTACCAAGGACCTTCCTGCTTCTTACAGCTTTGATCTCAGTCACCCCCCCAGAGCCTGATTTCACCAAGCCTTACCCCCAGATACACACCCAGCTCAATCCACTGAGTCATCTTCTCCTGAATGAGTGCTCCTGTAGTGCAGCCTGAGGCTCTCACAGCTGAGGTCACTATGGACAATTAAGCCACCCCCTGCAGTATCAGCTGGGGATAACTACATGGTCTCAGGCAAGGTTGATCCCCACTCCCCTTGAAGGTAGGGTTGCCAGGTACTGGGATTTTGACCAGAGCTCCTCATTGAAAAGGGATCCTAACAGCTCCAGTCTGCCACTAAAAGTCCAATTGGCAGCACAGCGCGGGCCCAGGGCAAAGGCAAGTTCTGCCCCTGCTCTGGATCTGTGTGACTCCCAGAAGTTGTTGCTGGGTCCCTATGGATCCTAAGTGCAGGGAGGCTCTGGACACTTCCCTTTCCCCTGAATGCAGGCTCCATAACTCCCATTGCCTGAGAAATGCAACCAATGGGAGCTGTGGGGGCAGCACTTTGGGCATGAGGACAGTGGAAGGAGCTTTCCTGGCTGCCCTTGCACCTAGAGACCATAGGAATCTGGTGGCCACTTCCTGGGAGCTGCAGTAAGCACCGTGAGGATCCCCGCACTCTCGTCCCTGACCCCATTTCAGAGCTCTCACCCCCAGCCAAAGCTCGCACCCCCTGTAGCCCAGCCCAGAGCCCCTTCCTCCTTCCCAAATACCTCATCCCTGACCCCACCTCATAGCCTTCACCCTTAGCTGGACCCTCATCTCCTCTTGCACCTCCCTGCCCTAGACCAGTGAAAGTGAAGGAGAAATGGGAGAGAGCTAGCAAGAAAGGGATGGGTGATGAAGAAAGAGGGGGGAAAGCCTGGGGGCAGAGCAGGGGTATTCAGTTTTGCGCTATTAGAAAGTTGGCAACACAAAAGACCATCCAGACAGTAACCAAGCCTATAATACTAGCCTCACATGGGCCACCAAAAGAGCTAATGCTGGTCCTTAAGGGAGCTGTAGAGTTTCATCCACAACGGCAATAGTGAATGGATGAGATAAGAAACTTATTCCCTTCATCCTCCTTTGGATAAATTCTCATGGACAGTAAAAATGATGCACCCTTTCTTCTCTGCCTTTGTTCTCTGTACAGGGGAAGCCAGCACAGATAAAGGAGTGCATGCTGGTGGCATTAATGAAGTGACAGGATTCACAGAGATTGGGACAGTGCAAAAATGAACAGGTAAACTTAACTGCAGTGCAGCTCATCTGGTGGTGCACATGACTGCCCCATGAACAGAGAGAATTTCAAGACTAGACTCTATGTCCACACTGGTTAACTTCCTTCAATGAACACCAGAGCCAAAATCACCTCAAACTGTAGGGAAGTTCAGATCTGAAACCCAAGGGAGCTAATAGCTTCTGTAGGCCCCTGGTCAAGATGTGGGAGGGGCCCCGGCTCTGTGCCTCAGAAAGGGCAGAGCCTCAGTTGGAGGGGGTGGGGCCAAGCATAGCCAACCCTCAGCATCACCTTGGCCATGGCATGTCACCCACCTACACACACTCCACAGAGCCCTCAGAGCTCCCTGGCACACACATGCAGCACAGCACGCTGGAGGCAATTTAAAGGGCTGGCCAGCCACTACCACTGCTACAGTAGCAGTGGCAGAAGCCCTGGGCCCCCTTGAATTGGGCCAAAAATCATAGCTGATACCCATTGCTAAAAGATTAATCCAACTGGGTCTAACCTGAAACAGTCTGACTCTGGATAAAAACACTGTGGCCTGTGATGATTTATGGAATAAAGCAATGCAATATTTGGTATGCTAGCACAACAGCAATTCTGGGCATATTATTCCCATATTACACTTCGGCTATGTCTACACTGGCAGCTTCTTGCGCAAGAACATCTGTTCTTGCGCAAAAACTTGCCGGGTGTCTACACTGCACACGTGTTCTTGCACAAGTAAATTTACAGTACAGCGTCAGAAAACAGTGCTTCTTCCGGAAGAGTTATTCCTCTCTCCACGAGGAATGAGCCCTCTTGTGCAAGAGCTCTTCCACAAGAGGGCAGTATAGACGAGCAACATCAATTTCTTGCATAAGAAACCCCTATGGCTAAAATGGCCATCAGAGCTTTCTTGCGCAAGAGAGCGTCCACACTGACATAGACGGTCTTGCATGAAAGCACATCTCTTGCACAAAAGCACATGCCAGTGTAGACACGCTCTTGTGGACGACTTTTTGTGCAAGAACTCTTCCGCAAAACAGTTCGGCTACATCTACACTGGCATGGTTTTCCGAAAATGCTTTTAACGGAAAAGTTTTCCGTTAAAAGCATTTTCGGAAAAGCACGTCTAGATTGGCAGAATGCTTTTCCGCAAAAGCACTTTTTGCAGAAAAGCATCCGTGGCCAATCTAGACGCGGTTTTCCGCAAAAAAGCCCCGATCGGCATTTTCGCGATTGGGGATTTTTTGTAGAACATAGTACTGTGCTGTTTACACTGGCTCTTTTGCGCAAAAGTCTTTTGGAAAAAGACTTTTGCCAAAACGGGAGCAGCATAGTATTTCCGAAAAATCACTGACGATCTTACATGGGATCATCAGTGCTTTTCCGGAAATTCAAGCGGCCAGTGTAGACACAGCCTTCTTGCGCAAGAAGCCTCCAGTGTAGACGTAGCCTCATTCTTTTCTCTGTTTTTTCTTACTATATAGGGAACATATTCTCTGGATACCCTCCTACTTACTGCTGTGTTTTTTCCCTGGTGGTAAGTATCCTACAATACGTATCCACTAGTCTGTGGAGACACTCGCATAGCTTCAAACTGCAGACAATCTAAACATCAAAAGATGGAAACTCCTACTGTGTCTAGACTGGTAAATTTTTCCACGAAAGCAGTAGCTTTTGCGGAAAAACTTGCCAGCTGTCTACACTGGCCACTTGAATTTCCACAAGAACACTGACTTCCTACTGTCTGAAATCAGTGCTTCTTGAGGAAATACTGTGCTGCTCCCATTCAGGCAAAAGTCCTTTTGCGCAAAGCTTTTGCGCAAAAGGGCCAATGTAGACAGCTCAGATTTGTTTTGTGAAAAAAAGCCCCGATCGCGAAAATGGCGATTGGGTCTTTTTTGCGGAAAAGCGTGTCTAGATTGTCACGGATGCTTTTCCTCAAAAAGCGCTTTTGCGGAAAAGTGTCTGTGCCAATCTAGACGCTCTTTTCCACAAATGCTTTTAACAGAAAACTTTTCCGTTAAAAGCATTTGCAGAAAATTATGCCAATCTAGACATAGCCCTAATGTACATCTTAGAATAACAAATATTGTTAATGTTATAACTCCTTATTATCACTCATTCTACACCTGCTTGCTTATTGAAATTGTTCTACTTCATTGCACAGGCATTGCTGTGTTGTTGTAGTGATGTACTGACAAGTGCTTGGAATTAGAAGCTGTTTAAAAAGGAAGGAGGTTATTAGGAAAACTACTGGGAGTCCTGGGAGTTTTCTCTTGAAGCCTTGAGCCTCAATCCTTTGCCTATTTGGGCCAGGTCTTCTAGAAGTTTGTTCCATTGTTTTCAAGAGCCTTGGAATAGAAGAGCAGGATCGGACTATATTGTGTGGTTAAATCTTTGGCTACATGCTAAAAGTACCAGTCTCGTTATTTTAAGGAAGCGTACATGATTCTCCGTGCGACAGGAAGAAAATATCATTCCTGCCATCCAAATAGGTACCAGTTCAATGGATGAATGTGTTGTCCACAGGCCAGCCGACCAGGGGAGGAGGACAGTGGAGGTGCAAATAGGACAATTGCCCAGGGGTCCTGGTCACTGCTACAGTAGCTCTGCCCACTCTGGGGAAAGCTCTACTTGACTCAAAGGTGCTCTTGACATGCCCTGTGCAGGTTCTGGGGCCCATAAAAAATATCTTTGAATCAAGTGATGCAACTGCAGCTTTCCCTAGCAAGCAGTTTGGGTCGGGGGAAGGGATGGCAGGTGTGGGGTGGCTGCCCTGGGGCTCCTCCTAGCAGGGCTCTTCTGGTGGGGAAGGGAGCAGAAGGGAGAGGGTTTGGGGTGTCTCTGAGCAGGGGAGGGGCAGGAGTCCCATTGGTTTCTGCCCTGGCGCCCTGAATTGGTGTCAGTGGGCCTGGCTGTCAAACTTGTCAGTCTTTAAGACAATTCCATGGTTAATGAAATCTTCGGTCTACCTTTCTTTTTAAAATAAGGAAGTATAAGTTCAATCCCACACATCCAGTTTCTGGTATTTTAAGATAAATACATTTGTAGGAAACTATGAGGTCATTAAGCCACAGCCTCACAGTTTGCAGCTTCATCTTTCTAAGAGCCCAGATAGAAAAGGGAAGCATTTCACTACTGCACTATTTCTAATGGAGGACTGGATTTCTGATTAGCCCTTTGCTGCAGGCCTGTTTGTTTGGTTAACAACATGAAGGGCTACTCACAGACTTATACCATCTCAGAGCCTGTTGAACCAGAAAGGGATAGTCATTGGTTTCACTGTTCTGGAACCTTCTCCACAGGTGCCTACTAATACATCTCTGCATGTCTCCTTCTAGTTTTTTTTAAAACATTAATAAAACCCATCTTTTGAGCCGAAATTCCCTGACCATCTCTCTTTAAAAGCATTGAAGTTTGTTTGTGAAGTCTCGTTTCTAAAAGGTCACAACTTTTGTAAGCTACATCGTAGTACGTTTTCTACTATATCATGAAGTGGTTAAACAAATTAGCAAAAAATATGTCTAAATAAAATGTATTCTGTAATAAGTTCTTTGATTATTTTTTAAACATTTGTTTGTTTATACACCAATTCTCAACATTTGTTAATACTCCCTGAGTCTCCTAATTGTTCATGAGAGTTAGGAAGTTTCTACTCAGAAAGGAAATGACCTGGGGGAGAAAATTAGTCACAAGCTTACACAGTGAAACACAAAGATGTTCTAGTATTTGAGAATAATTTTCACAGAATTCCAGCTGGTAGTAAATTCCTTCAGTTTACAATGCAGAGACACATTTATGAAAAGCTCTGTATAAGTCATCCACACAAAATATGCTCAGAGATCAACATTTGCTGTGATTTAGGCACTAGTCTGGCACTTGGGATATGTGCTCCACCACATATTACCTATCTGACATTGGGCAAGTGAGTTGGGCTCAGATCCACAACCAAATGTAGGCTCTAAATTTCCACTGATATAAGGAGAGAAAGTAAGCAGTTGTGCCTTGGGCTATGTCTAGACTGCAAGCCTCTTTCGAAAGAGAGCGTCTAGATTGCACGCGGAACTTTCGAAAGAGCAAGCCGCTTTTTCGAAAGAAAGCACCCAGTGAGTATGGATGCTCTCTTTCGAAGAAGCCCTATTTACATTCAAGAACGCCTTCTTTTGAAAGAAGCACTTTCAAAAGAAGGCGTTCTTCCTCGTGAAATGAGGTTTACCGCCGTCGAAAGAAAAGCCGTGTTCTTTCGATTTAATTTCGAAAGAACGCGGCTGTAGTCTAGACGCAGGTGAAGTTTTTTCGGAAAAAGGCTACTTTTCCCGAAAAAACCCCTGAGTCTGGACACAGCCTTGGTGTGCAGCTCTGTCAAAAGCTGGCTGAGCTGCAGCAAAAGCCGGCAGGGAGCTGGTGTCATCCGACGGTCAGGGCAGTGAGTGGTGTGTGTGTATGCTATACACCCGAGACTTCAACTGCTGAGACCGGGGTCCCTTGCAGCGGGCAACCTGGAGGAGGTTGACGAGCGCCCCAATAAGTTTGCAGGGAGAGTTTATTACACTTCAGATTTTAGCTGCTAGAATCTGTGATTCCTTCGCAGCGGGCAGCCTGGGGGACGCTGAGAAGTGCCCCAACGGATCTGCTACCTGGGAGTGACACAAATCCAAACGCCCAAGCTCTCCCTGGCTACGTCTACACTGGCCCCTTTTTCGGAAGGGGCATGCTAATTTTGAAGGCGGGAATAGGGAAATCCGCGGGGGATTTAAATATCACCCGCGGATTTAAATAAACATGTCCGCCGCTTTTTTTCCGGCTTGGGGAAAAGCCAGGAAAAAAGCGTCTAGACTGGCCCGATCCTCCGGAATAAAGCCCTATTCCGGAGGATCTCTTTTTCCTACTTCGAAGTAGGAATAAGAGATCCTCCGGAATAGGGCTTTATTCCGGAGGATCGGGCCAGTCTAGACGCTTTTTTTCCAGCTTTTCCCCAAGCCGGAAAAAAAGCGGCGTACATGTTTATTTAAATCCGCGGGGGATATTTAAATCCCCCGCGGATTTCCCTATTCCCGCTTTCAAAATTAGCATGCCCCTTCCGAAAAAGGGGCCAGTGTAGACGTAGCCCCTATATCTGTCCCTTAAGACTGGCTGAAGTTCTTTTAAATTGTGCCTGGTTCTGTTACAGCAGCTGAAGGAGTCAGGTTAAAGCTTAAACAGTTACAGGTTTATTGAGGAAGCTTATAAATCATATGGTTGCAATGGCTATTGTTCTATTTCTTAACTGCTAGCAAAATATAGATCTTAAAAATGGTTACAGAGAAGATAAAGATAGGAAAAACAGAAATAATAGTATCAAGTAACAGCTTAACCTTTAAAGAGCTCTTAGTCTGTGTACACTTAAAACAGAGGACCACATCCAGGTACAATTTTTAACCCCCTTCTGTGCCTCTTGACTCCAGCGTGTCAGGCCAGGGCCAGTCCCTCAATTCCTAGGAAAGACGAAAATACGAGGTGGGCATCCCCATAGAACCTCGGGAGGTCAAACACCTAACCTGACCAGCAGGTAGAGGGTAGACTGACACTCAAAAGTGAGTGTGCTGCTGTACCCATCTTTATACCCATGGGGTCACGTATTTCTCTTTCTTATCTGTGATGCCAAATGGTGCTGGTCTGCCTTTTGTGAGACCAGTTCTTACAAGGGAGTTGTGAACTTAATTTACACTTGTAAGAGAGAGTTGAGAGGATTAAATTGGAAGTACTGGAGATTCTTTTCTCAGTGGGGGATTCCTCTCCCAGTGATGGCTGTGTGTTCGTATCAACATGGGTGCCAGCCGGGCACTTCTCACAGCCTCGAGGCCAGCTTATTGCCTTAATCGTTCTCTCCTCATATCTATGTTTTCAGCTTCTCAGGATCAGATGAGCCAGCATAGACTATGCTGATTTTATTGCTCCTTCTCTGTCCTGTATGCTTCAGGAACCTCAGAGAGGCAAATAAGATGGATGAGATGGGGGGGAGGGTCTGTCTGGCTACAGCTGGGTTGCAATAGGACAGTACCTGTCACAAATGTTAAGCTACTTTCACCTCTGACTGATTTAAATGGAAGTTAGGAGCCTGTCTTTGTACATCTGGGCCTTCATCTCTTCATGTCTCATGCTCATTTCTTAAATGGAGGAATAAGATTTTCTTAACTCAGACAGGTGTTGTAAGGATAAATGTGTTAAAGATTGAGGTTCTCAGCTACTATTGGTAATAAGCACCACATAAGTGCCACAGATGAATAGATTTATAGGAGAGTCGCCAGCTATTGGTGGCTATTAACAGCTGCTGTATTCAAGCTGTCACTAAGGTATAGGTGTTGGTACAGATGTCTCTCCCATTACAGCTATTGACAAATTTATAGCCACATTCTGAGAGTGCGGACCATGGGAGTTGAGAATAACAATGGGAATTGAGGGTGCTCAGTATGATTTGCCCCTCAGCAATATAAATGTATCTTTTCACACTTCTCTCAACATTTTCTTATTTTACAGCCGTTCCCCACACAGTCTTGTGCCATGCAGTCAGCGGAGACACTGTTATTTTGCCCTGTGCCATTAAAACTCCTGGAAAGTTGGCCATTTCCGATTATTCGATATACTGGCAGATAAACTCATCCTTGGTAGTGCATGTTTTTTACAAGGGGAAGGACCGGCTCACAGAGCAGTCCAGAAGATACCACAATAGAACCAGGCTCTTCTTGGATCAGCTGGAGCATGGTAACTTTTCTCTGATGCTCTCTGGAGTTGAGCCAACTGATGAAGCTGTGTATACCTGCATCTCTAGAAACAGAGTGACCGGAGCAAGGAAGACATATGTGAAACTCAACGTCTCATGTAAGACCTTTAGAAGTTGATTTTGAAACAGGGATTTCAGGAGGGAGATGCTGTACAAAGTTTATTGATCCTGGTGGAGCCTATGCATTGCTGACATTAGGCTTGAGTACCTTGTTAAAGTTCCACTGATTTTCACCTCGCCACTTCCATCCATTTCATTCTTCTAATTAAATGAGGAACAGTAAGAATGAGAATTTTTCAGAAACTTCACAACTCAAATATCAGCAGATGATCCAAGACCAGAGAAACCAAATCTCTGATCTTCCCCTCTTTAAATGAAATACATCTTAAGGAGAATTGCCACACAAGTTTTTAATCATTTGGTCACCCATGTTTACATATTCTGCTAGGTGCATCCTTTCCCTATACTAACAGAAGGGGGTGGGGAGTCTATTACCCCATGCATCAATAACTTCACTCATATGGGCTCATTCCAAATCCCCAAAAAGTCAAAGAAAGACTTTCATTAATTTTAATCAGCTCAGGAACAGGCCATATATTTTTTCACAGCAAAGACACAAAATCAACTGTCTTTGCACCTGTGACTTTTCTTTTAGTGCTGGGATGCAAAGAGAAAATCTGTTGTGCAAAGAGCTGAACAAGGTCCGACTTAGCCTATCAGTCAAGGGATGCTAGAACATGCAACAAAGGTCTATTTTTTCCTCCAATGTGAAAATAACTGATATAACAAAAAGTTGAATTATGCTGACTGCTTATTCTGTACAAGGTTTTTAACTATCCCATGGTATTCATTCCAAAATAAATAATTTTGGATTTTTTTTCCAGCTCCAGATAATCAATTAACGGAAAGAAATGTTATGCCTTCAGGTAAGTGAACAACCCCAAACTTTGCTAGATAATTAACAGGCCTGGTTTGTTTCAATATCTAATTGGTGTGACTCATTGCAAGTTCTGCTAAATCGAGAAAAGCCCTATAATCCTTTGACTTTTGCTGTCACTGGCTACTCCACCTACTGATCCGGAAAGCTACAGAAGAAAGGTTTGTGTATACTCAGTATCAGAAAAGATTCCCACTTACATCCTTGATAAGAACAAATCTACCATTAAAATGGACCTATCACACAGTGAAAAGAGCTACAATCTCAGGCCATTAATAGTAATTAATATTTTACCAATATTGGCAACCTGCAGGAAAAAAAAGCAGCTTGGAAGTTATGTCAGCATACAAGCACTACTTTAATTAAACGGATATTGAATAACCACACTATGCTCTTTGTATCAATAGAGCACATCCATGCTAGCCGCTCTTGTATCACCACAGAGCAGTGCACTGTGGTTCGCTATCCCACTGTACAACTGGCCACAGGGTGCACTGCTTTGCAAAGAGTTTGTAATGCCTCATGGGCATTACAAGCATCACATAGTGTGGATTTCTCAATCCCATTGAGCCATGTAGAACACAGAGTTCACCCTGATGCTTTTTTGCTCTAACTTTGCTGCAAAAAACACTGTGGCACTGTCAGCAAAACAGGAGAGTTTTGTTGCCAAAGGTAGCAGTGTAGTGTGTACACCTCCACTTTTTTTTCCTTACAAAACTGCTTCTGCCAAAAACACTGTGTAGAGTAGACAAAGCCTAGGATTACAGAAAAGAGAGGAGAGGGAAGAGTTGATAGTCATTCTCAGCCACCTACATTTAAAGGATATATATATATATATATATACACACATTTTGGCAACTTTTTAATGAAAACATGTTTTTTCTACTGAACATTAAATTTTCATTAAAAAATTCATGTTGTAAATATTGTATTTTGTAAAATTCTCACGTTTTGGTTGCCACAAACATGAAATTTCAAAGAAAAAATAGAGATATAAAAATATTTCCTTTTATCAAAACATTTTGGGAAAACTATTTCCTCACGGTCTCTAACAGTTATATATCCAGCAACCGCCAAAGGAACAACCGTTTGTTGGCTGTTGTCTTGTCTTGCATTATTTCTTTTTTTAGAATGCACTCAGACAAGAATTGAGAGAGAGAGAGAGCACAAGCTCAGTTAAATGTCTACTTTTCAGCTTAGCTATTAAACCCTTTCAGCAACTGTTTGCTGGTTTGTATATAAACAAACACTTTGCTCTTCTTTTTCCACTTTTTTCTTTTTTTTAAACCTCAGAGACTCTCTCCATGCTGGGATGGGATGTACTAGCTCATGGGGAGAACCCTTCTGGGCCAACAGTAGTAAGCCTCAAGCTGTCTCTGGGACAGAAAACTCTTCTCATAATTTTACCTTGAGGGTTTACTAAGAACCGCTTAAAATTAAATAAACTTTATGTCACGGGGCGAGACCCCAGTCCGCCGCCCCCCCACTGTTTTGTTTACAGTCAGGTAGTGCCCAATGCACCACTTGCTCGCGCACCTCCTTGGCGGAGTGGGGGGTCCGGGCCCACCCTCACTCCGGACCCCGACCCAGGGCCCTGACACCGAGAGCGTGCCTCTCGGTGGTAGCAGGGGGGTAGTACCCCAAACGCACCTGCTCCCGGGATACACGACCCGCCCTGGGTCCTACTCCACTCCGCCGGCCGCTGCCCCGCTTACCGGGTTGCTCCGCTCCCTGCCTTCCCGTCCGGGACCGCTCCGCTCGGGGCTCCTCTGCCCCCGGCTCGCCTCTCCTCCTCCTGGCTTCCCCCCTTGCCGCTCCCGTTCCGGCCCTTTTCTGCCCCTCTGCACTTCCGGGTTCCCCCCTCCCTCCTCCGTCGTCGCACTTGTGACGTCACCTGCCACGCTTCCGGGCGCGCCGTGATGACGCGCCGCGGCCTCCCTGTCCCCGTTCACTGCGTCTTCCAGCGCTGCGGCGTCCGCGTCCCTCTCTCCCGCGGACCCTGCTACCGCTTGCGAGTGGCGGGGCGGTTCTGCCCCGTCACACTTTAAAACAACAAATGGTCTGGTAGCACTTTATAGACTAACAAAACATGTAAATGGTATCATGAGCTTTCATGGGCACAGCCCACTTCTTCAGATGACTAGCATTTGGCACAATTTTCCTTCTGAAGAGAGGATGAGAGAATAAACCACATAGTGACAGCTGTTAGTCATGTTACTTAAATACACTGCTGGAAAGCATCCAGCTACTGCAGTGATATGGATGGTAGTGTTATACCAATAAAAGCAAGCAGGATCTTATGACGGGGGATAAGGCAAAAAGCCACATTTATTGTATATATATATATATAAACATTCATTCAATCCTTCATCCATTCATTCAAGTTATAGTTACCAGCCTGGAAGTTGCTTGTGACAGAATACTGGCCAAGTATTCTGTACACAAGTGATGGTAGTGGGGAGCGAAGTCCTGATCAGATGCGCATCTGAAGCTCCTGGTGGGCTGGCAGCAGAATTTTGGACTCTGACTCCATAGTCTTTTGGTCCAAACTTTATAGGAATTTCTTCCTATGCTAGTCTATGGGAATTGCTGCATCATGCTGATGTCTTCAGGGTGGCTGCCAGGTGCTTGTCAGTGATCTCATAGGGTGGACCTCCAGTCTCTAGTTTTTCTCCACTTGACACCTTTTGGTTGCACTGTCACCCGACGCCTTCTTCAGCCCTTTAATGCGGCATTCTCAGGCTGGCACCTCTCAAACCATTCATTCATTGTCCAAGTACACTCTCTCTCTTACATACATTCCCTAATTAATGTTTCACATACAATATTTTGTATAATAATAATTTTACATGTACAAGAGTTGTAGTTACAAAAAGTTACAGAAGTTTCTGGGTGGCATTTCTTAAAACATTATCTCTGAGTGCTGAGTTAGTTACTGTTATAGTTACAATGTTTCACTTTGCAATTGGGGTTAATTGCTTCACAATGCTTTGAAGAGAATGGGAGTCAATTGTGTAACAATGCCCTTAGACAATTACAGGGCTTGGCTCCCAGAGCAGAGTTAGTGGCTTGACAAGCAGCCACTTGCAAAAGTTTGAGCGTGCCCTGGGACACAGAGAGGGGAGCTGTTTTTGGCAACATAGTATTATATTTTTAACAGTTTTAAGTTACATGACCTAATATTACATTCCTAACAAATTATATTCTAGAGGGGCAATAATTATAAATCTAAACATTTAACAATCTTAACAAATAATAATAAAATAATAATCATTCTAAATACTTATCAAGCTTGATAACACTAAATCTAAACACTTTAACAAGAATAAATCTAAACACTTATATGCTTCTTTTACTTAACAAACTTATAGTACTTAGACTTTTAGCTGTGGGGAACAAATTATGGGGAGTCACTTCCACTTGGGGGAATCATTTTTAATACAGGCAGTCCCCGAGTTACGTGGATCCGACTTTTGTCGGATCCGCAGTTACAAACGGGGCCCTCTCCCTGGTCTCCAGCAGACCAGGGAGAGGAAGCAAAGCGGCGGAGCACGCAGGCAGCGGACAGCCCAGACGCGTCTGGGCTGTCCGCTGCCCACGTGCTCCGCCGCTTTGCTCTACTTTGCTCCCCGTCCCCCTGGTCTGCAGACCAGGGATACGGGGAGCAAAGCAGAGCAAAGCCGTGGAGCCCGAGGGCAGCAGGACAGCCACGGCGCGTCTGGGCTGTGCCGCTGCCCCCGTGCTCCACGGCTTTGCTCCAGACGCCTGTGGTATAGCAGCTGGGGCACTGCCGGTTGGTCCTGTAGCGCTGCTCTGGGCGCTACTGGACCAACCCGGCAGCACCCCAGCTGCTCTGCCCCAGGCGTCCTGATTCAGCCACTGCTGGTCAGTTTCAGCAGCGGCTGAATCAGAACGCCTGGGGCAGAGCTGCTTGGGTGCTGCTGGGTTGGTCCAGTAGCGCCGAGGAGCGGCAGCGCTACTGGACCAACCCAGCAGCACTCCAGCTTCTCTGCCCCAGGCATCCCCAAGTCAGCCGCTGCTGAAACTTACCAGTGGCTGACTACAGGAAGCCTCTGCCCCGGGCTTCCTGGAATCAGCCGCTGATCAGTTTCAGCAGCAGCTGACTTGGGGATGCCTGGGGTTCTTAAGTTGAATCTGTATGTAAGTCAGAACTGGCATCCAGATTCAGCCGCTGTTGAAACTGATCAGTTTCAGCAGCGGCTGAATCTGGACGCCAGTTCCGACTTACATACAGATTCAACTTAAGAACAAACCTACAGTCCCTATCTTGTACGTAACCCGGGGACTGCCTGTACTTTAATATGTTATCCCTACAGTAGACCTAACACCAAATACAATAAAATAGAACCTGGTCTTTGCAGAGAAGTATTCTGGCCCAAATAGTGGTTGGGGGAATGTCTGTATAAACGGCAGTAATTATTTAAACAGGTCAGCCTAAGAAGAACCTGACCTAGGGCCTTAGGTACAGGGCCCTTTGGAGTATCTTTTGTTGCTATTGTGGTTTTGCCAATTGTCTAAACAATGTCATCACCAGCAGTGGAAAGTATATCATTATTTGTTGTTTAGTGTCCAGTGTCCCTCTTGTGAAGGGGAATACTTCAGGTGTGTTATCCTCTATGCTATCTCTTTACTGAGGTTAACTCAGGAACCTGAAAGGAATTTTTCAAATAATTCAAAATGCAGAAGATAGGAGTGTGATTTAAAAGAAAACCCTATAATTCATAGATGTGTAAAGCAGTCGTACAACTCTATGCCAATTTGAGACTCATTCACTGCCATGTTCAAGAAGGGTGTTAACATTTGTTTACATTGCGGGGGGAGGGAGATGGGGAGAAGCAGCTACCCTTCATTTTCTAGAATGCCTTGTTCTGCCTGGAATAACTGAAGCCATATCTAGTAGACTGCCAGTTGACTTCAGTTCATTTCTGAGGTGATTCAGAAATAGGAGACACAGAAGACTGAAGTGATAAGAAACACCTATAATGGGCAACATGGGAAGGTGATGTACGTAGACCATTGTCTTCTCATTGTACACAAACCTTTTTTTCTTTTTCAGGTCATATGGACGGTTTACCAAATTGTCCTGGTGATACAATGGACGTGGATATTCTTGTGTTCTGTTCTCACTTTCTTATGGTGTTGGTGGTTTGGATCTTGTAACTGTGAGATCAGGGTTTTTATCTGCAAACCTATTCTGGTGAGGGACTTTCAGCACAGCACTCATCTGTCAGGACTGCACAACTACTATTCTAGAAGCTACAAAAAAACAAGGCATCACCCCTTGAAAACTGGTCTTCTGTTAGGCACCTATATCCATAGTTTGGTGTTCAAAAAAGAAACTTGATTTTTTTTCAGAGGCACTGGCCATCTACAGGACCAAGTGGCTTCACTGAGAGGTGCTAAGCCTGGTTTTATCATCCACCTTCAGAACCTTAGCTGTAGGCCTTCAAGTTTGAAAATTCTAGCCATGCAATTTTCTTGTATTTTTTTAATGACAATTTTGAACCCAGCTAAGGTTCACAGTGCCAACAGATTAATGACAATTATACTGCCAATGTGATCCTTCAGATAAGATTGCATGTGCTTCACAAAAAGGAGAAGTGGAAGTTGGAGAAAGCATAGCCACATTGTGCGTCAGAGAAAAAGTGGAAGTAGTAGGGATGTCTGCCTTTGTGAAAAATCAAGGGTGGAAATATTGTGACATGAAATTGGAGGCTGTGAACTATGGCTCTTCCTTTTACTCCTGAATATCAACTGCATCATCAGTACAAAGAAATGACCCATTCAGTCAGTCAAAGGAGAAGTTGATGGCAGAGGATGTTTAAAAAAAAATAAAAAGCAATCCCGGAGGAAGTGCGCAACATATGACAAATAAACCAAAGACTTTTAAACTGATTTTTCCCCTTCTTCCCCCAAAGAAAATAAGTACATTAAATGCAGCAAAAGGACAAGTATAGAACTCCTGTACTACTTAGGTTTGGGTATGAGCAATTCTGCAGCCTTTGGATATGGAGTCACTAAGTTCTCTAGTTTGTGTTCAGCACTTTGCTTTCCTTTTTTGTTTTTTTGTTTTGTTTTTGTTTAAAGTATCCATGTTTAAGGAGCAAAATCTATCATCCCTCCCCATCTGGTTTGCATTCACTGCCTTCCTCCTTAAACTGTGACACACAGCCATAACTAAAGATGTTGTCTTGACATTGTTAAAGTTGAAACTTTCTTCCTACTGATAATACAAAGTACAGTATTTCTTTGTCCATTGCAACTACACTATTGTGTGGCTGTGAACAGACTAAGGACTCTCTCACCAGGTTGGAACAGAGAGAGAGAGTGTGACACAATGCCAATGCAGGGTATAGATACATAGCAATGTAAGCCCAGGTTTCCTGCTTTACACCAAAGCCCCCTTGGATCCACATACTATAGATGTTAACCGAGGGCTCAAACCTAGGACAACGGGTGTTAACCTAGGGTCCTAGGACATTGGAGAGTTGGAGAGTCCAAGCCCATGTTAAGCTGGAACCTAGGGTCTAAGCCCTGTTGCTTTCCTATGTGCAGTGCACATGATCCCAACTTGACATGGGCCCTGGAACGCCTCTGCATGTATCCCAGAGTTCTCTGGGACAACTTCCTTAGTCAGTCCTTTGCCCACAATCTGTAGCACAGTCTATTGCAAACAGAAGCCACACCTCCCTTTATAAAGGGCAGCAGCTCAGATCAGCATAACCCTACCCATGTCTGAACACTGGTCTTCAAGGAAACTACCAGCGAGCCTGCAGTACAGGTACTGACCTCCTGGGTGTGCCAGGACTCAAGCTCCCACAGGGCCAGATACATCTTTTGTGGGCCCCAGTACCTAGACTGTTGCCACGCCCAAGCCCCCTGCCCCGCCAATCTCTTCCCTCCAGAGACTCACACAGCAGAGGTGGCATGGAAAAGGGCACCCACTGGCAAAAACCAAAGTCAGTGCTTGAGGGCTGCAGGGGTTTCAATGCTAACCGATCAGAAAAAGCTTTTTGCAGAGAGCTGCTTGCTGGTCACAAGAACACAGTCAGATTTTGGTGCTTGCTCCTCAGGCACCCCAGCACATGCAGCTGCTGAGAGGGCTGGCAGGGGGCTCAGGAACTACAGCCAGAGAGCAGAGCAGGGCTTAAGCAGCTGCTCTGCAGGGAGGGGAACATCAGAGGTCCCAGTTCAGCATGACTGGGGAGGAGGGATGATCCGCAACACCCTGGCTTCTTCCCTTCCCTTCAGGACAGCCACTTGCTCCCTGCTCCACTCTGTGACCCTCGCAGCCCACTCTGGGCTGCATGTGCAGGGGCGCCTGGGCACTGTCAGGGTGGCAAGTGGCAACCAACCCCAAAACCTCCTGTAGCTTCCTATAGTGGTGGTGCCAGCTCCTCATTGCTGCAGAGCTTGGCCAGAGCAGGAGCAAAGCTGACAGGTAGGTGTGGGGGGTGCTGGGAGGTGTGGGGGCCCAAAGGCCAGCTGGGGCTATGCTGGCTGGCTGGCAAGCAGCTGCTCCCTGGGTGGACATGAGGGGGCTGCTGGATGGCGGGATGCCCCCAGGTGTCTAGTGCTGGGGCAAAGGCCTAGGAGGGATGGTTTCAGCTCTGGCTTTGGGACTAGGGGGGCTACTTGCCAGCAACATGCAGAGAGCTGTTCTCAGCCTGCCGATGTTACAGGTGTGTCCATCCCTCTGTAGTCACTCTGCAGAAGATCTGTCCCCAGTGCTTGCTGCCTCATTGGGGTCATTCTGGATCATACTTGTTCCGCCCATCACACTCATCCCTTTCCATGTGATGGAAAACAGTTGGATTCCAGGCACACCCCATTGCCCTGGCACAACCAAACCCTGACCTTGCTTTAAGTTATGATAGAGGCAGCTGCATCCCGAATGTGGTGGTCCTAGTTCTTACTGTTTAGGAGGAGTATCTCTGGTCATCTGAAGAAGTGGGTTTTGCTCATAAAAGCTCATGATACTACCTACATGTTTTGTTAGTCCTTAAGGTGCTACTAGACTATTTGTTGTTTTTTAAGGGTTTTTTTATATATTTTAGAAACTTTGTGCATCTGTCCATCTTGAACACCCCTAAAGAGTAAGCTTCTAAAATATACAGTAAGACTGGGCAAGCAAATGGACAGACTGAAATTGCATAGTAGTCACAGGAAAATGGCTATCACAATAACGGTATAGAATTTTCTCCATGTCAACACTTAATTGCATATCTTATGGTAAATATACCATTAACCAACAGCTGTTTTGTTGGAGAAGTTTGGAAATATAGGTAGAAACTGAGCAAAGAACCACCCCTCCTCCTTATCTGGCCCCAGGCAAGCCACTTGTACTCTCAAAACATGTAATGACAGAACAGACCATTCTGTGCCTCACCCTCTAAGCCTCTGGAAAGAACTAAAGGGACAGAAAGCTTTTAAAGTTCTAAAATGGACAATTTGTAGATTTAAAAATCCAGTATCTTAATTTTTCTTACTTGAAGTTCACCAATGGCACATACCCCCATTTGATACAGGGAGACCCTGCACAGATAAAATAATCTGTCAGATTAAATAAATCTCCAGGCAGCCCTTGTGAATTTCTCTTTTATGGGCTTGCCTGATGGCAGGAGTGACTTTTTTCAGCTTATAAGTTTTAGTTATAGTAAGGCACAAGTAAACAGAGCAGTAGTTTTAGCTGAATAGTTCATTTTTTATAGCTTGTATAGTATTATTCTAGTTTAAAGACCTGCCTCTCATAACTAACTGGCTACATGCTTTCAGAGCGTTCGGAATCTTATCTTGATGTGGACGGAGCAACACTTGCCACGCACCAAAGGAATGCCATTATAGAGCAATGTGTGGGCATTTCATCACCAGTATCAGAAGTTCACAGCATAGGTAGTGTTCCCCCTTGTTCTGTCACTAGTCAGACCAAGCAAGTTAGCTGACTATTAAAAGGGACAAATTATTAACAAATTTAAGAAGCAGAGCAATGTGAACCAAGAACAGTCTCAACATGTACCCTGCTTCCCATTTGCATTTGTTTCTGGGGTGGCTAGCTCCCTTCCTTCCAACTTCCCACCTCACAGCACTCACCAGGGTTTCTTTCACAAACCACACCCCCTTCTAGAAAAAGAGGACTAGATGTAACCTCCTTCCTTTTTCAGAAGATTGCCATTGATCTACAAAAGACACAACCTTCTCCATAGCTGCTACAAGCCTGGGAAGAGGGAGAGAAATGAGAAATCTAAATAGCGCTCCATCCAATCTCATTAAAAACAAAACCCTACAACAGTGATACTCAGATTGAAGTTCGAGAGCTGCAGGCAACTCTTGAAAGTGCCTCCTGCTGCTCTATACAGCACATATTAAAACACTGTATGATTTAATTATTAGCCAGTCAGGATGTTTTAATTATTAACCAACTGTAGCGGATAAAATAATAATTTGTCAGTAAAAACTAATGCTGATGGCTAATTTGGCTCCTGAATCCCTGAGGTCCAAGTATCACTGCCCTAAAACTTATTAAGTGGAAAGCAACATATATTATTTTACCTTATTTTTTCAGTTCCCCAAATGTCAATATACAGACAACAGCATTATAATGGAAAACAACTACTAGAAGACTAAAGTAGATTTACAGTTGAAGGAAACCTCTCTCTCATAAGACCGTTCCAAAGGTGCCCCCTGCAGGCGGCTAATATGTTTAAAGATTCTTTTTATACTTCGCGAAGACAAGCAGGAAAGGAATGGGTGAAAGCTCCTGTCAAAAGTTTCATTCTTAGGAATCAGAAGTTTCCAGCTGTTGGGGGTGAGACGGGCTAAAGCTTCAAACTGCAGAAAAAAGGGTCTCACTCAGGCTACAGTGGACTTTTAAATGACAGAACATACTACATGTTCATGTGGAACACTCCAGCTCAGACCGTGCGTGTACAAGTGTGACACTGAGCAAATTACAGAGCAAACCCCTCCCCCACTTAGTCTCCCAAAAAGTGTAATAGAAGTAGGTTGCCAGAGGATCAGTTAACCATATTCCAGAACTACCACTCATATTTAGATATGTGAGCTGCTGGAGACGCCATGCTAATTATGGACTAAACTGTACACTTCAGTATTACAAATTGGCTCTCAAAACATTTTGGCTGCAGACTGAAAACAAAATTGTCTATGGACAGACTATTGTATGAATGAATACCTGCTAGGAGCAGAGGTAGGAGGAGAAGACGGAATATATGAATACCTCTTTCTGATGACAGTCTCATGCTAAACTGTACTTACTACACACCTTTGACCACCTCATCTGCACTTGTGTCCGCATCTGACAGAAATAATAATCTTCCAGGCATCTTCAATCAGCCACCATTTTGTGGAGGGGGAAAAAAACCCTATCCTATCAGAGAAGTATTTCTGCCTTCCTATTAATTTGCCCCACCCCCAACACATGGACTTTCCCTCCAAAATTACACTTAGGTAAAGGCCAGGCTGGGTAATATTAAGTCCTGCAATAGTAGCAAGTGTAAAACTTTAACACACAACAAGTAGCAGAAAGGTTTTTGAACTGTGCTCATCACTGGGCAATCCGAGTGTCAAGTACAGTAGATTTCCAATAATCCGGAACCTATGGTATCTAGGTGGTGCCGGATTATCAGATATGCCGGTGTATCGGGAGGTACTATAAGCTGGTTATGTATATATGTTCTTAACCCTTTTTATTGTACATACTGTATACAGTCTACTGTAATGTTTTAGTTTTTTTAACCCTTTTCGCTCAGTTCAGCAGCTGCCACTGTTACCTTGTGACTCATGTTTTGCCAAAGCTCACTCACTAGGCTCTTGCCATTTTGATGCTGGACTATCAGGAGTGCTGGACTATTGGAGTTTTACTGTACATGAAAGATTTGTCTATTTGATTCTCTCCCTTGTCATTCATTGCTGCTGAAGGGAGGCTTTAAAATGCATTTATTGCTGAAAGCAGTGACCAGTCTCCTCTTTGTGAAGGCGAAGAACTTCATGTTCCTTCTGATCTCCCCCACAGTTGTGTGCCCATCCTGCAAAAGGCTGTCCTCAGCACTCATGACTTGTACTCTTTTTGTGGGTGGCTCCATTACTCCTAAGAAGCACAGCTGTCTTGAAAGTTTTTGTTGACTGCTAGCTGCATTCCTAGGTCAGACACCCATCATGTGAAAACTTGGAAAATTAGAAATGTGACTTTGAATCATTGTTAACCGGGCTCCCATAGAGAAAACCAGCACTCCAGGATAATGTGAGGTTCTCTACTGTTGCTGCTTATCAGGTGCATTGTTGCATTCTATGTTAGTTGGCGTTTTAAGGGCTCATATGTTGATTCCGAGGGATAGGACACTGCAGCAATGCAAGCTGGAGGTCACAAAGCTATGGATCACCCTGAGTGGTATTGCAACTGTCCAAAGAGGGCACAGTTGGAAGAAAGGGTTTCTGGAAGTTAGGGTGGCTCTAGACTACAGGGTTTTTTTTTTTTTAAAGTGGCCTTTTTTCGAAAAAACTTCCCCTGAGTCTAGACTACTGCCGCGTTCTTTTGAAAGTAAATCGAAAGAACGTGGCAGTTTTTTCAACCGTGGAAAACCTTGTTTTACGAGAAATAACGCCTTTTTTTCAAAAGTGCTCTTTTGAAAAAAGGCACTATGTAATGCAAACTGTGCTTTTTCGAAAGAGAACATCCAGACTGCCTGGGTGCTCTCTTTCGAAAAAGTGGCTTGCTTTTTCGACAGTACTGTTTGTAGTCTAGACACTCTTTTTCGAAGGAGGCTTTTTCGAATGTATCTTTTGAAAAAGCCTCTTTCAAAAGAGGCTTGCAGTCTAGACATAGCCTTACTCTAATTTAGGTATCTACATTCAGTGAAATATCCAAGACTGAAGATCTGTGCATTGTTTTGAACTATGGGCTAGTTCTGCAATGATTGGTGGTCTCCCTTTCTCAAAAAGATCGCCTCTCTCACCCAGACAAAAGGAAGCTTTATTCCAACAGAAAGAGATGATTTCAGAGTTTATCCTCAAGCTACCTCAATGGAGCTGCATTCACTGGGGTTTGTAGGTTAAGATTTTTCATTCCTGCCACACCCTTATTGTGGTAAGGCAAGAACCCTCCACTTAGTCCCAGGAGCTGTAGTGCCAGTAAAAAGGAACACACACGAGCCCCATAGGTGATAACACAACATCTAGCACAGATTGCAGGATTTCTCATTCATCCTAGTAGATCACTACCATCTACATGCACACATTTATTGTACTGTAAATTTTCTGGTGAGGTTTATATACTCTTCTTATTTCCTGCACACGTAAGGAAGATATACATTTAAGAACAGTGCTTAACATTTTCCTTTTATACAACTCTTTCCTCTGGAGCTTTCCCGCTGACAACGTTAAAGACAGAACATTTTATACCCTCAATATGATTCAAAGTCTGCCTTCTGCTCACTAAGATAACCCCATACTTGTAAAAATAAGTTGATACATAAATGCATTTACAAGAGAAACATATGGAAGCAGCCTTTATTTGTAGTCGACTACATGGAAACAATGTCTTACATTTCATTTCTTATTCCTTTGATGGCTGACAATTTCCTACACACACAAACCCAGCATTGTAACAAATTCTGAGAAACAAGAAGTTTACTAATCTCCACCCAAACACACTTAATGATATAATTAGTTTTTAGTTTCATGAGAATCTCCCTCAAGGATACTATTGAAGCTCACAGTTTTGACTACAGTATTAAAGATATCAATGGGAAAAGTGAATATTTTTGTGGTGCAATTACAAAACCTCAACTCACAATAGACATGTACCATTGAGACCAAAATGTTCTGTATTTTTTAATTGCTCTTAATAGAGAAAAAAAATCTCTTCCAGAGTATTTTTCTTTTTACATGAGCACTGATTAAACAAGGATAAGAACATAGTTTTTTTAAAAAAAATCAAACTAATCATCTTTTTTTAATCAAGGAAAAATATCTTTAAATCCCCACTGCTCTCCAGACAAGGGCACAGAAAGTATTTATGAGACCTCGATACGATATTATGCAATAAACCTTAAATCAGACCAAATCAAAATATAAATGAAGCTCATTAAATATATAAGAACCACTTTTAACTGAAACATTAAAACCACATACAGAAATTTTCTGTAGCCGCATCAAAACTAATTTAGAACAATGTATATTCACATCATTACAAATTAGAATATGTGCTGGCAAAAACATCCTCAAAATCCTTGTTGTCATCTTTTAATATCATAAAAGCAACAAAATATTGGGACTCTTGAAAAATGACTTCACGTACATGTCTTAAAATTCCAGTTGATTAAAACACAGTGTATTTGGAACATGATACTTGTCTATAAAACTCTGTTATGTCAACATTATTTTTCTGTGAATAGAGAAAAAGAAAGATGACTTGGCACTCAAAGAAAATACAAGGAACAGAATGCTGTGTTGGTCTATAATGGGGTAGGAAGAGAAATAAAAACAAGTGAACAGACAAAATTTAGGAAAGAGACAAAATGCTGAATATTGTTGGACTTTGAATTAGTAAAGGCTCCTTCAAATGCAAATATTCAATGATAAAGAGATGCGGGGAAGAGGTAAAAAAATAACCGAACAACATTTAATTTATATATCTTCTTCTTACATTTGGTTTTATTTCTACAGAAGAAGCTCTGTTAGTCTGGAAAGGGAGAGGGGTAATAGCAGTGCAGTCAGCCTGTTACCCATTTCTGGTAAGTAACTACATGAATGTGAAAGATGCCTTTAAAATGTGCAAGGCACCACAGCTGATCCTTTCTCCTTGTTTCAAACCCTCTTTTAGATATAAAAGGCCCATTCCTGTTCTGTGGTTAAATTATGAAAGAAATCTTAAAATGCTAGGGTATTTACAATAAAGTGTGTCCTGCTCTTGACATACAGATTTATTCATATTTGGAAAAAGCACACCTTTAAAAACAGGGGGAAAAAGCCATGAAAAGAAGGACCATCCAACACAATATTTTTAATAATGTTTAGTTAACCCATGGGGATAGAAACGAGTGTTTCCATTGGTTACATCAAAGCTGATCCTGACTTTACCTCATGAACATAGGAAATAATGGAATACTCAGCAAACTATTGTAGTCGTGCTTGAAACACAGGGGCAAGTGTAACCCTACAGCTCAAGCCTCATAAATGTCTCTGTCCCCAGATTCCAGCAATTTCTTAATGCCAAAGTTCAGACTCACATACCCACAGGCAGCTTGACTAGCCAAGAATGAATTTTAACATAGCTTTCCTCACAAGGATTAGTAGTATCTTTACTCCTCACCTTTGAATGGCAGTCAGTCCTATAGCAGCTGTATCTATCTGCTCCTTGCAATCACAATTTAACTGGTGCATTTCAACCACACTATCCACAGCCTCTGAAACAGAATTGTGAGTTCTGCAAAGCAATTTCATATCCAGCCCTATGCTCAGGCTGCTGCTCCCAATATTCTGACTCCCACAGTATTCTTGTTGTTGCGTTTTCATTTGCGTCCCTAGTATTTTTCAAAGAGGATTTTTTTTTGTTGGAATAGTATACTGGCTGGTCTCAGAACATTCTCACACAACCCTCACCAAGTGCCCAATGCCAAAACATTATTTAGATTACAGGATAAGTTAGTCAGCAGACTCTTTTGTTAGGATGTGTTTGGAAACCAATGCATTTATGTAGCAAACATTTCTGCAACATCTGGACAGAGCTGGGAATCAGACTTTATTTCTGTGGTTTATAAAAGTGCCAATAGGACAAACAGGGGAAATACATTTCCATTGGTGCTTGATATTTCCAGTACTGTGCGCTTTATTTTCTAAAGATTACTATTATTACAGTTAGCCACTTCATTTGCCTATTAATTTCAGCACACCTTTTACCATGGTTCCAATACCATCAAAGATGTGATGTAATTCTGTTTCACACATAAATGCTGGGGTAGTTATCACCTTGTTATTCACATCTATATGAGCTTCGTGGAAGAGAATTAAGGAAAGCACAGCCAACCTAGTATTTGCATATGCTGTCTGTAGAATGAAACACTACCGCCTGTATCTTATTTTCCCCACGCCCATTCTATACAAAAGTAGTCACAGTGATAGCCTAGGAAAGTTCTACTTTTTTTTGCCCAAAATACCAGTATTGCATCAACAGGGAAAATAGTACTAAAGATTACATGAAAAGATGGGAAACTCTTTGCTTAGAAGTTAATGTTTCAGGGTTAAGATTTTTTTGGTCACCGCTTTAGACTTTCGAGATTCATTTATTTTCTTTTTCCAAACAAAACTGACTAGTTATGGGGCCCTTTTCTGTGGATAGATTGTACTTGTAGGCCATTTTATCTATAGCTCTTCTGACTTAACCACGCTACTGGTTGTGCCAGAGAAATTTTCAGGCAACAACTGAACATAATGTGTAAGGACTCAGCCACACAATTGGAATAGTGTTGTCCAATCCAAATGCCTCACATTACAGTCTGGTAGGCTCACACTATCAACAATGAAGCATTGACTATATTTTTTTGTAACTGTGATGCCTTATGTACTAAGAAAAACAATGCCCCATAACTTTTGGTCGGTGATTTTTAAGTGGAAAGGATATAGTTACTTCTTTCACACAATGTTTTCCTCCGAGTGCTTTAATGGCTCCTGCAGTTCCAGCATAAGGCCATTTCCCACCTTCCTCTTCTTCATGTCCCACAGTAACTTCAGCTCCAGAGAGTACTTTTGCAGCCAACACTGGTGAAATGCAGCACAGGCTGAAAGAAAAATAGAAAGGTTACACCAATTAGACTACTTTTTAAAAGGATTTGTTACAATTATGATGATTCAAATGCACATGGATTTCAAGATCATAAAGTCAAACATGAATAAGATAATTTCTTCCAACACTATCAGGCTTTCCCTGGAAAGCAAAGGATCCCTTTCTTTCCTGGACTTCTCTCTCTTCTTAACATCTTGAAGGAAGATTTAAAAAAAAAATTAACTAGCAATAAAAGCAGGGCTGAATTCATTTTTTCTAGCTCATGTACTAACATTAAGGATGTTAAAATGAGATTATTTGGCTAATCGTACACTCAATACAGTTTGTATCGACTATACAATTAGTTGATAAGCGCCTCTACAGAGCCACAGCAGGGGTAGCTCCAGAGGAGCCGACTCAAGCTGAGACTGAGCCAACCTGGCTCCTGCTGGCTCCAGAACCACCTGTGCTGCGGCTCTGCATTTTAAATTTAGTAAAACCTGCTAGACTCTTACTACATTTAAAATGCACGGAATCCAGCAGCCCCTGTCCACAGTGAACAGAGACTAGTGCCAGAGCAGCCCTTGTTTGTGGTGGTCAGGGCTGGCTGCAGGCAGGGGCTGCCTGGTGACGACAGCCCCCCCTGCGGGTGGGAGCTCAGCTCCCCATTGTGATCCCTGCAGACAGGGGCTGCTTCGCAGATGCATCCCCCTATCACTCCTCAGCTGCCTCTAATAGAGCGGGGGGGGGGGGGGGGGAAGGCGACATCCCAGAGATGGTGCTGGGGGGAACCAGGTTTTAAGTCGGCTCACCACCCAGCACAAGCTCCTGTCCCCCCCTTGCTGTCTCTCAGAGGCCGGGGGGGGGGGGGGGGGGAGGGACGAGGGACAGGCAAGGGAGTGATGCAGAGAGCACAGGATGAGCAGAGACTGCTTGAGTCCCTGCTAGCCCCATGTTTCCTGTGGCACTTCTGCTTTTGAAATGCACAAGAGCCCCACAAGGCTCTTGTACATTTCAAAAGCAGACTCGCCCACAGTAGGAACTGGTGCAACTAGGGACTGAAGCAGTCCCCATTTGCACCATTTCCCACTGTGTCTCTGCCTCCCCTAACCCCCACAGAGACAGTGCTGGGGGGAACCAGCTTTACTGGTTCCCCACAGCACTGGTCCTGCTCCCCACCCTTTGCTGCCTCTCTCTGACAGGGGAGGGAAGCGACTAGTTGAGCATTTGCTTAACTGATAGTCATTTACATCCCTAACTAAGATCCACCTATTTATCTAGAATTTGTTTTCTCTCTGTTCTCATATAAACTATCAACTATAGGAGCAATTAAAAATGCTGTTGTATAAATGTACTGTACACGATGCACCTAGAATGTACATACCCAATAGGTTTCCCAGCTTTGTGGAACTCCTCCAGGACACGTTCAACCTCTGCATTCACTTTGCAATCCTTCCCATCCACAGCAAAGGTGGAACTGCCACAACAAGAGGCTGTCAAACACTTACATATCTATGCAATGACTACATATGTGCACGTGCACGGCAGCTCTCAACGGACATCAAAAATGGAAAGTGCATACGAACTCCTTGTGGCATCAAGCAACAAATCTTAGTCTTAACTAAGTACTAAGCGTTACCAAATGAGCCTTCCAATGTTCTGCAGAAACAGGATGACAGTGCTACCAGATTTTCAAATCATTACTTGGAGAGAAAAAATAATTTCTCATCTTCAAGGGACATCCTAGAAAAAGACATTTCATAGAATCATAGACCCCAGAGTTAGAAGGGCCCAGAAGTATCATCTAGTCCAGTAATTCTCAATCAGGGATCCAGGGCCCTCAGGAGAGCCTCGAGCAGGTTTCAGGAGATCCTCCAAGCATGGCCAGCATTAGATTTGCAGGGCTCAGGCCAGAAAGCTGAAGCTGTACCGCATAGGTCTGAACCCTGGGGCCCTGAGCCCTGCTCCCTCAGGCTGAAGCCAAAGCTTGAGCAACTTAACTTTGTAGGAGGCCTATGGTACGTGGCTCCAGGCAACTGTCCTACTTGCTATCCACTAACCCCAACCCTGGCTTTTATATGCAGAAAACCAGTTGTTATGGCACAGCAGGGCCCTGGAGCTTTTATGGCATGTTTGGGGGAGGATCTCAGAAAGAACAAGGGTGAGAATCCCTGAGCTAGTCTAGCCCCCTGTCAAAATGCAGAATTTGTTGTGTCTAAACCATCCAAGATAGATGGTAAAAATATACTTAAATATTTCAAAAGAATCAAAAGTAGAAGACTAGGTCACAAGACTCACGGGGTTTTACACCCATTAGCTTTCTGAAAGGAAACTACTTAGTGATTTGTTTAGTACTATCCCTACACTGTTCCAAGACTTAGGTGGAAAGGAATTGAGAGAATGATATTGGAGATGATCTGAAACAAAAAGTCTTATAATCTTCACTTCCCCTCTTCATGCCCCAAAACAATCATCACAGCACCACAGGGAATGGAAAGGGCTTTTTTAAAAAAAATGTGCTGTGTAAGCAGAACTGCTCTCTAATTTTGGTGGGAAATTTTTCAGAGTGGCATTTTCAGATAACAAATTGCCACTATAACCATAATAAGAATCACATGGGGAACCCCTCCACCACATTCACATCTGCGTTGAGAATGTTTTGCTATTGAAATCCCCAAACAATTTGAACATAGTCTTCCTTAGGGTAAACCAATAGCCCCCAATCTTTCCTGAAGACGGTATACCTTTCAGGAATCCAATTTGTCTTGTGTACCCCCAAGTTTCTCCTCACTTAAAAACTACTTGCTTAAAAAAAATTAAGACATAAAAATACAAAAATGTACTGAAAAATTGCTTGCTTTATCTTTTTACTGTATAATTATAACCAGGTCTTGACAAACCGCAGCGAGAGCTGCTCGCCAGCCTGGTGGCAAGCGTGCAGCGCTGGTAAATGGGGCGCACAGAGCGACCGGCTGAAATCTACTTGCCACGGGCGAGTAGAATCAGCGGTTTGTCAAGCCCTGATTATAACGAATCAATTGGGACTATAAATATTGTTCTTACACTTCAGTGTATAGTACATGCTAAACAAGTAACTGTATGAAATTTTAGTTTGTACCACATTTGTACACCACTTTTTATGTAGCCTGGTGTAAAACTAGGCAAATATCTAGATGAGTTAATCCCTCAAAGACTTCTGCATGCAAGGTATGCACGCCACTGGCTGAGAAACACTGGGCTAGACTATGTAAACTGACATAATTAATAAAAAGGCCACTGTTTTCTATTATTACCATGTGAGTTATGCATAAAGGATTTCTCTATTGCTTTATTTAACTTGGCACTCACAGGTTTTTAGCAGCTCCAAATCCACCAGGAAATATCACAGCATCATGGTCCTTTGTACTAAGTTTAGCCAGGTCTGTGATTTTACCACGAGCAATCCTTGCTGATTCCACTAAAACATTTCTTGAAGAACAAGAAATAAAGCAATAAGGAAAATGAAGACAATACATGCACAAATTTGGTGAAACTGTATAAGAGAAGGTGTTATTTTTGAAGACTTGAAAACGACAACCCTGAATAACTGCAGCCGTGGCTGCTTCTGAAATCAAACCACTGGAATCCACTGGACTTATGAGCAACGAATAGGATAAGATTTTAGGTGGTAGCCACAAGAGGAGGACTAAGTTTTTCTCGCGTACAGAATATCAGTTGGCATAAAGCTAAACACTTTGAGAAAACTGCTATTAGTAAATATTTAGTATAGGGCAGGAATGGGTTGGGGGCTGCTGACCCATAGAAAAATCTGTCAAGAACCACACACAAGTGACAAGCACATGAATCGGATCCAGCTGTAGCTTGTCTGACTCTCACCTGTGAGGCTCCTCCCCCCACAACACGTGCAGGCCCACGGAAGGACTTATAGAGGGGGATGTGGAGCACCAGTGCTTAATCCCCAATGCTGGATGGAGGGGAGCCCTGAGCTTTGGAGGATGGATCTAGACAAGCCAGAGCCAGCCCCCGCAGCCTCAGGTTCCCTACTCCTGGTATAGGGCATGACCTCTGCAACACACCCCTGCAGAACAAGCAGGAGTCATCCTATGCAAATTAAATCTAGCTCTTACCTTGACTCAGCCTCAGTTGGCTGTCCTTTGCTATGGTCAATAACATGCATCTGAGGAATATCTGGGGCATACATCTGAACTTCAGCTCCCCCACGACTCAGGTGAACCAAAATGCTACAACATTAAAAATATGACGAAAGCTTTAGAAGAGAAGGAGTATTAAGGAGACAATTAGAGCAGGTTTTTTATCTGGCTGAGTTTTACGGGAAACATGTTACATGTTTTGGAAAACAGTGACAAATTAGCATAAAAATGACTATATACCATCACTGTTTAGAGACTGCACAGGAGAGGGGTCTCCAAATTGTGGGGTTTGCCCTCTCGGGAGAGTGTGGAGGAACACTTTGGGGAATAAGATGAGTGATGGGGCCCGGACCCGCATCCATGGGAAGGTATGGAGGGAGCACCACTCATCCCAGCTCTGCCTTCATTCCTTCTCCACCTCAGAGCGGCTCTGCCTCCAGCCCCAGATACTTCCCCATCCCATTCTGCTCCCTAGCTCTGCCTTCAGCACATTCTTCTCTGCTGAGTCAACTGTGCAATAATTGAGGGGCAGGCACAGACAGATTCCATCACAGGTAAGGGAGGGGGGCAAGGGGAGTGACAGGAAAACTTTGGGCACCACTGCAGTGGGGGTTTATTATAACCTGTCAATGGGGGAGGGAGGAGAAAGAGTGAGGTTGAAGGCTAGATGAGCTACAGAGGTTACCTGAGCCTCTTCTGAAGGATGACTGTAAGAGGAGACCAAGGCTACATCTACACTACATCATTTTTGCGGAAGAGGAAATGCAAATGAAGCGCTCATTAGCATTTCTCATGCTTTCATTTGCATAGTCTCATCCGATACTTTTTGCAGAAGAGGTTTTTGCGGAAAATAACACAGTGTAGATGGGGCCATTTTTCACCAAAAAACCCTTTTGCGCCTGGTAAACCTCATTTTTTAAGGAATAAGGGATCTTGCACAAAAGGGCTTTTTTGAGGAACAATGGCCCTATCTACGTTGCGTTTTTTTCCGCAAAAGCCTCTTCTGCAAAAAGGATCGGAAGAGACTATGCAAATGAGAGCATAAGAAATGCTAATGAGCACTTCATTTGCATTTCCTCTACTGCAAAAATGATGCAGTCTAAACATAGCCCTAGTGTTCAGAGCAGCAGCTAGCCCTTAGCAGAGGACTGGCTGACAATAGCTCATTGCTCTGGCTGAATGTGAGGTGGCAATTTAGCATGCCCATACTTCGTCATCTAGAAGTATGCATTATGAGCACTTAAAGAGGAACATAAAGCTAAGACAAGAGGTGTGGAAAGAATCAATCTTGGGAGAAAACCGCACACCATCAAAGCTCTTTAGTATTGATAGCCCTAGGAAAATAGCAATTAACTAAACAGAATAAAATGCTCTAGTCGTGTGAAGAATACATGTCTGGACTCTGCAGTAAAGGAAAGCTGCTTACGCTGAGGCCTCATGGATTTCTGTACCATCATACACACCACATCCAGATAAGACCTGCAAAGGGAAAGTCAACACAGTATTTCAGGCAAAATATGTATTTGTCAGACTCTTTTTTAGGGATCTTGCACAACATTTGGGGATAAAGCAATTGTGGCTGCACCCTTATCAAACAAAACAGATATAGTCTCAGTATTGCTGGGTTACACAAGAACTGGAATGTCCTATTTAGAGTAGCTTGCTCCATTCAAGTAAATGGCTCTGCAATTACTATTGATTTGAACAGCAAAAAGTATTTTACATTTTTATCAGATTTGAAAAACCTACACATTGTCTTAAAATGTGATGGTTGTCACAAAAGCATCTAAAATATTAGGAGCTTTCATGACCTTAAGACATGTAAAGAGGATGATCTTACATATTAGGGAGGGAATATATTCAGACTTGGATGCATACAGACGCATTTCATTTAAAGGGCACACCTAAAAAAACAGAATTTATGACACTACTGTATCTGTTACATGACTCTTATTCTTAGGATCCATGCCAGAAATTAATGGCTAAGTAGTTTTTTAAACATTTAAGTATACTGAGTCGCTCAATTAAATTTCCTTTATTAACCATGGCAACAATGCATTCAAATAACGCCAACCTTGTTAGTTAAGCATGTTCTCCTAAATATTACTGAAGAATAGTAGAACTTAGAAATTAGAGAAAATAATGTTCTCCAATTTCTGCAGTTTGTTTCCTTTATGCATTTGTCTCAATGGCTGCATGGTCAATTTTCCTTGTTTGTGTGGGTCTTTTAGATAGCAACAAAAAAGTGATTTTTAAAATAGGGAAATTGTGACTGTAAAGACATAACAAAATTCCAAGGACACTTGCTCCTGAAATTATTTTAAACTCAAGTTTTGAGCAGTGATTAGCTTTCCAAATGGCAGTGTCCCTTTAATAACTCTACTTTCTTAATGCTAGCTCTCACCTCATTTTTAAGCAGCCTGTAGATGCTTTCTCAATTATCCATTGCATGCACACACACACACACATATATATATATAAACTTGTTATTTTAGATGCTCTGTGCAATTTACCTCTTTAGATTTTATTTTTATAACCTGTTAAGTTTCTTCTGAGTTTCTTTTGTAATTTTAATGCCTTCTGGTTTCCTTTTCCATGGTTCTGTTTCCTCACACTGGCACACTGATTTGTATTGCCCACAGCAGTCTGCCAGTGCAAATTAGATTGCAAGAGAGGACCCAATGTACATAGTTTGGTCCAAGATGTATGTACATAAAAGTTAAACTGTGTGTCATGGATCAGATGAAAAAACCCAGAAAGTTTCAGCTCTAATAGAGAATAATCTATAGTGGGGGGGGGGGGGGGGGGGGCAAGAGTACCTAAGGCCTGGATCTGGCCTCCAAGGCTCGGCCTTTCCAACCCCCAGCAGCAGGGACCATACACCAGCATCGCCCACACCTTGCACCTCCCCTTGACTCCTGCATTCCCTCCTGCCTACTCACCACACTCCTAGCCAATTCCTACTCCCTACCACCCTCCCAGACCACCCCAATCCCAGCCTGCTCCTACACCACCTTCCCACCCAGACCTCCCACCCCGCTCCTGCACCCTATTCCTGCCCAGACCCCACACCCTACCTCCCACCCAGATCTCCACCCCAACCCCTGCCCATTCCTGCATCCTCCTCCCACCCAGCCCGTTATCTGGCAGCCTCATCCCATACACTGAACTCCTCATTTTTGGCCCCAGCCCATGAGTCAATAGGGGCTCACAAAATCTAAGAGCAAGTTCATGAAGAATAGATCCACCCGTGGCTATTGGCCAAGATGGTCAGGGTGGGATGTACAATCACGCTCCTGATGCCCCTAAATGAGGGATGGCTCCTTTAAAATTGCCCTGTTTTGTTCATTCCCTCTGAGCCACCTTGCTTTGGCCCTTGCCAGAAGACAGGACACTGAGTTATCTCAGCCTTTGATGGCCGTTCCTATGTCCTTAAGCATTACAATACCCTGTGTGAACACAGCAGTATCTGGCGGCCGCCTAAGGTAGAGAGCTGCTACCTTCTAGGAATGTGCTGCCCGTAGCATTTTCTTATTTGTACGAGGGTCAGGAAACGCTCCTTCAGGAAACTGCTCCCATGTTAAAATTCGACACTTTCCAACAAGGACTTAAACATTTGAACTATCTCACCCATTACCAAGATAGCTTCCCCAATTATCACCTCTAATACCATTAACTCACAAACATCCCACTCTCCCCACCTCTAATATCATCAATTCACAGACCCTTACCTTCCTTCCTCCCCCCCCCCATCCCCCTCCTGTTCTGCAATGTGATTTGTCCTTTTCATATTTGTTCATTTTTTTAATTGTATCCTTTGGTATATATGGTTGTGACTACTTTCTTCCACTATTTGATCTGAGGAAGTGGGTCTGGCCCACGAAAGCTCCTCATCTAATAAACCATCTTGTTAGTCTTTAAAGTGCTACATTGTCCTGCATTTTGCTTCAGCTACCCCAGACTAACACGGCTACATTTCTATCACTACGCTCCCATTAGTAGCACAGTCCTAAGACACTGGCCTCACCCAGGCGAGGCAGAGCGTTCCCGCGCTTGGTGGCCAGTGTCCTTCACCTTGCACTGCCCTTTGCACCCCGACTCAGACAGCTGCCAGCTGGGCAGACACGTGCTCCAGAGCCTGCGCGAAGGAGGCAGCTAACCGCGGCCGCAGGGGGAGTTTCACCTTGGAGCTGTCCCCCAGGCCAGGTCCCGTCCCACTCCCACTGGCCTGCAAGCCCCAGGGCAGGGGGAGCCCAGCCCCCACGGGCCGCACTCACCACGGCCACCCGGGCCCCGCGCAGGCGGCGGGCGGAGCTGTGCAGGGAGGCTGCCCCGAGCGGGGCCCGCAGCAGCCGCGCAGCCAGCATCGCGCCGCGTGTCCCGGGCTGGCGCAGCAGCGAGCCCCACGGCAAAGCGGGCTGGGCCTGGCGAGGGGACGCGCCTGCAGCTGCACAGCTCCCGCTAGAGGCGGGGAGGCCCCGGGCCCACTGCTCCTCTTGCACCCCGCACAGAGCGCAGCCCCCTCCCCGCCCTCTTCCCGCCCCCTCCAAGCGTCAGCCCCGCCAGACAAGCTTTCCGACCAGCTAGAGCAGCGCTGACGGCGCCTCCCGAGTTATAGCAAGCGCCATGCTCGACGGCGCTGGCGAGAGATCACCGAGCGCCCGGACCGGCCTTTGCACAAAGAGCTGTATACGTCTGCTAAACATTAACTCGTCACCTTGCCCCTTGGTGCTTACCACACAGGCACCTTTCCTTAAAATAAAAGCACATTTTAATGGGGCTTACGATTAAGCTCAAGTTTGTGTTGCCACAGCTGATATTTGCTGTTTTCTTGAAAGCCCCCAACTCCCGAAAACAGGCACTAACCGAACCGCAGCTCTTTGGTTTCAAAGATAATTTTCTTGCCCTCTCAGTTTCCGAGAAAAGCTTGAAAACACCCTATTCAAAGATTAGAGTGCAAATAAAAATCCAGAGATACATTTTCTTGTTAAAAAAAATCTCTCAAGTTTTGACTATTTAGGGATTGGTAAAACTGAGTTCATTACAGGTATTACAAGCTCATTAGCAGAGTAAATGTGGCACATAATGAAGTGCAGCAAGAGGCTGCAAAGATCAACAAAGACCAGCAGCAATATTAGGCCAAACATGTTCAACACCTTCCGCTTAGCTGTTTTATGCAGAGTGGTGCAAGTGTGTTTAGACAGGGTCTAACCCTGCAAACTGTAGGCACTTAGGTAGGCCTCTTGACTTTGATAGGACTTGTGCATAAAGTTTAGCATACACTTGTCAGCACAGGTTCAAGGCTTAACTGCCCACATTCTCAGTTACATAAACTGGGTTAAACAGGAGGCAAAATTAGGCCTAATGCTGCTCATTCTGTTCAGGTTTCATTCATCACCATGCCCCATGAGAACTTTATAAAAATGTTATTGGACATCTTCGGCAGGACAAATACATTTATTCTGATAGCTCAATCTTATCTCAATTGAGGAACAAAGGAGCAGACAACCACCATACCCCTCTGGAAGGAGTAAGCACTACGTCTACACTGGCAGCTTCTTGCGCAAGAACCGTTTTGCGGAAGAGTTCTTGCACAAAAAGTCTTCCACAAGAGCGCATCTACACTGGTATGTGCTTTTGTGCAAGAGATGTGCTTTTACGCAAGAACGTCTATAGCAGGGTGGATGCTCTCTTGCGCAAGAAAGCTTTGATGGCCATCTTAGCCATAGAAGTTTCTTGCACAGGAAAATCATGTTGCCTGTCTACACTGCCTTCTTATGGAAGAGCTCTTGCGCAAGAGGGCTTATTCCTCATGGGGAGAGGAATAACTCTTCCGGAAGGAGCCCTGTTTTACAACGCTAGACTGTAAATTGACTTGCCTGTGCAGTGTAGACACTGGGTAAGTTTTTGTGAAAGAACAGCTGTTCTTGCACAAGAAGCCACCAGTGTAGACGTAGCCTGACTTTTCAACTGATGAAACTTCTCAGGACTTCCACAGAGAAATCTGGGTTTCATTGTGCTGCCTCAGCTGTACAGTTTCACAAAAATACTGTATTTATCAATTTAAATGTTTTCTGACATAGCAAATAAAAACCTTAGCTCTCCCTCTGCTGATGTAATCCTTTGTACTACCTTTATGGTCCAAACTAGCCTCCAAGAACAGTAGGCATACAAATTTAGGGGCAACATCAAAGCTGATTTAACACAAATGTGGCTTATTTCACACACACACACACACACACACACACACATATCACCCTGAAGTGAATATCCATTTTTACCAGGTACTGTGCAAATCGACAGTAAGACAGTAAGTCTAGATTAGAGGCAAGACACACACAAGAAACTGTTAATGATGGGGAAGTAACTGTGATAACACATAGGTTGCACTTTTCTAGTTCAGCACCCTCTGGGCCCAGGTGCCGAACCAGAGAATTTGAAGAACCAGAGGAGGTCAGTATTGTTTGCCAGCATTACCAACACTCACGCTATTTACTGGGCTCTTAGAAGACATTGATGGGTAAATTGGAGCTAAACAATAGCACAGACAGACAGACAGCACTGGTGGCTATTAAATTTAATGGGACTTGGCCACATCCATGATAAGTGGACATTTGGCTAACTAAAACCATGCCAGACCACAAATGGTGCCGGACCAGTGTCTCAGATTAAAGAGGTTCAACCTGCAGTAGTACCAATCTATAGTTACATAGGCTGATAGATGATGTAGAACTTTGTCCTCAAATTTTACATTTTATTATCTTAAAAGTCCCTATCCACCTATAATCCTTGTAGTGCTCCTCAGATGCCCCTAAAACCAATGTTTGCATTTGAGAAAATAAGGGTTTAAAAAAATAAGGGTTTAAAAACAATCCAGAGTGCCATAGACATATACTCCAAGCCCTCCAAGGTATGTTTTAATACCGTTTTTTTTTTTTTAACATCCTGATACATAGGAAAGAGATGGAAACAAACAAAAAGCAGGAGGAGAGGGATAAAAGCAACAATGACAAGATTTTTTTGATGCTAAACAATGATAAGCAGTACAACAGATATGTTAAAAAAAATCAAACATTCAGGTATTTATGGTTCTGATTTGGTTACATAGTAATACAAGTTGCATTCAAACGGATTGGAAATGTCTGGACATAAATCTTTACTTCAACACCCTTGGTCATTAACTAATTAAATTCCTTGCAAATGCTGTACTGCACAGAATCTTTGCTCATATCTGTTCACATTATGCTATGGCATTTATTTCAAATAACTTTTTCAATATTCAGATTACAGTTTGAATAATTTTAGAATTTAGCAAATTATTACTACTACTACTTTATTAAATCTAGCTAGGATAACATTTCAAAATAAGTTGAGGTCAATATGCAACCTTCCAAATAGTTAATGAAAAATGACACACACACATCATTTAAAAAGAGTTTAATCCAGAGGCACAGAAATATTGTGACAGCAAAGGCTTCAGAGAGGTGATGTGCAATACCTAAAATGCCTGTATATTTATATACATTTTATCAAAATAAACACACAACACAATATTTTTACTAAAATATTTTTACTTGCGCTTCTATTTTGTTTGACAGACAAATATCTTTGACAGACAAATATCAAACAAATATCTTTTGGTTTGAGTTTCTATCTGATCAGAGTTTTCCTTCCTCCCTCAGTTATGGGAAGAGGGAGGCCAGTGGCCATGTTTTAGGGACTTTATGGATTGCATTTCAGTTATCCTAAAATGAGCCAGCTTCTACTGTAACCTTTGCAGATTACTCCAAGCCCCATATCACAACATACACAAAATGAGCCACTATGAGGGCTACTTAATCTCAGTGAATACCACTGGCGCAAATGACTGCTTCTATAGGTCTCCAAAACAAAATAAATAGGGAAAATAAGTTGTTGTTATGAATGTGTGGTTTCTTCTTCCATAAGATAATCACTATTAGATTCCTCCAACTCCTCTTCACTCACTGATGTTTCTGCAGGACGTTTCATGCCCCGTTGTTGTGAAATGGCCAAAGCGTATTTAATGTTATAGCGATTCCACTCACAGCTGTAAAAATAAGTCACAATAAATAAATAAACAAATAAACAAACAAATAAATAAATAAATAAAAAGTTAGGTTCTGCTTCACCAAAATACACCATACACATTTTCCCTCCCAACATTCAAGAGCCTTAAGCTTTTGTACAAAGCTATGGTTTAAACTTTAGGATTTAAAGGACAGCAATACGCACAGTTTAGAAACATCTTTAAAGTGACGCTGGATGCTCTTCTGAAGGAACTGAATTATGGGCAGCAGCTTCCCTGATCTGTAAAGGAGAGAGCATGCAATTAACTGCATAGCCTATATTTACACATGGAGTTTTAGAATCCCTTTTCACCATTATTCTTCAAATTTTTAAAAAATGGTTAAAGTGTTAGCTCGTTTTTACATACCAATGTTCTAAACCTAAAATATCACTGAATAAAAATGACCTTGCAACTCTGTGCTGTGTCTACCAATAAAACTGCGTACAATTTTAGCATACTACATCACATGCATGCAATTTATCACTCATCTTCAAGCCGAGCTATTCAAATGCTTCTCCCTCTCCATCACCAACAGAGAAACCATTCCATTTTGAGGTCAAATAACTTTGCAGAGTTGATTCTGTTTGCTATAATGATGTTTACTCGAGGTATACATTTCAGAAAAGCAAGGCAGGAATTTGGACTTTACAAACTATCCTTTTCTACTTTAAAACTAAACAAAAGAAAGAATCAGTCTTCCTTGCTGTTTTGGGATTCATTAAATGGCTGCACGTGCGATAAATACTAACTCTTCACCCCATAGAGCAAGGAAATGAATATGTAATTGCTTCTTCCTCTGGCAACTCCCAAATAGTAGTTGGAAAGAGCTATCAACTTAATTTGCCACCCCCTGAAGATCCTCATTCCAGTTACCCAAAACCTCTAAAACAGGGGTAGGGCAAGATATGGCCAACAGGACGTATCCGGCTGGGCAAGATGCCAGATCTGGCCTGTGGCCACCTTGCCAGGACCCTCAGCACAGATCAGCTACAGCTGCTTTAAAGTCTGCTGCTCTCTGCTCTGGATGCTGGGGAGGATAGGCGAGAGGAGGCTTTGCACATTGCTCCCACTTCCCAGAAAAACCTCTCAATTTCCATTGGCCAATTTCCAGCCAATAGGAGTTGAGAAATTTTACTGAGGGGGTAGGAGCCGCATGCAAAGCCTCCTTCCTCTCCCGCCCAGAGCAGAGAAGACTGGAACTGCAGCAGATAGGCAGGGAGCCTGCCTCAGGTTCCTGGAGGGCTGCTGACTGGGAGCCATCTAGGTAAGCACCTCTTAGCCAGAGTCTGCCTCTGGCATCCCTTCCTCTCTCCTCCCCCAACTACATGCCCCAGGTCACCAACCAAACAAACCATCTGTACTTCCCACCTCCTGCAGGTCACAACTTCCTCCCAAGACCCTGCATTCCCTCCTTCCCTAGGCCTGAATCCTCTCCTGCACCCATACCCTCTGCTGGACCCTGCTCCAGATCATACCTACCTCCCCTTCACCCAAACTCCCTCTCAGAGCCCACATCCTCTCCTGCACCCCAGTACCCTACCTCAAGCTCCCTTCGGTATCCTAACCTCCATCCCAGACCCTGCACCTCTCCATAGAAATGCAGCCCTTGACCACTTACCAAAATATTAACAGTGCCCCCCCCCCATTACAAATTATTGCCACCCTTGCTCTAAAAGAAAGGTGGGCTGAGTGTAACACTCATATCTTGTCTAACTGCCTGAAAGGAACTCAGCAGTAATGCAGAATACAGAAATAATCATACTGCTTTCCAAAAAATTTAGGTCTGTCATTCGATTTAAAAAAAATTAATCACTTAAATGCAAGATTAAAAAAATTAAACTTGATTAGTCAGTTTTAATTAAACTGTTAAACAATAATAGAATAGCATTCAGATATTTGAGGTTTTCTGTATTTTCAAATATAGGCTAGCAGGTCTATGCTCTGATCTTCAGCCCCTCTTGGGGAGCAGGGTTCTAGTCTGCTCTGGAACGTCAACCCTTTTCCCCCTCCCTTCCCACCCAGAAAGTCTACAATTAATGTGCTAATTTTGTTTTCAATAATCACAGGCATTAACTATGATTAACTAACAGCTGTATAAAAAACATAAGGAAAGTACAAAATCAACCTGCTTAGGCGTGAACCACTGCCCAACTGGATGTTAAATCATTATTTACATTTGATGTAATTAAGAACAGTATTCCTACAAGTCTTCTTACAGCTCTTTATGCATATATCACCTAAAGCTAGAAGTTCCTACAAAGTTCTACCTAGAGTCTAGGGGCACCTCCTCTGCAGCTTTACTGCAGAAATCATGTTACATTTCCCTACTGACCAATATATGCTGAAATATGAGTATTTTGAAGTCATCATAATTTAGTAACTTTAATTAGTCTGTATGTTTCGGAATCTGAGATAGTTGTCTCACAAATATTTTAAACTTTAGCTTAAAATCAAAACACAGAAAATTGGACATTTTAAGTCCACTCACCTTGTTTTTAGCTTCTGTCCATGAAGCATCAGCAAGCGCTGAGCCCAAGTAAGATAGAATTCCAAGTGAGGAGATGTCTCAAAGGCTGAGGCTAGAAACTCCAGCAGCTTTTCCACATACAGCTCTGGGAGCGATGAACAGACAACATCAACTGTTTAAAAAACAACAACCATCAAACTTCCATATAGAACAACAGGTGGGGGGAAAAGGAAGGAAAAAAGAGATGTCCTTTGAGGGTCTATTCCAGTTTACTTCTCTGCATCACTTGGCAGGAGGTAATCTGCTAGTATAATGAACATCGCTCACCAGCCCTTCCGAAAGTATGATACTCCTTTCTGAATCTTCCAACCTCCAAAGGACTTAAAAGCAAGTTCCTCTTATCTGCCACTAAAACAGAGTCTGCCATAACATTTTTCCTATTAAAATGTCACTTTTTCTCCATCACCATTTTCTTCTACCCCTCCCCTCTTTCTCTGCACATCCAAACTCTAGCAAAATCTTTCTGCTTCTCACTGTATAGGAAATGCCATACAAGATCAAAAAAACAGTGCTCTATCTCATTCACTATTCCTGTTCCCAACATTGGCCAGTATAGGATGTTTCAGAGGAAGGAACCAGAATAACCTGACCTAGTTTCTTCCTAACCTCTGTTTGTTAGTAGACATCAATGCTCTGAGACAAGAGAATTCACAACTAAAGCCATAACTGTGTCATGGAGATTGCAGATTCCATAATTTTAAGAGATGCCGGCGAGTTCTCTGCCTTCAGCTTCACTCATTGGTAACAGGGCTTCATTACTGGATTACGTGGGTACATTCCATGATTTGTTTATTGCCTGTGTTCTGTCCAGGACTTTTAATAAGACCCATTCCAAAATCGTAGCCTTATTTATAACTCTTCCAAATAAAAGTCCAATCGAATGTCATTCTGAATTTTCTCATCATCTTTATGAATGTCTAACCCTTTTTGAATCCCCACAAGCCCTTGGGGTCTCTGATACCTCACTACAATGAATTCCATGGCTTAACTTTAACAATTCTAAAGCCCTCCCATTCCTCTCAGTCACTATTGCATGGCTCTCTTTCCCACTAGATTGAATTCTCTCCAACCTTTCTGGTTCTCCTCTCTATCCAACATAAAACAGCCTTCCTCTTCTACGACCACCACGTTCCTTCCATGCCTGCTTCCTTGAGTCCCTTTCCTATCCCATGTATCCTTCTACCTGAAATTCTAACTCCTCATTCTCAGGCCTAAAGCTCTGCCTACATTTCTGAGCGCTACCCATCTCAAAGCCACACCCTGTTCACTCTTGTCATGTCCTCCCCTTCTTGCCTTTATGCCTTTTTCTATGCTGCCCCCCACACCTGGAACAATTTTACTTTCCTAGCATGCCAAGCACTCACTCGCCAACTCAAAAATCTGCATCTTTTGACCAGTGACTTCTGCTCCTGTATTCTATATGCTTCTTCCTTCCTTACCCCACACCTCAGGCTTACATAAAAATATCAGAAAATTGATTTCCTTTATGACTTTTTTATTTGAACACATTCAGTCTCCTGTTCCTATCTGTGTGAAGTTACATTTTAAGCTCTTCTGGGCAGGAAAATTATGGCCCCAAATAAGCAATTATTAAGCATTGTAATGTATAATAGCAAATTGTGTCTTTTTAATTAATTAGATACAATAAGAACAATGATTTCTACACCCATTTCTATTCAAACATCTTAGAGTACTTTGTGGTCCATGAATGAATTAGACATGAGCCCTGCGAGATGAACATTATCCCCATTTTACAGCTATAAACCTGAGGAACAGAGAAGGTTAAGTGACCTCTGCAAGGTCAAAAACAAGAATGGCAGAGAAGAAACAGAAATCAGGGTATGTCTAGACTACAGGCTTACGTCGACATAAGTTTTGTCGGCAGAATCTGTCGACAAAACTTATGTCGACATAGAGTGTCTAGACTACATCCAGTTCTGTCAACAAAGCAAGCCGCTTTGTCGACATAACAGTGTGGACGCAAAGGACAGTGTAGATGCAATAATGCCTTCTATCGACAGAACTCTGTCGACAAAAGGCGTTATTCCTCGTAGAATGAGGTTTACATACGTCGACATAACTCAAAGGCAGTGTGGACGCAGGTATAGTTTTGTCGACAAAAGTCCACTTTTGTCGACAAAACCCTGTAGTCTAGACACACCCTCAGATTTCTTCACTTTCATTCTTACTTTCAGCTGCAAGATTCTCACCCTCTTCCTCTTTAGACACATCAGGACTGAGGTAGAAAGGACTAGTGTCCAGAATTAATACAACCTTTCATAAACAAGCGGTAGGCTTGCTGCATTATACAATGTTTGGTAATAAAAGAAAGTTTAAGGGCTACACTCTGCCCTCAGACTTCAGCTCAAAAGAATCCAGGTCTCAAATGTGCTTAATTCAACTGTAGGGGGAGCCCTTCTTACCTTCCTTACACGGTATAGTTTCTATGACCTCCTGAATTAATTTCTTCTCATTCAGCCGGAAGGCCATAACAATGGCCTTGGTGTACTCCTTCTGACTTAGCACTTTGTGCACACTGGTAGGTGTGATGTCAATGTCCAGCTCAAATGGATCAAAGATCAGTCCAGAGTCTAATGAATAGATGAGAAGGCCTTCTGTGGTGGTAGCTGCCCAGCTTCGCCCTGAAAGAGAAGCGGCAGTTGATATTTAAACACAACATGCTTGTTTTTTTCTGTGGAGCAGTGATAAACATAAAGACAGTTCTGTTTGCTTAGACAGAGAAAGTGATTTGGGAAGAGGTGGTCTCTCAACACTGCATGGTTGGATTGATAAAACACTGTCTGTGAAAGGTACCAGCTTGACAGCACTATGAACTTAAATCTTCTGGTTATTCAGAGCATAGGAATAACACTGGCAACAATAAGCCTGATAAACAGCATTGTAACATGTTCTGAAGGATCACCTCTAAGGACAAGAAACCAGTGCCTCTGCACAGAATGCCAATAAGGGGGAAACATGACAATATTAATTAATAATTAATGTGGTTTCTGCTTGGTGTTTTGGGTGACTGGATTGAGGCCAACTCAATTCCCATAACCCTCTAGAGAATCACCACATGACAATGTGTTCGTGTCACCCTAAATCTGGGGTGAATTTGAACGATTGACACAGAAATTAGAGGTTCACACCTGGCAGGTCTCACCCACCACTCATTCTTTCTGCGGGCTGTGTGAGCAGGGTAGAAATGGGGGCATCGACAATATTGATAAACTACATTTACTGTTCACACCTACCAGTAGGAGAGAAACGTAGGCATGTTACTCTTATCTCTGGTTTAAAGTGCCGAGAACTCATGTCACCTGAAATAAGAAATGAGAAGCAAGTCATCAACACATCCAACTAAATAAGGGTTGGGGAACCTTTTTTTGGGTCAGGTGCCACTGACCCACAGAAAAATCAGTTGGGGGTGCACACAAGTGAGAAGAAAATAAAACAAAAAACAATCCCCTCACTGATGCGGCCCCTGACTGAAGGAGAAAGACACTCCCCATGTTCCCTTTGCACACCAGAACCTAGGCGGACCCATGCTAGTGGCTTTTGTGTGCTCCAGCCCCAGGGTGGGACAGCTGAGGGGTTGGCATGCCATCAAGGGCTCCCCATGTGGGGAGGAGGGGCCCTGAGCCTTGAAAGTCAAATCTAAGCAAGCTGGGAGCCCCATCTGGAACCCACACCTTTGGTTCCCCACCCCTGAACTAAATTTTCACAATGCAGACATGAATCCTCCCCCTGGAATTACTGTCATCATTAGACACAACTCTGACAAAGGAATGCTGAACTACTGCACAACAGGCAAACATGAGAGATACCAACAAATTACTTTAAACAAATCCTGAGGAATCACATTTACTTTCAGCTCAAAGTAACTTTTCTATTTTTCTTATCCTGTTATTCTGATCTCAAACATGAGCAATGTGCCATGTAGCACTTTGGACATGATGTTCACCACACACGCAAATGTAATCATTCATCTTGTATTGCAACAGTCTCCAGAGGCCTCAACTGTGAATGGGACCCTGATGTGCTAGATGCTCCACACAGAGACAGCCCCTGCTCTGATGAACTTACAATTACAAGACAAAAAGTGTAGGTAGACAGGAGAACCTGAGGGAGGAAAAATGACATGCCCAAGGTCATAAAGCAGGTCAATGGCAGAGCCAGGAACTTAAGTCTGAGAGCCAGTCTTATGTTTTATCACTAGGCCACAGTACATCTCTTTCCTATTACCTCTGTGAAAAAATATTCAACAACATGTCACTTACAAATGTGGTCTCCTCACCTCAAAAAAGATATTTTGGCCTTGGAAAGGGTTCAGAAAAGGACAACTAAAATGATTAGGGGTTTGGAACGGGTCCCATATGAGGAGAGGCTAAAGAGACTGGGACTTTTCAGTTTAGAAAAGAGGAGACTGAGGCTGTGTCCAGACTCCATGCCTCCGTCGACGGAGGCATGTAGATTAGCCAGCTCGGAAGAGGGAAATGAAGCCGCGATTAAAATAATCGCGGCTTCATTTAAATTTAAATGGCTGCCCCGATCTGCCGATCAGCTGTTTGTCGGCAGATCGGGAGAGTCTGGACGCGATGCCCCGACAAAGAAGCCTTTCTTCATCGACACAGGTAAGCCTCGTGAAACCAGGTTTACCTGTGTCGATGAAGAAAGGCTTCTTTGTCGGGGCATCGCGTCCAGACTCCCCCGATCTGCCGACAAACAGCTGATCGGCAGATCCGGGCAGCCATTTAAATTTAAATGAAGCCGCGATTATTTTAATCGCGGCTTCATTTCCCTCTTCCGATCTGGCTAATCTACATGCCTCCGTCGAAGGAGGCATGTAGTCTAGACACACCCTGAGGGGGGATATGATAGAGGTCTATAAAATCATGAGTGGTGTGGAGAGGGCTGATAAAGAAAAGTTATTTATTAGTTCCCATAATAGAAGAACTAGAGGACACCAAATGAAATTAATGGGTAGCAGGTTTAAAACTAATAAAAGGAAGTTCTTCTTCACACAGCGTGTTGTCAACCTGTGGAACTCCTTGCCAGAGGAGGCGGTGAAGGCTAGGACTATAATAGAGTTTAAAGAGAAGCTGGATAAATTCATGGAGGTTAGGTCCATAAAAGGCTATTAGCCAGGGGATAAAATGGTGTCCTTGGCCTCTGTTTGTCAGAGGCTGGAGAGGGATTGCAGGAGACAAATCGCTTGATTATTGTCTTCGGTCAACCCTCTCTGGGGTACCTGGTGCTGACCACTGTCGGTAGACAGGATACTGGGCTAGATGGACCTTTGGTCTGACCCAGTACGGCCGTTCTTATGTTATGTTCTTATGTACTGAAAACAGTGTGCAAATGTAAAACTAACAATTTTGGTAGGACACATCTAATAGTATTACCCCTTTTCCATCTCCTACTGACCAGGATGGAAGGTTTTTTATCCCATGGAGCCAATGGCAAAAAGCAATGTAATTAACTAACTATGGGGTTAACAACTGAACTTACCTCGCTTTACACCTGGAAGAGCAATGGCAACACCATCCTCATCCCCAGTCCCTTCATCAATCAGCGCCATGCTTCCAAATTCAGTCATCTTCCTACGATCCAAATACTCCTGAAAAATATTCATATTCCATTTGCTATAATACTAGTTCTCTCCAACATCACATAATTCTCTGTATCTGAAGAATACATGTATAGCAGAGGTCCCCAAACTGTGGGCTAGAACCCAACTCTTGGGGGATGTGAACACGGGTAAGAGGGTAGCCTAATGAAAAAAGTGAGGGAACAAGTGACATACAGAGGCAGCTCTGAACTAATTCACAAACATTTAAGGGGCTAGCCTAGTTGGTTATTGCTTTGTACAGGTTGAACCTTTCTAGTCCAGCACCCTCAGGACCCGACTGGTGCTGAACTAGAGAATTTGCCAAACCACGGGAGGTCAATATTGCCTAGAAGCATTACCAACACCTCTACTGCTTAATAGGCTCTTAGAGGCCATTTAGGGGTAAATTAGAGCTAAACAACAGCACAGAACACTGTGAGCCAAGACTGGTGGCTGTAAACAAACTTTATGGGACTGCTGGAAACTTGGCCGCACCCATGATAAGTGGACATCCAGCTAACTAAAATTATGCTGGACTACAGATGTTGCTGGACTAGAGAGGTTCAACCTGTACTTGTATCTAAGGGTGTGTCTAGACTACCTAGTTTTGTCGACAAAAGTGGACTTTTGTCGACAAAACAATACCAGCGTCTACACTACCGCGGAGTTCTGTCGACATAACGTTGACAGAACTCCGCGGTTTTGTTGACGCTGGTATACCTCATTTTACGAGGCAAAACACCTTCTGTCGACAGAGTTCTGTCGACAGAAGGTGTTATTGCCTGTAACGTTGCGTCCAGACTACGGAGTTCTGTCAACAAAGCGGCTTGCTTTGTCGACAGAACTCCATGTGTCTGGACGCAAATTGTCGACGGAAGTTTTGTCGACAGTATCTGTCGACAAAACTTCCGTCGACAAAACGCGGTAGTCTAGACGTACCCTAAGTGTCTCCTCCAGTTCCTGGAAGAAACTGAAGTTTGCGCTACTCTGGGGTCAATGCTCAGCCACTGTGAGAGAGGGAGGGAGTGCACCTCAGGTTCTCTTACAACAACCTCTTCTTGATTTTGAAGTGATCATTAACGGATTTCATAAAAGTCCAAGTCAGCTCTGCTCAGAGAGTAGCCAGGACAAACGAAAGTACAGATAATAAGAAGTAACAATCAAGAACTCCTAACAAGATGGGAATAGTGATGGAAGATATTTCTATACTGTAGTTAGTGATGGAAGATATTGCTATACTGTAGTTACTTTTAAATGAACTTAAAACCTGCATTTGATGAAGCTGTCAGATTACATTCATAATTCTAACTCTTGTGCCCCTTCTCCAATGCTGCATCCATTCTTTGGCACAAGTATGTTGTGAACAAAGAAAATTATTCAGTACAAGATTATCAGTAATTTTAAAATCTCACACTCTTCAAATGCAATGTTACTGAAAGTTGACTTTACTATCATTTATTGTCAAGAAATCTGTACTTTCAAGACCAAGTACTCTGGCTGCTTTGGGATTTCTTATAATTTAGCAGTTACATGATTTTATTCCTTCTTTTGGTGGTTCCACCTGTGTGTGTGTCTCCTACTCAATACCAACAAAATGAACAAACAAAAACATGCATATTGCAAACCTCACCTACCATACACTGTCCCAGAACCAAACAGTCTTTAAAATATTCAACAAAACAAACTGAGATAGTCACTTACTTCCATTGCATCTAAGGAAAGATTACATGAGATTTCAAATTTCTTCATAAGAATCTGTTCCTTCACATTATAAATACAGACAAACTTTGATAATCCACCTGCCAGAATAGACTGTCCATCAGCTGAATAACACAGAGTAGTGAAAGATCTGAAAAAAATATATAATGAATAATTTCACTTCTACTTCCGAGCTTTGAGCAAACATTCAATACTAATACAATGTAAAAACAATTAACAGCCATACCAAATTCATGGCCACAAAAACACATCACAGACCATTAAATTTGGTCTTCCCCTGTGAAATCTGGTGTTTTGTGTGCTTTTAACTTATACTATGCAGATTTCATAGGGAAGACCAGGATTGCTCAAACTGAGGTCCTGCCCTAAAAGGAAGCTGCAGTAGGGTCACAGTATTACTGCTCTTACTTCTGCACTGCCTTCAGAGCTGGATGGTTGGAAAGCAACGGCTGTTGACCTGGCACCCAGCTCTGAAAGCAGAGCACTGCCAGCAGCAGTTCAGAAGTGAGGGTGGCAATACCACCCTTACTTCTGTTCTGCTACTTTCAAGACTGGGTGGCCAGAGAGGGGCACTGCTGACTGAGGGCCTAGCTCTGCAGATAGCAACAGTGCAGAAGTAAGGGTGCCAGTACTACACCATTCTTACTTCTGCACTGCTGCTGCTGACAGCGGCTTTGCCTTCGCCTTCACAGTGGGCTCCTGTCGAGCAGCTGCCATTCTGCAACTGCCCAGCTCTACAGGCAGAGCCGCCGCCAGCAGCAGCAGCACTGAAGTAGGGATAGGATACTGCAACTCCCCCAGCCCCCCCACTCACATAATAATCTTGTAATACCCACACAACTCCTATTTGGTTCAGGACCCCTACAGTTACAATATTATGACATTTTAGATTTAAATAGCTGAAATAATGAAATTTATTATTTTTAAATTATGGAATTGACCAAAATGGACTGTGAATTTAGTAGGGCCCTAACACTGAACCATAGTTGCTATATGATTTAAAGAAAACCTTTTCTAGTTTTATCTTACAGAGTCATAAATTTATTTAATGTACAGAACTGTTTTGCCATGATTGAATACTTCACAAATTCTTTATTGTGAATTATCACTTTGGAAATTTCAAAAGATTTGTTGGTGTACTTCCTTACCTCATTAGCTATTCTGAGGATTATTTAATATTTGTATTGGGTTCTGAAGATGTAAATGCTAAATATTATTACCACTTGTAATGCAGCCATGTCATGTCAACAGCAAAACAATTATCCTGGGCTTTTCCATCTAGCTCACCTTTCTTACCTCATTAAACATAAATCCCAAGACAAACCAGTCTCTGTTCGACACCAGAGATGTAAAAGGTTAACTAGTTATCTGGTAAACATTAGCTTTCTTGACAGGCTTACCGGGGTAACCAGTTAACCAAGGACAGAAGCAGCTCCCCACCCAGGCTTGCAGAAGCCCCCCCTTCCATGGCAGGCTAGTTGACAGGACCTCTGGTAGCATGGGCCCCTGTGGAGCAGTCCCTACCACAGAATCCCAAGCTGCTTTGTAGTAGCCCTTGGTTAACTGGTTAAATGATTAAAATGGTTTAACCGGTTGACATTCTTAATGGGAATTTACATCCTTACTCAACACCCCATCACTAACATACACTCCTGCAACTATGCTTACTGCATGGATGTGCATCAACATGAGTGAGCAGTAAGCCATGTATGAGACAAATATCCACTACAGATGATTTGCTTTCTTCCCAAAGGTCTGGTCTTACCTGGGATCAAGGTGATTCAGAAGAGACAGAAAAAAATGAGTATTAAATGATGAGCTCTGTTTTGAAGACAGCAGCCGATTGGAGTTCATAACTAAAAGTTATGTATTTTTAATAGAGCTGCCTCCATTTTGGGGGGTGAGAGGATGAGAGGAAAGATTGCTTATCAGAGGCATTCCAATAGCAAGTGTACTTACTGTTTGTGTCTTTTTTTTAAAAAAATGTGACTATTACTAATGCATTCAGGAGGCACACTGTCTGGATAATGAAGTGAGCAGGAGCTCCTATTACATGTTCTGAAATGAATCACCTGCTATATACCAGATATCCACAAAAATGCAATTGTGTCTGCTTTTAACTGTCACTGCTAAATGATGCACAGCATGACACAAAAGATTTAATAGGATATAAATGAATTAAGGTTAGGTGACAGAATTTGATCAGGATTAGATGTGTAAGTGACAATGACATATGAAGAAGATATCAGGAAAAAAGGTTTGAAATTAGTGGGCAGCACATTCAGTCACAAGATTATTCAAGTTATTAAAACCATCTCAGACTCAAGATATTCAGCTAAATTCTGAAATTCTCACTTAAAGCTAAGAGGAATATTCATAGGAGCAAATGAGCACTGTCAATTTCTTGTCGTTGCTACCCGAATATTTTACTTACTTTGCTTTAGCACTTTGTTTGGCTGTTATTTTGTCTAACTCTTTTCTTCCCATCTGAAGATCGTGTCTTCCTTCAATTGATCCCGTCTGCACTGCATTTTCATGATCCCAGAAAGATATCTCTCCATTCAAGGCAGCAACTGCAAGCTCATTGCCATCAGGGCGGAAAGCAACAGCAAGAACTGCAGAGAATTTGGTTGATGAATAAAAATATATTCCAGTCTTAACACACTTTTTCTGGACTATAATAAAGGATACATTCACATTTTTATAACAAAATGCAATTCTGAGCTGACTAAAACCTGGGAGCTAACACAAATATTTTAAAATTCTGCAAATTTTGTCAGTAAATAAATGCAGCGACTCTGGTGCGGCAATGTAGATCACAGGCCACTGGCTGCATGAAGATGGGAAATATCACCCTGCTGCTCAGCCCCTTGTCCTTTCACCCCTCAGAACACAGACTTAGCATTGGGGCAGCACCCAACTCTGGCACAGCTCAATGGTCAAGTCTGTCCAAGGTCTGTGTCTGAGGAGAAGGGGCTGGGCCACAGGGATATCTCCTACCTTCATGCAGGCAGTGGCCTGTACTCCCTACTGCAATGCTGGAGCCTCTGCCTTTATTTATCAACAAATACCATTTGCAGAATGTTAGAATGTGTGCAGAACTTTTATTTTGGGAGGCGGGAGGGACAGAAATTTATAATATTTTGGTGAAGAATTCTCTCAACCCAACAGGGGTCCAAGTCGAGAGGGTATCCAGGTGTGGGTTGAAAGGATTCTGTATGAGGCAATGTGGGTATGGGCAGCTCAGCAGTGGGGGGAATCTGGATGCATAGGAGCTTGTTGAGGGGGGTTCCATGGGGCACGGCAGGTGGTCTAGTACTAGAAGCTGCTAATGGGATGCAGATCCAGATGCTGGGGGATGGGGCGGGGACCAGTGTTCCCTTTAAGATTTTTCGATCCATGAGTGGAGTGAATTGTGTCATGTGCACCAATATTGAGGTCATGTGCACTCATTCAAATGTGTGCCACCGTTGCACCCACCAGTTGCTGACAAATATCGTAGACATCTATGTTATGGGATAATTAACGCTGTGCTGTAGCTATTCTTTGCCCGCCCGCCTCCCCCTCCCAGGCACATGGGGACAAATAGGGGGCAAGGCATGAGGTAGGGGCTAGCTAGGTCCAATGTGAGGAGCACATGGCAAGAGACCCACAGCCAGGTGAAGGAGAAGCTGCACCAACTGAGGGAAGCATGACTCCTTCCTGAAGGCATCGGAGCTCAGGTTTACAAGGCCTGTGTTAATGGCACTCCCCTAACCTCACTGGGACACATGCAGTCTGCCTACCAATGAACTCACCTCACCCTCCTTCACTCCAATATCTGACCACCTCACAATGGCGAATGCATGTGGCCTCACAACTGTACACAGGGGAATTAGAGACTAAGTGACTCACCCCCATACTAGGGGTGTTAAGTAGTGGTTAGTTGGCTACTACTCGATTAGTCAATAAGGAAGGGCAGTTTCAGCGCTCACTCCCAGCTCACGCCAGGTCTCCGCACAAGTCCCCGCTGCCACTCTGCACTATTAAAGGGATGGGAAGATGGCACAAGAGAATCCTTAGTCCCGGCACACACCCCACTCCCACTGCCTCTGCATTTTTAAAAGGGACAGAGAAGCTGGGTACCGGGTCTCAGCACTTGCACCGGCTTCCCTGTCCCTTTAAAAATGCAGAGCAGAAGTGGGGCGGGGGAATTGTGCTGAGACCTGGGACCAGGGAGACAGCCAGTAACCTCTTGCGCCGGCTTCCTATCCCTTTAATAGTGTAGAGTGGCAGGAGTGTGGGGGGTGGGAAATGAGCAAGTAGTCGATAGTGCTAGAGTTCCTGCTTATCAGGTAGTCAGCTAGTCAAATACTTGTTTACATCCTTACCCCATACCACTGTCTGCAAAGTCCGACGGCAGCACCCTACCCATTGGCCCCTCCTTTCTACCAGCGCCTATCTCACTGTGGAAGGATCGGGGACATAGGAGTATTTTGGGAACCCTTGCTGGCAGGGCTGGCTTTTTGTCCTGGGTCTGTACTGTCTGGCACTATGGAGCTCTGGTCCCTCGCTGTGGAGCACCAGTGGTGCCGCTGGCACAATGTTGTGTGACTAGCATGGTACCAATTACCACATCTACTCGTTCTACAGCATGGATCCAACAGCACCAGGTCCTATGCCCCATGCCCAACCTCACACTATCCCAGTCTCTTCCAGCAAGGGGCAGCATATGTAAAGCCTTTCCCCCCCTTCTTCTCCCCCACAACTAGCTTTATTCCATTTCTGCCTTGGAAACATTCATGACGGAAAAGCATCTGAAATCCCAGCCTGCAGCAAAGCTGGCATGTGTTACTGCTGCACACGTCTGACGCTCTGATTAACAACAGTCTTGGGTCTTCAGTCCCGCCCTTTCCTTCCCACCCCACACAGCTCTGTGTTCACTGGCTGTACAGACGCATGCTACCTGCAGGAAGTCACGGTGACAAAGTGCATTAGACTGCATCACAGTCATTCATTAGCATGCAAGCTTTATATGAATAATTAAAAAAGCAACAAAAGAAAATGAGGGAGCAGCCACCCACCACATGGCCCTGGCCCCAGCCACCGGAGCTGGACCCAGAACAGCCTCACAGAGGCTCGGCTCCAGCTCAAGGGGCAGCCGCCTGTCATGCAGCCTCACCATCAAAGCCATGTGGCGGCCACCAGAGCTGAAGGAGGTGCGTGGGCTTAGAACTTTTTGTGAACAGGCACACACCTGAGAGGGAACTTAGGTGGGGAGTCTAGGTATGAGGTATCCGGATGCACAGGGAGCAGCTACCTGTACAGTGACCTCCTCTCCACGCAGCTGAGGAACAATAGGGACAAGAAGCAGGGAGAAGGGTATGCAGCACCAAGGGAAGTTTTTGGGGGTGGCTCTAAACTGGCTGCTCCATGCAAGGGAAATGCATTCCTCCCCCATCCCAGTTGGGACTAGCAGCTGAGCTGGAGTCAGGGTAGGAGACCTGGGCTGGATGGGGAGGAGGATTCAAGGTATAAGGCTTGGTGACGGGTTCTGAGTATGAGGGTTCAGGCTCAGCAGGAGGTTCTGGGCATGGGGAATCCAGATAGACAAGGGTTGGATAGGTGAGGAGTGAATCTGCTCTGGCACAGTCCAGGATGTTCCCAAGCCTCACCCACTCCTTCAGTGATTTCTCTCTTCACTGGCTGCTCCAGGCACTTTAAATAACATGCCCATGTTGTTGGGGAGGAGCACCTGACTGCTCTTATCACTTCCCTTTGCTTCCCCATCAGAAAGTCATTTTTCTGTGAGAAAGCAAAGAAATCTGCACAGGACATGAATTCTCTGTGTGCAGTACAGAAAATTCCAAGACTAAATGCTGCCTAAACTCAACATCTATCAAAAATATATTGAGAATATCTATAGAACACCACAGTTCATTCAGAACTGCATCTGCATGGCAAGTTAGATAGAAGTAAATGAAGTTTACCATCTGAATTCAGTGTTAGTGTCTCCTTCGTTCTCCAGCTATCAAACATATCCCAGAGTTTGACTGTTTTATCCCAAGATGCGCTAGCTAAGATACTCCTCATTGGGTTAAAACACAGACTACTGATGGGGCCTTCATGGCCTGATATAACCTAATGGAGAAAGAAAGAAAAAATAATAATATGGAATAATGTAACAAGCCTGAGTTCAGCAGATAATCATGTTCCAAAAACTATGATTATGTCCACTGGCTATAGACACTCTTAGTACCTATATTAAGGAGCATATTATTTTCTCAATAGAAGAATTCCCTCGGGAGTAGTAGGTAAAGCAGCTCAGGACAGGAGCCCCATGCCAGGCACACCAGGCAGGCTCAGCCCAACAGGATCCAAGTGTGGAGGGGCTTAGTTGTGGGGTTCCAGGTGTGGGGTGAAAGGATTCTGTGTGAAGCAATCTAGGTACGGGCAGCTCACAGGTGGGGGGTCCATATGCATAGGAGCTCGTTGGCGGAGTTCAATGTGCAGGAGCCAATGGGACTCTGCAATTGGTCCAAGTGAAGGTGGTAGGGGCTCACCAAGGGGGTTGAGTGTAGAAGAATGTGGCACAGCAGTGAGGATCTAGGTCACTGGGCAGATTTTTACACTTCCTTTGAATCTTAAAGGACAGGAAATAGAAACTAGATAACAGAATGCCATAGCCCTCGCTTTCTTGTTAAAAGAGGATCAACTTAGAATTCAGGGATATAATGGATTTTTTGAATGTATTACTAACTAGCCAGAGGAACTGAATCAATCCCATCTACATCATCCCAGCCAGGGCTTTGTCAAGCCATCTAGGGATCTAGATTCCACCACCCTCCCTTGGTAACCCATTCCAGTACTTCACCATCAGCCTACTGAAACAGTTTTTCCTAATGTCCAACCTAGACCTCCCCCACTGTAACCTGAGACCATTGCTGCTTGGCGAGCCCCGGTCATAAACATAACATGGTCCAGAAGTACCACATTATAGTCTGCCTGGAGTGGGCAGGCTAATAGGGATTAGAAAGATAGCATCAGCTCCTACTCAGCAAATGAATACTAGATCATAAGCCTCAGACAGAACCAACTAATCCAAAAATACATTTAACATAACCACAGCGCTTTCTATGTTAAATGTGAGTGCTCTAGAACAATCTCAGTTCCTTACGTCTAACAGTCTGCCACTCTGCATTGACCAGACAAATATGTCAAACGAGTCCTGAGAACCAGCTGAAATAATCTCACCACTGGAATCCACCGCTAAGCAAGAGAACTGGGATGGTCGTGGAGAAGTGAAGGTGCGAAAATTGCGGTATCTGTTGTAAACAATACACAAATATGATGTAAAAAACAATGTTAAATACATCTTAAATAATTAAGACTATATTAATTCAATTTTTGTATTTCACACTTCAATATTTTGTATTTTTTTAAAAATAGCATTTTAAACCAAGAAGCATAAGAATTTAAATCTGGAGTACATTTAACAAAGCTACTACATACAGAAATTAAAACAGACATTCGAAAAAGACATTTTTGCTCTATCAGCAGAGTTACACGTGACTGTCTCATATGAATAAGTTTGAAAATAACTCAGGGACCTCTGTACTGCAGAATCTGGGGAACGTGCTAAGATGCTATTTTTAATCTACAAAAAAATCCAAAAAATATCTATGTACTTGTTTGAAGATGCTTGTTTCTTTTACATATACATATGTAAATAATGGATAGCTCATGTGTCTTTAAACACACACCTTTGCTGAATGATCAGCAACAATATGTTCATCTCTTTTAGAAGTTTCCTTTGCTGAGGCTACATCTACACAGGGAAGGTTTGGCAAAAAAAGGGCTGTCGACGTGCAAAAGTGAAAAACGCTGAAACCAGTTTTTCTGCCTCCCATTGTCAACATTTCTCCTCTGTTGACAGTGCAGTGCTGTGGGAAGGCAGAGCTGATCCCTGCCCTTCTTGGGATTCCCTTGCAGCTCTGTGAGCTTTCCCTGCTGGGAAATGTCAAAGGTACTTTAAGTGAGGTGTGTGCTGATTGGACAAATCATTGACTATGAGAGCCGTACGCTCCTTCTGTGTCCAATCAAAGTGCTACTACAGTTCAGTCCTCCTCATCCTCCTCACATAAGAACAGCCATACTGGGTAAGATCAAAGGTCCATCTAGCCCAGTATCCTGTCTCCTAACAGTGGCCAATACCAGATGCCCCAGAGAGAGGGATTACAACAGGCAAATTCTTGATATGCAAGCAGAGTTAGCAAAAACTAACCTATCCCAGGATGCTGCCTTGGTTACAACAATCTTGCAGCACACTGATGAAGGAAGGCCACTCGCTAGCTTAGACTGCCCATCACTGATTTAGAGACTTGAAGTGAATACACAAGATTAAAAAAAATGAAGTCATAGTCCTCAATCAAGCCTTGGAGCTGAGTGCTTGACATTTCAATAAACTAGAGTCCACCTGCAAACAACCTGATAAGTTTCTAGACAAAACTGGGTGATGCAGAAAGGCTTAAAGAGGATTTACCTGTGAAGATCAAAGGCTCGCACTGTTCCGTCCAAGGAAGCACTCAGAACGACATAACCAGTGGAGGTAAAAGTTACAGCAGAGATGCTGCTGGTATGTTCTGTAAAAGTTACAAAGCAGAAGCTGCTGCTGGTGTTCCAAACTTTCACCTGCAAAAGAAGAAAAGCCCTCTAAGAAATCCTGCATCATAAACACACCAGAAAATGCTCCAGCATAGCTTCATTATTTCTTCTAACCGAAAGCCCAGTTCTGCATGCCTCGCTCACTTAGGGTACATTGCATAGCTATTTCAAGATAGCTAATCTACACAAGCCGCCCATTATTTCAAAATATTTTTCAAAATAACAGGTACGCTATTTCGGCATCCCAGTAACCCTCATCCCACAAGGGCTAAGGGATGTCTCAAAATAGCACGTTATTTCGAAATAGAAGTAGACGTGCCAAATTTAAAAATAAGGTATTTCAAAATCGATTCGAAATAAGATATGCAAATTGAGTAACGCAAATTGCATATCTTATTTCAAATTTAGGGCGCTGTGTAGATGCACCCTCAGATAGCACTCCCAATTCAGTCAGTGGGAGTTCTTTTTGGAAGGGAGGAATGCAGGCCCAGGGCTTTTATTTGTAAAATCTCAGTGAAACACACAGGTGAAAGTCTGATTAAAACTGGTTTACAATTTTCCATTGGAATGATTTTCTGACACTTTACATAAAAATGACATTTTCCATAGATTTCAATTTTGCAAGAAATTTTCAATTTTCTGTTGAAAAACTGTTTCCAGTCAATGATTTCCCTGCTCCCCACCAGGGTGAGAGTCTCCCTTGTTATCCTAGGTCAGGGAAGCCAAAGCTCCAGGCAGAGTAAAAATATTTGTGAAAAGATCAAATCAAACTGTTGTTTTGACTTTTTCTAAACAAAATGTCAGAATTCCCCTTCTGTGGGAAATTTGATCTTTCCTCATTTCATAATTTTTATTTTTTAAGTTTCAGAATTTCCCACAGATTGTGAATTCCCATTTCCACTCAGCTCTAAATCTGATTGATGGCAGTGGGGCTATTTTCTTTCCCAGACCCAAATAACAGCAAGGGGGAGGAGAGAATGTATCTATTCCAGTTATATACACAGTCTGCAGACTATAATTAGAAAAGACAAACATGCCCCCCTTCAAAATCCAAAACCAGGCTCTCTCACTAATCTATAGCTTCAATACAAATCTCAGCTAAAAGATGCTTTCATTTTTCTTTTAAAACAGCAACTATTTGAGAAAATATCCTTTAAGAATTGCATCTCTTTATAAAATTATTTTTTATTTATTCTGAGATTGGTAAACCCTAACTGTTAGAATGGCTTTGTACAGTATTAATCCACCATCTGTACTTGGGTATTAATGTGGATATGTATTAGCGACGCTACTGTCAAGCCCACAATTAGGCCCACTTCTTTCTTTAGGCTGCATTATATCTGCAACTGTTCCAAATCAAGTTCTTGATTGCTAAAAATTGTAAGTAATACAAGCAGGAGAACCCTCGAGAATATCTCAAGATAACAAACCAGAAAGTGGATGCACTGGGAAAGTAAATGGTTTCCTACCTTCCAAAACACATTTATAGGCAATGTGGCCAAAAACATGATTTTTAGATGATAAAAATGATTTATGAGTTACAGTAACACTGCTCTCTACGGCAGTGCTCTCCAACCTTTTAACACCCAAGATCACTTTTTAAATCTCAGAACAGGCGAAGATCTACCGCCCTGCCCCCTCCTTGAAGCCCCGCCCTCTCTATTCTCCTCCTGTCCATCACTTGCTATCCCCAGCCCTTACTTACACACTCTGATAAACAGTTTATTTTTAAATTATGCGATGTATAAAATTAAAATCATGCATTTATAGTTATGAAATAAATGGTCTGTTTTTTATTCATGCTATTTAAATCTAAAATGACGCATTTATAATTATACGTTTTGTGGGAACAGAGTTCTGCGGCTCGGGGCAGGGGAGAGGGAACAGGGTGCTGGGAGGGCAGAGGACAGGGTTCTGCAGCAGGGGACAGAGAGCCAGTGGGGACAGGTTTCTGCAGCTGGGGACAGGGTGCCAGTGGGGACAGAGTTCGGGGAGTGGGGACGGGAATAGGGACAGAGTTCGGGGAGTGGGGTGCCAGTGGAGGCAGAGTCTCCCCTGCATCTGCCCATGCCCCCCCCCCAGAGGGAAACCAGTGCGCTCCTGCCCCGGGGCTGATCCTCCCGCGGTGCAGGGAAGCCCCGCGCATGCCTGCCCCGGGGCCAAAGCCCCCCCCCACCGCACAAGGAAGCCCCGCGCGCGCTTGCCCTGACGCCAAGCCCCCCACGCAGGGAAGCCCCACAGGGCCAACCGCCCCCCCCTCCCCCGACACAGGGAAATCCCCTGCATGCCTCCCCCGGGGCTCACTCACCCCTCCTGTGCGGTGCAGGGAGCCGATGCTCCCTCCCGCAGAACATCCAGCAGAGCAGCTAGCGCACTTCCGGAATCGCCGGAAGTGGCGCTAAGTTGAGGGACTTCTGTCCATCTCCGGGAAACTGACACTACTTCCTTTTCACTTGAGGTAAGTAGTGGAGCTTCCCAGGGGTGGGAAGGAAATGGGGGCAGGGCAGACAGGACGCCTCACAATTGACTGGTCGAGGTCTCGCGATCGACCAGTCAATGATGATCGAATGACCATGGCTCTACGGTGTATTCAGATTTGCACTGTTTACTATACTTTTGTGATCCAAGAGTTTTTAATAACTGTGATTGACTTACTTTCCCATCATCTCCTCCAGTAACTAAGTATTGCCCATCTGGAGAATATGCCAATGAGACCATACTGTTGAAATGGCCCTGCTGCTTCAGCACATAAGACTCACTTTGCCATTCCCACACCAGCAGCTGACCAAGACCTGTAAATACAATGGAAGAGAGGAAAGATAAGTAATTTTGATTCAGTGATGGGAGATATTATATAATACTTGCATACAATATCCTTCCCATTTATAAAAAATCACGTGCCTATAAACACACTGTACATTCACCCTAAAAGGATGCACAATGCAATTTCAAAATGAAGGCAACAGACTTTCTAAACACCCGCAGTTAGGATTTGGCAATTTTATTTCTTGGCCAAGCCAATACTACAGCTGTCATTGGCACAAGACATATGTGTACTGATGAGCAGCCAAAAAAAGAGGAAAAACATTTTTAAAAGTCACTAGAAAGAGAAAAAATAAAATAAAAATGAAACATGTACAAGCTTAAAAATTGTTTTTTCACGTGACTTTTTTTAATCTTGCCTTTTTAAGTGAATCAAAACTGTATATCAACATGAATAAACCACAGAAGAACTAATATTCATCAAAAGCAGCCAATCTGCTGTTCTCTGTTACATGGAAAAGGGTATTAACGCAGATACATACATTTAGAGGGGTTTAGCTTGCATGTGACTGACTATGGACTAGATTTGCAGTTCAGGATTGGAGGAGGTTAACTGGTACAGTCATCCATCACTTATAGGAATGATGACATTTGTATCTGTGGAGGCAGACACATGCAGGAAGAGAGGAAACCCAGAATGAAGGTATTCTATAACAGTACAACCTATGCGCAGGCTGGTGCTATGGTCTCCTCCCTTTGGAAGGAAGATGGTCTCATGAGTCAGGTACTAAACTGGGAATCAAGAGATTTAGATTCCATTCTAAGATCTGCCACAGACTTCAGGCAAACCACTAAATCTATGTATTTCATTTTTTTTCATCTGTGAAATAATATTCTCCTACAGACACATTTTATAAGGACAAAAACATTCATGTATGCAATGTACTCTGATATGGGGTTGGGCCTATAAAATAAATAAAACTTTAAAATGTGGCAATCAGGCAGGACCAAGAAGATTTCACACCTGCAGGCCTACAACATATTTCCTTAGAAAGAAGTCCCTTGATTTACAAACCTGAACATCCAAAAGCAATCCAGTCACCAGTGCAGTTCATAGAGATGGATGCAATTCTCTGGTCTGAAATACTAAGTGACAAATGTCAAAGAAATACATAAGTTGAGGATACAGAATAAGGAAAAAGTCAATTTGAGAAATTAGGGGGTTGATTTCCTCTTTTCAAACAAGTCCTTTGATTTTGATTTTCACATTCCTATGACACCAGAAATAATGAACACATTATCTCTCTCTATATATAAAAAAAACTTTTCCTGCTGGGTAACAGAATGACATCATCACTCTCTCACACTCTCCGTCTGCGAAAGCCACCAGAGAGAGGGGGGTCGGCAAGCATAGTAAGCAGCAAGTGCAGCCCCCTAGTATCCTCTAATAATTGTAAAGGAAACTAGCAAAAATACACTGCCTACACAGCACTGTCTTAAGTTAGATCAGCCCTGGGGCTTACACATCAAGGATATATGGAGCCACTTTTAGAGCAGTGCAAAAGGTGCATTGAGAGATTCACATTTAATTCTATGTTAAACTGAAAAATGTATCATATTTTGATCATGAGAGCCAAAGTTCCTGTTACCACAAGACGGCAAATTCCACTGTAGTCTCTGGATCTGGGTCTGCTTATACTAGTGACAAATTTGATCCTAAGAGTCAAGGGAGCAGTAGCTGAAAGCATTCCTTGATCATACTCAATATACAGAACACAGCCAATTATGTGCTATTACATGACCATTACTGTGGTAACTGAATATTATACCAGAGAGCAGTAGGTGTCTTATTCCCAGTAATACAATTCTGGGGACTGGGCTAGCAGGAACAAACAATATCAGTGCATACTACTCTTATCTGCCTCTTTTTTTCCAGTTAATGACCAGATGACATTTTGAAGATATAAAATGCTACACAAGCGTTAAATATTATTTCTAGCCTTGGAGCACATTTGTCACAGCTCAATCCCGCAACCTGACACTATGTGTGCAGTGCTGGGGGGCCGGCTAGCAGAATAACCTCTGCTAAACCTGTCTCTGTGATTCCCCGAGACAAACTTATTCAATCTCAGTCCACCTGAGATCCAAAAAGAAAAAAAAAGACTGGTTCTTCACAGCCACCACCCAAGTGATTTCAAGAAAATCAGGGAAGAGATCACTTGGGAATACCCTCCCTAAGGTAAAGCTCTCCCTCCTGCCCCAACCTCCATTTTGCTTCGAGTTGGGAAAAACAGAGGGAATGCACAGACAACAATGGACTCCTCTCTTGTAACTACGCACTTAGTCCTAAGGACACAATAATCAACCAATACCAGTTAATTAGAATTTTAAAAAGCCCAAACTTTTATTATCAAAACAAAACTACAGCTGCAAGCATAATAAATTGGCTAGGTGGAAAGAGCCACAATTTGATATACAGGCAGTCCCCGGGTTACGTACAAGATAGGGACTATAGGTTTGTTCTTAAGTTGAATCTGTATGTAAGTCGGAACTGGCGTCCAGATTCAGACACTGCTGAAACTGACCGCCAGTTCTGACTTACATACAGAATCAACTTAAGAACCCCAGGCGTCCCCAAGTCAGCTGCTGCTGAAACTGATCAGCAGCTGATTCCAGGAAGCCCCGGGCAGAGCAACTCTGCCTGGGGCTTCCTGTAGTCAGCGCTGGTCAGTTTCAGCAGAAGCTGACTTGGGGACGCCTGGGGTAGAGCAGCTGGGGTGCTACTGGACCAACCCAGCAGCACCCCATCTGCTCTGCCCCAGACGTCCTGATTCAGCCGCTGCTGAAACTGACCAGCAGCGGCTGAATCAGGACCTGGGGCAGAGCAGCTGGGGTGCTGCCGGGTTGGTCCAGTAGCGCCCCAGCTGCTCTGCCCCAGAGTCCAAAACAAAAGCCTGGTCTGCTGGGGGGGGGGGAGCACACTAGCTGCGCCCTCCCCCCCCCCCAGCAGACCAGGGACACGGGGAGCAGAGCCGCAGCGGCAGCGGGGTGCCGCGCCTCTGAGGCTTTGCTCTGGCAAAGCCTCAGAGGTGAGGGACCCCGCCACGGCTGCGGCTTCAGTCTGGGTGCCTGTGGTCTGCTGGGGACGGTCCCCAGCAGATCACAGGCACCCGGACTGAAGCCGCAGCCGCGGGGGGTCCCGCGCCTCTGAGGCTTTGCCAGAGCAAAGCCTCAGAGGCGCGGGGAACCGCCGCTGCTGCCGCTCCAGTCTGGGTGCCTGTGGTCTGCTGGGGACGGTCCCCAGCAGACCACAGGCACCCTGACTGAAGCCGCAGCCGCGGGGGGGTCCCGCGCCTCTGAGGCTTTGCCAGAGCAAAGCCTCAGAGGCGCGGGGAACCGCCGCTGCTGCCGCTTCAGTCAAAGCGGCAGCAGCGGCGGTTCCCCGCGCCTCTGAGGCTTTGCTCTGGCAAAGCCTCAGAGGCGCGGGAACCCGCCCGGTGCCCCTGGTCTGCTGGAGACGGTCTCCAGCAGACCAGGGGCACCGGAGCAGCTTACGAACGGGGCTCTCTCGCCCCGACTTCCAGGGCGAGAAAGCCCCGTTCGTAAGTGCGGATCCGACGTAAGTCGGATCCGCGTAAGTCGGGGACTGCCTGTATATACACACTCAGGGAAAGTCCCTGGGCTGTAATCCTTAGTTACAAAAGAGAAAAACAATTATCCAGCTCAGACATGATTTCCAAACCCCCAAACAAGGAAAATAATAAACCCTGAGGACTATCTAAACTTTTCCCAACTTACACATTTCAAGAAGACCGTTCCTTGAGAGAGAAAGAGTTTCCCATCTCCCTCATTACCTGGGAGAAAGTTCTCTGCTCTCAAAGAAAGGAGAGAGAGAGAAAGAAGCCCTCTTTTCCAGTTTGAAATTCCTACCTGCATTATTGTTGACTGACTGCCTGACCCTCCCGCCCCCATCCACACACACCTTTGCTAAGTACCTGAGTTAACCCCTTAGTCACTGGGTGCTGGTCAGCATTCCTGATCTCGACAACATATCAATACAAAATGACTATCACTAAACAAATACAATCTCCTTAGCCCCATCAATTTTTTTTAAAATGAGTCTCGATTTGAAGTGATTTGTAAAGAAATTTGTGTTTTTTAAAATGCGCTAAATGTATTTCACCCCAGACAAAAAACACTGCCACACTGCTTAAAAAATGATCAACTTTGAAAATTTCAATCATTGAAAAAACTTTTATTTATTAAAAGACAGCGTTGAGCTAGCTGTGAATCATTTCTTCAGATATCTTTCAGACTTCTCGTGGGATAGAAGGAACAAATATGTAATATGGGAATAAAAAACCCAAATTTGAATTTTTAAAAAAGCAACTATGAACTTGAGTGAAGAGCTACTTTGAGGTACAAGATTAAAATTTGCCATAGTCTAGAAAAAAATCTACTTTGTTGTAAATGGAAATTGTACTTTCATTCTTTACACAATCCCTTTTAAGTTTAGCACACCATTCTACATAGCAGCCATTAAAATATATAAAAATATTCATCTGGTATATCATTTTGTCTTGAAAGCACTCTACACATGCTATTTATTAATACCTTTATGGCATGAGTAATTACCGGTAAGTAGCATTCTCATCTTATACAAATAGAAACTGACCCAGCTGGTGAATAACTAATTCAAAATCATAAAGAGGGTCTGTCAAGACTGGGATTAGAACTCAGTTCCTGGTTCAAATCATGTCTCTCCTTAATAAAGCAATTAAGTGCAATTAAATGGCTTCATTTAATCTTTCAAAGATTAATGTTCCTCTTTAATCAGTGTGGCTTCCTAATTTCAATTTATGACAGAAACGGCAATTACAACACCCAGTAGACTATTCAAGACTGTCATTCCATTACACTCTTCCTTCATTATTAGGCACAATGATCTGCTATGGGGCTTGCACAATTATACTAACCTTAAGGAATGGATGAGGTTGAACTCTGGAAGCTCATGAAGGTGAAAAATTCCAGAAGCAAAACCAGTGACTAGAAGATGTGTTTTCTTGTGGTAAGCCGCAGATGTCAGGTTATTAAAATCTCCTTCTTTGTTGAAAAAGTACCTATATGCCAAAGATAATACACCACAAAAACAATGTGAAGATGAATGACAGATGTACTCTTGCAATGACTATTCAATATATGGCAAGTACTTCGGAGGTAGTGCCACAAAAAACAATAAAACACAGTTCTTCAAGTTGCTTTTCTTTATATTTTGCCTTATTCCACCAGTTGAACCACTCCTCCCATCATGGACTTGGATTCACAGCAATTATAGTAACATGATTTAACAGAAGTTGCATATGATTATACACAATGAAAGATGCTTAAGGTGTCTATCCCTGAATTCTTAGATTAATCTAAATGAGTAATTGAAGCACAGGAGCTAAATACTGTACTCTTGGTACTCTGTAGCTCTTATGACTGTTTTGTATTTGATGGCTCTCAGGGATAAATAAACATAAGTTCGAATGTTATCCAACAATTGCATATTCCATTTTAAAAATTTCCTTACACTATAGGACAATATACCCCAGACTGTTTCACACTACAAAATAAGTCTTATTTGAAAATGTAGTCAAGTATCAGAGGGGTAGCCGTGTTAGTCTGAATCTACAAAAGCAGCGAGGAGTCCTGTGGCACCTTATAGACTAACCGAAGTGTTGGAGCATAAGCTTTCGTGGGCAAAGACTCACTTCGTCAGATGCATGTAGTGGAAATTTCCAGAGGAAGGTATAGATATGCAGGCCAGAATCAGGCTGGAGATGATGAGGTGGAGCCAATCAGGGAGGATGAGGCCCACTTCTAGTAGCTGATCTGGAGGTGTGAATTCCAAGAGAGGAGAAGCTTTTGTAGTTAGCAAGCCATTCACAGTCTTTGTTTAATCCTGAGTTGATTGTGTCAAACTTGAAGATGAACTGTAGCTCAGCAGTTTCTCTTTGAAGTCTGGTCCTGAAGTTTTTTGCTGCAGGATGGCTACCTTTAGATCTGCAATTGTGTGTCCAGGGAGATTGAAGTGTTCCCCAACAGGTTTTTGTATGTTGCCATTCCTAATATCTGATTTGTGTCCATTGATTCTTTGCCCACAAAAGCTTATGCTCCAACACTTCAGTTAGTCTATAAGGTGCCACAGGACTCCTCGTCACTTTTGAAAATGTAGCACTCCTTCAGAAAGGTCACCCAAACTGCTGAAGTTATCTACTACCTATCAGAAGCTAATGTCACTGCACCAAAATTCAGTACTTTGATGTCAACCCATATTTCTTCACAGAAATATAGCTCCACAGCAGCAGAAACAAAACATCTATGAACGCTACTGCAAGATGGCACACGCTGGACCTCTTTACATCTCCTCTGCTTTTAATTTAAGGTGTAAACTTTGCAAGCAATCTTTTGTGCCATAAAACAAAAGAACTTAATCCTTAGCAAATGAAGGGAAATCTTCTATTTATTCCTCACAAATTGTATAAATCACTATTCACATGCTCAGGGAATGACAAAAGGATGTTCTATTGAAGGCAATAATAACAAGATTTAATGACTGAAAGTTGGATAGATTTGTCCACTAGCTTCAAATAAGACAGAGTAAATTAATGCAAAGTGAGCAGAAGCCATTGCAATGAATCTATGCTATATCTTTTAAACATTTAGATAGACAGGTGAGAGGATTATTCTGGGAGGGGTGGGTGAGATTCTGTGGCCTGCACTGTGCAGGGGGTCAGACTAGATGATCATAATGGTCCCTTCTGACCTTAAAGTCTATGAGTCTATGAGACAGACAGACAGATCCCTGTTATTTTTGAAAGATCACCTACTTTGCTGCACGTGAATATTTCACTTTCTCTCTCCTTTCTTGTTCATTTGTAGTGGCTTTTCCATGAATCACCTCACCCTTGGGTTCTTCAATAAAATCTTCACCCAGGTCTTTCACTGACTCATTTTTGTCTTCAGTTCTATCTTTGGGAGGCATGGGCTTTAGACCGTCCAGCTCTGTATCACACTGCCACACACACAGAGCCCCATCCTGGCTAACTGTGTATAGCTGGAGTATAAAACACACATACATCTATTGTGAACATCATACAACCCTATGGTATCATAATCAGCTGAACTAAACAGCATATCAGCCCATCATAAAACAGATTACTTGATAGTTCAGGTTGTAACCAGTTTACAATATAAAACATTATTTTAGTGCCCCTATACATTTGGCTTAGAAAATTCATTTATCTTGAAAATTACAAGGTTTACTCTGACGACAGAGAAAAACATTTCTGCAACTTCTAAAAGACAATCTGGTAAATCATCTTTGAATTACAGAACCTTAAATAATCTAATAGGTATTTTCCATCAGTAATTTCTATGGAACACTTCACTGGAATATGAGCGCAAAGGAAATTCAGTAGGGTTATCTAAAGATGGAAAGATGCTGAGACAATTTTAATATGAGCATTCAAATAAGTTCTTTACATACATCTAGACTATTCTCTTCAAAAAAGCAGGCTACGATTGCATCTTTATGTCCCCCAAGAGAGTAATAAATCAAGTTAGCCCATCGCTCAGCTCCAAACACCCATGTTGACATGTCCTTGCTACCAACTGCGAAGCACCTACAAAAGAAAATACAGGGCAAGTCAGATCAGCGAATGGGTTCACAAACTTTCCCATTATGTGGATGCCATTTTAACAGAGAGGTGCAGACATTTAACATGTGATTCAGACTGGACAGCTGGCAGTCTTGACAGGGATGCCAAGAATTGAATCGGCAGAGAGAGCGAGAGAGAGAGAGTGTGTCAACTACACACACTCCATAAGAGTTGCCCCCCATGTGGAGACACATTTTAAGGGATGGTTGTACCCGGTTGCTGCTCCAGATGTGTCTATATGCTATAGATACGTATTCAGACAGCTTTAAAAAAATTAATTATATATAGATTTAAGAAAATACACTGAGCAATTGAGAAATCAAAAGGAGCTTTCAAAGCCAATGAGAGACTTGAGAATTTGGAGACTGGACTAGAGCTTTCATAAACAAACAAATGTAATTTTTATCGGAGCAAAATATCAGGATCCAACATGTACATTCTTCTGATGTATACCAAAATTTACTGTAAAGTGGGGCTCACAAGACCATCTAAGGAGCTAGGAGCACAAGTCCCACTGATTGTTGTAACTACTTACTTGGAATCATTAGTCCAGTCAATGCATGTTGTTTCATCATATGGACCATAGTAAGTTTTGTCCAGCACAAAGGCATTAAATTCTCGCTTCTTTCCAGGGGCATGGTACATAAGAGCAACATTGTCCTTCGTGATCACAAATTTCCTATCACACAGAAAACAGAAAGCAAAATCATACACAGAATTGTAGAAGGAACCAGTCTTTCAGTGCTAGAAACATGAACAACACACCAAAATAATATTAGAATGGGGGTATTTCTTCTTGTGTGATTAAAGGATATATATGTACTATTGCTAAGCTGGAAGAGTAAAAAAGTCCTGGCATGTAAAATACATCACCTGTGTCTATAGTGCCCTCCATTTCACCAAATTTGTACATATGTACATAAACAGTTTGTTATACCCACGAAGAAAAATGGTCATTAAAATCAATTAAGATAGCTCCAGGAAAACAAACTCTTAGAAGCAAGGAAATGTCAATAATTAAGATACCCTTTTCAGTATACCTAAACCCTCACCTTTTTACTATTTTCATGGACAGACTCTACCCCGTTCTAAATAAGTTCTCTATCACCACTCAAGATCCTATAATATAAAACCTTAACTTTAACCTCTGGTGCATCAACATGTGTATCTCTTAGACACCTCTGCACCAAAGAAGTTGCATTTTCCCATGAGAAAACATATTGTGAAGTCAGAAAAAAGATTTTAAAATAGTGCCCTACCAGAGGTAAAGAGTATCCTGGAAAAAAGCAAGGTGTGAAGCTTGACTATCTCCCACTCATCTACTCTGCCCCATAACCCACAGTCCAGCGTACAGAAACTGACTCAGTTCAAATATTCATTGATTACTTCCTCCAACCCCTCCAGCACCACAGATTAACAAATTTTATTCCTTGACTTACCCAAACGTTTAAATCAATTACAGCTTTCATTACCTACACACTTTAAAAGGTTTTTTAAAGATTCTGTTTACCTGCCATCTGGGGAAAAGCAGACACAGTGCACTGGCTTCTGAAAATGGAACTGATGTATTACAGATTTACTGAGCAAACTGACAAGCAAGGCAGCTCCCTCTGTAAGAAAGGAAGGAAAGGGATCACTGAAATTATTTGACATTCTAAATAAACTACAGATGCGTAGATTTAATTTTTTTTAATCCAATCATCATTTCTGGGGTTGGGGCGGGCTTTTCAGTGGAACACCAGTTAAAAGAATTAGTATAGTAAATCTGAAGAAAATTAAAGAAGCCACATTCTCATTCAATAACTTTGAAAATTCTGAGGAAGAAATGTATGTTTTCAGACTTTAGTTTTTCTCAAGTGTGGCTAGTTATGGATAATTATCATGTTTAATAAAATGGATTGTCTGCTGTAGTCCTCTGACACCCCTTTAGGAACAAACTCCCCCTCACCAAATACCTTCATCAACTAATATGGCAAGAGTTCCATCTGGAGAGAGCCCCACACATGTGACATTGTGCCGTGTTGCCAATGGTACCGTTTCCGACTTATTACTGGAGGAAAAGAAAATCAATAAAACAATATTAATCACAATGGTGTAACAGTGATCTAATGACTTTGCAATATATTAACGCTTTTCATTTTCATAGGAATATGACTTAATTGCTAGTAAAGGGTCAGCATGGGCTGGGAGCAATGTGGAAACGGTGCGTAAACCTTGGGATTACTTCACACTGTTCAATAGTAACCCTTGTGAATGAAGAAGCAGTGATGCTGAATGCAAAGCTGCCTAGTGCACAGCACCACAATGCAGACCTTTCAAGACAGGAAGGTTAAAAGTAGAGATCAGGGACACCACATCAAATGCATACTGACATTATTGGCCATCTTGACTTGTGGTTTTAAAATGTTTTCATTTGTACAGCTGCTCTTCCCGATCCAGGAACATGAATAGAGCACTGCAAATCTGCAAACATCCATTCTATATCCACAGACCATACTTGTGGATCAGATGCAGATAAAAAAATTATATCCATGCAGGGCTCTACACATGAAACATGCATTCTCTGAAATCTCCTGGCAGCCTTTTACAGAAGGGGAGAGGGGCTGGCTAGGAATCCAGGGCCAGGGTACGCAGCCATGGGCAGGCTGGGAAAAAGGCTGCCTGGAGGCTGACAGTAAGTGCCATGGTTGACTTCCCCTGGTCTGGCAAATTCCCTCACCAGTCAGGTCCTGAGGGTGCTAGACTACTGAGGTCCAACCTGTATAAAGGCTTCACTTTAAAAGAACAATCCTACTACAAGGGAGTGGTGGAGTCTGAAATTGCTAGTAATCTTTTATTCCAGACACCTTTGTATCAGGCAGATTGTTCCCCTCCCTTTCACCAAGATACTTTTCATTTGAGAAGAAGTGCACTTTTATTCTGGAAGCCTGCAGTGTCTGTATACAAAGCAAAATCTTCCGCCTGCTTGTCACTGATTAACTAGCCATACACTAATCCTGTTCTTTTCAGGTTTTCACACTATCACATATAGAGTTCCTCATACAGGGCTCATCTGTATGCCTACCAGTCATCAGTACATTTTATAACACCACAAAGAAATAGGGAGAACCATTTTACAGAGGTACAGACTGATTTAGTGACTTGCCCAAAGAAGCAGATCAATATCCAGCCAAGAACTGAATCCAGGTCTTGCATAGACCTGTACCACTAGGCTAGAAGTTTTCCTACCAGTAATCCCTTGCCCACTGCTGTGGTCGCATCCACACACTTCACTATCCAGCATCCCCAACCCTATTTTGGGGCCAGCCTTTTAGGAGTTTAAATGAAGATGTCAGCAAGAGAGGCGTAGATGGTGCAAGCCGAAATCACTTACTTTTTCAGGTCAAAGACAGTGACTCTGTTCCCAACGGGGCTGATGACACAATTACCATCTGGGGTGAAATTCAGGTTTCCACGCCGATAAACAGTGCCTAGCAAGTTCGAGAACTTGGGAGAGAAGGAGAGGAAGCGCTGAGTGGGGACTCCACAGGAAGGAGCATCCCTGGGAAGAGCAGCTGCAAGATCAGGGCGGTTACAGCCCCAAGGGGGAGCTCAATGTGCTGGCAGGGCGGGCAGGGCTGGGTGCAAGTAAAGAGGGAAGAGCCACTGGGTGCTCAGAGCAGGACGTGTGGGGAGCCGTGGGGCAGTGCAGGGGGCGGGGGGGAGCGCAGAGATCCATGCAACAAGGGACGGGGCGATCCCAAGGGCTGCAGGGGTAGGGGGTGTGCGGGGGGCAGGGAGGCGCTGCAGGGAGCCCAGGGCAGGAGGTGCACGGGGGGGGGGGTAAGGGAGGGGGCACCAGGGTCCCAGAGTGTTTCAGAGGGAGCCACCCGGGGGTGCCCGCGGGGCGCTGCAGGGGGCGGCTCCAGGAGCAGGGTGCGGGGGGGGGGGGAGGCCTCGGGCCGTGCTAGTGAGAAACGCGCGCGCGCCCCTCCCCCCCTTACCCTGTAAGCGAACTTCATCCCCGCGGCCGCTCGCTCGCGCGCTGGCCCCGCTGAGTCCCCTCTCCCGGCACGTGGAAAGCGCGTTCGCCAGCCGCCGCGAGCTCCCTCACTTCCGGGTCACTCCCGGCCGCGGCCTGGGCCTGTCCCGGCAGCGCCCCCTGGCGCGCGGGAGGGAAAAGGCTCCGCAGCTGCGGGCAGCAGCTCGTGTCTGGCGCGGCCCCGGGGGCTGGGCGGGCAGGGGAGCGGGCCGGCCAGGAAACAAGGGGCAGCAGCTGAGCTACGCGTGGTCACCGCAGCAGGGGGGGGGGGCCGGGGGCGGGTAAGGAACGAGCTTAGCGGCTCTCCCCGTTAGCAAGCTCAGACCCCCCCCCTCTGGAATTCAAGTTTTCATAATGGGCCCTGACCCACCCCCCTCCCACTCCCACTCTATTCCCACCCTTCTGCCACCTTCTTCCTACCCTGACTCTTCTGCCCCTTTCCTCCCTCCCCCTTGGTTTAGCCTCTTGCCCAGTGTCTCCCATCTCGCTCCCCCTCCTTCCCACCCCCTTGTACACACTGCTAGCCAAGGGCAGCGCTAGAGTGGCTGCCAGCAACTGGTGCCCTAGGCAAACCATGCAATCAGCACCCCCGCCTCCAAACCCCTCAATGATATTGCGCCACCATTTGGCACCCCATTTAACTTGGTGCCCTAGGTGACTGCCTATCTGGCTAGCAGTTGCTCCCAGAGCGCTGCTGGCACGGCCCCTATAGGGCCCAGGGGGCCAGAGACCCCACTTTACTTCTATTTTTCCTCAATCTCAAAACCATTTTGCATGAGCTTCAGAGAAGCCAAGTTTGTTTTTTCCTGTTACAGACTAACAGTCAAATAGCACCGTAAAGACGAACAAAACATGTATCATACCCTCTACGAGCATTCATCAGCACAACCCACTTCTTTAGATGGCTCCACAAAAACTTATGATGGCACCTGCATGTTATCAGTCTTTAAGGTACTCCCAGATTATTCATTATTTACGTTTTTCCTGTTTTCCACGAGTTCTCCAAGAATGACTGACAGAGGAGACCCCACAGGACTGTTGAAGGGCATAGTACTTGCCTTTTTTTTTTTTTCTTAAATAAAGCTGGGCTGGCGAGAACAAAGGGGCTCTGGGAAATTAGTAAACTAGCCCGATTAGCTCAGCTAGCTGGAAAACTACTGCAACAAATCATCAGTTTAACAGAAGGAGGTAACAGGGCTATGAGGAGTAGCCAGCACTGATTTGTCAACAAACCCAGGCAATGCATTCAGATTTATTTCGAGACTGCTAGTGGTCAAATAGATTTGTATGTGCAATTATGCTCCAGCAGTAACACATCAGTCTATTGTGGGGGGGCATATGTAAATCCCTCTCTGTTCCCATGACAGGAGCTTGCTCAGCATGCCCTGAGTTCACATCTAGACTAAAAAAAATAGCTCAGTTTTAACACTAACATACTTTCAAGACATTTCCTAGTCTAACTATGATCCAAGACAAAACTCAGGCAGTGTCAGCTCAAATTATGCAGCAGGGAAGAATATACATCAAAGCACCAAGGAGAAGAGTAAAATTTCCCAGGTAGTCTACTCAGTCTATTCATGGCAAGGAAACCCAGTGCAGGACTTATCCCTGGATTTGAATGGTCTTGGCACCAAGATTGGTTTTTTCTCCAAAGCTCATCTTTATTGTTCTCTAGGACAGAACACCAGCACCATAGTGTAAGTGAACTCCACTCTAGCTAACACACTGGCTCTCAGTACTGAGCTTTCTAGAATCTGACCAAGGGCACTAATGGCAAGAAACCGCAGTCACCCCTCACTTTTCAAGTGAGTAGGGACCCCAGGTGAGACCCTTTTATGTTAAGTGACCAGAATATTCCCAGGTAAAACAGAGATGGCCCTAACTCACCAGCTGGCTCAAGAGATCAACTAGTACTTCTAAAGGAGAATTAAATTGAAAATCTTTCTAGAGATTACCTGGTCCCTCCCACATCACTGTACTTTCTCCTCTGAGTCTGTACTCTATCTTATCTGCCTCTTCTACAAAGGACAGGCCACCTGGCAACTGGCTGGCTCAGGAGAGAAACTGTATCTTAGTCTTCTCTCCTTCCTCAGGTGACGGTGAAGGTCCCATAGAGCGTAAGTTCTGTTCTGTAATCACTACACGTTGCAGTAAAAGGGGCGGTCAGTGAGCACCAAAAGACTAGCAATTCAATTCTAGCAGTGGAGTTACCTGAAACAGTAAGTAGCAGCAGCCTAGGTTTCAAACTTGGGATGCCTTTGTGCAAAAGCATTAACTGATTAGAGTTGCCTGTATGGAGAAACCTATTCTCCAATGCTTCCCCCTTCTCCCCTGTAACAGTTATGTTTCAAATACCTCCCATTTAAATTTAACTAAGGCTTGCTTTAAAAATATTCATCTACTTCAACCCAATCAGAGGAAGTAAAGTTTACAGTCTGAAGAGTAGTAAAAGGATTTATAGTCACTTTGCTATTTAAAGTGCAAAAGTTTGAGAATCACAACAGAGACTCTGGATTTCTTTTTAAAACATGTATATTTTTAGAATTATAATGCTTACATTTTCAGTAAACCATCTTAATACAATTTGTTTAGTCTAACAATATATATTACAGAACAATGTGAAAAATGATTTTAATAGTAAACCAAGAAAATGGATTCAATCATAATACCCACAGTATCAAAGTCACTAACTTGTCACCTTTTCCAGTCACAGAATCCCAGCAGCCATCCATATTAAACGATGTTTGGGTTTTACGGGTTTTATCTGGATTAAAATTGTCTAAGTATAAATTCCACAAAAAAGGGCATCCCCTTCACAGAAAGAAGATGGAATAAAAATAAGGCTTTGTACTAGCACATTTAATTATTTTAGCAACCTTGGTCTAAGTAAACTATGTAGATTACTACAAGAATGTTTACTCATTCTCCAATTTCTTTTTCCATTCCCTTTCAAAGAGGATGGTTTTATTTCTTTACTTTTCACATAACCTGAGTTTTAAAACAAAGGAAAAAATGAAAGTTTATCCTATCAATTTCTTGTAGGTTAATTTTTATTGACAAATATTTAATACGGGATAATTTTACTGTTGAGTGCCTTGACAATGGGACCGTATACAACTGCAGGTAGAAACTCACAATCTCACATTAAGTGCAACAATTTCCGTGCTAGCAGGAGGAAACAACAAGGAGAGTTATAATCTTTCCAGTCACACACAAAGCTGTGACATTCACCAAAATTATACCTCTTTTACATGTGACAGTATATACAATGTTTAACAGATAAATATATATAGCTAAATTCTTTATCTCCAGTTACACAAATTTTAACTTTGCTTCACAATAATTCTACATCTGCACATTTTCCTAAATAGAAGTCCAACCTACTTCATCCATCCTATATGCAGAAGTCTTACCTCTTAAGTAGGACTAATTAGACTAAGCCTTTGTGGTAGTTTTTGTAATAAAAGTTGATTGTTTAGATGTCTCATTTATACTTAAATATTTTCCTCTTTTATAATCAGGGCAGAGAACATGCAAACCAGTTAAATACAAATACAAATTTATCAGAGAACTTAATTAGAAACCAAACAGCTTACATTATCTGAATGCACTTTTAAACACTGACATTTTCTTCAGTAGAGGTCAGTGCAGGCTAGCAACCACAACCTAGATCAGTGGGCCCCAATGTGGTGCCCGCGGGTGTCATGGCGCCCGCCGGGCCATTTATGTGCGCCCACCGAACAATTTGGGCCAGCCCTGCCCTGGGCACATGGCACATGCACTGTGCTGACTCTCAGCAGCCCCTGCGTTGCCCCGCCCCAGGGCACGTGGCCCCGGCCCCGGGCGCCCAGCAGCCCCAAAAGGTTGGGGACCACTGACCTAGATCAATTTTGTAGTGCAGAGGAAATCCCAGTGTATATAGACTGTAAAACCTACTTTTCCTTCCTCAGTGAGAACATTAGAACTGACTATTCATCCAGGTTGTTTTTGTGGATCCCTCTTCCATCCCTTAATGATTTTTACATGCACAGCAAATAGACTGTAGCTACTCAGAAAGCTACAAAAGCAATTCATGATATGAAAGAAAAGGAAAATCAGCAGAACAACTAATTTAAAGTTCTAGTTTAGGTAGCAAATTTAATTAGTTTATTTATTTTAAATTCCATGCATTGTAGAGCAAATATTTTGGCAGATTCATGGAAAAAACTTTAAATGTTTATCTTTTCCTATCTAAAAACCACCCGTCCCCCCCCAAACTGATTATTGCAACAGCCAAACTGAGTGAATTTTAAAGCATAAGGAGTCACAAACAAGTAAAAACCCTGAAGATAATTTAAATGTGGATTTTTCTTTGTTCTATATTTCTCTTTACTTAGAAGTATTAAGAACCCATGGAAACAAACGCAGAGAATTCCTGTTATTCCTTTAAAGCTTGTATTATACAGGTTTTTCACCAAGAGGCCACATATCTGCTGGAATCATGTATCAGTTCATTCTGATTTTTTTCCTCCCAAAGACTACCAGTGAATATCAGCGAAATACATATGTACAAAAATACAGAGCTTTTGAGAACTGGAAAAGGTTTAAAACACTACACTTATTTACAAGCTGTGACTTTCACTCCAATAAAAACACACATTTATTTTCTTTATTTTTGGTGCAACTTATACACAGACATATCAGTTAGTTTGGACTTTTATTTAAATAATCAACCATATATACAATAAAATTTACAACTGAAAAATAATCAGTTGGTATGGGATGACTGCAGTTTGCTGGACCAGAAGAGGTTCAATTCTAGGACTTTAATCCTTCCCCCATAATGAGAATAGAAAGTCAAGTAATATCTTTATTTTAAACATTATTTACTTCAGAAAATTAGGATAAGGTGCAAAAATATATATGACTCTGGAGTCCATAACAGTACACACTAATTAGGGCCAGGTAGTCAAAAGGAAACAGACTTTGGTTTAAAAAAATAAGCTAGTATTTAATAAAAAGTTACCTATCTGATCTGTTGCTACTTCTCATTAGTTATCAATATCCGAGGGAAAAAACATGGTCCCATGAACATTTATTCCTGAACATAACCACTTACATACCATACTATTGTTTGTGTCGAGGGCCATGCCTTTTAAAAGGTCTACCTTAAATGAACATCTTGGTATGATTCCAAAGGACTTATATGGGTAAATAATTCATATGTCCCAACGCACAGAAGAGGTTAAACAAATCTGCAGGAAAAATATATATATATAATTTTTAAACTCTTCTATATGCTGTGGGATTCAGAATCACTCACCCTGTTCTTTACAAATCTGGAAAGCTATCCTGGTCCAGGAAACCAGACAGTCGTGTGACTAGAAAGGCACACATTTGAGTCATTAACAGCCACATTGCAAGGCTTACTGTATGTCAACCTGAAACATTTATGTGAACAGAAATCTGACTGCTTTAAAAGAAAACATCAGATCTGAAGGATGCTCCAGTTACATAAACAACAGACCAACTGCAGCAAGCATCTTGACTTTACCAGCAGGATGTGATTGAAAGGAAAAACAAAAAAAATCATTTTACACAAAACATACTAAAGTAACGATAGAAACTAGTTGACACAAGCTCCATTGTACATTTAAATTGATAAAATTGTCTGATGCTTCCATGGCCAGTCAGCGTTGAGTTGCCACAGGTCTGGTTTAAATCAGAATGTTACAATGAAGAATAGGTTATGATCTATTAAAGTGCATTCATATCAAGTCTTTAATGGTTTTGTTTTCCTTGTTAATTTATACTGAATCATCATGTGATATTGACTTCCAGAACATGGTCATCCTTGCTGGGAATAACAATGATTTGCATGCCTGTGCTACAGTTGAAGACCTGACCTGGGGAAAAGGATTGTAGACGGGGCATTGGCAAACCTTTATGTTCCCCACTGGCTGTTGAATGTAAGCTGCCTCTACTCTTTATGCTACTGTTGTCAGCCTGATCATCCATATTCTTGTCCACAGAGAGGTTATCATTTTCAATCCAACTGTCTAAGAAAACAAAAAAACAATCATTCTACAAAATTAATTGATATAAACAGCTTTAAATTAATACTCTTGTGCTACAGTGCAGAGTTACTACTCATTAGTGAGGACAAAACTAAGACTTCATCATCCTAGGAACAGTCATGGCCATTTACTACCCTCTCTAGAAGTACAAACTATATACATTTTATTTTTAAGTTTTCCACAATTGCAATCACTGGTGCAGTTTTGCTACTGTGAAAAATAGTGGAAGTGCTAGATTACAGAAAGCCCTTGTGTTTTAACTACAAAGTTCTACACCTGCTCTGAGCTGGTCTACATGTTAGGGACTGCCAGTAACTTATCTACACTACTGCTTCCACTACTGGGAAAATGTTCAGAAAAAGATTAATTCAGATAAGACAGGTTGAACGTAAGTGTTTTCCAGGTGCCCATAGTCTGTTTTCAAGCTAAAACCTGGGATTTTAACATTCAGGGACCATTACAGAATCACAGGACTGAAAGGGACCTCAAGAGGTCATCTAGTCCAATTCATTATATATTTAACACTCATGATAGGACTTAGTATTAGGGATGTTAGATATCACGTAACCACATGAAATCTTAGCAGTTATATGACTATTTGATAGTCCCCAGGGGCTGGTAACCAGTGCCCTCCCAGCCCTATTCCTGAGGAGCTCTGTCACCCCAGTGCTGCTACCTCTGTATCAGAGTGTTGTGAACAAGACATGAGAAGTGATCTGCACTGATTAGGCCTCAGTCAGAGTATTGTGTCCAGTTCTGGATACCATATCTCAAGAAAGATGTGGAGAAACTGGAGAAGGTCCAGAGAAGAGCAACAAAAATAATTAAAGGTCTTGAAAACATGACCTATGAGAGAAGACTGGAAGAATTGGGTTTGTTTAGTTTGGAAAGGAGAAGACTGAGAGGGAACATGATAGCAGTTTTCATGCATTTGAAAGGGTGCTACAAGAAGGAGGGAGAAAAATTGCTCTGCTTGACCTCTGATGATAGGACAAGAAGTAATGGGCTTAAGTTGCAGCAAGGGAGGTTTAGATTGGACATTAAGAAAAACTTCCTAACTGTCAAGGTGATTAAACACTGGGGTAAATTGCCTAGGGAGGCTGTGGAATCTCCATCACTGGAGATATTTAAGAGCAGGTTAGGCAGACATCTATCAGGGATGGTGCTTGATCTTGCCGTGAAGGCAGAGGATGGAACTAGATGACCTCTTGAGGCCCCTTCCAGTTCTAGTATTCTAGGATTCTATTCTATGATTCTACAATAAAATGCCAATTGAAATGTATTAAAGATTTTGAATGTTTTCTACATCATCAAATATATTATTTTCAATTACAACAAAGTGCACAGTAAGGGGTTTTTTTTTTTTTTTTGTATTTCAGAGCATTGAAGATCTCCTGGTTAAGCCAGTGTGGTCTCTTGCCATACTTATCTTTTCTACACAACGGGATAGTTTGCTGTTATGCACTTAAATCTCTTTGATAAACTGCTAACTCTCGAACTATTTCCCCCCCTTAAACATGCTTTCCATGAGATCTTTACCTACCAACTCTCTGAGTTTGTTAAAATGCATCAGTAGAAATTAACTCCTAAGATACTGTACTGAACAATCTTGCTAGTTACTGTTCTTTGTTACAAACTAAAGCTATAGACTCCGAATTTCAAGTTTAAAAATGAAAGGTTGTTTCTCTTATTAAAGCAGTGCCCCATTTTGAAAGTTACAAGCAGCTCAATGAAAAGTAACAAAAACAGTGAATTTGGAATGCAATTACATCAACTACAGATTTCATTACTTTGAGTTTTGTTTTATTTAAACTACAAGAAAGCCAATGAAACAGAGTGCCATTTATATAAACCAGGTTTTCTGTGTGGCGACATAGCCAAGACAGCCTTACCAGCATCAAGTTGCATGGAGTGAGCAGAATGATGAGGGAGGTATTTAAATAGTCTGACATCAGGAAAAGGGAGGTACCCAGCAAAAAGTGGCATCACTTCCATGTGCACTTTGTGAGTTGCTTGAGCTGCTACAGGCATAGATATAACTCCTGAACTTTTCCCACAGACTGCCCAGTTACTACTGTTGTCAACAACTGGAAAGGAAAAAAAATGCTATGAAAATTCTGAAAATAGCTACGCTTCTTCATTTTTGTTTTGCAGCAGTTCCAAAAGACCACATGGCCCTATAGTGAAATGGTATTATGAGATAAGTTTAAATCACAAGCTCTTTGGGATGGGATTATCACACAGGATAGGGGAAACAGAGATCACATACAAACAGAATGAGTATTCAACAGGGTCAAATTAGTTCTATGATTTTTTGCTTGTGTTTCATGTTTCCCTCCCCCGTATCCCTCAAAAGGGCAGAGTTTTTGTTCAGCTTATTATATTTGTTTACTTTAAATTTATTATAGGAATGGATAAGATTTTTGGGATGGTAAAATTAAACAAAATTCATAGAACAGTCATGGTAAAAATGAATAAAATCATGGTACAGTCACAACACAAATGTGTAATAATTTCACATATTGCAGTGTAACATTTACATGAAACAAGTATATTAATGCAATAGCTTTCATTTTGGTATAAAAAGTTATATAGGCCAGGTCTACACTAAAGGGGCATAGCATAGCATAGACATGGCCATACAGACTAAAAGATTTACCTAGCATTGCCTGGGTCCTTACTCAATTTTTGGAAAACCGAATGAAAACATACATGTTTCATTTAAATTATGGCTCTGGGGTGGAGCTGGAGATGAGGGGTTCAGTATGCAGGCTGCCCTGGAGAGCAAGGGTTACCTCAGCCCTCACCTGGCCCCAAGATGCTGTGGTGAGAAGCATCTCTCTACAGCTGCTGCAGCTCCAGTGGGCAAGCCAGGGGAGGGGTGCATGTCCCCCAACTGGGGTAGGTCCAAGTTAGGCTGGGTAAAGGCCTCGGAAGGACCATCTGTCCCCCAGCAGTGCCAACTTTGAGGCAGCTCCAGGTTGGGTGCCATGGCTGGTCGGGGAGGCACCCTCCTCCTTTGGCCCCAACATGGAGCAGACATGGCTTTGGGGAGGGGAGGGGGGAGCTGCCCCCTCCCCTCCCATGGCCCCAGCACTGAGCTACCTCAACTGGGAGGGGAGGCACAGCCCCCCCACCAGTCCAGAACAGTGCTTCTGTGGCAGGTCTGTGCTGGGGCCAGCAAACAAAGGCAGCACTGTGTGCCCACCGTGAGTGCCTGCCCCAAGCCCTCTTTCAACATTTGCTCAGTTATGTCAATTTCGAAGACTGTACTTGATTTTGTGATGGTCTCTCGTTTGGTTTTATGAGAAGCAATCCTGTTCCAGGCATATCCCATTTTCTTGGCACAACCAAACTCTTACCTTGCTTTAAGTTACAAGAGGAAGCTGTATATTGAATTTGGAGGTCCTAGCTCTTACCCCTTAGAAGGAGTTTTCAAACCATAAACATGGGGATTTAGTGATGCCAAGATACAGCAGTACTCCAAACCATCTCCAGTTGCTCTCTTTTCTGTAAGGTTTTTTGAGAAGCAATCCTATCGCAGGTTCATCCTATTTTTCTGGCTCATCTTGATTCAGTCCAGGAATGAAAGTAACTTAAATTCTTACAGGCACTGTCATATCACGAACACCCCTCCCCCACTATGGGGCTTCTCAGGGCAGGAAGCTGGGAGATGGGATTGCAATACAACTGAACCTTTAAGAAATTTAAGTGTGAGGTGGAGTGCAGGGGGCTCAAGGCAGGAGGTTAGGGCATGTCAAGGTGTGGGAACATGGGGTTACAGGAGTTGGGAAGGGGGTTAGGGATGTGTAGGAGACAGGGTTGGAATGAGGCGGGGCTCAGGGCAGGAGGTTCAGGAGTCAGGATTAGGTGTGAGGAGCAGCTCAGGGCAGGCGGTTGGTTTGAGGGAGTTGCTGGTATGTGCAGGAGTCTGGGTTGGGAGGATAAGGGGGAGCTCTGGGCAGGGGAGTTGGGTTTTCAGGAGTCTGGGATTGGGAGAATGAGAAAGGGATCTGCTCAGGGAAGAGTGAGTGTGTGTGTGTGTGTGTGTGTGTGTGTGTGTGTGTGTGTGTGTGCGCGCGCGCGCGCGCGCGCTGCGCGCGCGGGGAGCTGGCCCAGGGCCCCCCCTCGCCCAAGATTCGTACCAGCACTGCTTGCTCTTCCTTTCCTGTCCCTATCATGGAGCGAGAGCAAAGTGCACAACTCATCTGCCCTCTACACTTCCCAGCCAAAAAGCGAGGAATGCCACAAATTGTGCACTTCCCCTTCATCAGGGAAAGGGGAAACAGAGCCAATGTCCCCGTATGAATCAGAAGGAGGGGAAGCTTCAGTCCCCCTTCCTCCCCCAAAGGGTGCCTGGGGGAGTGGAGACTCATAGCTGGGGCAGTTCCAGACTGGGGGTGAGGGTGCATGACCCCAGCCAGCCCCTTTCATTTGCCTAGTGATTCTGTATGGTTTTATGAGACGCAATCCCATTCCAGGAACATCCCATTGTCCCCTTATCTTGCTTAAAGTTACGAAAAGAGGAAGGGGCATACCAAATTTGGTAGTCCTAGCTTACGGTTTAAGAGGTGTTATTGGACAAACTCTCTCAAAAATATAGTTGATTAAAAATAACAATGCAGCATCTGTTGTCTTCAAGCACATTTTTATAAGATAAGAAGGTGTCTATGCTGTTGACTGGTATTAAAAATCTCAGGACAACTACAGGCAGAGCTGGAAATCAGGCCATCATACTTCCTCAGCACAGGAAAACTTCTCATTCCTCAATTCTTGAGCTATTCCATATTAAGCCTCATTCTGTGTGTGCTGGAATACTGTCTTCAAACAATAGATTTTTCAAATACTGTGGCCTCTCAGATATCAAGATGTTTTGTTTCATTTGGCTCAAATACACAGCACACACAGTGGCAGATTGAGTCCGTAGCCATAAATGCCTGTTTTTAAGCTTTCCGAGAATGCTGTTTTAGCTATTGGGTGCTGGCAAGTTTCAGAGGAGCTCACAACACCAAGTCACAAATGATGGATGTGAGAAGCACAAACTGTGGGCTCTTCATAGCAGTAAGCATGTTCATAATTCCCAATGCAAACTCTTTTAGAGCCTGGAATTCTTCAATAACTGCTGCAGATTGGCAAAGATCCATAATCTCTAGTGGCAATTGCTGACAAGGGACATAGGGAGGGTGGATGCTACCAGCCACAACTGGTATCCCATAGGACTCCTCCCCTACTACTCCTACATCACCACACTGCTTCCTGACCATGAATGCAGGGGTGGTCCTGCCACCTCCCAAGTGACACAGCGGGAGCTGGGGAGCAGAGGTAGTTCCCTTAGCTGCCCAGAGCATTCAGGGGAGGGCACATGCCCCATCCAGGTGTCATCCCTGCTCTTGACACTTGTATTGCTGCTGTTACTATTCTCCTCAGTAAAAAAGGAAACAATCCTCAATGGTGTCTGATTAGATAAAGAGCTGCATTGAACACAGCTGTTCCATCTGCATTAGAGAGGTTGGTGGGATGAAAGGACTTTTCCCTCTTTTCATTATGAACATATGGAACTGGGATTTTCTGACAGGGCATGCAGTGAAAGCACATTTTAGAGTCATAATTTACTTAAAGTATCCTCTTCCAAAGATCACTCACCAGGTTAAGCAAATGTGCCATACACATAAGATGTACAGCATTTAAAAAACAAAGGTTTCAGACATTGATCCGAAGCTTTCCACATGTATGTATCAGTCACACAAACAGTGACGTGATCAAAGGATATTAAAAAATTTTCAATAGTGTTCCATCTGTCATTGTTGACTTAACTGCTTCCAAAACTTCACAATGTAACAAAAATACATCCAGCTTGCGATCATCTGCATCTGAAGTGCCTGTATTTTCACTGCTTGTTGGGAATAGGATGGCAAAACAAGTACATACCCATCTTCATCAGTAGTATCATACACACAGTGACCATTCCGACACAGCTGTACTTTTCCTTTAGTTCTTCAGTGAGATGAACTTTGGGTAGGTAAAACTTTCTAAGTTGATTTGCACTTGGTATAACACCTAGTTTGCTCTCTAAAAATCCTTTGTTTTAAATTGTCAAGAATATGCAGGGGATACCTTGCAGAAGAAAAAGCTTCTGTTAATTTGAACATTTTATTTCTCCTATAAAGCTGCCATGCAGCCTTGGTATTAAAGAGATCAGTAACTGGTTTTGTTTTTTTAATTTCTAGCTTCATCTGGTTTTTATTCCCTTCATTTGCATGTTTGAGTTGTACTTTTAAAATGCTTTACACAGCTAGCCTCTCTTGTAAAATTAACAGGTACATTGCACGACTTAAAAAAATTAATAATAATCTTTCCTCCACTGTCATGGAAGGTTTCAGGGTTCTGCTCTGCTCAGTGCATAATTTTGCCAGTTTCTTCTTTTTTTGTTTGCAGCTGTTCTCTTAGTCTTACTTCAAAATAATGTGCTATATCTCCTTTTGCACGCTGTGTGACTTGTGTCAAACTCCATGTTGCTCAAGGCCTGTTTGTGTGTGTATATTTTAATAGAGAGAATTAAATATTTTAATATACAACATTGTCTATAAGAGAGCATTAAGATGAGAAAGTTTGGCAGGTAGTACCAAAACAGAAGCAAAACCAATAATGAGAACTGCACTAATTCCTCAAAAATTACAGGAGAAGAAATAGTCACTACCTTCATACATAAGTTTTGTTGTGCAGTACCCATCCGATTCTGTTAATGCTTCATCTTTATCCACATCCAAGAGGTCAGAAAGTCGGGTGATTGACACCTCCAAAGAGCAGAGTGAGCCCGTTTTACAATACTCAGCCCCCAATGGTGGAAAAATCTGTGTCTTCACATTATACAATGTCTGGCAAGAGGAAAAAAAAATAGTGCTCTGTAAATACTGAATCAATCATACAAAAAATTGTTTTTACATAAATTAAAACTGACGATGTAAGTTACAAACTCATACTTAAGTTCCATGTCATACTACAACCTGTATGTGAAGACGACCCCATAGTCTTTTGTAATACATCTCTACAAAAGTCACTGTAGTGCTTTAATGAATACACAACTATGCTAACAAGAGAACTTCTGTTGGTGTAGAGTTAATCCACCTCCCCGAGGCAGCAGGTACGTGGGTGGGAAAAGGTCTTTTGACCCTGTCTCTAATATAACTATGTTGTTCAGGGCATTCCACTTCAGGATGTTTCAAACTAGGGATGTTAAATTTTGATTAATTAACTATTCAATTAATCAATGAGGACTATCACAAAGTTCCAACTTTAAAATGTACAAGAACCCCAGAATATTGAAACATCATGTGGAGCCTAGGGCCTGCAGGGAGTCCCTGGCTGACCCCAGACTCCTGGCAGTGTTTCCGCTTTGAAATGCACAAGAGTCCCAGCGGGAACTCTTGTACATTTAAAAGTTGGAACGCCGCCGCCACGCACCTGCTCCCTCCCATGGAGCTGGAGGAAACCGGCTTTTAAGCCAGCTCCCCCCAGAACTCCCTCTTCTTTCCTCCCCCATTGGTGCCTCTTTCTGATAGAGACAGCAGCAGGGAGGGAAGGGAGTGACTAGTCAACTAGTGTGTCCACTAGCCAATAAACTTTTGCTTATCAGATAGTCAACTAGTCACATACATCCCTATTTCAGACCCTGAGCAATGACGGTATCCCGATATAGGTCCATAGCATCTAGCTGGCCTCACTGACAAGTAGTAATCATCTCTTATAGCAATGGTTTTTAAACTTTTTGGCCCATGACCCACCCTGCTCAATGCAAACCTTTCCGCAGACCACCAGCCAATCACCCATGACAACAAAATGCGTGTAGGAGTGGGACGAAGGGTGGGCAGGTGCGGGCTGAGGGTACAGAGTCTGATCATGAGGCGGATGGGGGGGGGTACCTACCTGGCTCCACTCCCACCCCAGTACTCCTATTGGCTGGGATTCCAGCCAATGGGAGCAGTGGGGAAAGTGAACAGTTTTCTGCACTGTTGTTCCCCTAGCCAAAGGAGGGGAAGGGACGGATGTGGCAGCACATGGAGCTGCTTCCTGCCCCATGAACTGTATCCAGCTAACGAGGCTTGGGGCTCCTCTTCCATCCCACCTACCCACCCAGTTGAAGCAGGCACTGGCATTCCAACCACACAGAGGGATGTGGGGCTGGACAGCCAGTGTAGATACAGCTCTGTATTAATCATAAATCCCTGTAATAATCATTTTCTCACTGAAGTTTTAATTTGTATCAAGTCCTTTTATAAATCATTGGTATTACGTCTTTTTACAATGCAACTTTGTATCTCATAGAATCGTTCCTAAAAATAAGGTAAAAAGAGAATGTCCTTGTACCTCCTTTTTGCTTAATTGATTTCCCTGTTGAGTAAATGAGGTGTGAATGGATAAGACGTGAAAGGCAAACACCTCCAGGTACTTGCAATGGTTGGAGAGGGGATGGAAGCAAGATCTAAGAACAATGAGAAGAACAATGGGACCTGTGAAGTGGGCTCATTGCAAGACACATGGATGGCCTTAGAAGTCAACAGTAAGTGCCTGCTTTTGGAAGCATCCTCTTTGAAGGTGAATGTTGCAGCACTGAGACACCAGAAGAAAGGCGCCACAGATGACTAACTGCATATGCCTCTCACAGATTATGTATATGCATGTGATGACTAACTGGTGTTAGCGAGAGGGAAGACACTATAAATCTACAGCATCTTGCAGGGGGACCCCGGGTTTGGTTTTGTCAACATGGGAACATCAATCTGGATCAGCAGAAGCCTGGCTCCACCCCTCCCCCACCTAACTCACCTGGCCAGTACAGTTAGAGGGAGCAACTGTTGGTAACAAGACAGGGTGTGCATGTGTGTGAATGTAATATAGCATATGCATACAATAAGGGTTGATTGCTACTGTGTTTCCAATAAATGTGGTGTTTTGCCTTCTCCCCGGAGAAGATCCCGTGCAGTACTTTTAAGAACACCACCAGCACAGGCTCTCCGCTGCAGGATAGAGGCAAGCTCTGAATCCACAGCCCACCTGCAACCTGGCAACCCTACAAACACTCAGCACCCGGCCTCTGCCCCCCCCCCCCCCCCCCAACACCCGCAGCCCTCATGCTTACCTTGTTCCCCAAGGCTGTCGGTACAAAATGGCTGCCGGCAAAAAGACCTAGGGAAAGCAATGCTTCCCCTGGGTCTTAGTGCTCAACCACTCGCCCGTTCCTATCCCTGCACTCACTCTTAAAGGGGACATGATGCTGTTTTATTTAACAACTTTGGTCTCCCCCCACTTTTTTCCCCCCTTTAACAGAATTTTTTCCTGGTGTTTTTTTTGGGGGGGGGGAGGGGGGAGGGTTCAGTATTTTTATTTCAACCATCTGTATAGCCACTGGTTGTAAAAAAAATACTATTTTGAACAAGAAAATTCTTGGAAGATTGGTCCCTGAAGGGATGGGGAAGGAGGACAGAGACAAACTTCAGGCTTACCCCAGTTCTGTGGTGCTTAGCAATCAGTGATCAGCTGTAATAAGCATCCAAGAAGCTATGAAGTCAGATAATCTCCTATCGTCCCTTTGGCAGCAGACTACACACTTCGGCCTTGATTTTGAAGCCAAATCAGACTAGCAAAGGGAGGTGCTCTCCTTCTTTGGAACTTACTGTGTATTAATTTGCTCAGGCTGTCTTGTTGGATAAAAAGCACATCTCTGGTGAGTCTGAAACTGCTTCCTCTTCCTACTACTACTACTTAACTATACAAACTATTTACAAAAAGTTTTTTTGCAAGAAGAAGTTGTGTAAAGAGACTGGCTACCAGCAACAGAAGCAAGGGAACAGCAGGGACAGTGCTGCCTTTTATGCCATCACCTGACAGTATGTGCATGTGGAGGTTGCACACACTGTCCTGATAGCTCTCAGGATGGGTAAAAATTATCCACTTTCAAAGTAGTGGGCAGGCACATAACTGAATTGGAATGGACATGTGCAACCATTTAAAGACATTCTATTTAGAGAGCTCTCTCTCCCTGGGCCTCCTATCACCCAAATTCCTCCTTTCCCTTTTAAGCCTAAGACATAGTGTATGTAGATAAAAATACTTACAAAATAGTTTTCCACTTGGAATTCATAAGTGTACGGCTTCAAGGAGAATGACTGCTCTTCAGAGGTAGCTGGACAAAAGTTAACTGAAAATTGGCACTGCAAGGAGGGAGGAAGTTCTTTTGTCCACTTCAATTCCCACACAAAGAATACTGACTGCTTACTGTGTACGTTCTGAAAGAAAATTATTGATTCATAGTATGAACTTTTGTCTTAATATCAGATTCTATGCTGCTTGTGTAACGAAAGGGAATTCTTACCATAGTCTTGTTATACACAATACAGGATGCACCTCCCAAAACCAGCAATCTCTGATCTGGCAACATCTGCGGTCTGATAGGATCACAGATGATCCTGGACCAGATTGTCCTGGGAGCCTAGTGGCAATGACGGCCAGCCTTGGGAGGGGATTGGGGTGGCAGCCTGGCTGGGGCAAAAGTGGAGTCAATAGCACTGATTAGCAGTGGGAAGGGTGGGGCCAGTGACAGGGGACCTTCTCTGGTCCAGCAAATTCCCTCATTCGGGACCGACCAGAACCGACACACCAGAGAGGTCCAACCTATAATGCCAGAACTTATATTTATACATGCATACAATTATCATTCCATGAAACTATAACCTTTTTACAATTCTCTATCTAAAATCCCTAAATATGTATTGACCCAGACTGCTAAAATTAGAGGAGGAAAAAGTTTCGTTATCAGAATCGGTATATTAGACATAATTTTTTTCTGAAGGGTAAATGCAAAAAAGTCTAATTTTGTTTTAAAGTTTGCTACTCAGGAAAACACACAAAAACATGACTGTCTTAAGTCCAGGCACAAAGCAGACTGATGCATATTGCAGAGCACTGTTGTGCCATTGCATCTCAATCCTAGTTTGCAGCACTTGAGCTACTCAATTTTTTGGCCATTCTTGACCATAAGCCCTCAACTCCAATAAGTTATGTAGTAGCTTTTTGCAAGAGAAACAAGAAAGGATTAGGAAACCCAAGAAAAGGTTAATCACCATGTGCAGTGAATAAGGTTCTTCTAGAGGTCCCCCTATGGGTACTGCACTGTAGGTGTGGCATTGCTCCCTGCACCTGAGATTGGAGGTCTTCATTAGAAGTGCCTGTTGGACCATATACATGCATCTCCCTGTCTCACACCATGAGCAGCATGTATATAGCGCTGTGAGGTCCAAATGCCATCCAGTTCCTTCTCTACCACGGAACTTAGCTTTCAGCTGCAAAGCAAAGGGAAGGAGGACAAGCAGTAGAGCACCTACAGGGACAGACATCTTAAAGAACTTTAGTTACTGCACAGGGTGAGTAACTGTCTTTTCTTTTGCGAGCGATGTTCCTATGAGTGTTCCACAGTAGGCAACTATGAAACAGTGCCCCTATTTGGAAGGCTGGAGCATTGGAGCAGCATATAATGTGGATGATAGGACATTGTCCCCTAGCAGTGTCTGATGCTATGTCGTGAATAATAGGGATGTTAGATACCATGTATTTTAGTAATCGTGTAGCCACAATAATTTTTAGTGGTTACAAAGCACTCCCAGTCACACTACCTGGAAACCAACCCCCCCCCCCCCCCACTGTGGCAGTGGGGAGCCGGTCCACGAGGCGGGGGAGGAGGGCTGGAGGAAGAGAAGAGGAAGGACAGCTCCATGGAGCCAGCACACACAGACCAAACTTAAAAGCTGTTTAGCTGCTTCCCATGTGTACCAGCTCCTGTCTTGCACTCTCCCGCTCCCCTCTCCCCCCATGCTGCTGCCTCTCTCAAATGGAACATTAAGAAAGGTAACCAAGGTGAAGAGAGCAGGTGGAATGTGTGAGGAGTCACACATTCAATTGTGTAGTTGGCAGGACACATGTATACATAGCAAGATCTAGTTGGAAAGACATTGTTTAGAAATAGCCGCACCTTTTGATCTTTCAGCTGTTGCTAGGAATAAAGCATGGCGTTTGTCTATAAGATTTAGTTTTGTCCAGGTAAAAGGCTATGTTTGTCTGATGTCCAAGGTGTATAATGTCAGGTCCTGCTGGTTGTTGTGTGGCTCTGGAAAGAAATAGGACCAGTAAAGAGGTGGGTTTAAATGTAAAGAAGATAGTAGGGTTGGGTCAAAGTTTGGGATGTAGGTATAACAATCTTGTCTTTATAAAAATTGTGTGCAGAGGGTACGCACAATTTCAGCAACTCAACACGCAGAGGTGATATAGTGACAAGAAATGCTGTTTTCAAGGATAAGTGAACGTAAGAACACATTGCCATGGGTTCAAACAGAAATCTAGAAAGAGAACAGAGGATGAGCTTGGGATGCCATGCTGGGGTGAGTGCCCATATGTGAGGGTAAAGATTTTAGAAGCCTTTCAGGAATCTTTTCATTAGCAGGTAGCTGAACACAAAGTGGCAGTCTACCTCAGGGTGCCAGGTCACAATGGCTGCCGAATGCGCTCAAATTGAGCTGTTGGATAACCCAATGTTTAAGATGTAAAATATAGTCCAGGATGAGTGGTAATGTAGCGATCATTGCCTTGACATGATTGGAGGTGCACTAGGGTTGGAAATTTTTTTGGGGGTGGGGAGGGGGAAGACCCTCAACAACTTTGCCCTGGCTCTTCACGTTGTCTCCGCTGCTATTGTGGCTCTTCGTCTGGAACATGTGGGCCACTCCTGCTCTCAGAGATTGAGGTGTAGGGTGGATTTGGTCAAGATCACCTGCCCTGCACTATATGGGTCTGAAGCTGTGCTCCACAATAAATTAAATAAGCGTCTCTGATAGTCCTGGTTGCATGAAAGGGGCACTTACATATTTTTGGTTGTCTCCACCAAAGTACTAAGTTCTTGTCAGGCATAGATAGGAGTGTGTGAAGGCTGTGTCCATAAGGTACATAGACTGTATGTAGCCATGGCTGGAGACAGTGTGCAACCATGTGTGCTTTACCATGAACATGGGTGCTGCCATGTAGCCGAACAACAAGATGCATATCCTTACTGAGATCTGGGAACAGGTTCTCATCATGGATACCAGAGACTATTTTGAAAATCTATAAACAGGAGGAAAACTCTGGCTTGTATGGTATCCAATTGTGCCCTCAAATTTCAGGTGCTTCATAGGTGGTCAGTGTAGATTTCTCCAGGCTTATGCAAACGCTGAGGCTTGAAAAAAGGTTCATTATCTCTCATATGGCGTGAAGGACAGATTTGGATGCAGCTTGGAGGAGAGAGTTATCTAAGTACACAAATATGACAAAGCCCTCTTTGTGTAAGTAGGCAGCCATTACCACAAGGACTTTGGAGAACCCTTGAGGGGCTATAATGAAACCAAAGGCTGTACTTTGTATGGACAGTGATTAGTCCCCAGAATGAACTGGAGTAGCTTTCTAGTCAGGCTATACTTTGTTTTGTTCTCCAAGATGTGTATTGTCACATCAAACAACAACAAAAAAATATATCATATATCCCTTTCCAATCCAGTACTGAGTTAATGGTAGACTGGGTAATCCTCTTGAAACACTGCAGTTTGATGAAGCTGTTGAGGATTCAAAGGGTTCAGGATCAGTATCCCCCTGTCAGATTTGTTTTGGACTAGAAAAATCAATGGGAGTGAAGCCCTTCCCTTTGTGCTGATATGGGACCAGCTCTGTAGATCCCAGTTACAGAAGGTGTTTTTATTTCTTCTCGCAGTATGTATTCATGAGAACAGTCCATAAGATGGCTGGATACAAAGGGAAGGTGAGATAGGAATGGGTTGAGGTATCCTTTCTTGATGATCTCTAGAATCCACTTGCCTGAGGTAGTTAGCCACCATAATGGAAAGAAAAGGAGTAAATGATTGCCAAATGGGTGGCATGCTGGAGAAGGCTGTTGTGATTAGAATTGGGGGAGGCTTCTTGGTGCCTCAACCACACCTTCAAAATTGCTGTTTGGCTAAAGGTAAGTGAGAGATAGCCCCTTGAAAAGTTGTATGTCTGCACCTAGGTAGGGGGCTTCTGTTGATGGTACTGTGTGTTGTACCATCAACGAGGAGTGGAATGAGATAGTAAGGATCATGTAGGAGATTAACATTTCTCTAGCTGTCTCTTCAGCACTGGCACAAATGCCAGAAAAGCAGAGCTGCGCAAGAGTTCTTCAGGGAGCATGTGAACTCATCTCTGCAATGTGCAAATAATTTGGGGCCCTCAAAAGGGTAGTTAATGGCTGTTTGTACCACGTTACAGAGGCTGGAGATGTGTGGCCATGATGCCTGTTTCATGATTACGGCAGTCACAATGGAACAGACAGCAATATCCATGGAATCCAAGGAAGTTTGTGAAGCTGTATGGACTGAGAGGGAGTCCTTCAGATAGGAGGATCAGCTCCTTCTTGTAATCAGGAAAGTCTTGGCAGAGTTCCTGTATTTTGGGAAAAAAGTGACAAATTTGGCTAAAAGAGCCTGATAGTTGAAGATGCAGAACTGGAGTGTAGCAGATGAATACACTTTGCAGTAATAGATCCAGTCACTTTCAATCCTGGTCCTAATGGGTGGATCTAGATTGGTACTGGTATCTTTTTTTGTGCATGACATTGACAACCAAGGAATTTGCAGTAGACTGAGGGGGGAAATCCATATCCTTAGTAGGAACGTAATAATTTGTGTCTGCTCATTGTATGTCACTGGGATTGATGTTGGCATCAGCCAGTGCATCTTGGTTGAGTCAAGAATAGCATCATTGACAGGGAGGGCTATTCTGGAGAACAAGGACGCGTGAAGGATGTTGAGCAGCTTATGCTATTTTTCTTACACTTCCTCTAAAGGAACCTGAAAGGAGTCTGCTATCCTGCAAAACAGCTTCTGAAAGTGTTTGAATTCACTAGCTACAGGCAGTCCCCGGGTTACGTACAAGATAGGGACTGTAGGTTTGTTCTTAAGTTGAATTTGTATGTAAGTCGGAACTGGTACATATTGTAGGGGAAACTCTAGCCAAACATTTCTCCAGAGTTCAGTTTTATTCTCCCACACCTCACTTCCCTCAGTCCTTTATTCTCAAGCTGAGGTGTCTGCTGAGAAAAGCCGCTCCGCATCTCCCTAGTCTGCTGGGAGGGGGCGCTAGCTTCGCATCTCCCTGGTCTGCTGGGGGGAAGCAGCTAGTGCGGGGTTGCCTCACCCCGTTTGTAAGTAGGGATCCGATGTAAGTCGGATCCATGTAACCCGGGGACTGCCTGTATAGTGTAAGGGTGGAGGCATAATAGCCTCATCTGGGGAAGAGGAGTAGAAACAGAGTGGTGGTATAACCACTTTCTCCAGTTTTTCTTGTACATGTGTTATCAGGAGTGGCTCAGTCTCTTAGGGTTAAGAAACCAATCTGAAAGGTAAACATGCAGGCCTCTGGCTTTGCTCTATAGGAGTCTTCCTTAACTGCAATCTGTACATGTCCCATAGCCTGCAGTATGGTAATGACGCATGGAGTTGCATCCACAACAGTCCATACCACGACCTTGGATCAGTTGGAGGTTGCAGATAGTGAGGACATACAGAGAACATGCTTTTTATGTTTCCCAAATATAAGGGCTGGCGGGATTATGCTCCTTGTCTTCCTCGCTGGGACAGGACAGAAAAGGGAGTGATGCTGTTACTTTAGAGAAGTGGGCAAAGATGGAGGGAGTTCATGTCTGAATAGCAATAATTCAGGCAGGTCAGATACAAGCAAGTTTTTGGAGCATCTGAATTACAAGGGAGGAGGGAAGCGTACAATCAACACCAATGATATGTTGGTACAGAGGAAGAGGTGCATTTTCTTCAGCAGCCAGCAGATGGAGTTGAGGACTTGCTCAGGGCAGAGAGTTTGTTCAATGCCAGTGTAGTTGGTACTGAGAGCTTGGTCGGTGCTGAAAGGTACATGAGTGTGGGTAGAGCTGCCAGTGGTTTCTGATCAGGGTGGTTGGTGCTATTTTTGAAGGTCTCACATTGCAGACTCCTGTTCCAAAGTGTGCCAACGTGCAGTTTACCCATTTAGGGCCCTTAGACCTCTGTTTAATTCCAGAACTTAAGAGATTTACATGGTCCTGAAGCTACATCTCATCCCTGAAAATGTCAAGGCCACTGATCTCACAGGGGATGGTATTCTGGTGGGCAGAGCCTCAGCGGGTGATGCAAGTGTCAGTTCCTTCCCATCAGCATGGGAAAGAGAATACTTCTTAGGATATGGGGTGAATGAAGGGTCAGTATACAACCTAGTAGATCGTAAAATGCATGTGGGGGAAGTGCCCAGGCCAGGGTTTGAAGCTAGATGAAGGATTTCTCCATGAGAAGTTGCGGCTGAATATCCAGTCTTTTCTGGCCTTGGAAATCAGGTTGTGGCAATGTGTGGCAAAGACTTCTGTGGGACATATTGTTCTTGCAGGCAATGAATGCACTATGGTGGACCACTGGTTACTGGAAAAAAGTGTCACAGCAGGAAATGCATCTCTTAAGTCCAGGAGATCCAGGTCTCAGGGTGAGGGAGAAATCTTCCTAGTTGAAAAGGGCAAAAAATGAAGTCCCAACCGATGAACTAATGGGGAAGACAAGCATAAGGAATTTTTATTTTTTAAGGGAGAGGACAAGTAGTAAATTCAAACACTAAAAGTAACAGGCAAGGCACTAACAGCTCAAATGATAAGCAGAATCTTCTGCAGATTCTGTCCCAGACCAAAAGGCAGTTAAGAACTTGGTGGGTGCTTGGATCGCTAAGTGCTAGATATACATACTGCTCATGGCACTCAATGGGGAGGAGTGCATGTGCATTACAAAGGGGACTGCAAATGAAGATCTCCATTACCATGTGCATGGTGCACTGCTGCACCTACTGTGAAGCACCCATAGGGACATCATTCAAAGAACTAATCATCTGCAACCCATGTCAGGTTTTCATCTTGAGTCTGCAGATGCAAAAATCTATTTCAGTGACATAGTTCCCAAAATACCCTTGAGTGGAAATCACGCTGATGTGCTTCTCAGTGAATGCAAAGGTCTGAATATTTCCATTTGGGTGTGTCAGTCTTGTTATACACTTACAAAAGGTATTTACCTAGATGCTAAGAATTTCAGCAATACAAGATTCCAATTTTTCAATTTAAGATGAGTTCACTTGTGCCTGGATACATTCACCTTATTCTGCATACTTAAAGTAAATGAGTCACCAAGAAGAATCTTTACCTGTTGGGATTCTGGCTTCAGAGGTAATAACTGTAGATCTATGCAGTTACCAAAATTTTTCAGGTTATTGTCTGACAGCTGGAAGCAGAGTTCTGACAAATTCTGTACACAAACCTGTACATATTTCCTGAAAATTAAGCATATTGAACATACAATAATGTATACTGTATACTGAGAACAGTTTCACTGAAAGCTCAAAGAAAACTACATTAAAACATTTAAATCTTTGCCATATAAGTTTCCCTGTGTGGCTTAGGTAAGAACAAGAAAAACTGAAGGCATATTATTTCTTTTCCTCTGTTTAATTGCTTATCTCTGAGTCTGTAGTAGTAGCTCTATGGTACAGGTGTTTTTTTTTAAATGTAGTTTTGCTTTTAGTGTGTTTTTACATGGAGAACAAAAGATGATGAAAATCAACCTGTAACTATTGCTTAATATACATAATGTATTTGTTGTGGAAAAGGGAGAATACGTGAAGCCAAAAATAAGCATTTCATAGTGTAACAAAATCTATCAACTCCACCACCCATTTACAAAAGAAAGCTTATGTAGAAAGATCACACATAGAATATCAACTTCAACAAACATTTTCTAAGAGGAAAGAGACTATAAATATTTAAAGACTACATTACCGTTTGCCTGCTGACAGTAAGGAATGCTTGGCATTAAAAGGTATACTGAATGTTAATGCAATAATGGTGGAGTAAATTGACCACGGACAATCAATGGTTACCTGGAGGAAAAAAATAATTCTTATTCATGGTATTCATTTGTGTAATGGCTTTATTTTCCAATTCCAAACACTCAAACATTTCCCAGAAAATTTGTCTTCACCAGTTCAAACCTAATGCATCCAAAACAGAGGAAAAAATGATATCAAACAAACAAAGGTTATCAAGATGGGAAGAGGATTTATTTTGGTGCTGTCAGCTTGATGTCTCCCTGATTTTATATTGACAAAAATATAAATTACTAAGAACAAAGCCTATTATCATAAGTGTAACATAAGGGATGATGTAACTGCATTCTAAACTTCAGCAGAGAGCTTCAAAAGAAAGTTCCTCAAGAACTGAACGCAACGTTTTCACTTAACATGTACACAAAGTGAAATATCGTTTTTCATATATGTTCACACTCTTTAGGAACACCCCCACCACTAGGAAGTGGTGTTACTAGTTTAATTGGGATATTCTTTTATCTTAATACTGAAGCAGTGTCCCAGAACGGTGCAAGGTTACTATGAAGATAGAAATTCTCTCTCTCTGGTGGATCAGAAGAGAGGCTTTGAACACTGAAGTCAATAAAGATTCCATGTCACTTTAAGCAAGAGAAGGGGTGTTAACTGTGGTTTATTGGACAGATTCTAATGTGGGTTATTGGCACAGCATATCAAATCTCAGAGAAAGATAGTATTTGGCGAAGAGAGACTTATCCTCATATAAAGTACTGTATGGTTTTGTATATACTTTAAGTATCAGGACAAGAAGAAATGGGTTTAAATTGCAGCAAGGGAAATTTAGGATGAAAACTAGGAAAGACTTCCTAACTGTCAAGATGGTTAAGCACTGCAATAAATTGCCTAGAGAGATTGTGGAATCTCCATCAGTAGTTATGTTTAAAAGCAAATTAGACAAATACTTGTCAGGGATGGCATAGATGGTGCTTGGTCCTGCCATGAATGTAGGAGACTGGACTTGATGACCTCTCAAGGTTCCTTCCAGTTCTATTATTCTATGATTCAGTATACATCCATTTCATACAAGTCTGAAGTGCTTTCATATCCATTCAGCTAGAAGGTGTTCTGTGCAAGTAAGATTGTCTCACCTATATTTTGGTCAATTTAAGCACTTGTGATCAAAACATTATTTTGTCACCTTACTTTTTGGTCAACTGTAGCCATGCAGTTGTCCGTTTTCTGCTTTTCTTTGCTCTTCCTGTGCAGTTCTTTATTTACCAGATTTTCACTTTCCACTGAAGCTGTTGGGGTTGATGGCAAATAGATAACTTCTAGTTCAAATTCAATCACATGATATGCAGGAGCCACTGGCAGAGCGATGCTTGTGATCTTTTCAGAAGACTGGATCAGTAATGATGATTCTGAGACTTTTTCTATAATTGTGTAGAATGTGAAGTAGATTCAGAAACATTTCTGCCCTCCACAACCATTTTTAGTCTCTCGTTATCAGTTCATAAGACCATATACTGAAAAGCTAGAAATTCCTTCTTAGATCAAGAAGGAGCCCTGAATGATTGGAATTTACGGAGTCTGGAAGCCATGCCTTCCCATTAGCAAGGATAGCAGCCACAGGACTCATTGTAGAACTCAAATAACTCCACATAGGCTTCCTTGATTAAATATTTGACTACACATACACTATGATGCTTAGGCTGGCAGAGCCCCCCAGAGAGAGACAGTTTTCACCAACAGAACTAGCTTTACTGTTCATAAGCAAACACTACCTTCCTGAATGATAGTAGCTACATTAACAGAAGCATGCTTCTGTTATCAGCATAGTTGTATTTCTACCAGATGTTTGTCAGCATAGCCATGTTAGTTAGGTATATGGGTTTTTTTCATATCCCTGACCAATATAGCTATATCAACATAACTTTCAAGTGTAGATCAAGCCAAAGACCCCATATTATGAAGAACCTTACCCTTCACAAAGAATTAAGGAAACACTAGTGGGAAATGGTGAAGGGCTATACTGGCTACCTTCCTGGTAGTCCATGCCAGGATTCAAGTGCATTCTTAACAGAGCAATTTAATGATTAACTTGAACTTTATCAATAAACATTCCTTCAGTTCTCATCTGTCACATTAGCCAATCTGTTTTTCGCCACTAGTCCCTGTGACTCTTCATATCCTATTACTTCATTCCTTTCATTTTACACAAGCTTCATTACTGATAGCTGGGGCAGATGAGGATTTTACGGGACCCAGGGCAGCACAAATTCACGGGGCCCCCCCTTTGACACAGCGCATGCTTCTTGAAGTGTGGGGCCCGGGGCAGCTGCCCTGCTCGCCCTGCCCTATATCCGTCCCTGCTGATAGCACAAGTCTGTGTACTTGTGATAAATGAGGATTCCACAAGCAACAGTAACATATCCTATATGAAATTTAAGGTATCTACATTTGAACCTCGCTTTATTCAACTACTGAGTCTTTGCTTCTTGCTTTTACATACAAGCTGAAGGACAGCATTAAGATGCATTAGGCATAGCTTTAGGAGAAGGTGGCATAGGACCTGTTTAAATGTTTCTGAGTTGCCAGATCCTAAATTGATTGTTACAACAGTGTTAAACATTCTTGTATACTGCTGCTAATGCAATATTATTCATAACATGCTTGTAGGATTTCTGTATATTCAGACTGGTGACAGATAATGAATTTCAGGCATGCTGCTTACCCCTGGTGTTGGAATAGATCAATGCTTTGCTCTCTGGATGATATAAGAAAGGCATGGCATCGGCATTACTGAGTTGCAGAGTATCTCCACCCTTCATGGTATAATGGCCAGTAGTCACTGTGAACTTCACCTTCTGAGGAATACCAGCCAAAAGGCTGTCTGAAGAAAAAGAAAGCAAACAGTGGAAGTGTATTCCAGCACTCTAGTTATTAAATTGTTACAGTTTGCTGCAAATGGTAAACATTACCAGTTAAAATCTAATTCACTAGGAATGTTCTTAAGCATGGTGACACATCTTATAGAAAAAACTTAGATTAGTGATTCCCCTTCCACTGAATTCAAAGGAAAGACTCCTATTGATTTAAAAAAAGTTATATCAGGGCCTCTTTGGTAAGTGAGAATGCAAAATAAAGGGATTTCATTAAATTATTGAAGCCAATACAATGTCACAAAACTAGTAAAGAAATTCACAATCACTGGTGAAGTCAAATCACTATTTTCCCATCAAAGTGTCCAATGATGCAAGACAAAAATCTCACTTTATGCTCCAAAAGCAAATATATATTACTCACACACACAGAGCGCCAGATTCTGCAATTCAAATATACTAGTTGTGTCGTCACTTGGCAAATGGGCTTCATAGTATTCAGATTCACTAAAGCCTTATGACTCTCATATGTGTTATCAATAGAAGTAATTTTAAATAGGAATAAGTGTAAACCAGGAATGGGGAACCTATTTTGGATTGGAGGCCACTGACCCACAGAAAAAAAAAAAATCAGTCTGAGGCCACACAAGTAAAACACAATCAATAAATCAATAAATAAAATGCATTGACGTTAAAAAAAGAAAAAGAAAAAAGAGTAAGGGGAAGCCCTGAACCTCAGGGCCAAATCCAGGCCAGCCAGTGGCTACATCCAGCCCAGTGTAAACATCTAACCCTTGTATATAAACATGTAATCCCTGAAAATTACAGCAGTTACATGTCTGCCAAAATGAACGCATTGTAACATTCCTAGTTTTAAAAGGAAGCTGTAAAACACAAAAGAGCAAAGTTAGTTTGTTTCTTGTTTAAACAAGTAACAAAAACAAACAAAGGCTTAGTTTTACAAGTTTACCTACCAGTCAATGGCTCCACTTTTAGCTGAGGCTCCTGAGAGTACACATCATATTGCACAACTGGGTAAATATGAGGAAGGACAAAATGCACTTTACCCAGTGATGTGCACAGCTGCCTGAGAGTATATGTCCCAGGTTCTTTGGCCTTTGAAAAATAAAAACACAAAACTGAAAAGTAGTTTTCAAGCTAGCAATTACCTTTACATTTCTCAAGAAAAATGTTTTTGCAATTGAATTTCTGACAAATGAAGGACAAAATGTCTCAGACCATTTCTAACTGGTACAATTATCAATATAACTAGATAAAAGAGCTAAGAAAAAAGTTCTTGAAATTCCTTAAGCACTCAATTTAATTTTCATAAGTATCCAGTAAAACCGTTTACCTCAAAGGACCCCATCTAATAATGTGAGGGGGGTATAGGAATTTTATCCATTTGAATCAAATGCCTTAACAGTCACCCAGAGTACCTAGCATAGCACATATTATACATACACATGAACTGAGGGTTACATACATTAAAATAAAATGAATATGCTCACGAATATTTCAGATTTTACTAGGTAGTCATAAACAGCAGAGTGTATTTGGCTAACATTCATAAAAACCCCACACTGTGCAAAACACAGCCTTCAATCAATGTAAGCCTATAATGTCTTCACACTCTCTTCCACATCGAAATACATTATTCTTTAATAGGTGTCCACACAATTTCAAACTCTAAATGATAGTATTACACCATTGTAAAAAGATAATAAAATGGTACACCTGTAGGCGTGCTTTCAGAAGATGCATAATTTCTATCCTTGTTAAGGACAATAAAGCCACTGCTGATAAAACAAGATTTGAGGTTTGGTAGTGAGTTCCCCCCCTTTAGTCACTTATTACTACACAGCATAAGAAATGCTACAAATTTGTCTGGAAATGGATGACAGGAGAGGGATCATGCGAGGATTACCTGTTATGTTCCCTCCCTCTGGGGCATCTGGTATTGGCCACTGTCAGACAGGATACTGGGATAGATGGACCTTTGGTCTGACCCAGTATGGATGTTCTTTTCATTCTTAAATCTTGTCAATGTCACGCAATGTTCTCATAACAGAATTAGAAATGTTTGGGCATTGGACATGAACTTTAGTTTTAATCAAACCAGCAGAGTTAGAGTAAACTGATGAAAAAATTGAAATACCTCAGTTTATCCTGTTAAAAGCACTGAGGGCATTTCAACACGAAAAATTCAAAATACTACAGATTTGAGAGGCCAGTGATACATTTTGCATCTAGGTAGAATAGGTTCTCTTAAAAAAAAAAATCTTCCTAATTTGTTTTGAGCATAACATAAGATCTGTGCCATATCACATCTCACCTAATGTGAAATTAACCCATAATAAAAAAAACCCAAATGCTTCAAACTACATGGAGTTTGATCTGACAAGTGAATACTCAAATCCAAAATGTTTCAATTTTAAGTTAGGGGGTACTGCCCCCAAATTATAGCCCCAAAGCTTCACCATCTGAGTGTTTTCTCACACCTTTTTCCATCTTGTAAGTACAGTAAAACTCCATTAGTCTGGCATCCAATGCTCCGGGACTCCTGAGGGTCCGGCACCATCAGGAACCCGGAAGTGCTGGGGCAGCTGGACAGGCTTCCCCCGTTCAGCTGCTGCTGAAACTGACCAGCAGCTGAATCGGAGAAACCGGGAGCAGAGCAGCTGGGGTGCTGCCGGTTTGGTCCCGTAGCGCTGCCCCTCAGGGCTGCGGGACCAACCCGGCAGCACCCCAGCTGCTCTTGGGGACGCCTGGGGCAGAGCAGCTGGAGTGCTGCCGGGTTGGTCCCGCAGCGCCAAAGGACGGTGCTGCGAGACCAACCCGGCAAGTCCCCAGCTGCTCTGCCCCAGGGGTCCCCGATTCAGCCGCTGCTGAAACAGATCAGCAGCTGATTCCAGGAAGCACGGGGCAGAGCAGCTCTGCCCCAGGCTTCCTGGAATCAGTCGCTGATCTGTTTCAGCAGCGTCTGAATCGGGGACCCCTGGGGCAGAGCAGCTGGGGTCCTGCCAGGTTGGTCCCGCAGCACCGAGAGGCAGCGCTACGGGACCAACCCGGCAGCACCCCAGCTGCTCTATTGCAGGAATCCCCGATTCAGCTGCTGCTGAAACTGACCAGCAACGGCTGAATCAGGGACGCCTGGGGCAGAGCCGGACTATCGTAAGGGGGGGCTATGAGGGTTCTGGGGTGGCATCCCCTCCCACCGCACTCCAGACCCCTCATAGCCCCCCCTTCTGATAGTCCGGCACCCCCTGGGTCCTAAAGGTGCCGGATTATTGGAAGTTTACTGTAGATAAAATCATTAGTTCATATTATATGCAAGTGTCATGGGAGATTTTACGTAATTCAAAGGTAAGCAATTTTTAGGAGTCATAGGAGAAGGAAATACAGATCCAAAAAAACCCAGAAAACATTTTCTGACCTGCTATAAAACTGTAGGATTAATACAGTTAAAGAAGTTCAGTTTGGAGACTGCTGCAAATTTAGCAAGAAGGAAGTGCTTATGGTCAGTCTAAAAACCTGAAACAAAGCAGAATGCACATACATCCCATATGAAGGTGGAAAAAGCAAGTTCCCCTTTATTGTTCCCTCATGGAATTGATTGTTAGGCTGGCCTATACTTAAAATTTTGATCAGCACACTTACATTGCTCCCCCAGACGGACATTACTATGCTGACCTAAGTCCAAGTGTAGATACAGCTCAGACAACAGAACGCTTCCAGCAACCTAGCTACCAGACTCAGAGGTGGATTAAATCTACAGTGATGGAAAAAAAGCTTTCCAACTGCAGGAAGTGCCTACACTAAGACACTAAACCAGTGCAGCCATTTTTAGCTTTGACATGTCCTTAATCCTGCAAAGGTGAGAAAAGGTTTCTATCTTCTTTTTATTTTAAATCCCTTGTCCTGTTACATAATGTAATAGGAGTAAGGGATCCAATATGAAGCCACCTTCCTACAGTCACAGCACAATTTCCCCATAATGTTCCTTCACTACAGGAAAAGATTTGAAAAATAGGAGAACTAGGAACTTAACTGTCCCTCCTACAATAGTGGCTACCAGGAATGTGAGAGACCAAGTAGTAAATTGTATCTTCATTTATATTCCATTTTTCTGCTTCTACAGTTTAGTAGGTGGCTTCCTCACCCAGGAAGCCAAGAATAATGTGCACACTAATCACCTATAGCCTTCTCCCAGTCAGGCTCTTCAGACTCAGGTCTGATTTTGTATCTACATGAAACTGCATCTGTAGCTATCAGAAATCTTCAAATCATACTACACTGCCTCTATGATATTCTACCTAGACATATTTAGTAGCAACAGCAACTGATTCACAGGAGATTTTCAACAACCTAAAAATTAGGTCAGTAGGTAACATACAGATCACATGGCTGCCAGCTCTCAATCCAAGCACCTGTTGTACCAATGTGAACTTACATCTCCAGAAAGTACCCCATAGAGGCTCATAGTGCTAGCCTGCCCCTATGTGAGCAACTGTCTCTTTAGTACCTGCTGTCTAAATGCTGCAGAGACTGAAATGGGAAAGCACATACGGCACTTCGCATATAATGTTTCTGTGTAGTTTACAGGCTGACAGACAATGGTGACTGACAATGGGAAAAGGGTATGAAAAACTAAAAGATGAATCCAAGTCTCAGGAGACTAGAGAGAGTCCTGCAAATCTGCAGATATCCTCTTTATTTGTGGATGCGGATATCCACAGCTCATTTTTGCAGATAGATGCAAAATTTGTATCTAGAACCCTGAAAATTTGCAGATATCTGCTTTATACCCATGAATCATTTTTGTGAATGCAGATACCAACTTTGTATCTGTACAGGGCTTTAAAGTGGGGAAATACACAAGACAATATGAGAACACTGAAAAAAAATTCTATGACCAGCACTGTTAAACTTTCAATTTTTAAAATAATCTACAATTCTGCTTTTGTTCAGTTCTGTAAAAATGTTGCAAGTTAAGTACTAAACCATTAGGAAATGCCAAAATCCCTGAGACATATAATTACAAGATCATATACTGTTTTATTCACTTGACCCTGACCTAACTCAATATACAGGACAGGCAGAGCTCTGGAAATGGAGGCAGAAAGTCATCATTTCTTTTTATACTCAATCCACTGTCCCATGCTTTATTGACTGTACACCACCCAGACACTGCACAGAATACAGAGTTATTCATTTCCTTGTGGTGTATCTACAGTGTGCTCATCACTATAGTATCCAGGTCTAATGAACACCCTGCTGAAGGTTTGAAGACTTCTTTTTTGTTTTGAAATGTAGGCTGGGAACTGAAGCACAATGTGATTAAGGCAAAAAAAAAAAACCCTGCAAGAGGCTGAACGTTGAAACACCTATTTTTCAGAATTTTTAAAAAGCTATGTAGACATACCAAATTATTCCTCACAAAACCCTGTCAGGAAGGTCAGTTACTATTAGGGATATTAAGAGTTTAATAGATTAACTGGTTAACCGATAGGCTGATGCTTATCAGTTATATTATTGGTTAAACTCTGCCCAGCCCCACTCCTGAGGAGCTGGCTGCAGAGAGCACAGCAAAGCCTCCTCCCCAGGAATGGAGGCAGCAGGGGCTGGAGGCCGCACTCCTGGGGCAAGGTGATAGGGAACAGCCAGCATGGATTTGTAAAGAACAAATCGTGTCAAACCAATCTGATAGCTTTCTTTGATAGGATAACGAGTCTTGTGGATAAGGGAGAAGCGGTGGAAGTGGTATACCTAGACTTTAGTAAGGCGTTTGATACAGTCTCGCATGATATTCTTATCAATAAACTAGGCAAATACAATTTAGATGGGGCTACTATAAGGTGGGTGCATAACTAGCTGGATAACCGTACTCAGAGTAGTTATTAATGGTTCACAATCCTGCTGGAAAGGCATAACAAGTGGGGTTCCACAGGGGTCTGTTTTGGGACCGGCTCTGTTCAATGGCTTCATCAACAATTTAGATATTGACATACAAAGTACGCTTATTAAGTTTGCAGATGATACCAAACTGGGAGGGGTTGCAACTGGTCTGGAGGATAGGGTCATAATTCAAAACGATCTGGACAAACTGGAGAAATGGTCTGAGGTAAACAGGATGAAGTTTAATACAGTCACTCCCCCAGTTACGAACAAGTTACGGACCAACATTTGGTCCGTAACTCGAAGTGTTCGTAACTTGGATCCCATAGAGTTACATGGCAACTGTGCTGTTCATAAGCGTGGATCGCCGTTCATAACTCTGATCCGCATTTACGACCGCTTTGGTCGTAAGTGCAGATGGTCGTAAGTGGAGGTGGTCATAACTCAGGGAGCGGCTGTAATGACAAATGCAAAGTGTTCCACTTAGGAACAATCAGTTTCACGCATACAGAATGGGAAGCAACTGTCTAGGAAGGAGTACAGCAGAAAGGGATCTAGGGGTTGTAGTGGACCACAAGCTGAATGAGAGTCAACAGTGTGATGCTGTTGCAAAAAAAACAAACACGATTCTGGGATGCATTAACAGGTGTGTTGTGAGCAAGACACAAGTCATTCTTCTGCTCTACTCTGCGCTGGTTAGGCCTCAGTTCGAGTACTGGGTCCAGCTCTGGGCACTGCATTTCAAGGAAGGTGTGGAAAAATTGGAGAGGGTCCAGAGAAGAGCAACAAGAATGATTACAGGTCTAGAGAACATGACCTATGAAGGAAGGCTGAAATACAGGCAGTCCCCGGGTTACGTACAAGATAGGGACTGTAGGTTTGTTCTTAAGTTGAATCTGTATGTAAGTCGGAATTGGTGTCCAGATTCAGCCGCTGCTTAAACTGACCAGCCGCTGACTACAGGAAGCCCGAGGCAGAGTTGCTCTGCCCTGGGCTTCCTGGAATCAGCCGCTGATCAGTTTCAACAGCGGCTGAATCTGGACGCCTGGGACAGAGCAGCTGGTGCACTGCCGGGTAGGTCCCCGCAGCGCCGCACCTCAGCGCTGCGGGGACCAACCCGGCAGCACCCCAGCTGCTCTACCCCAAGTGTCCCCAAGTCAGCCGCTGTTGAAACTGACCAGCGGCTGATTCCAGGAAGCCCAGGGCAGAGCAACTCTGCCTCGGGCTTCCTGTAGTCAGCCGCTGGTCAGTTTCAGCAGCGGCTGACTTGGGGACGCCTGAAGCAGAGCAGCTGGGGTGCTGCCGGGTTGGTGCCGCAGCACCGTTCCTCGGCGCTACTGGACCAACCCGGCAGCACCCCAGCTGCTCTGTCCCAGGTGTCCTGATTCAGCTGCTGCTGAAACTGACCAGCAGCGGCTGAATCAGGACGCCTGGGGCAGAGCAGCTGGGGTGCTGCCGGGTTGGTCCAGTAGTGCCGAGGAGCGGCGCTGCGGGACCAACTGGGCAGCACCCCAGCTGCCGCGAGAAAAGCCTGGTCTGCTTTGGGGGGGGGGGCGCACTAGCTGTGCCCTCCCTCCCCCCCCCGCCCAGCAGACCAGGGAGACGCGGAGCAAAGCTGCGGAGGACGCGGGCAGCGGGACCGCGGCGCGTCTGGGAAGTCCCGCTGCCCGCGTCCTCCGGGGCGAGAAAAGCCCGTTCATAACTACAGATCCAACGTAAGTCGGGGACTGCCTGTAATTGGGTTTAGACAAGAGAAGACTGAGGGGGGACATGATAGCAGTTTTCAGGTATCTAAAAAGGGTGTCATGAGGAGGAGGGAGAAAGCTTGTTCATGTTGGTCTCTGAGGACAGAACAAGAAGCAATGGGCTTAAACTGCAGCAAGGGAGGTTTAGGTTGGACATTAGGAAAAAGTTCCGAACTGTCGGGGTGGTCAAACACTGGAATAAATTGCCCAGGGAGGTTGTGGAATCCCCATCTCTGAAGATATTTAAGAGTAAGTTAGATAAATGTCTATCAGGGATGGTCTGATGAGAGTATTTGGTCCTGCCATGAGGGCAGGGGACTGGACTCAATGACCTCTCGAGGTCTCTTACAGTCCTAGTATTCTATGATTCTACGATCCTTCCTGACATAGGAGTCTACACAAAGAGCTGTTTGCACCTTCAACGACTATTAAGTTGATAGTGCCCCAACCATTCTTCAGCACAATTGATGGATTTTTTCTCCCTCCTCTTCCCTCCCTCCTATTTATTTTGCGTCTACACATCCTAAACTCAAAACTCCGGTCATCTAAAGAAGTGGGCTGTGCCCACAAAAGCTCATGATACCATCTACATGTTTTGTTAGTCTGTAAAGTGCTACCAGACCATTTGTTGTTTTTTCTGTAGAGACTAACTTGGCTACCCCCTGAAGCTATCTTTAAGAATTTTGCTTTCAAATGATGTGACCAGCATCATATTAAGAAACACTGTGGCAGAGGCAGGAATACAACTAGTTTCTAGTATGGACGTAACCATATATTTATTCTCTCTTCTTGCAGCTCTCTCCCTTAATCATTACACACCTTCCATCTTCTGGAATGAAAGGGACCATGGTCCCTTGGGGAAAAGAGTATGTGATAACGTAACTAAAGACTATCATACTCATAAGGAAGAATTAAACTTTGACATTTCCTAAGAGCAGGTGCTTGACTTTGAAATCTTACATTCTTTTACTTAACCATTGCATACAAAAATAAGTACTACATCTGCTAAATAAGCAGCCACACACTGGAAAAGAGCAACCACCAATGTGATTGTGTATTGCTACAGCTAAGACTGGCAGATACTGACTCTAGGGGAAAAAAGATTACCTGCAACAGAACAAAATAAGAAAAATAACTCCCTGGCTGGAATCTTTTATGCATTACTCTAAGCAACTCTGACTATGAAACAAGGAAATCTTACCTTTTCTAGAACATGATGAACAATGAACATTGCAGTTTGGGACAGATGCAATACTCATCTGAATTGTAATGGTTAGAGAAGTTTTATTTTTATGAAAATGGTAACTGGATAAATAAAAATGAGTTTGGTGGGATCATTCTAGTGTCCCATTTATGCACAACAGAAAACCAACCACACCCTTTGGCAGGATTAGCAGCCTCTCTTCAGGATAGGCCAAAGTCTGCAATAAAAGGGGTGAGCCAGGAAGAGGTTAAGCTGCACTGGCAAAGCTGTGGAATGGGAGCAAACTGGATATTGCTTGCCAGCACTACGCCCTTCTCTAGTCAGTGCTTTTAGATCTTCTTTCATGAGTGCTACATTCACTCAATTGTAAAAACATACCTGAGTTCTGAATGTTATTGTATTGACCCCCGGTTCCAGTATAAAGTTGCTACATTTTAACATGTGTGCCCCATCCTCTAAAGTCACTCCTAAGGGCATATCCAGAGAGGAGCTGCTCTCTTGTCTTCGCAGTAGCATGTGCACATTTTTGCAGATGATTCCCGTCGTGTTCAAAGAATTATCCGAAGGGCTTCTTTCATACATTTCATATAATTCCAGTGCTGGCAAGCTATTTCTTGACAAAGGGAAGCCTGCAACATCATTCTGGAAGCTGATAATACCATTAGAAGTTTTGTGTTTAGTGAGCCATTCAGCTGTTTTCCGGTAACTATTTTTCTCAATGCTGAAGTGGACATTGAGGGCAATCTGATCCACTTGGACTGGCATGGGCATTTGACTCAGCAATGTCAGCTCAACGGACAATGTTCCACCCACATGGATAACAGCATTTGGAGGGTCAAAATGAAGAGTTTTCAACTGTGCAAAGGAATGCAGAGACAGTATAACCTTTTGACCTGGAAATACAAACAAAACCAAGGTATTTTATTCCACTCTGCTTTTGATAATACAAGATTAGCCTCTACAGAAATCAGTTTTAAATTTTCTAAACTTTAAAAAAAAAAAAAAATCCCTGTCTCCCTCCCACAGCGCCAAAGTGACCAAAAAACTACCATCTTCTTCTAATCTGAATGGAAGAAGAATCTAAAATTCTCATGACTCCTAAGATTAGACATATTACAAAGTTACAATTTTATTTCTGTCAAATACAATTATTTTGTCCTTTTCTCACTACAACTGTATTTTTCCAATAGCTTTTAAGCTGTATAGTACACTACACTGTAAACAAAGCAAAAAAACCAAAAAGCATACCTATGGCAGCAATTCTGCGCCTCAACTGACTTGGGCTTGCTATAAAGGTTTAAAACCAGCAGTGCAGATTCTCTCAATTGGGCTAGAACCCAGGCTCTGGAATCCAGTGGAGTGGGTCTCAGAGCACTTTTTTTCCAGTGTAAATGTGCCCATAGCAAGACCTGTTATTCCTTCAACTTCTTCAGGATCACTTACTACTGCAGTTAAAGGTTTCCAATCTAAGCAGCACAGTATCACAATACTAATTAGGTAAGTAAAGGGGAAACTGGTTAACTGGTTACCTAATAAGCATTACCTTACTGGCATGCTTACCAGGGTACCTGGTTAAAGGGGTGCCCAAACCGCAGCAGAGCAGCCCCCTCGCTGGAGCTGTGGGCAGTTGGAGCAGCCTCCCACCCACAATGCAGCGGCACTCCCATGCCTGGCTGGGGCAAAGCAGCCCCACACCATGGTGTGATGGGCAGGCCCCAACTCAGCTGGAGCCGCTCTGTGCCCATGCTGTGGGTGAGGAGCTGCTCTAGCCTGGTCAGGCCTGATGTGCCACAGGCAGAGGGAAGGGACTGCTTCATCCCACAGAGTACTGGTTAATCAGTTAAACATAGTTTAACTGGTTAACATTTTAAATGGGATTTTATATCCCTATGGGCTATTATTCCTTATGCTACTGTACACATGAACAGTTAATGTAACACGACAGAGCAAATATTCCAGAGAGAACACCATAGTAGAAAATGCAAACTCATGAAAGCCATAATCAGAATGGTGCCTGGAGCCATTATCTGCAATAGGATTGTGTTCCCCTCCCTCTTACATCATTACTGGATCCCAGAAAACAACAGCAAACACTAAAAAGAAAAATCTTGCAAATAAGAAGCAGGCCTAACTTGACACAATCATTCATATTTCCAAGTTGCCTTCATTATTGTAATCCAAGCTGAATATCAAAAAAATATGCACATAGGGATGAGCAGTACATTTTCAGGAAAATTGCCCCACAGTGTACTTGTAGCCTAAATCATAGTAAATACTTCTGAAAGTAAAGTGCAGGGTGGAGGAGAGAGAAGGAAATCAAATAATGTATCAAGGCAGAAGAAAGCCAGAAGAAAGCATCAGCCAGAAAGGAGTACAAGCCTAACACCAAAGAAGGCAGGACAACAGTCTGCCAAGCATGCTTTCAGAGCTCCAGATAGCGGTATCCAGAGGCGGAGAGATAAATCAGGGTGTATAAGATCGCCAGAGATATCTGAGAGCTGTCCTGGAAAAGTAGAAAGGGGGGAAAAAAATAAAAGAACCCAAAGAACCTTTTTGGTATTCAAACTAGTCATGTTAATTAGTGCATCATCCATTATTGCCAATAATGCAATAATCCTTTTTTGCTAAGAAGGACTTCCAAAATTATCTCAGCCTAATGAATACCATTACATGAAAAGGATATAATAGAGCTATCTAAGTTCTAGTGTGAGTTATAAAGCTAAAGCAGAAACATATATTCAAGAATCCACTGAGTAACAGTATAACAAACTTGCAAAAGCCAGGCAATTCAAAGTTTCAGATCTTGTCAGGCTCTATCCTATACTTAACTACTCAAATTCCAGAGAAACAGAATCTGAGCGCCCAAAATTTGGCTCTCTTTAAACAGTTATATCTCCCATAATATAGTGAGCCATCTTGCTGATTGCTACAGTTTAGGATACAAGTAGCACATCCCCTGTGACTCCAGGAACAGACACAAAACTAAGTATATCACATCACAACCTCTGGGCTTGCCTATACTATTGTTACAACATGGTTCCAATTTGTAACATTAACAGAACCTAATGATTCTCAAACCGAAGGCTAATTGCGCATTAGCAGAATTATAGAACACTAAGGTCAAATCTACATGCAACTAATGATTAAAGCAACTAGAAACATGTTACCAGACAGTTTTAAAATGGTGTTCTGCTCTTCTGGGGGCAAACTTGTGCAGGAGCATGTGTGACTTTTAAAACAAGCTGAAACTAGCAGATATGGGATGAACAAGAAATAATATGCAGAAACAAAGGGACCACAAATATCAAGAAACATTTGGAAAACAAAAACCATAATAGTGAACCTCAGAGCTATAATTCACTACTGGTGGAGCTTCACTAGCTGAAGCAATGGTGGGAGGTGTAGCTAAGAGCGAGCACAGACAAAACCTGTAGTAAAAAAATGCTTGCACCTTGTCCATATTACATCTTACACCACTAACACCAATTCTCCAGAAGCACATTACAGACCTAAGATATGCTAGTGTAGGTATAGCCACTGGGCTGGGGGGGGAGGGGGGGAGGCAACAGGAGAAAAAAACCTACTCTGAAGAACTCCCCTAACACACAGACACACAGACACAGCAGAAAATTGAGGAATTTGGGGTGATGAAGGTAGAAAGAGATTGCCATGTGTCAGATAATGAAATTAAGTAACTAAATACATGATGGGTTATGGTCCAGAAGTTACTCAGGGAAGTCAGCTGTGATCAGAAAGACTTGCTATTATACATTTGATTAGCTAAATACTATGGACAAGTATTTAAATCCAGTCTCACCTTTGCCCTCTGTTTGCTGGTTGGCAAAATTTAAAATTTCTTGGCAGAAGTGTTGGCGTTCATCTTCTGTTAAGTGATCATCACTAGCTAAAAGACTGCTTGTTTGAAGATAGCTGATGCACCATGTTAAGGAATTGAAAGGAAAAGGACTACAATCCATTTCAGAAACACTTTTCTGGGGGTGGGGAAAACTGAATTTCTGTGTTACTGCTTTTCTGTCCTCAAGATACTGGATGAGCTGCTTTAGCATCAACTAACTCCCATTTGAAAAGAAAGCAATGGAACGTTAACTGATGCAAAATTTCACTACAGATTTCAATGCAGATTATCTAATAAACATTTTATCCTCCACACTTAATCTACACTTTGCTACATAAACAGCATCTCAAACATATTACTGACTGGTAGAAAATTCATTTGCTCTTTACTAACCACAGATAAAAGCACTGCATGACCAAAATATTGATGGATTACATTACACTGTGATAAAAATTAAATTTTAAATAAGTTTTAGCATTTGATTAAACTGTAATTTATTGGTGCGTACCATGCACTTAGTGTACAGAACTCCACTCTGGGAATCCACCAAATAGAACAGCAACACTTACAACTAATCTAAGAAAAGAATTTATGGTCTTTTGAAGTACTGCAAGTACGAATTTGCTGCAGTACAATATTTACTAACATTACATTATCATTGTCTAAACAGTATTTTTCATAAGAGCACATTTTGAAATATATAGAACAAAATTTTCCAATGTGCCCAAGTGATTTAAGAACCTAGATCCCACTTTCAGAAGACACTTGCCACTTAGATTAGCCTCCACTATGTTAACACATTAGTAGAAACAGTGTATAATATGATGTTTACTAGACCAAAAATAAGTATCATCATACAAACTTCAGGGCCAGTATATCCCTTCCACAAGAGCCAGACAATGTGTATGCTAGGCTTGTTAGTCTAATATAATGCATCACATTATCTAGGCTTTGTCAACTCTGTCTCAAGATGTTGAAATGGAAAACAGGCAAACACAAGAAAAACTGGTATAAGAGGTCAAAGACAAAGAATAGATTGAGATTAATTTTACTGACTGGACTCCAGCCTCATATCAAACTTATGTCAGAAAATATGCACATGTCAAAGGTACTCCAATCTGAATTTTCCATGTTTATTTTAGAAGATACTTTTCAATTTGCCCTAGGTGTTTCTGACATTCTGCCAACTGTTTTCTTGTATGTGTGATAAGCAATGCCCAGCCCTCAGCAACGTAAGTTTTTAGCGCTCCTTGGAGATAGACCTCCGCCTTCTGTGGACCCTTCTTCCTCCTTGGAAAATAAAGAACAAATAGTTCACAGCTGATCTAAGTATAATAGAATACCATGGACACAAAGCTTCCCTACATATATCCCAAACCTCAAAGTTCTATTAAATTAACAAAACTGAAAAACAGCCACTGAAATATCATCTTTTGATATGAACTTGACAAAGCATTGTAATGGATGATGCCATTAATGTTGTGAATACAACACAGTATATTTGGGACTGCTTATACATTTCATCCCAACAATTTTTTTTTTTTTTTTTTTTTTTTTTTAAGAAATCCTATAGCATGTCTACACAAAGCCTCCAAACACAAATCCACCCAACATCACAGGAACTAAACTAAAGTTTTCCTCCAGCCCACTGGGGTTCATTAGTGTGATGCAGCTGTCTTGTTTTTATAATTAAAAAAAAAACAAAACCACTTATTCAACAAGTTCCAAATATACTAAAACTAAAAGAACAAGGAAGATGGACCATTTAATTAAAAATGAGCACTATACTATCCCTCTCTCATGTCCCTCAGGCCAAAAGCCTTAGTAAATTTATAAGCCTTTAATTATGACTAGAAGGTTTAATTAGCTACCATGGCCAACAAAGGAACAAGGTCCAGTATAACAGGACCCAAATTAAAACCCTACTCTGGAACTCCTAGAAATGTAAATGTAAAACTGAACCCCTTAAATGAAAGCTCTTCAGCAGAGTTTAACTAACAGAGGAGAGTTTCAGTTTCTCTAGTAGTTAGAGCCCCCAAAAAATCTTTAAAGATCTAAATCAATATCTGAAGTAAGGATGTTAAAATGCAATTATCTGGGTAATTGTATAGCTGATGCAATAAGCACTGCTATGCAGAGCCACAGCAGAGATGAGTTCCAGGAGCCAGGTCCAGAGCCACTTGCGCTGCTGCTCTGCATTTTAAAGGTAGTAAGAGCCACTGGGCTCTTGGTGGCAACAATCCCTGTCTGCAGGGGGGCTCAGCTCCCCACTGGGTCCCCTGCAGACAGGGGCTGCTTCCCAGTAGCATCCCCTATCTCCCTTACCAGAGGCAGTGGGGAGGTGGCACTCCAGAGACCATGCTGGAGGCAACAGTTTTTAAGCTGGCTCCCCCCAGCACCGGCTCCTGTGCCACCCTTCCTGCCTCTGAGGCAGCAAGCAGGGGGTGCCACAGAGAACACAGCACAAGCAGGAACTGCTTGAGTCCCCGCTCACCCTGTGTTCCCTGGGGCACTTCTGCCAAAGGGCTCTTGTACATTTCAAAAGCAGAAGAACCAGCATTGGGAACTGGTGCCAGCAGTCCCCACTCACGCCGGTTTCCCGCTGTGCCTCTGCATCCCGTGCCCCATGCGGAGATGGTGCTGGGGGGGAACTGGCTTAAAGCCAGTTCCCCCTAGCACCAGCTCCTGCTCCTCCTCTGCCACCTACTTGCTGCCTCTCTCTGATAGAGGAAGCAGGGGGAGGGAGGAAAGTGACTATCCATCGATTAGTTGACTGGTCGCTAACATCCCTAATCTGAAGTTGGATTGCTAAGAAAATATGAATCTCTGGACAACTGCTAGAAGTTTTTTCTTTACAGCTGATGCTGCTAAACCAGGAGGTAGCTGTATACTACACCAACTTTAGATTCTCAGTGTAGCTTGTTCTGCACATTGGTGTTTACCTTGCAGTGTAATTTATGGTTGAGCATACTGCAATTAATTCCTATTAATACACACTGTAGCTAATAGTCAGATGATCTGTTTATTATTTTGGGTATCATGATTTAGCATGACAGCATATCTTGTTAATTTTTGTATTATATATTTTCTTGCAAAAGAAAACTTAAAGTATTTGTATTAACAGTATCTGTACTATTAAAAATATTCTGTTGTTAAATGCACCTGTCAGAATTCCCTTACAGACTGTGTCCAAGCTTTTCAACGCTATGGTATTTTTAGAAGACATTTAAAAAAGTTCATTTACATATAAAACTCTGCCAAGTCCTTTCCAACAAGTTTAGCTGAGCGAATTCTTCCAATATTTGTGTACATTTCAATGGTGGCGTGGGACAGATCCTGTTTAAAAGGTAAAAAAAAAATGAAGAGTGTAACAAGCGCAAAACATGGAAGAGAAAAGAATTCATTCTTAATCCAAAACCCACAATGTACAGTTCCAAGTCAACATAAGTGGTGCACATAAGAGATACTTCACAAGAGAAATGCCACACAATTATGCTAGTTTATTTAAATGGACAATCATCAACTCAAAAATGTTTTTGAACAAGTTATCAATTACTACAACTGAAAAAAATTGGAGAAATGTTGTGGGGACTTTGTACAACTGGTAACATTTTACATCAGGGCTACTCAACTTTGGAAGCCCTAAGGGCCACAATGATACTCTCAGCACATGCCAAGGGCCACAACTTAAGTGTGGTTGCATATACATGCAAATGTATATGCAAATAGCTTCTTTCACATTGATGGACATGAATACACAGATTAAGGCAAGACTTTACAACACACAGGCCCTATTTAAGTCAGTTCTGCTGATATTAATAAAATGCAATATTTACCCAATTTCCACCCATATGACAGCATTTTTAATGAACGGCAGTCCAGGAATTGTATTACTAAAATGCATATCAACAGAAGACCATTATATTGGCTACTGTTTTGTTTTGGCTGCCACCAGCAGGCCGTGTGTTGAGCCCTGTGTAAACCCAAACTGCACCGCAGGCCACAAACAAAGGGGCTGCATGTTGAGTAGCCCTGCTTTACATCTAACTCATCATCGGTGTTGGCCATGTATAACCAGTAACCCTCTGTCTCACATTTACACACAGAATAAAGGAAAGAAAAACCCCTTTTTAAACAGGATAATGAGATTTTAATACCGCAAATAGTGATTCAAGAGCAGCTGTTGTAGTTAAAACTATTTAAAATTCATGTATTGAAGTGACCATATTTCGAGGTGACAATATTCGCTAACTCTCTAGGCTAGACCTTTGAATATCATGTTCATATTTATCAAAATAGTTAAAGTTTGCACAAGAGCTTTCTCTCCTGGTGCTCTAATTAAACACATTATGCATCACTACTTGGAAACGTGTATGCGCACTGCTGGTGTGAAAGTGATCATATAGCTGGTCTTATTCTAAAGAAGTTTAACCTGAAAGAGAAAACTCCATCAACAACTACAATTCTCAAACTAAAAATCAAGTCAAAACACTTTTCCAGTTAAACTAGGGGGTGTTGCCCCCCCGCTCACCAATACCCCTCTCTCTGGGGGTAGGTAGTCCTGGCTCTCCCCGGCCACTGGAGAGCACTGAGGCCGCACCAGCCCCAGCTTTCCCTCCGGGCTGCCAGGTCAAGGCTATGGTGTGGCAGCCTTGGCTCTCCCCACCCAGGCCAGTGGAGAAGGTTGGGCTGAGGCCACAACAGCCCCAGCTCCCCCGAGCACCAGGGAGGAAGCAGAGTGGAGGCCACACAGTGGAGGGATGACAAGGAAAAAAAATTGTAGAGAGATAAAATACAGCGCAACAGCAGGGAGAAGCGGGGATCACCTGCAACAGAGAAAGGCCCTGTTCTGAGCCCCCTGTCTTGAGTGTCCCTGCTTCCTCCAGGTCCCTGTGTCCCTCACTTCTTGCGTGCTGCTGCTCTCTGCTCCCCTTTCCGCTGCGTGTCCCCCTTTCCCACCATGCCTATGATGAGGGGCCCCATTACCCTCACCCAGAGGGGCCCTGCTCCTGGCTAGGGGAAAGGAGCCAGGCAGGAGCTGCTGCGCCGCAGAGTCCCCCCCAACATGGAGGGGCTGGGTAGGCTCGGTGTCTATTCCAGAGGGGCTAGGATGGGTCAGGCCATGACAGCCACTTGATGTTTCATCGCTTAGCAGGCGGCTGCAGAGTGAGCCCCACTGCCACGGCGTTGATTGGGGCATAGGTGTTGGAGTGCCTGGCGCCCTCCCCACTCCGCAGCATGATCCTGGCCAACTTGGGGGCATAGGTGGTGCGGGTGAATTGCTTGCCCCACTAAGCCATGGTTGCCAATGTGCAGGGCCAGGGCAAACGCTCCCTGGCGCTCGATCTGAGGCAGGCGCAGGGAGTGGTAGTGCTGAAGAGACTGCTTGCAGAGCCCTACTGCCACAGTGAGGTGCTGCCTAGGAGAGGACCCCAGGCACAGAGTATGAAGGAAAGAAGTGCAGGAGCGGCCAGAGAGGAGGATCCACTAGTTTGAGGATGGAAGGACAAAAATGTTTCCTGCACGACACAAGATGGACATGCTGACATCACTGTAGCCTGCAGGAAAAAGTATGGACAGACAGACAGACAAATAGTTTGAGGCACTCTGCTTAACACAAACTATTCTGAGACACAAGGTTCTGCAACTAACCCTGAGCCCCACTCCGTACACAGCCACAATTTGTAGGTTAGTCTTCTTAGTCCACCCTAGCTAAATTTCTAATATGGCTACAGACCTCTTTCCCCCAGAAAGCCATCACATGTCGGCAACAGACCCCAGGCTCTGGGCCACCGATTCCAACACTTTCTATCGTTATATGCATATACATGTTAGAAATACAACCCTCCCTTCCTGCTATGCTCAGCAACCTTTCACTTCCCACATATGGTCTAAAGATTTTTCCATTTAACACTTCACAATTAAGATCATCCCTATCAAGTCTCTATCAGTGTTTCTCAAAATGGTCCATGGACCCACTTTGAGAAAGCTGCTACCAGGCCGCTCTGGTTTGTTTACTTATCAGTTCTGCAGCCGTGGTTACTTATTTGAATTTCTAATGTATAAAAATATGACAGTCAGAAACAAAAAGGAATTTAAATAATGGAACTGCCAAGCTCTGCAGGCATTTATTCAGTTTACATTTCTTAATTTGTGCTAGATCTGAGAACTTACCAAAGACCTTGACATGTTCTCATAAGTTCAATTCAAACTTTTACAGACATTCCAAAAATTTGCTAGTCTGCTAATTTACGTTAGAGCATACCAAGAAATAACGTATAACAAATCTGAAGTGTTTGGACTAAATCTTTTATGAAATACTCTTGAAGTGTCTTTTGAAAAAGGGCACTCCAATTTCCAAAATCCCATTTTACAAAATATTTTAGAAATGTGTGTCTGTCCTTGAGTTCATTTGTTGAAGAACTCCTCCTAAATTAAAGAGCTAGGATCACTAAATTTGGTAGGCAGCTTCCTCTTATCAGAACTTAAAGCAAGGTCAGGGTTTGGTTATACCAAGACAATGGGATGTGCATGAAATGAGATTGTTTTGCATCAAACAGAAAGGAAGGTATGATAGCAGTTGGGATATAAAATCCTGTTTGATAGGTTAAATGTTAGATTTAAGTGTTTCACCAATTAAGCAGGATCCCAGGCAGGGGACTGCTCCCACTCAGCTGACCAGTAGGCAGTGATGAATGGGGGACTGGAGAAGTCCTCCACGCACTGCAGGCAGTGGGAGGGAGGCTGCTCCTGGGCACCGGTTAACCGATACCCAATAAGCATTGCCTGAAAGGGTGATGCTTACCAAGTAATAGGCTAACTGTTTACTTCTTCATGTCCCTAGATAGCAGGGACAGTTATACTCATGAATGACCACAGGGAGGCAGAAAGCACCCCAACCCAGTGGAGCAGCCCCTGGCCAGTCCCTGGGGAGAAGCCAGCAGACAGGCTGCACGCCCCCCCGCTGCCCTTCTAGTAAGCCTTCTAGTACTTTAAATGTGATTTGTTCAATTGCCCTCAACATCTTCTATATCGAATGTTAATGGCCTAAAAATATACGTAACTTTCAGGCACAGGGTAGCTTTTTCCATGAAGAAACAAAAATTGAGTGACAAAGATAAGATTGAATCCAAAGTAGCTTACAGATATAACTACATAATCACTGCTGTGGCTCCATAATAGAGAAAAGAAAAACTAGGTTTCAAACTAACCAGTTATGATTCTTCAACACAAAACTAAGGTCTTGATCTCTGAATAAGATTTGCTAACTCTGACCCTTAATCTAGTCTGGCTATCAGCTTTAATGATATTATAATTAGAGGGAGTAAGTCCCATTGCAGATAAGACCTTAACAAAATTTCCTGAAAAGCTGGATGCATCTAATTTATCCATCAGGTAACTTACTTTCAGAAACTATTATTCTAAGCCTATGGCCAATTTTTTTTAGAACATATAAAAATTACAAATTCCTTTACATCGCCATAGTAATACTTATGCAAATTAAACCAAAAATTGCGAACTTGGTGCCTAATGTTAGGTTCCCCACTCCATATGGGGGCACTAAACGACAATGCTCACATTTGGAAGTTAGACTGACTCGTAAGTGCCAAAACACACATGAAAACTTCATATTAGGTACCCAAGGTCTGAAAATGTTGGCCGTAACTATCCATGAATATGCATAATATGTTCACCATTTTTGGTATGTATATTTGCTACAGTGTAAATATTTATATGCCATACTTACTAAGTAGTGTTTTTCAAAAGCTTCTACAGATGACAAGGCCTCCTTCAGTTTCTTGTAAGGGCTTTGTGCAGTGTTGGCTACAAAATAAAGTGAAGACACTGATTTACAGATTCTTATTTTAAACACACAATAATCAAAAGGTAGAAAGAGAACAAAATAATGTTATGTGCTACATTTCAAGATTGTCCAGACTATTTGGGTAGCGTAATCTTGTTTTCACATTTTCAAATTCTAAATTAAAGGTCTAGTTAACAGGATTTATTTTACTGATGACTACCTTTCCTGCTCTAGACTACATTTTAGTGACATTACAGCAAAGAAAATTTCCCTACACTGTTTTTAAAATACTGCTTACCATATTCACCAAAATCTGTCAGAACATAAGATTACATTTAGCTACTCCTCCTATCTTAAAACTTTTCATACTTAGTTACCCATCACAGGATTTTATAAAAAGTATCAGAAGTTTACTGTACTTTATATTAGAAAAGAGATAAGGTATGTAAAGTAATAACTTCTGTTGGTGAAAGAGCCATGGTTTTGATCTTACACAGAGCTCTTCTTCAGGTCTGTACTTTATATGGTATTTTAATCTCAAATTATCTTAAAGTATTGCATTCTAAGTCTGCAATTCATCTCTGTCACTCCACACACTTGGTGTGGCAGTGGGGGAGAGGGAGTGAAGAGGGGAAATAAATATTCATTCTACTGCAATTCCATTAAAAGCTAGTTTTCCCTCTTATAATTTTTGATTTGCTGTAGTTGGTTTGGATTCCCTTTCACTCAGCCAGACTGCAAAAGCAGAATTACATCCCAGCCTGTGTCAAATGGTACACACACACACACACACACACACACACACACACACACACACAAGTTGTACTAGGAGATATTTAACATCTGGAATTTTTTCCATTAATTGTTTAGCGATTCAGACTGAGAAACACAAAGATAACTAAATCTACGTTTCTGACTAATATAGTATAATGATATCACTTTATAGCCCTAGTTTCATGTAGAGTATACTACATCAAATCAGGATTCTTTAATTTCATTCTCAAACTGAATTTTAAAGTTAAGGATTGCTGTAGGAGCAGTAATAAAAGTAATAAATAATTCAAAACCAAAGGTGATTAGATTACTAAGTGGCACCTCATAACATTGATAAACTAAATATATACTGGGTAATTCAAGCAACATCACAGCGCTATATTTTTTTTTAAATTGAAAAAATACAAACTATATCACTCGTAAAGAACACCTGACCCCCTTCTTTACTCCAACCCCACTATTATCTGTACGTGTGTCCACTTACACAATAGAATTAAATTTTCCCTGAAGAGCTAATCTAAGAGGGAAGTCATCACATATTTAAACAGACAGTAAGGTATTAAATAAAGCATGCATGTGTTTTAGTATTACCTGTTTCAGGGCGCTCTGCTCCCAAGCCTGCTAATAAATCAACTGTTCGGTTAAGATCCTCTGAATTAGGTCCCTTTTCTGACACAAGTCCACACAGATAACCAAGGGACTTTAGCTATGAAAATAAAACAAGCAATAAATGTGCTTCAAAATGTTACAAATATCAATACAAAAAGTCTTGCAACCAAATGTCTTCTACAATATGAATCCCAATAGATCAGTAAAGGATGTTTTCATAAAAATACTGTTGTTATATTACAACTCTTTAAAAACCCTTATTAAAATTGCCTCCTAAAGGGACAGATAGGAGCCTTCTAAAAATGGACACACATTTTTACTTGAAAAGCTGAAAGGAATCTTGTCTATGCTTAAATTAAACTTATGAGTCAATAACTTTAGGTATTAAACACATTACAAATGTAAACACTTAGCACTTATTTTTATGAAACACTTGAAATATCAATACTTATCAAACCCAGGAGTAGAGATTTTAGGGTGGTTTTTTTTTAAATGTACATAGAACAACATTCATCTGTCTGGCAGCTATCAATTGACAAGAGCATTTAAAATTCCAGATTTTTATATTTAATTAGTATTCTACTTTTCAATAAAAAAAATTAAAATACACAGAACTCTATGAAGTGCTGAGTCTCCAAAGAATAGATTGGGTGGATATACACACTGAAAATTCACACCTAATGAGTTATAAAATTCTCTATGGGAAGTGTAACATTTCTTCCTGAACAAAATAGATGATTAGCAGTACTTCCTTTAACAAGTACAGTGTCATTAAAGTAAAATGCAGGACAATGTAGCACTTTAAAGACTAACAAGATGGTTTATTAGATGATGAGCTTTCGTGGGCCAGACCCACTTCCTCAGATCTAATAAACCATCTTGTTAGTCTTTAAAGTGCTACATTGTCCTGCATTTTACTTCAACTACCCCAGACTAACACGGCTATATTTCTATCACTAGTGTCATTAAAGACATAGGTGAAGAATTACCAATCATTATGGGACTGGATTGGGGTAATATGCTATATTCTGTGTCCAATTATACTGTCTGACTGACAGTCAACCCTGGTGATTATTTTTTGACCTGAAGAATTAGGCTGTCATTTTAGCATAACGAGAGAGGTTAGCCATCAACCAGTTACCCAGCCTATTTTATAAAAGGGTTTCATTATTTGTCTTGCCCTTATGAAGTAGTAAATTTCACAGTGCATGGACTAATTTTCTTTTAATCATTCTAAAGGGACTTTTTAAATTCCACCTCATTTGCTGTTTTGCTATTAATCCTGGATCTTCTCCATTCCATACTAGGGATTTGATAATGTACACACGTAACTGATGAGCCTGAGCTCATCGGTTAACCTACATAGTTACATTCCGCACCTCTCTCCCCGCACACTGCTGTCTCTATATCAGCATGGGAATTGGGGGTGAGGTGAAGGGAGGGAGGAGGGAGCCAGTGCATGCAGGGAGCCACTTTTTTAATTTATAATGAGGCCAGAATAATAGCCTTTACATACCTGCCACTGTCAAACACATAGTTTAGTATTTTCCTGCCATAGTGGAAGCAGTAGACAAACAGTCTTGTTTAAAATTTACATGCAGATTTGGGGAATTTTTAGAACTTTTTTGCTTCAGCTAGTCATCTGAGAAGATACCAACCAGAAGAGATGGGGTACAGCTGGCATTCATTGCAGTTCCTCAGACTCATCTGGTGAGGGGGCAGACCAATATAATCTTAGGAAAGCCTCTGTTAAGAACCACCAAAAACACTAACTATTTGAGCTATAACCACAAGGCTCCACTGGAAGCATTCAACTTGTATCATCAATCTGTCTAGTATGATTTCTCATCCATGCCAGTTCACCAAAAACATCTCTCAAGTCCTTCACTCTAGCCTCTTCTCCACTGCCTACCTGGTTAGGGAGTACCAAAGCTTTGATGGGACTAGGTAAGGAAAAAAACAAAAGACAAAAAAACAGAGGCTAGATTTCTCCAGTCCCTCTTTCCCACCTAGCAGTATGAAGGAAATCGGCTCACACAGCTCATTCCCATTCACACAGGTATGCATAAAATGCTAACACCTGCAGCAAGAACAATAAAGTCATTTACAGATCGAGTTTCAGTAAAAAAATGCTCACAAGTCAGTAATTAACATTTAAGTTACCACTGTGTCACAATGACTAACTGATACATGGTTACTATTATTAGTAAGAGGAGTTAATACAATAGTGCCTAGCAATCCCAATTTAGGATTAGTGCTCCACTATGTAAAAACAAGTAATAAAAGAAAGTCCCTGCCACAAAGAGTGTGGTCTAATTTCTGACAGGACACAGCAGGTGGATAAATCAGACAAACAGGAAGGTGGGGGAAGAAAACACTTAGACAAGCAAGGTTAACATAGTACACAGAAATTTCAGTAACACAAAATCTCAACCTGCTTCTTTCCTTGCTGTTGGCAGGGATCTAAAGTTAACATAGCTGAGGTGATGCTTATGGAAGTGTATAATGAAGGATCAGGTAATGGCTTTTGACAGACACTTTCATCCCTTGTGTAAGGGGAAGCATACGAAAACATCCAGCTGGGTGAGTAGCAAATAAGCAGGCTGTTTAAGCAAACATTGTCAACAAAGATAAGGATCAATTATTTCTCCTGTAATTATTCAACATCCACAATTTCTATACTCTTACCAGATTTCTAGTAAATCTGTTAGAACAAACAAGAAGTTTGGGGGAAAACATCAAAATAGAGATAACAATCCTGGAGGTGTAAAGGTTCTCAATTCAGCTCAGGTTTTGTTTTCTTGCAGCACATTCACTGCAACCTCCTCCTTTCAGCTGATGGACTTTATAGGCTTCTTTCAAAGCAAATTAGCACCACTACTTGATTAGCTAGAGTGGTCACTTGCTTAGCAAAATGAAGCACTTCTTCATTCCCCACATCAAGGAGCTAAGCATGGAACCTCCCAATGAAACAGGGGGAAAAATTTAAGCCTGGTTATGTCATATAGCACAGAGTACTACACCAGGATAGTCTATAGATCGGTGTATTAAAGAACTTCTAAATACATGTTAAAACATGTCCATGTTTGTCATAGAACCTTGGCACATTTCAAGTGAAGTCTCTAACTGAAACATATCAGCATACTTACCTTTTCAGTGGCATAGCTCCATAAGCCAACTGTGTGGGAAACATTGGCATCTATTTGAGCTCGATCACAGCAGCCTTCTATTCTTTGTAGAACCTCCAAACAGCTCAAAAATACCCAGCAATCCAAAGCTCCGGGAGGAACACAGACCTGAAAAATGAACAGATAAGTTTGAGAAATGAGTACAGGCAGTCCCCGACTTACGCGGATCCGACTTATGTCGGATCCGCACTTACGAACGGGGCTCTCTCACCCCGGAGCTCACAGGCAGCGGTCAGCCACCTCGAGCTCCAGGGCGAGAAAAGCTGCTCCGGTGCCCCTGGTCGGCTTTGCTCTGGCAAAGCCTCAGAAGCGCGGGAACCCGCCACTGCTGCGGGTTGGCTCGCGGTGCCCCTGGTCTGCTGGGGACCGTCCCCAGCAGACCAGGGACACCGCGAGCGAACCCGCAGCAGCGGGGGGTCCCGCGCTTCTGAGGCTTTGCTCTAGCAAAGCCTCAGAAGCGCGGGGACCCCGCCGTGGCTGCGGGTTTGCTCCCGGTGCCCCTGGTCTGCTGGGGACGGTCCCCAGCAGACCAGGGGCACCGGGAGCAAAGCGGTCCGGCACCAGAGCAAAGCCTCAGAGGCAAGGCACCCCCCCCCCCGCTGCCGCTTTGCTCCCTGTGTCCCTGGTCTGCTGGGGGGGAGGGCGCAGCTAGTGTGCCCCCCCCCCAGCAGACCAGGCTTTTGTTGTGGACCCTGGGGCAGAGCAGCTGGGGCGCTGCCGGTTGGTCCCGCAGCGCCGCTCTGGGCACTACTGGACCAACCCGGCAGCACCCCAACTGCTCTGCCCCAGGCGTCCTGATTCAGCCGCTGCTGGTCAGTTTCAGCAGCGGCTGAATCAGGACTCCCGGGGCAGAGCAGCTGGGGTGCTGCTGGGTTGGTCCAGTAGCGCCGAGGAGCGGTGCTACTGGAGCAACCCAGCAGCACACCAGCTGCTCTGCCCCAGACGTCCCCAAGTCAGCCGTTGCTGAAACTGACCAGCGCTGACTACAGGAAGCCCGAGGCACAGTTGCTCTGCCCCGGGCTTCCTGGAATCAGCTGCTGATCAGTTTCAGCAGCAGCTGACTTGGGGACGCTTGGGGTTCTTAAGTTGAATCTGTATGTAAGTCAGAACTGGCGGTCAGTTTCAGCAGCGGCTGAATCTGGATGCCAGTTCCGACTTACATACAGATTCAACTTAAGAACAAACCTACAGTCCCTATCTTGTACGTAACCCGGGGACTGCCTGATCATATTAGGACATAGTGGGGCCAAAAAAAAAAAAAAAAAAAAAAAAAAAAGGTATACTACATAGTATAAATTCTTAGAACAACTTGCTCTGCAGCATACAAGAGGACACTAACTCTTGACTCCTTCCAGAAAAATATACAAAATTCAGGAAGCAAATGTGGTTGAGCCACCAAGAAAATAAAATGACCACATTATAATTAGATTTGACTGCCTCACCATGATGGAAGGCGAGGGAGAGAACTTTAAGTTGTATTATGGAAGATGAAAAAGGTATTTTTAAAAATGGTGAAGTTAGAATAATCTGAAGGGGACAAAAAAAAGTAGATCAAGATCTATAGATTCAGCACACCTTTTGTCAGGATACATCACACCTAACTAGCTACAGAAATTTAACAAACATTAACTAATGGATAAAGGAAAAATTATCCAACAGATTTTAATATTTCAAAAGACTACAGATGCCCCTCATAGAAGGAAGTTTGTCAGGTAAGAAATCTTGTTACAGATAACGGAGTAAAACAGAGATAAACACATGAGAAAAGGTTATTTTTGCAATAGCTCAAAAATGAATACAAGGATCAATGCATTTAATAAATAACTAGAACACATTAAAGTATCAAAATTGCTAAGAATACAAAATTATTCAGGTTAGGGTGGATGGCAATAAACCCGAAAAACCTAACAAAGTAGACTGAGTATCTTGGTAACAGAAGTCAACATTTTTAAATATTAAGGGGGAGGGGGGAAGAAATAAGAGGCAGAAGCTTGTCAGCAGGAGATCACCTTCTGCTGAGAAACGTAGAGCTAGAAAGGATGTGCTAATCCCAGCAGGGTCTCCCAGTGGAGCAGGTAGCCAGGAACTATTCTCCACTCCTGAGGTGAATGGTCACTCTCAGTAGCTGCTCCACAAGGAGAAGGGAAGCAGGAAATGAGACACAGAGTGACTGGTTTGGAGTGTGCAAAGGTAGGGGCAGAGCACTGTAAAGTGGGAGGCTGGCAGTGTTCGTGAATTGCACATAGCCTTGTGTAGCCATTAAGTCCAAGCAGGGTGTTGATGCATACCAAGATGTCAATGGAATCTTGCAGAGATGTTCTGGAAACTCCCTGATTTTCTCTTGCAGGTTCCAAGGCTGTACAACCATGTTTCTTCCCCTGTTGCAGGATACTCTCCCACACCATTCTGCAATCACTGGTGCAGGGATCAAAGCAGCTCATAGATGAAATACGTATGGAGCAGGGCAAAAGCCACTATCATCCAAAAGTTAAACTCTGGTTTCCCTCCTTACCCTCAGTATTGAGATGTCTCCTACAGATATACTTGCCTGTGAAGAAGCATGACAGTACTTCCTTGTAAACCTGCTGCACAAGCCACAACTGTGTGTTCCTTTGCCCATGTGCTCACTCTTCACTCCCCTCTTCCCTTTCCTCTCACACTCGCCATGTTTACAATACCTGCAAAGATGTGCATGTGCCTTGCAAAGATCAGTGGAAAAGTGGCTGCATATGTTGCAAAAAGGGCTTAAGGGAAATGTTTCAATGTTGAAAAAGAATATAACTGTTAAATTTTAAGTTACAGATCAGACCTTTCCAATTCAGACATCTTCTGACAGACTGATGTAATGTGTTGTCCTCACAACACTGAACAAAAAGTAGGAGAGAAGTGTGAGATCCATGCTTTCTTACTGCAGATGCACGAGTGGATAACAAATGGCAGTTGGAAAAATGGTGTGAAAGGAATCCTGCAACCCCGGAGGCCTGGGAAACAAAGCAGTGCTTGACAGGACATTTTGCATGGTCCCAAGATGCACTGTGTTACATTCCACATTCCCACCAGGGCCTAGTGACAGCTGGTGTTGCCAGGTACAGTGGGATACATACTCACAGTGCATTGCTCATGTTGTTGAAGAGGAAGCTAAAAATTTAGACAAAGAGCAAGTATAAACATGCTTTGGTGATTTTTTTGCTTACTTGTGTCAACATTCGTTTCAGCGACAAAATTTTGTAGTTTAAACACACCCTAAGACACAGTAGAACAGTGGTCTCCAATGCGGTGCCCACGGGCGCCGTGGCGCCCGCTGGGCCATTTCTGTGCGCCCGCCAAGTGATGGGGGTCAACACCACCCCCAGGTGCACGGGCGGAGCCAGCCCCGGGCACGCATGATGGGATAACATCTTAAAGTATTAAAAATGATTCCCCCAAGTGGAAGTGACTCCCCATAATTTGTTCCCCACAACTAAAAGTCTAAGTACTATAAGTTTAAGTAGAAGAAGCATATAAGTGTTTAGATTTATTATTATTATTAGTTAAGATTGTTAAATGTTTAGATTTATAATTATTGCCCCTCGAGAATATAATTGGTTAGGAATGTAATATTAGGTCATGTAACTTAAAACTGTTAAAAATATAATACTATGTAGCCAGAAACAGCTCCCTTCTCTGTGTCCCAGGGCACTCTCAAACTTAGTGTTACACAATTGATGCCCATTCTCTTCAAAGCATTGTGAAACAATTAACCCTAATCAAAGTGAAACATTGTAACTATAACAGTAACTAACTCAGCACTCAGAGAGAGAATGTTTTAAAAAATGCCACCCAGAAACTTGTGACTTTTTGTAACTACAACTCTTGTATATGTAAAGTTATTATTATACAAAATACTGTATGTGAAACATTAATTAAGGAATGTATGTAAGAGAGAGTACTTGGACAATGAATGAATGGTTTTGAGAGGTGCCAGCCTGAGAATGCCGCATTAAAGGGCTGAAGAAGGCGTCAGGTGCCAGTGCAACCAAAAGGTGTCAAGTGGAGAAAACCAAATACTGGAGGTCCACCCTATGAGATCACTGACGCGCACCTGACAGCCACTCTGGACATCAGCATGATGCAGCAATTCCCATCGACTGGCATAGGAAGAAATTCCTATAAAGTTTGGACCAAAAGACTATGGAGTCAGAGTTCAAGGTTCTGCTGCCAGCCCACCAGGAGCTTCAGATGCGCATCTGATCAGGACTTCGCTCCCACTACCATCACTTGTGTACAGAATACCTGGCCAGTATTCTGTCACAAGCAACTTCCAGGCTGGTAACTATAACAAATACACAGAACCTGAATGAATGGATGAATGATTAAATTAATGGTTATATCTGTCTATCTGTGTGTGTGTGTGTGTGTGTGTGTGTGTGTGTGTAAGTAGTGACAGGAATAAGTAGCTAAACAACATTGTTTGCTTCTATCTTTTCTTTATTCTTTATTATTATCTTTACAATAAATGTGGCTTTTTGCCTTATCCCCCCTCATACGATCCTGCTTGCTTTTATTGGTACAACACGCAGCACATGGTCAGTGCCAGCCCCGGTCGTGCAGCGGTTAGGCGGCTCCATCCCCGGGTGCGCGCTGCGAGGGCTGTGCTGGCCCTGGTCTTGCGGCGTATGGGTGGCAACAGGCCAGGCGTGTGACACAGGGGCGGCGCCAGCCCTAGGCACTCAGCACATGGGAGGCCCCGCCACCGGGTGAGCAGCGCGAGGGCTGTGCTGGCCCCGAGCTTGCATCGTATGGCAGCGGCGACCCGGGTGCGTGGCATAGGGGCGGCGCCGGCCCCAGGCGCGCGGCACATGGGCAGCCCCGCCACTGGGCGCGCAGCACATGGGTGCTGCCAGCTCCTGAGTGTGTGGCACAGGCCCTGGCTCTGGGCATGCAGCGCATGGGCGGTGGCGGCCCCGCGCTCAGGCATGCAGGACATGGGCTGTTCCGACCTTGGGCGTGCAGTGTATAGGTGGCCCTACCCCTGGGTATGCAGCACAGTTGCGGTGCCAGCCCCGGGAGCATGGCACATGGGTGGCGCCAACTCCGGGCACGCAGCGTATGGGTGGCCTCGCCTCCAGGCTCATACATGGCCCCACCCCCATTGGAGACCACTGCAGTAGACGATACTCCTTCACATACACTCAGACACACCCACATCCAAAAAAGGTGTTATGAAGGGAGCTGACAGCTTTCCAGGCCGATTTCTTACACAGCTATATGTGTTACTTTATTTAAGTTAATTATAGGCTATAGATCATGACATAGGTAAAGAATTCAGGCAAGAAGCAAATGAATGACTCAGCTTCACAACTGAGGAATCTCTCTCCAACAAATCCTGTTACCAACTCTGTCCACATATCTCTATACAAGTGACACCATTATAGGGCCTAACCCCATCAATCACACCTTCAGGGGCTCATCCACCTGCACATCTACTAACATGATATATGCCATCAAGTGCCAGCAATGCCCCTCTGTCATGTATATTGGACAAAACAGATCATCTCTGCACCAAAGGATAAATGGTCAGACACCAGACATCAAGAAAGGTAGCATACAAAAACCAGTAAGAGAACACCTTCTTGGACACTCAGCAACAGACTTAAAAGTAGCCACCTTTTTACAAAACACTTGAAAACCAGAGGAGAGAGAGAAACAGCAGTTTTGCAATTCATCACAATCACATTAGGACTGAATAAGGACTTAGAATAATGCTTCTCTCACTAAATGGTTCTCTTGGTATTCACACCTCCCTGTCAACTGCTGGGAGGGAGCCACATCCACCCTGACTGAATTGGCCTCATTAACATTGGGCCTACTCTTGATAAGCAACTTCCTTCTTTTGATAGGAAAGTGAGGAAAGAGAGGTAGCTCCAAATCTCTGTGATTGCCACTCCATGCATCTGACAAAGTGGGTTTTATTGACAAAAGTTTATGCCTAAATAAATCCGTTAGACTTTAAGATGCTACAGAGCTCATCATTGTTTTTTTTAATCAGCTTCATAGTAAATGTATATTAGTTTTTTTGATAATGCTCAGAATATTTTATCAATACAATGCAATCATAATACTGCCTCCAGGAAATCAAATCTTTAAGCAGTCTCCAAATGTGTGGCTACCCAGCAAGAAAAATCCATGGGTAGCACATGCCAGCCAACTCAGGCTTGCGGGGCTCAGTCTGCAGAATTGTTTCACTGCTGAGCAGGTGTTTGGACTCTGGCTGGTGCTCCAGCTCTGGGACGCTCTCACCACACAGGTAATGAGCCTCACATGTAGGGATTTGTTTTAAAACTGTCACATGAATTGTGGCAATATTACAATTATCAACCTTCATAGCATTATATTGACAGCACACAGTGCTAAATGTGTCAGCAGTTAAACAACTGGACAGAAACCTATGTAATTATTAAAAGATATAAAACAAATAATGCATTATATTACATTAACTCACTTCTAGCAGCTTAAGCTCCTGCACACAGTTGTGAAGAAGCTCTAGAGCTCGCTGGGACACCTCCCACGGTCTCTGCAGGAAGATCAGCAATGTGCACTGGCGAGAAAACAGGTAACTGCGCAAATCTAATAGAGTGGCTTCTTGATTCTGAATCAGCTCTCGTTTCTCCATATCTATTGGTTTACGAAGAATCAATCCATTCCAGCTCCGCACTGGCTGGCAGAAAAAGGTCAACCAATTTGCTCCATCTAAGTAAACAAAGACAGTTATTATACAAATCCATGTTATAAATAAGACTTTTTTCAAGCCCACAATAATGTTGGGCAACTAACTCAACCATATCAACAGCCTATGGCACCCACACCTCCCATTACTTACTGTGGATACTTAAATGTAGGCTCCCAATTTCCAAAATGTTGACCTAAATGCCTGACAGCTGTAAGAATTGGTTTACAATGCATTTCTGAGTGATTAAAGTAAACCTAAGTGAAGTTAAAGTTACTCAGCTTTGTATCTGAGCATCCATTAATTACAATTCACCATAACAAGTGTCTCCCATGCTTATTGCATATCGGCCTCTCTCCCACTACTATGCTAAGTAACATGTTATGTGGTCCATATACCTTTGTATTTTTAGATCTACACTTAGTGATACCTGAGCACCTCATGCTGAATTATGAAATACCACGACATCTCAGACAAAAATGGCTTTCACATTACATGACACTTTCCAAAGAGGTGTGTATCCAGTAGTATTATCAAAATGAAATGAATTCTCAAGCCTCATGCTGCTTGTAGAAAGTAATTTATATTAAATATATGAAAAGAATTATATGCATATGCATCAACTAGGCATGGCATAACTGCAGTGTCTAGAATTCTTTACAATATCTAATTTGAAAGCCACATTTTAGTCAATGCCTCAGGCAGTCTGTAATCATGTGTGTTGTTTAAAAACAGTGTTAGAATCAACGGGAAACCTTCAAAATAGCATTATTTAATCGGGAAACCTTCAAAATAGCATTATTTAATGACTCGAAAGCAAGCTGTAGGAAAAAGCAGCAGCACCAGGGCCAAGTCAAGATATAGGTACTTTAAACCCATGCCTAGGGCCCCAGTTTTGTTTCATGGATGCAAACACGAACACATGACCAGAGTACAACTGTTGCCTGTCTCAATAAGGAGAGAGCATGAAACAGCTCCAAGTAGCACAAACTCTCTCATTCAACTTAATTGAAATCAGCTGCCATCCCAGGCAAGGGAATGGAAAAGCAATATAGTTTATGTTTAGGGACCCCTCTTACTTTAATCTGGTCCTGAGCAGAACAGAGTGAGTAACTAATCTGCTGCACATATTCACTTGCTGATTTAAATACTTACCACCAGCACCAAAGTTAACAACATACTGAGAGAACAATGCATCAAGCTCATCATACTGCACCAAGGCATCTTCAAACTGCTGCAGCATCTCAAAGACAAAGGCCAGTTCTTCCTTTTAACACAAAGGCAAAGAAAGGTACAAACTATCAAAAGGTGTTGTAGTCAATGTGGATTTTAAGAACTAACACACACAAAAGCACTTCTCCAATCTTGTCTCAAAGGACATCAATACGCAGGACAAGGTCATGTTACAACTATACTGCTCTAATTCCCCATGTGGATCCTCTTATTCCAGAACAAGAATGCCTTTTTCCAGGTTAGCCTATACTGCTTCCAAAGCTAAATGGGAAAAAAACTAAACTACAGTAAGACAATCCACATGGAAATTATAATGGTACAGTTATACTGGACCATTTTTTCCATACAGACAAGCCCTGACTCACTACAATAAAATATTTAGAACAAGCCTTAACTCTCAGGAAGCTCATGAAAACCCATCTCTTCAGAAAACACTGATGCACTTATAATTTATTCATTCTATCTGTATTAAGGAAACATTAATAGTAGCTCCAAAATTAAAAGTTGAATTTTAACCTCAAAAGTGAGGATTCAACATCTGTTCTGTTTGACAAATTCCACCTATTATCCCCCAAATAACAGCACTTACTGAGTTGAATAAATTTTCTGTGAATTTACAAGTAAATCTATTAATGAGTTTAAGGGTTAAAATTAAACAGTTTATTTAAGAAATTTAGCACTTCATGTCATTTCTCCTCCCATCCTGAACAGGGTTAACAAAATAATGCAAAGACTTTGAACTTCAGCATATGGTCGTATGACTATGAAGATATTTAGTATTTCTGGCTCCAGATTAAACTGAATTTATTTTTCTTCTCTTCCCCACTTGTCATGATAAGCAAAGTAAAGGCTTTAACACGTTTAGATTTTTTTTTAACTGATAAATTTGCTGCATTCAACATACTTGGATTCGGGATAATTACAACACCATTGTTATACTGTGTTTTACCCTAAATTATGGTATGTACTTTCACCCTTAACTCCACCTTAATGTGATCTTTCCTGTCCAACCACCTACTTTTGTATTACATAAGCAGAAGTGAGTCTCAAGAGGTAGTGAGACCAATCTAACAATGTAAAAATTCAGTACTATATGGCATGACACATGGGAGAGAAATACTTTAAGAGAAATATTATAATCAAATCAATCACTAATGTCATAATTTGAACGTGTGTTTTTTTCCTGTAAGTGTTTGAATGTTTATTAATAGTAAATCCCATACATTTAGAAACCATCCAAATCTGGAAATGTATCTGATACCAGGATTCTTTCCAGAGAATTACATTATTCCATTTTCAGGCATAAGACCAAGGTCCATTTATACTCTGATAATCTATGCAAAAGAATGCTTTAATTAATTAATAAATAAATACATAAATAAAGTACAGCATATTGATATATTATTTTAACTATAAGAGTTCATTTGCATAGCCTAAGTATATTTGAATTTTTAAGACACCTTTCACACAAAAGGCAAGGAAACAACTAATAAAATGCTTGTAAAAAAATATGTGCTCCCAAGTAATCCATAGCATAAGACGCAGAAGTCTGAACAGATCTTGCAGGTGAACATAGCAGGCCATAATAGTTAGAAGTGTTGCCATAATACTAATCTTCCTATCTTTTTAAAAGGAGAGTTTGATCTAAAAAGATACATCCAAAAGAAGAATGCTTTCGACAAAATAAAGGACTAATTTTTTTTTAAACTTCTTCTTTAGAGCCTATACCTGGACCATGAAATACTCGCAAAAACTCCATCCTGGCTCAGTCCTCTTCTCCCTCAAAGTTCTCATATCATCTTCAAACTTGCCTAGATTTTTGGTAAAAGACATGAGAAGCAGAGTCCTAAGTTTTGTCAGGAAGGCGTTCCAGGATTCCTGAGAACGGGAAGAATCTTTCAAGGGGTCAGACAGTACCACACATCTGTAAAGATATTGACAGAAATTTTGTGGGAATAAAAAGTAACATCCATACATAAAATAATCTTAACCCCTACAATTAAATACTATAAACAGTGTAAAATGGAAGGCATAAGGGAGCTCAGATTTCCATTCAATATCAATTCAAGAGTTTTATTAATAAGTAATGGTATGAGCTAAGGACACAGTCAATGAATGTAACATAGTAGTTTTAAAATTATAATGAATATTGAACAGCCTTGAGCATACTGTAGATAGAAAGGAAGCACTTAGACTCGGGAGGAAGGCTGAGAGGGTCCTGACACTGGTCAGGAGTGGCAGGATGATCTACCTTCCAAACATACACTTCTATCACAGGCTTAGAAAGAAATTTAAATCTGTGTTCCACAAGGCAGGAGAATTTAAAAAACAGGGACATTTTTAAATCAGTATGTATGTTTACATTTTTAACACAAAAAAAAGCTATGCTTGGAAAGATTGCTAGCAGAGCAATAGCTAAAGTCATTCCAAGAAAGTCATTTCTATGTAACAAAGAAGACACTATAAGTTCACATCTAGACCATCTGTCATGGGACAAGGCAAAAATATTCCTACAGTAGATTCTGTAAGGTTGTTGGGTTTCTTTTTTATTTCAAATGTTCCACATGGTGGGACTCCCACAGCTTCCCTTGTAGTCTGTGAAAGTCACTTGAGAACTCACATTCGGGACAGGCTTCGTCCTGTGATTTTCTAATTAATATTCAAAAAAGTAACAAACCCTTGCAGACAGAGACTATGTATTCATTACAGAGCTTTATCAGAAAAAGGTACGCAAAGTTCACTCCGAAAAAACAATCAGAAAAAGGTACGTAAATTGCGGAGGAGGCTTTTCCAAAATTTGGCCCGTTTACACTCGGCCAAATTTTGGAAGAGCCCTTCTTCCTCATAGGAGGAGGAAGACAGGGCTCCCAAAAGAGCGCATCTGCTCTTCCACTTTTTTTTGTGGAAGAGCAGACAAGTTCCCTAGATGCAGCTGAGTTCTTCCAGGATCCTGTATTCTAGACATAGCCAGAAGGAAATCCCCTTCCCAATTCAGAGTTCCCAATTATGGAAAACAAAGTTATTTTGCTATACAATTTTCAATCCAAGATAGACCATTTGAAATTGAACTACCTCGGCTTCATTTAATTCAGATTATTTGCCACCATAAATTTAAGAGGCCGATGGTATCCAAATACAAACAAGAAGCTGACAACATACTACATAGTCACACTGTCAACTTAGATTTACATCTCAGGAGTGTTCACACCTGATGTTGCAACGGAACATCTTGTCATTCATTCTTTACACAAAGATTCTTTGCTCTTAGTTAAAAAGTAAACTATGCTAAATTGATTTGAAATGGTGATTTCTCCAATCTCATTCCCCGCTTCCAAAACAGGAAAAGGTTGTGATAATCACTGTATTTTTCTTAAAATAACAAAAGCTTCGAAAATTGAATTTGATGCAGTACAGAGGGAAAAAAACATTTAACACTGGTAGGAAAGTAGTGGTTCAAACTACTGCCTTGTCTACACTAACTAGTTGGGAAGTGATGGATGTGGAGCACATGGCAGGGTCAGCTGGTGGCATGGAGAGTTAGGAGTCTTCCAATCTGGAGGGTCCTAGATAGTCTCAGCACATAGGATGCAGGAGAGGGGAGCTCTGGTAAAGTGCTCATTTTGCTTTGATACTGAACAGTGGAAGGCAACTGAGCTCTCATGTACTTTGTTATATGGTAGAGGTAGCATAAGGGAGAGAAACTAACAGAGCCTGTCCATCTATAGTGGGGCCATGGCAGAAAAAAGTTTAATGTACACAGGATGTCTCTGGAATCCTCCATAATGACCTCTAGGAAACATTCCTGTAGGCATTCTGCAATCCTCTGAAGGAAGTTCCTTGGGAAAATTGCTCTGTTTCTCCCTTTGCTGTTGGAACTTTTGCAGTCCCACTCTATTTTTGCAGGGACCAGAGCGACACACAGATAGGCATTACTCAAAGCCAGTCTGAAGACACATGCATGCAGGAGATGCATCCTTGCATTCTGAGTTACCCTTATTACCAAAGGTCAGGTCTATACCAAAGGTGAACGTTGAATCAAGGTGCACAACTCCAGTTAATTACATCTCTGGAGTTGAGGTACCTTGATCTAAGTTTTCCTGCCATCTCCACAGTGGGAGGCTTAGTCCTTGCAGGACCAAGAGTACCAGCCACTGACAAGGGCATCCTATGAGTTTGATAAGTGAGTCTTAACTAGACCCACTAAATCAAACTCAAATATTGATTGCAGCAGCATTGATCTTCCCTGGAGAAAAGATATGGCCTTCACCTGTAGAAAAGGGTACAAATATTCAGAATAGGCTCCCTAGATGCTTACAGTAACTACCTTCACAAACCACTTTTTGTCCCTTCCTGCCCTTTTCTCTCCTTCCCTGTAAACTCACCAAAACTGGGACTCTCAGCAACTTGTGCTAGTCAAAGGACAGCTAGAAAGGTGTGCATGTAATTTGTCATTCACAGCTGTGAGCACACAGAATACTGTCTTTAGTCATTGCCTTTTCTTGGCCTCCACACAAGCCCTTGAGACTATACTCCTGGACACAAGTGGAGTGCATCCATCAGATAAGGTGGCAACCCAGGAGGAGTAAGACACAACACAGTTTGTGAGGTGTTGCAGTCAACAGATACAGAAGAGTGAAACAATTGCAAGGAGGGAAATAATTAATGAAAGACTACGGTTGGATAGCCAGGAAAGGACACAGGGAGGAAGAGATAATAAAGCTCCTCAAGGAGCTGACAGATGTTCAAGTGCCTTGTCAGCCTCCAATCACAGCAAATGTGTATCCAGTTCTCTTCAACCACTACTGAACTCCAGTCCATGCCCTCCCCAAACGCCTCCAATGCATGCATATCTTTCAGAACCCTTGTAACAACACAGGCACTCCAGGGCTAAGGACTGGTTTCCCAATGAAAGCTGAAGTTATATCCAGCCATGAGAGTCCTAACTGTGAAACTGTTCTTTTTGTTATATCCCCTGTGACGGGGCGCCAGGCTCCGACGCAACGGAGGCCTCGGCCCCCCGCACTCTCCGACCCCCCGCGGGGCCAGAGTAAGCGGAAATTACAAAAAGGGAGCTCACCCGCAAAGAGGGGGATTCCTCCTGCCAACTCCAAGCGGGATCGCAACGCGCATACACCAGCTGGGCTGGGAGAGCTGGCTGTGCAGAGACACCGGATGACATCATCAGCCTGCGCCCCACAGGTAAGGGGGCGGGGCTAGGGTTGGAGGGGGATTCAAAAGGCCGGGACACCGGCCTGGAGGGAGGGAAGAAGGAGAGCCAGAATGAAAAGGAGAGGGGCCTGGGGGAAGAAGCCCACAGCAATGCGGGGGTGAACCAGCAAGCTGTGGGCGGAGTCTCCGCCTGAGGAGAACATCCTGGCAGGCAGGCAGGACCCCATGCCGGAACCTGGAGGGAGGTAGACCCCGGATTATGTCCAGCACCAACAAGGGACTAGCCGGAAGGTGGATTGAGCCGTCGGGCAACGGGGAGGAGCACTCAGAGGACAGGACGGTCTGAGACTTTGAATTAAAGAGTACAGGGGGAGAGGGGTGATTTTGGGGTAGGCGACCCCGATGATGAATGGGTTGTAAGCCTGAGGGGAAGCCTGAACCCTGATATCCCCGTTCTACAATTTTTGGTTTATGCGGTTATTAAACGTGAGTCTTAATTTGTGACATGCATACACAAAACACACAATTATTCTGGAATAAGGTGTCGGCGGGGTTTCCAAGGATAACTATGGACATTTACAGATACCCTATTGGAATGCTCTGCTCTGGAAAGAAAGTCTCAGTGTGCAGCTTTCTGAATAGCCCAGTGTCTTGTAGCGGGTTCAACTCACTTTCCGCACAGCTCCTTCCCTCAGGGTGGCTCCGACTCTTTTGGGTGAGGTGTTCTCTTCCGGGCACTGCCCTCCGGCAGTGACCACTCTGATCTTGGTCTGAGCCTCCTTCCGGGGGGGGAGGGGGTGTCATTGTTCTTCCTCCACTCCTCCTGCAGAGTCCTCCCTACTCCCTAGGACCCCCAGTTTTTCTCCCACTCTGCCTGCCCAATTGCCTCCTGCAACCCTGCCTTGCAGACTTATGGCCTGGGGCTTCCCTGGCTCAAACTCCCCCAGACAGTCCAGTATTTTTGCCTCCTGTCTAGAGGAAAAAAATTCAGAGATATTGGACACCTAAAATGTCTGGTACTTTGTGACTTTTCCCCGGCCGGGAGGCGAAAATGCCAGGCACCTAGCAACCCTATAAACACTCAGCGCCCGGCCTCTCCCTCCCCCACCAGCTCCCAACACCCCCAGCCCCCATGCTTACCTGGTTCTGCAAGGCTGCAGGGGAAGATGGCTGCCAACCAAGGGGAAGCCCTGGGTCTTAGTGCTCAACCACTCCCCTGTTCTTATCACTACATGCACTCTTAAAGGGGACATACTGTTTTATTTTAATTCCCCCCGCCCCAACAACTTTGGTCCCCCTTTTTCCTGCACCAGAATTTTTTCCCTGTGTTTTTTTTGGAGGGGGGGGGTTCAGTATTTTTGTTTCAACCATCTGACAACCCTACTCCTTGCAGCCTGGCCTTTTAGGGCTGCTTCCATGTGAGCCCTGCCCTCCATGACTGTCTCCTTGCAGCCCAGGGCCTCAGACCGGGTAGCCTGGGTTTGCTACGCCGAAGCCTCCCCCATTTCAGGCAGGTCTCTCCTCCTCCTCCCAGGAGCTGCTCTATATGGCCTCCAGCCAGGCCCTCGTTAGCTGCCGCAGCTGGGCTTCCTCCTGACTCTAGGTCTCAATTTCTTAAAGGGCCAGTACAGAGCAACACCCTGCCAATCTGAAAAATGCTTGCACATGCACCTTCCCAGACCACTCTGCAGTGATGTCAAACAGTCAACCCTGGTGAACAACCAGCGCTTGCAAGACCATGGAGAAATAGTTTTTTTCAGTTCATATACACTGTCATAAGATGGTCTGAGGCCAAAATAGGGATATATCAGCCCCTTATAGCTAGAGAATCTCATGCTTCAAAGTCATCGGTTATTTCCTAGACATTAGTGATTCTCATAGTCCTTCAAAGTAGGAGGCAATTAATGGCCCTGCACACTTGCATCACTGCAGCCTACACAATGGACTTTCTAACTCCAAACTCATTTGCAACTGACTGGTAGCAGTTTGAAGTTGCCAGATTTCACACAGTGATTGCACACTTTTTCAGTGAGGACAGCTCTCATTCTGTGCCAGGGTGAGCGCTACACAGGAAGGTGGCTTTGTGCATACCGAAGTTCTGCAACCACTCCGTCATCCCATACATTAATAACAATAAACGGTCTGGTAGCACTTTATAGACTAACAAAACATGTAGATGATATCATGAGCTTCCGGGGGCACAGCCCACTTCAGATGACCAGTCAGATGAAGGGTCATTAGCTGTGCCCACGAAAGCTCATACCACCATCTACATGTTTTATTTAGTCTATAAAGTGCCACCAGATCATTTGTTGTTTTTTAAGTTTATCCTGTACAGACCAACGCAACTACCCCCTGAAGCTTCATTTATCACAATGCGATCCCACCACTCAGCGTTTGTGTCTAGAGTCCAGTACTGATGGTCCACCATGGCAAGCTGGTCCATGAGCAGCACCAATAATTTTGAATTATGTTTCCACAGCAGACAGATGGGCAGGCATTGGCGACTGACTGTTTTGCAGCTCGTGAAATACTGCAAGAGCAGCCACATTGTGTTCATGATCAAACTGTTCTACAGCTCAGAAATTATGCTGTCAGGTAGAGATGGTGGATGCAGTTTATACAGGCTGTTGAAAAAACAGTAAAGAATGAAGTAGAAAGCCCATGGAATGAAGGGACAAGAAGTACTTCATCCTGTAATGGCAAGCATGGTGAACCGTCATCTGTTCCCAAAACTCTAGGTGGCAGGGGGTGGAAAGACAGCTATCCCTGACGCAATGGTTAGTGTCGATGCAAGAACAATGACTCTGCATGTGCTTCACCAATGTCATTAAAGGGACTTATGATCAGCGATAAAATTTAAGTCGACCTAATTCTGTAGTGTAGACATGGCTTAAGATTTAACTCTTGTGCTTCTCCGCTGGCGGTGGGTTTACATAAATCTTGGAAAAACAAAGATTTGAAGTTCTGAAAATTGATTTTGGTTACTTCATTCATTCTGAATCTGCATCTACAAAAAAAAGTTTGCTTTCATATGCTTAAAGCCTTTTACCTTTTGTGGAAGAGGAGAACAGCCCAAATTTAACTGTAGCCCTTACAGAAATTTTATTATTTTTAATCCCAAACAGCTACTAATTCCGAGTTGGGTCAGGTCGAGTCGGCCAAGTCCCAGGTGGCCCAGGGGCAGGCGTGATAAGGGGCCTCCTCGCAGTAAGTCAGCAAATCTTTTTCTCCATTGCTACATATTTTGAGAAAGTGTATACATTTTACCAAAACCATGCACTTACTGTTAGTCATCAGGGAAGTTACTATTCTTTGAAGTGAGAACCTGGATCTATTAAAACAATATTTCCAAAAAGTCCTTACCTGTCGCTCTGCTTGTTACAGAAGTCATTTCTTATTTTATCTACTATAGATGTTCGGGGAAGGATGTTCGTTTTGTTCTTTTTTTTTGCATCACTCTCAACCACCACAATTAGCCAATCCACAGAGCTGTGAACCTTCAGAACGTTCTGCCACTTGGTGATGTCATCCTTTACTGTAGCTTTGTACACTTCTGTGTCCTGCGATTATAAGTAATCAATTAGCAAATAAAAATGACAATCTGGAAAAATGTTAAAGGCTTTTTTTTTTAAATAAATGAAAAAAATTAACATCAAAATTGAATCAGTGACATATTATTAAAAAGGGAAACAAGAACAAAGTCGAGGTAAGATTTTATTCTTTTAATTGCTTACTTGATTAGACTATTGAAAACAAAAAAAAGTCAAATTTACCCTGAACATCTCCTTGAAATTTAGAACTCAACTCAACTAAGAAAAATGAAACTAGACTGATTACTTTCATTTTCTGATTCTTTTACACCAACAGTGCTGTGGCATTTAGGTTTTTGAACACTACAGGCAGTCCCCGAGTTACGCGGATCCGACTTATGTCGGATCCGCAGTTACAAACAGGGCTTTTCTCGCCCCGGAGGACGGGAGCGGCGGGACGCCCAGATGCGCCGCGGTCCGCCGCCCCCGTCCTCCGGGGTGAGAAAAGCTGCTCCTCGTCTGCTGGTCTGCAGGGAGACGGGGAGCAAAGCTTTGGAGAACGCCCGCAGCGGGACAGCCTGGACTGTCCCGCTGCCCGCGTGCTCTGCAGCTTTGCTCCGCGTCTCCCAGGTCAGCAGACCAGGGAGACAGAGCAAAGCCGTGGAGGACTTGGGCGGTCCCACCACCCCCGTCTCCCTGGTCTGCTGGGGGGGGAGGGGGGTGCAGCTAGCGCCGCCCCCCCCCCCCCCCCCCTCGCCCAGCAGACCAGGCTTTTCTTGCCTACCCCTGGGGTAGAGCAGCTGGGGGCTGCTGGGTTGGTCCTGCAACGCCGCTCCGGACCAACCCGGCAGCACCCCAGCTGCTCTGCCCCAGACATCCTGATTCAGCCGCTGCTGGTCAGTTTCAGCAGCGGCTGAATCAGGACGCCTGGGGCAGAGCAGCTGGGGTGCTGCTGGGTTGCTCCAATAGCGCCGAGGACCCGCGCTACTGGAGCAACCCAGCAGCACCCCAGCTGCTCTGCCCCAGGCGTGCCCAAGTCAGCCGCTGCTGAAACTGACCACCGGCTGACTACAGGAAGCCCGAGGCAGAGTTGCTCTGCCCCAGGCTTCCTGGAATCAGCCGCTGATCAGTTTCAGCAGCAGCTGACTTGGGGACGCCTGCGTTTCTTAAGTTGAATCTGTATGTAAGTCAGAACTGGCGTCCAGATTCAGCCGCGGTTGAAACTGATCAGTTGCAGCAGCGGCTGACGCCAGTTCCAACTTACATACAGATTCAACTTAAGAACAAACCTACAGTCCCTATCTTGTACGTAACCCGAGGACTGCCTGTACTAGAAAGTTTATAGGTTGTTAGTATCTTCAGTGACTTTACATTTAAACCATTGAAATAATTTTCTGCAATTTTCTTTCTACAGATCAACTATGAATATGTTGCTATGAATATTCACAATGCAAAGCTGTGTTAGGTTAGTTAAGATTGGTCACAAATCAGCAGCTTAGTCTTTTTATAGTATGAGCGTTTTTCCTGTAACGAGGTTAACTTCCAGTGAAGGAGACATTGCAGATAAGCAAGATTAAGGCGTTTCAAATATTCTCCATTTTGGATCACTAACCTTTGTCTAACACATGATTCTTCTAGCACATGAGCTTCCGATTTACTGGCTGCATGAATTCTCCCATTTTCATAATGGGACATGGATACATTGTGTTGCTGCTAAAGACATTGTGAGATCCTTGTGAAGTTTAGTTTCCACTATGCCAAAGGTCTCAGAAGAGGTTTTTGGAAATCCTATCCTTACTGCTGTAAATATAATTTACAGTTCAAATGCGCAAGTGGGCAATAGGGATGTGATAGTGTAGTCAATTAACCAATACGCAAAAGCTTATCTGTTAATGCTATAGACATGAATTTTCTATCCCCTGGCCAGTAAGTTTTTTTTAGCAGGTTGACCAGCAACCCAGCTCAGTCCTGGCTCACACTGGGTTTGGGACTACGCCAGCTGCACTGGAAGTGTATTAGGAGCCAGGTGGGCAGGCATCCTGGCTCAGTTCTGGCTCTCACCAGGTCCAGGAGCTCAGCCCCCGCCCCAGCCCCAGACAGGGGCTGCTGCCACCCTATGCTTCTACCTCTATCAGAGGCAGCAGCACAGAGACATGTCCATGAGAGGAGCTAGTTTTTAAACTGGCTTCTCTCTCAGACCAACTCCTTACCTGGGACTAATACCTCGGATACAGGGGGCTCCTCAAGAGTAGGGCTGGAGCACAATGACTGCCGACCCCTCCCCCCAGGGACTATCGAATTGTCAAGTAACCAATAAGAATTCATGAGGTTAATCAACTATTCAACTAATCGATATTTAACATCCCTTGTGGGCAAGTTAATATTTACTTTTCATGAGCACTTCAAGAATGATTTGATTATTCGAACTGTCGCGGAAGGTAAACAAAAGAAGTTTTGTATGGGGACAGCAGTGAAGTAAAAAAGCTACAAGTAGAAACTTGCAGGATTTTTGGTGTTATTCACCCACCTCTAGTGTTTACTAAAACTGTCACTAAGTCATTAGCTACTGTCTCCTTCAAACCAATCTACTAATATGACTGTTCCCAAAACAGACTTCCAGGGTGCTCCGCATTAAACTGTGCAGTCATGCATGTTGCCCTGCAGTAAGACTTGGGTGTTGCTTAATTACTTTTTAGTCCATACCATAAAACATGGTCAATATTAGTTACTTAGTATTGTAGATTTTATAAAAAGCTTTAAAGTCTTGTAATCACCTTACCTTTATTGTTGTTAACTTTTCAAGTAACTTTAGATGGTTAGCACAGGATTTTTCCTTTATTTAGTCCACATCAATACTTGCAAGCATTGATTTTACCATCCTTACTTTCTGATTCCCACTATCAGGAGCCATAATTCCCAGATCTCCTTAACTTCCTACTTTAGCAAAGACAGATCTGCACATCCGTGATTTCCTAGTCTACTAGTTTTAGTACACTGCATAACATTTTACACCTCATCTTCCATCAAATTACACATGTTGATTACCCTAGTGATATAATGCACTTGAGAAACTTAAGTTGCCCTAAAGCTTCATCTTACTTAAGTCCCATCTGGCAACATCAAACCTGTCTTATATTAACACTGTACAATTCCCACTCACCCCCATTAGTGACCCTAGAGGTAACCAATGTGATCAACAGGAGTAAGGGGATAGGATACTGTATCAGCAGGTCCCAATTACCAACCTGGGATAAGCTAGAGATTATTTTACCTTCAGTCCCACTTATATACCTTACTACATGCATGGCTCCCATTTAATATTTTTCATAATACTTACACAACATTCTGTCCAATAAATATGAAGAAAGGGAAAAGTCAGGAGAGCCTTGTTCCCTTCTTTGGGTAAGAGCTCCTCTTTAAATTGAACAAAATTAGATTCAAGATGAATCATCTTCGGAGCACGTCCATAAGACCTATACAGAATTTTTTTTTTAATTAAAATTGGAAATTAATATAAGCAGTAAAACTATAAAAACAGAAATGACAGGCAAACATTTATTTAAAATATAGCTTTAAAAAACAACTCACAAAACTTATCTATGTTCTCTGTGGCTTGATTTGTATGAACTCAAAAAATAATAACCTGTTTTCTCTTAAAATAAGATATTCAGTTTTCAAGGAGAAGGGCTGGAAATTTTCCAGCTTTTATTTTAAAAAGAGAATCTTTTACATGTACTAGTGTTCCTCCAAAATTAGAGGAGGCCTTTGGCTGTGGGATTCACAGGGTTCAAAGTCTGTTCTTAAGTCTTTCCCATTAAAGCAAGAACCAGGCTTATCTTCAGAGCATGGCAACCTGCAAGGCGGAAAAAAACTAATCTTTACTGCTGCCAATCTCTCTGAAAATTAGCTTGGGCTAAATGCAGGAACATCCATCTCCGTGCCCAACATCCTGAATTCAGTGATGACTGGCTCTGAAAACCAGGCATCTTTCCTTCTGTTCATCTTTTAAACTCAACACAAATCACTGCACAGTGTCAAATCAACTGCATTTTTCTAAACCCAACAACATGTAAAATAGAGCAATACTGCAGGAAAAATATTCTACCTTCTCCATTCCATGGGTTCTTTTGGAAGCTGCTGAGAAAGCATGGGATATACAGAAGTGAATAAATTCTGATCTCCAGCACCTACAATTAAAAAGAGAGCCGTATTTTAAAAAGGTCCTTTTAAAAAAATATATGTATTAGTCTACGGGCTTTTAAAAAGGTCTACAGGCTAGACTAATACAGCAGTATTATCCTTGCATGCTAGGTCTTTAAGAGACTGATTTTCATACTGCATGCAAGGATAATACTGCTGTACAGAAAATGCTTTACAAATAACATCTTAATAGAATCTCTCTACAAAACACCATTGATATAGCTATTCCAATTTCACAGAAGTTGCAAGAAACTCTGCTACAGCCAATGTCATATGTTTAAAGCAGTGGTTCTTAAACCGCAGTCCATAGACCACTAGTGGTCTGTGGCTGCCTTCCAGATGGTCTGTGGTGGGAGCTCATCCACCCCTTTTACTCCCCTCACGAGGAGCCTGCACTGCCACTGCAGCCTTGTGGTCGGCAGAGCCACGAGGCCACAGCACCAGCTACAGCCAGCAAGCAAACTTACCCCCCTCCCCCCACGCAGGCCATGGAGCTACATGTGGAGGAGTGTCGCCACCATGGTAAGAGCAGTGCATCCTTCAGTTGGTCCCACGGAGCAGGGAGCAGGTTGGGCAGGCTCTCGCAGTGAATGAGCAGCCAACGCCTCCCCCTCAACATGTTGGACTGCACAAGACCCAGTAGCCGTGGGAGGATGCGAGGCTGAGGACCCTGCACACACATGCAGCAGGTGAGGTTTTGGGGCCCTTCGGGGGTTTGCACCCACAGGGGCTTGGTCTGGAGGGAAAGTTCCATGGCCTGGACACCTGGTGGGACCCCACCCCTTGCCCTGCTGTGCCACGCCCAGACTCCCTGCCCCTCCATTTCCCTGGAACAACCCCTCCAGCCACCTTGACCCCAGGCCTATTCCTAAGGGCACCCTGCCCCCCCATCTCCTTGAACCCCCTCAGCCACACTGCTCCCCCATCAGCACGCCTTTCTGGCCAGACAGCCTGCTTTTGCACCCTTCCTTGCCCCAAACCAGGCCAGACACCTACCCCCAACCCTGCTCCTACATCCACAGTTGCTCCTTACATCCTCCCTTGCTCCTGCTCACTCCCTCTGGCAAGACACCCTACTCCCAGCCTTCTTCTGCACCCCACCTCCCTTACAGATCCTGCACCCTATCCTTATACTACTCAATGGCAGCCCTGTCCTGCACACTGAACCTCTCATTTTTGTCCCCAACCCAGAGCCTAAGTGGTCCATAAAATCCACTAACTCCGGAACCCCAGAAAGGAAAATCTGGCCTATGGAAAGCCCTGAACCTTAGTCTTCCCTGTCTCTTTCCTTTCCCCTTGCCCCATGGGGCTGGAATGCCAGAGGAGTGAGGTGTCTCAGTTGGGGTCCACATCTGTGAGGGTTGAAGGATTTTGTTGGAGTTTTGCTTTTCACTTGTGTGGTCCCCAATTGATTTTTCTGCAGGTCGGTGACCCATGACCAAAAAAAAAAAAAAAAAAAAAAGGTTCCCCACACCTGCCATAAAGAAAGAAAACATTCAAACCTTGTGTGTTGGACATAAATTAATATTTTACTTTATTTAAAATGAAGTTTGATAAACTAACATGAGAAAGGTAAAGCACTTCATCTATTTAATAAATTAAACTAGTCTCCCTTGCTCCAGCACTAGCAAAATGGCTCGGGTGAAATTATGTAATGGACTGTGAGTTTCCATTAGCAACTGGTGGTCCGCATAAAGTTTTACATTGCGCCAGGTGGTCCATGGGTCAAAAAGCTTGAGAATCACTGGTTTAAAGAAAAAAAAAAAGCCAGCATCCAAAAACATCAACCAGCTTACAAAAGGCATATCAGATACCAAATCCACGGTCTTATGAAACAAGATAAACAGAAAACATTTACAATCCAGCACAGAAAACAGTAAAGGATTTTCAGAAAAGTAACAGTAGCTAGCTGATATTTACGAACTTGGCAACAAGAGGTAGTATGAAATCATCCATACCATTAAGCCTCTTTTTAAAAAAATGTTTAAGTTAAGCAAACAAATCCCTTAGTTTTAGAACAATTTTAAGTATTACAAAAACAGGAAAGACTATATCCCTTATTTCAATACTCCTTAAGTTACATTCCAAATAAATAAATAAATAAATAAATAAAAAAGTTCACATCCTATAAACTTCAAACCTCAAGAACAGAAGTTTACTTTCAAGCAACTTTATCTTCTAATTACTACATATTAATTTTGCTTGCTTTTAAAATAGCGCATGAGTCAGCTATTGATTTTTTCCATTCAGTACATTGTTCTTTCAATCATTTAAGCACCACCCCTCCATTAAAATGGCATCAATATTGCAGGTCAGAGTAGATTCAAATTGTATATTTGATATAAGAGACTAAATTTAATCAATAATGAACACAATTTGAATTACAGTACCTACCAGATTGAAATTTTAATGGGTCAAATTTTAGACCTATAAAACCAAACAAGATGATCCAAAATCTACAACATAATGAAAAAAGCCTGATGTAGTTAAGGTTGGGGATAATGTCATTCCAAAGCATCATAAGCTGAATTAATGAAGGAATGGACTTGTAAGTGTTGGCGGATTCTTTGCCTCTCAACTTGAACGATCACTACTAAGCATATAGTACAACCTCATCCTGTAAAGGAGTTTTCTTTCTTCTCAGTTCACGCTAACACTTACATATCCAGCCTTTCCTTATTTTGCCTTAACGCCTAGGAACTTGAGAACCAGTCATCTTTTAATTTGGTTCATAAATCACATTTTGGATTGATAACATAGCTCAGAACATATGTTTCTTAGTTTAGTTTTTTAGTAAAGAGTAAGGAACCATCAGTCACCACCACCTAAAGTACCAAAAGGAGGAAAAGTAATTTGTGTTCTGCACCTAAATAGGGGATTTGGATATTTTTCGTTTCTACCAAAAATGTGCAACAAGTGTTATTTGGGGGGGGGGGAAGAGAACAGTAGGCCAAAAAAATATATATCATACTAACGCACTTGAATTTGTTCATATTTTTATTGAAAAAACTGGTGCTTATGAAGATCTCAACTAGCATTAACTCATCTTTATAAATGCACTGAGATATATTGGCTGTTTAGTTATATTTAGTTTCAGATTTCACATTATAAAACATTTTGATACCAAAAGTTTGATTCTGAGTTCTATCTTTAATATAAGAATGACAGTACAGAGTAGATATCCTGCTTCTGTGCTCCACTGGCAGTAGTGTAGAACAGTCATGTTCAACCTTTTTTTCATTTGCAGACCCCTAAACATTACAAAAGGAGGTGCAAACTCCTTTAGAAATCTTAGACAGTTTAAGTGTACTAATAAAACGTGCAGACAAATATTGGGATAGAGCCAACAGAAGGGAAAGATCAGACAATCTTACAAGATGATCTGTATGACCTTGTAAACTGGAACAACAGAAGTAAGATGAAATATAAAGCAAAGTACAAGGTATTTTATTTAACAATAAGAATTATTTTTGTAAGCTGGGACCTGTCAGTTGGAAGTGACAAAGACAGACAGACCTGGGGGTGTTGGTTGATCAGAGACACAGCTGTGAAAAGGGCTAATGCAGTTCTAGGATGCATGAAGTGAGGTATTTCCAGTAGAGATATAGAAGTTAGTGCTATAGTAGAATGCACTGGTCAGACATCAAAAATACTGTGTGTAGTTCTGGTCTCCCATCTTTAAGAAAGATGCATTCAAAATGTAACAAATGCAGAGAACCAAGGAATGAAAAATCTACCTTAGAGGAGACTCAAAAGAGCAAGGTTTTTTTAACGTAACCAATAGAAGGCTGAAGAGAGATATGATTGCGCTGATTACATCAGAGAGATAAAGAACTCCTCTCCCCTCCCTGATAAGTAAGAATGTGGACACAAGAACAAATAGATATAAACTGGCCATCAAAAAGTTTAGGCTTGAAATTCTATGAAGGTTTGTAATCGAAGAAGTGATGTTTCGGAACACCCTCCCAAGGGGAGCAGTGAGAAAAAAAAAGAAAAAAAAAAAAAAAACACACCACACAAACCTAACCGGCTTCAAGACTGAGCTTGATAAATTTACTAAGGGGTAGTATAATGAGACTGCCTGCAAGGGCATGTAGCTGATCTGTGACTACTAGCAGCAAACATCTCCAAAGTCCAGTAATGGGATACTAGATGTAGAAAGCTCTAAGCTACTACAGAGAATTCTTTCCCAGATATCAGGCTGATGGGTCTTGCCCACATGCTCAAGATCTAATTGATCATTATATTTGAGGTCAGGAAAGATTTTCCCCAATCCAAGTCAAATTGGCAGAGACCCTAGGGATTTTTCATCTTCCTTTCAGAGTGTGGCACTGGTCACTTGCAGGCTTAAACTAGTGTAAAATGTGAGTTCTCTGTAACCATCTCTGAACTAGGGATGTGAGTACTTGACTAATAGATAAGCCTAAGCTTACCGGTTAGTCTAGTCCAGTGTTTCTCAACCAGTTGTATGAGTACCCTTGGGGTACTCAAGGGAAGTCTGGGGCAGTGGGTACATTTAAAACTTTTTTTTTTTTTTTTTTAAAGGGAGGGTACTTTATAAAAAAAGGTTGAGAAACACTGGTCTAATCGACTACTCATTCCCCCTTCCCCCTCTGTATAATTTCAGCGGGGGGGGGGGGGGGGGGGAGTAGGAGCCAGTACTTGGGGGAGCCAGCTTAAAAGCTGGTTCCCCACAGCACCATCTGTGCTGCTGCCTTCCTCCCCACCCCCTGCGCTGCTGCCTCTGGAACCCCCCCATGGACAGGGGCTGCTGCAATGAAGCAGTCCCTGTCCTCGGTGACCTGGGCTGGCTACAGGCAAAGGCTGCTCCAGCCAGGCAGGCAGCCCACCTCAGTCCCAGCTCACACCAGGTCCAAGACCTAACCCTGCTGTGGCTCTACAGGGGGGCTCTTAATACATTTTAAATGCAGAGCTGCAGTGGGGATAGGTCCCAGATCTGGCATGAGCCAAGACTGAGCCAGGCTGCCTTCCCTTATTGACTAATCGTGTAGTTGATAAAAATTCTATCCACTACACAAATAGCGAATTACCTCATTCTAACATCTCTACTCAACCATGATTGAAGGACTTCATTAAGTCAACCAGAGATTGCCAGGGGGAGGGGTGGGGAGTAGGGGAGTCTATTACAGTGGGTGGATGAGGCTCTGTGGCTTGTAATATGGAGGAGGTTAGACATGATAGTCAATTCTAACATAAAAGTCTTTGAGGGTCCACAGACCACAGGTTGAAAACTACTGTCATAACATGATTAAGTAATCAGAAAATCTTCCACAGTATGGCCTTGCAAGTGATAGGTGCTGCTCTTTCAGTACAGGCAGTCCCCGGGTTACGTACAAGATAGGGACTGTAGGTTTGTTCTTAAGTTGAATCTGTATGTAAGTCGGAACTGGCGTCCAGATTCAGACACTGCTGAAACTGACCGCCAGTTCTGACTTACATACAGAATCAACTTAAGAACCCCAGGCGTCCCCAAGTCAGCTGCTGCTGAAACTGATCAGCAGCTGATTCCAGGAAGCCCGGGGCAGAGCAACTCTGCCTGGGGCTTCCTGTAGTCAGCGCTGGTCAGTTTCAGCAGAAGCTGACTTGGGGACGCCTGGGGCAGAGCAGCTGGGGTGCTGCTGGGTTGCTCCAGTAGCGCCGCTCCTGGGTGCTACTGGACCAACCTAGCAGCACCCCATCTGCTCTGCCCCAGGCGTCCTGATTCAGCCGCTGCTGAAACTGACCAGCAGCGGCTGAATCAGGACCTGGGGCAGAGCAGCTGGGGTGCTGCCGGGTTGGTCCAGTAGTGCCCAGAGCGGGCGCTGCAGGACCAATCGGCAGCGCCCCAGCTGCTCTGCCCCAGAGTCCAAAACAAAAGTCTGGTCTGCTGGGGGGGGGAGGAGCACACTAGCTGCGCCCCCCCCTCCCCAGCAGACCAGGGACACGGGGAGCAGAGCCTCTGAGGCTTTGCTCTGGCAAAGCCTCAGAGGGAGGGACCCCGCCACGGCTGCGGCTTCAGTCCGGGAGCCTGTGGTCTGCTGGGGACCGTCCCCAGCAGACCACAGGCTCCCGGACTGAAGCCGCAGCCGCTGGGGGGGTCCCGCACCTCTGAGGCTTTGCCAGAGCAAAGCCTCAGAGGCGCGGGGAACCGCCGCTGCTGCCGCTTCAATCTGGGTGCCTGTGGTCTGCTGGGGACCGTCCCCAGCAGACCACAGGCTCCCGGACTGAAGCCGCAGCCGCGGGGGGGTCCCGCGCCTCTGAGGCTTTGCTCTGGACGGTCCCCAGCAGACCACAGGCACCCAGATTGAAGCGGCAGCAGCGGTGGTTCCCCGCGCCTCTGAGGCTTTGCTCTGGCAAAGCCTCAGAAGCGCGGGAACCCACCCGGTGCCCCTGGTCTGCTGGAGACGGTCTCCAGCAGACCAGGGGCACCGGAGCAGCTTACGAACGGGGCTTTCTCGCCCCGATTTCCGGGGCGAGAAAGCCCCGTTCATAAGTGCGGATCCGACATAAGTCGGATCCGCGTAAGTCGGGGACTGCCTGTACATATTTTCCTTCCAACAATCTTTGCAAGAAACTAAAAAGGTATTGACAGAAATACCACCTTGTATTTGAAGGAAATAGGTCAGGGTGTCCAAATTAGGGATGTCAACATATAGACAACACGATTAACCAACAGGAGTGGGCTTATCAGTTAATCTTGTCAACTACACTCACTGTTCCCTCCTCCCCCAATGCCTCTGTACCAGAGGCTGTGGGGTCGGGGAAGAGCAGAAGCCAGTATCAGGAGCTGGCTTAAAAGCCAGTTCCCCACGAGGCCAGATCCACCTGCCTCCACTACACTTCTGCCTCTGATAAAGAGGCAGCAGTGTGGAGGATGAAGGGGGCAGGCAGGAGCTGATACACATGGGGAGCCAGCTTTCAAGCAGACCCATCTGCCTCCCCTTGCTGCCTCCTACAGAAGTAGCAGGGGGAGAGAGGGAAGGCAGGCGCCTTTGCTGGGGTGAGCTGGCTTAAAAGCCAGTTTTCCCAACACCAGCTCCATGTTGCCATCTGCCCTCCCCACCACAGCGCTGCCTCTATCAAAGGCAACAGCACAGGGTGGTGGGGGAAAAGGACTGCATCCCATGGAGCAGTCTCTCCTGTCGGGAGCTCAGACCCCTTTCCTCCTCCTCCCTGCCCAACAGCGGCTGCTACCACTCCACACTGCTGTCTCTGTATCAGAAGCAGCAGCACAAGGTGGCAGGAGGGAGCCAATCTGAGTGGGAAACTGGTTTTTAAACTGGCTCCCCTCACAGATCAGCTCCCACCTTCCACCAATGCTACTGCCTTGGATAGAGAGGCAGCAGCATAGAGTAACAGGGGGCTCCCCGGGTGTGGGCCCAGAATGCACTGGCTGCCAGCCCCACCCTCAGGGACTATCAAATAATTGTATAACCACTAAAATTTCATGCAGTTACATGATTATTCTATTACACAATATCAAACATCCCTAGTCCAAACTGTCTCTCAAGCTGCATGTGGCTATTGTACAACTGAAGTGCAATTCATGCAGCCCCCACATGTACCCTCTCCCCATTTTCCACCTACCAGACAATGTGGGCAAGTTCAGGGCTTCAGGCATGCAGCAGAGTGGTGGGGCATACCGCTTCAGTAGGAGCAGGGTTGAAGCCCTGAGATGCCCCACCCCATAGGAAAAAACCCTTAGCCACACAACCTTATCAGGCTGAAGCCCCAACCCCTGGCAGATATGCCCCAGCTCTCAAACTTCTGAAGACTCCTAAATGAAGTTTGGAGGGTCAGTATGTTTGGCCACTCCTTGAATAGACTGAACAATGAAAGAGATAAGGATGTTAAGTAACCATTAATCTGCTAATCAAGCAGTCAACAGAATTTCCATCAACTAGTCAATAGGCACTTCCGCATTCCTCCTTTGAAATGTACAAGAGCCCCCGCTGGGGGAGTAATGCAGAACTCTGCATGCAGCCCAGGGCCAGTGGGAAGTCCTCAGTACAGGCATTTCAGAGCAGCAATGCAGCATGGAGCTTGGGGTCAGTGGGGGACTCAGTCCCCCACTGACCCTGGATTCCATGCTGTGCTGCCAATTTGAAATGCTGTGCCAGAGTCCAGGATCAGCTGCCCCTTTTTCCAACAGATCCTGTATTCCTCAAAAAATGAGATTTACAGGATCTGTCAAAAAAGGGTTTATTTTTGACAGATCCGCGTCTAGACTGCCTTTTTTGGGGGGAGGGAAGGGCTTTCAAAAAACTCTGTTTCGAAAAAAGCAGCAGCCATGTTTATCATAATGAAGCGCGGGATAATTAAATCCCTGCTTCATTAGCAATTTCGACATGCTTGATTTGCATCCCTCTGTCGACAGAGGGATGCAATCTAGACGTAGCTATAGAGTGCATTACAATAATCCAATGGGGATGTGACAAGAGCATGAATCACCGTAGCCAAATGTCTCACACTTCGCCAAAGGATCAATGCCCACAAAACAGATATTAGACAGGATCACAAAGAAAACACAGTTTGCCATTTCAACCAGAAAGGACATTGTCTCAATGACTTAATTACCTGCATCCTGCTTCAGAAGCCTTTTAAATCTGCACTTGAAAGGGAATCCTCTGAACTGTCATTCATGCTAAAATTCGACACTACGTGGGGTGGGGGGGTCTCGACAAAGACTCTAGCTATCTTACCCATTACAAAGATAGCATCCCCAATTATCACCTCTAATACCATTAGCTCACAGACATTTACCTCTCCCCCCCCACCCCGCATCCTCCTCCTGTTCTGAAATTTGATTTGTCCTTTTCATGTGTGTTTTTTTTAATTGTATCCTTTGGTATATATGGTTGTGACTATTTTCTTCCACTATTTGATCTGAGGAAGTGGGTCTGGCCCACCAAAGCTCATCATCTAATAAACCATCTTGTTAGTCTTTAAAGTGCTACATAGTCCTGTATTTTGTTGTAGCCAAGTCGTTCTTATTCAGGAAGGGTCACAGCTGGCGGATCAGACGAACTGCCCAAAACATGTAGTTGATTATATTAACCAATAAGCCAATGCTTGTTGAATATGCACCCCCCGCTCCCTTCCTCCCACTGCCTCTGTCTCAGAGGCAGCAAAGGGGGAAGGGAGAGAAGCAGGAGCTTGGGCTGGAGGGAGCTAGCTTAAAAGCTGGTTCCAGCCAGCACCAGCTCTGCAGTACTCTTTCCCTCCCACCCCCGCACTGCTGCCAGGGAACAGCCTCTGCCTGCTGCAGGCCCAGGCTTGCCAGTCGGCTCCATGGGAGGTAGAGCAGCTCTGTCCATGGGGAGCCTGGACCCCTCCCTAGCAGCAGCCTTGTCTGCGGACCAGCCCCTGCCCGCAGCTAGCCCGGGCCCCTGCAAACAGACTGCTTTGCAAAGCCTCCCCACCCACACCCCCTTCCAGAGGCAGCAGTATGAGGTGTCTGGGGGCTCCCCAGAAGTGAGGCTGGAATGCACTGGCTACTGAATAGTCATGTAACTGATAAATAGTTGTGTAACCACATGAATCTTATTACCCCATATCTAACATCCCTATCTCCATATACTTATACTGAACTACAGAAATTTTGCTATTCTTCACCACAGTATTTTTCCTGCATTGCAATCCAGCAGTGTTGCACCCAACCCTACGACTGATATAATGTTACAATCTATGGAATTTACTATATGCTTAATATTTAAACAAACCTAAGGCCAATTATCACTGGGTAACCTAAGACACCAAAGACAGATACTGATTTGCAAATTATGGCAGTTTGTACAAAATGAACTATTCCTTAATGGTGTAGTAACAGCTTACTGGCACATGATGGGAAAAGACAGTTCTCATCCAAAACTCCCTGAATTGTCAAAGGCTTTAAACAAAACAAACAAAAAAATCACATTTATTGTTGAAGAGTAAATGTAATTAAATGGAACACTTCACATTGTTCCCCAGGGATCCCACTAGCAGACACTCCCAAAGGCTTCAACATTTAGACTCATGCCAAAAGATCAACACTACAACAAAATCCTTCAGTGCAGAGAGTGAAAAGAGCTGGAGAGAAAGCCTGGATGGACTTCCCTTACCTTAAAAAAAACACCCCACACACACACACAGGCCGATAACTAGAACATCTGAGTGAGGAGATCTATTGCTGCAAACTGACAAAGCACGCTACTATATGCCGTAAACCAAGATATTAAGTGATAAAAGAAGCTACAGTATTTGGAAAACAACCTAACACAACCCTTAATGAACAAACTTGTTACACCATTACTTTTCCACATAGCAAGAGATCCAGGATTTTTAATTAGATGTAACATTCAATTTCATATGAATTGCAGTTTATACCAGATTAAATAGCACTCCTTGAACAAAGAGTCAAAGGTATCAAGTTAGGCATAGTCTTGTATTTGTACACCCTTCCTATTCATCATGCCAACTAAGAAAGTAATACTATATGGCAGGCCACCCCAGCCATATAGCATTGTGGATAAACTACAAAAATAATTACAAAAAGGAGCAGCTGCTGGATGGCTGTATTTTTGCATCTCCAGAGATATTCCTTTATTTGGGATAGTTGAGCAAAAAGACAAGTCAGTCTGCAGGGATGTAGGAGATCAAACAGAGAAGAATCACTGACAGATCTCTGCCAAGTGGTATCATCCTATGATACAAATGTATAATCTGGATAGTAACATTTAAAAGCAAGTCAGCTAGAAGTACATTGACTATTCTGGCAATTGTTTAGACAGAGCATCTAAAATTCTTTCACTTTATTTTTTAAAGTGCATGGATGACCGTATTAAGCATGTTAGGACAAATGTTGACATGTCAAACTTCACATTTCAACTCTTTCAAAAAGTAACTTACAATACCAAAGAATGCAGTCTGCACTATTTTAAGATGTTCATGAGAAAAGTTACTTCAAAGGAAAACAAAGACCTGAGTTCAAGACTTGTCAGTTTGCTCCTTCATTTACCTGACACCCAAATATTGTCTGTTCACATTAAAAGAACATTGGTTAATTAACAAATTTGCAGCACAGTAATACTTCTGCAGCAGCACTGGCTCCAAAAGTTTGAAGCTTACTTGAACCACTTAAATGATCTTTCAGACTCCAGCAGCTGCATGAAAATATTATGGTAGAAAGCTACAGCATATTCCTGTTCATGAAATATTCTTCTTCTGGAATAAACATGGAGTAAGAAGGAGAAGAAGAACTAGAAGTCAGGGCGATAGTGGCAATGCAGTAGTGCTGCACAGCCACACACAAAATGTTGGATTCCAGTGCAACCCTCTGGTTTGCAACCCAACAGTGATGAAATAGCTACTCAGATCATGATGCAGAGCCCCACTGGCTATTTCAGAAAAATTATTCAGACTTTCCATGGTAATTACTTTTACAACCTGGGAAACTGTTGAGGAGAGGGAGAAGAGAAAGGAACTCTTAATGCCTCAAAAGGGATAATGCAAACAATCATAGAAAGAGCAGGTATGGAGGGGATACGGAAAGAGCAGAAAGTAGGAGAAACTAGATTGCATAACATAGCGTGCTTGTAGAAACGAACTCCAAGGCAACCATTTTTGGGGCATCGGACAACAAATCTCTCTCCATGTAATAGAAGAAAAGACGACCTCCAGTGATCTGCTGAGCTTTATGGGCGCTGTCTATAGTCATGGTTATGGAACTATAATTAAAGCTTAGTTCTCCTCTGAGATCTGTCTGTCTATTCAGAGAAACAAAAAGCCTAACACGTAACATGGATGTTGATCTAGCCAGATGTGGCTATCTTCCCGTCCACAGGAAAAAAAGATTTCACAAATTCCTGAGAAATTGCATAAATAGATATTTTACAAATTCCTGAGATTGAAAATCAATATTCTTCATTATAGTACTTAAATTATATAAAGCAAAAGCATTATACCAAATGCTGCACTTACAATTGGTATCAAACATACAAATTATAAAAGCTAATCACAACCTTTATATTTAAAATTTCAGCTTCTGCAGGCAATTTAGAGCCCTTGTGAAAAAAGATAACGAAAAAAATGGTGGCAATAGTACACCCAGCATCAGCTTTCTTGAAGATAAGGTATCCACTGACAATTTGAATTTCTTAAAACCTTTAAAAAGTCCTGGATCCATAAAGTCCTGGATCCATAAACAGCTTATAACACAGCAGTCTGATACTCAAGACTTTAATTCATGTGAATTGGGGTTTGCCTAACTAGACTGTAGGTATGCAATGAACAATGATGGGAAAGTAGAGACTGACATTATAATAAGGGCAGCATTAACATTTGGGTCTTAACTTTGTACGTCTACATTTCTAATGAGTTTAAAAAAAATACACTAACTACCTACCACATTAGCGCTGGTATTTGTATTGCTTAAATTACTGTTGGTGCTAAGTTGTATTTATTCTGAACCTTAAGGATTTTTTTCTGGGGATCTAAGTAGGAATGTAATAGTATAGTATTAGAATGTAATAGTATAATCGATTATATCAAAAGCTTATTAGGTTAATGCTATAGACTACACAAATTTCCCTTCCTCCACTTGCCAGTAAATTCTTTAGCAGGCTGGCCAGCAGCCCGGGTCAGCCCTGGCTCACACCAGGCCCAGGACCTACGCCCTCTGCTCAGGGTCTGCCTTTAAAGTGTTTTAGGGAGCTGGGCAGGTAGGTAGCCCAGCTCAGTTCCAGCTCTTGTAGGATCTGGGAGCTCAGACCTCTGACACAGGCAGCAGCATAGGGCAATAGGCAGTCATCCACTAGGGGAGCTAGTTTTTAAACTGGCTTCCCTCACAGACCAGCTCCTGCCTGGCACCTGACAGACTGCAGTACAGACTGGCAGGTGCTCCTTGTGAGTGAGGCCAGAGCGCACTGGCTGTCAGTCCCACCTCCCAGGGACTATAGAATAATCAACTAACCGATAAGAATTCATGAGGTTACTTGACTATTCAATTAACTGATATTTAACATTCCTAAATCTAAGTGAATAATAACTACATATAAGAGCTGTCAACTATAAGAGTTTAAGAACATTTATATTTTGCCAGCCTCCCTGCTACATGCCAAAAATGGTCAAATGCATTCATCATTTGTTGGAAATGGGGATGTTAAAATGCATTTATTTTTGTAAACTGTTGAAGTTTTCTGAAGTTACATGTTTATAACAGAGGGCAGGCGGAAGCCAGTGCTCGCTGGGGAGCCAGTTTGAAAGCCGGCTCCCTGCATCACCATCTCCTGCCTGTCCCCCCGCTCACACTACTGCCTCTGATACAGGGGTAGCAGCATGGGGACAGATGGAGTGCATGTAACCATGAGGATTAACCAATGAGTCCAGGCTCACTGGTTAACTATGTGCACAGGTTCATGTTAACATACCTCGTTGGAAATGAACCATTTCAGAGATATGAAATAAGGTGTTCAGACACCTGAACGAGTTTCGTAGTATAAGAACTTAAACATAGAAAGTACTTACAGGATTCTGAATAGCAATCTTGAAACTGACTTGTCTACCAGTTTCACTCTGCACCCATAGGTGATGGTAGCAGAACAGTGGTGGGTAACCTGCGGCCCATTGAGGTCCTATGTATGGCCCATGAAACATTAACTGTTGCCCATGAACAGGGTTGCCAGATTCTGCTGGTTTTCATCTGAGTAGCTTTCTTCCTAACACTATTACAAGTGTAACATGCACATAAAGCAAGGGTACATGAAGGGAGATGTGTGCTGACTGCACACAACATTGTGAGAGTTGTGTGCTCCCTATGCATCCAAAGTGCTGCTACAGTTCAAGAGGCAGATTCTAGTAAGAAAGCACTGATAGAAGTACCCTATATCCCAGGAGACTGTCTTGGTTAAGATAATTTTGTAGCTCACTGATATAGCCTAGATTGCCCCTCACTGTTGTAAAAGCTTCCATTTCAGAAATCCAAGTTTGAATTCTGAAAAAATACTGACCATTTGGGGACTAATCACTACTTGCATGTAAAAAAGATTAAAAAAAATCAAGTATGTATATAATAATCCCACCATAAAACAGCTAATGCAGAAAAACCTAGAATTCTTGATTTTTCCAATATATTCATAAATTATTTTGACAGAGCTGAACTACTCACAGGCATGTGATTACAAATGAATTATCAATTTTGCTGCAGAAAAAAGTAGCACTCTTTCCAAAGCAACTTCGAGGCTTTCTATTATTTCCTATGGCAGCAATTATTTTTATTTGATTTTATTTTTCAGCATCTCAATTCCTCAAAATCAACGTTTTATACGTTTAATCAGACATAATGAGTCTACTATTAGCTGGGGACAAATATTACTCCCAGTGATAGTTATCTAAACACTGTACATACATCATAAAACCTTTTTAAATATAAGAGACCATTTACAAAATTTTAAAATAGAACTGCAGTACACAAAGTAAGCAGTGTTATTTGTTGAGTTACTTCTAACATCATAACACTAGCACCAACAAAGTACTTACATTAAATTATTTTCTGTACTAGCCTGTCAAGGGGTGTCCTCATCCCCAGGACAACTCCTGCTGGTACTCCCAAAGTACAGCTTCCCCTATTACAGTAAATACAGCTTCACTGGCCTAGTCCCAAAGTACAGTTCCCTTTCTCAAGGGTACAGACAGCCCTGCAAGCCTAGTTCAAATGTAAGCCTCCACAGGAGCCTGGGAGAGACATTACTATGGGTTGGGGGAGGTAGGGGGACCTGGGCCCTCTCACTCCACAGGGTCCCAGCCCAGGGCCCTGTTGGCAGTGGAAGCTTCCACCACTTGCCGAGCAGCGATTCCAACCAAAGCGTGCTGAGCTCCTGAAGAACAACCCTCCACCCTAGGCCACTTCCTACCGTTCTCAGTATGTAGTGTAGACTTTGTGGTGGTGTTCGGTGAGTTGCTAACCCCCTGACGGCCTCACTGGCTGGGGTGGTTACTGAGACTGTGGCTGTTGCCGCCAGGGCTGCCTCTCCTGGGGCAGCGGTGGCTGCCAGGGCTGCTGCTCCTGAAGTGGCTGTTCACAAGCTCCATCCTGAGCTTCTTTCCCTCCAGCCATCTACCCCAACTGAGCTAAGCAGCCCTTTCTTATACTAGTGCAGCCATAGCATGCCTTATAAGCAAAAAGGGGTTGTGGCCTCCCCTACTCTCCAGGAGGAGTTAACCCCCTCCTGAACAGCAGGGGGTGGATACGCCCCATCACATAGCCACAAAGATGTTTTGTACTGTGTAAGACTTAAAGCATTTCTCTCATGTGATGTCAAGTACAGAAAAGATCACCGAAATTACCAAATATGGAAAACTCAATTCTAACGAGGTCACAAACCATTCAAGATTTACTGTCACAGTTACCATGAAATCACCAGATCACCTAGATGTCGGTATGTAATCTTTAAACCCCTTCATTTTCAGTTTAAACTTATTTTTCCTGGAAAATTCCCAGGTTTTACATAAGTATATTCAGGTTTTTTCCCCCGTTTCCACCCTACTTTTGACTCATTCAAATATATATAAAAATAACTTAAGTAAACACAATACGCTGCATAAGATATGCGCATTTGTGACAGCATATTGATCTGTATGCATATCCAAAGCTGCCTGTTGAAAAAAGGCTATATACAGGCAGTCCCCGAGTTACGCGGATCCGACTTATGTAGGATCCGCAGTTACGAACGGGGCTTTTCTCGCCCCAGAGGACAGAAGCGGTGGGACGCCCAGATGCGCCGCGGTCCCGCGCCCGCGTCCTCCGGGGCGAGAAAAGCTGCCCCGCGTCTCCCTGGTCTGCTTGGGGTGGGAGGAGCGCCCCCCCCAGCAGACCAGGGAGACGCGGAGCAAAGCCGCAGAGGATGCGGGCGGGACCACGGCACGTCTCGGCGGTCCTGCCACCCGCGTCTCCCTGGTTTGCTGGGGGGTGGCGCGCAACTAGTGCGCGCCCTTCCCCCCCAGCAGACCAGGCTTTTCTCGCCGAGGACGCCTGGGGTAGAGCAGATGGGGCGCTGCCAGGTTGGTCCCACAGCGCCGCTCCTCGGCACTACTGGACCAACCCGGCAGCACCCCAGCTGCTCTGCCCCAGGCGTCCCCAAGTCAGCCGCTGCTGAAACTGACCAGCGTCTGACTACAGGAAGCCCGAGGCAGAGTTGCTCTGCCTCGACTTCCTGGAATCAGCTGCTGATCAGTTTCAGCAGCGACTGACTTGGGGACACCTGGGGTAGAGCAGCTGGGGTGCTGCCCGGTTGGTCCCTGCAGCGCTGAGGTGTGGCGCTACGGGGACCTACCCGGCAGCGCCCCAGCTGCTCTGTCCCAGGCGTCCAAATTCAGCCGCTGTTGAAACTGATCAGCGGCTGATTCCAGGAAGTCGGGGCAGAGCAACTCTGCCTCGGGCTTCCTGTAGTCAGCCGCTGGTCAGTTTCAGCATCGGCTGAATCTGGACACCAGTTCGACTTACATACAAATTCAACTTAAGAACAAACCTACAGTCCCTATCTTGTACATAACCCAGGGACTGCCTGTATTACTCTAAAAGATAGTCAGACACATAAGTATACTCTCAAGTGCAGCTGCTTCTGAACATCCTGATGAGTGTTTCATTCACCACACACATTTCAAGATGATAGCAGATAACAGCTCACAGATTTTACACAAAATGGAAAGAAAATGAAAATTCGTGTCAGAATAAGTTTCAGAATGCAAAGTAGTACAGGTTGTGCCTCCCTTAACCAGGACTCCCAAGTCCAGCATCATCTGTGGTCTGGGCAAGGACCATGATGTCCCTGGACCACAGAGCCCAGGAAGAGGGAGGTCTGGTGGTGGGGTAAAAGCACCGTAAGGGGCACTGGAGACTCAGCCAGAGCCCGCAGTGGGGAGGGCGAGGGAGGAAAGTGGACAGACAGCATGGTGGGGAGTTCTGGCCCTCAGGTGCTCCCTGGCCTCAGCAGCCAGGGAGCTCTAGTCTGGATGCAGCCATGGACCTCCACGCTGGCCAGGGAGCTCTGACCCCAGCAGCAGCTAGGGAGCTCTGGCCCCATCCCCAGCCATGGAGCTCCAGCTCCATTCTGGCTCCAGCGGCCAGGGAACTTAAGCCCCAGCCCCTGCAAGCGAGTTTGGGCCCAGCTGCAGAACCAGGCAGCAATGGTGCTCAGACCCCAGCAGCAGCCTGGCCAGGGAAAGCTCCAGGCAGCAGCAGCGGGAGGCTGGACCCCTAGCCCAATAGCAGCACAGCAACAAGGGGAGGGACCTTCTGCGGTCTGGCAAAATCCCTCATTAGGGACCAGTCAGTTTCTGAAGGTGCCACAGACCAGCAAGGTCCAACAATTATTAGGAAAAAAATAGGAGGAATGGATGAAACTGAGTGTATGCAATGCAAATAGTGTGGCCCAATTATTAAATAGAACTATTAGCCTGTAAATATTTACAAGTCTACAACAGACCACTTTATTCAAATGAAAAATTTATGTGGGGATTAGAGATTTACTTAACACAGTGATAGAAATGTAGCCGTGTTAGTCTGGGGTAGTTGAAGCAAAATGCAGGACAATGTAGCACTTTAAAGACTAACAAGATGGTTTATTAGATGATGAGCTTTCGTGGGCCAGACCCACTTCCTTTGATCTGAGGAAGTGGGTCTGGCCCACGAAAGCTCATCATCTAATAAACCATCTTGTTAGTCTTTAAAGTGCTACATTGTCCTGCATTTTACTTAACACAGATGTTTTAGAGTCTGTTTTAGTTCTGCAGCAAACTACAATGACGATAAGAATCTGAAGCATTAGTCAACTGCCGTGGTCACCGACCAGTAGATCATAAGGCTTTCGGGGGCCCCCCCTCAATGCCCCCGACCCCCAAGATGAACGCCACGCTGATGCTACCTCCAGTGTGGGGGGGGAGGGAGTTCTGCAGCTGAACGCCAGGTCCTGGAAGTGCGCAGGCTGCTCTTCCTCCCCCCCCAACAGCCAGCGCGGTACCTAAAACACCAGACTGTCATGCACTGGAGACTTTGTTCCCCTGCTGCCTTCCTGCGCGCAGGGAAGGAGGTGGGTCCAGGACTGCGCCAGCTCCAGATGCTCAGGCAGCGCATGCTGCCATAGGGAGTGGAGGAGCAAGGCATGCGCTGCTCAAGCAGCTGGGGCTGGTGCAGCCCTGGCCAACTCCTCTCTCCTCCCCCGCACAGAAAGGCAGCAGGAGAATAGTCTCCAGCATGCCGGCTTCAGCTGGCGCAGTCAGGGGCTCCTCCTCCCCCTCCCCATTCCCACACGGCACAGGAAGGCATCAGGCACGCAACAGACCAGCATTTCAAGTACCATGCTGCTGTTTGGGGAATGGGGGAGCAGCCCACACATTTCCTGGGCCTTAGTGTGCATCTGCAGGATCCCCAGGTATCGGTCCCTGTCCTCTCTCCCCACCCAGAGCCCCACAAGTACCCTGCCCCAGCACCCACCGGCACCCAGTCCCTTATCCCAGCACCCACAGGCACCCTGTCCCCTGCTCCAGTATCATGTCCCCTGCCCCCACCAGCACAGTTGGGGCCACATTAGTGAGGCTTGAAAGGTTTGGAGGGGTTGTGTTTTTGTATCTCACCTGCGTAGCCCTGACTGACTTTTCTGTGGGTCAGTGACCCCTGACTCAAAACAGGTTCCCTGCCCCTCTTATAAATAAAGACAGTGCTGAAATCTTTTGTGTTTGACATTTTATTTAGAAGTGAAGCCTAGCCAACAAGCCCCCAATTGGGGCCAAACCCTAATCTGGCCACAGCATAACAACATTCCTGAACCCCCCCCTCCCACACACACACACACACACACACACACACACCCCCACACCAACCCCAAACCTGAGTCTACCATATACTAGAACCCCCTGTCCTGTGCCTCATCACCAAACTCCTGCACCCCCACAACAAATTTCTTCCAACAGAAGGATCGAATAAAAGCAGCAGTGTACCCGTATCCTGAGAGTGTATAAGGGCTGGGGATACCAAGTGATGGAGAGAAGGGGAACAGAGGGCAGGGCCTCAAGGAACGGGTGGGGTCCTGAGGAAGGGATGGGGTAGATCTTGGCTTGTCCTGACATTTAAAAAGTGATCTTGGGTGTAAAGTTTGGAGACCCCTGGTCTACTGAATACTTCACTGTCCTGCCATCCTCCAAAATAAGCCACAATATTTACCTACAAAATTACTGATAGGAATTTATCAAAACCAGATGAAATTCAGTGCAAAAAACGGAGAAGTATAAAATGAAAATGATAGGCCCTAGTCTTATAGCTCATGTATCTAGATTTGCATGTAGTAGCTATAGAAGTACTCCCACAGAGCACTGAAAAATCCTTCAACAGAAAGTTAGTTAAATTTGACACTGTACTGAATGACAGTTTGGGTCACAAAAAAAAACAGAAAAATAACCAAACCTTTCCCAACAAAAGCCATGTTTTTTGAGGGTCTAGTATTGGCCCTTCTCTCAGGTCAGTATTGAGGTAGTGAGCAGGTTCACCCTTTGGTTTGCATGTCTCATCCCAAAACCAAAACCCATGGCACCACTCGCCAAAGCCCTGACCACTTATGGTCACAAATTTTTGTAAGCAAGACTATTCAGAGGTTTTTGTGGTAGCCTCTGCAAAATAGCACTTGCCATCATCAGGATTTCTCAACTACACACATCCACAATGCATCCCTCAGCTCCCACAAGCTGGGTCTACTTCTGTTTTCACCTTTTTGTAATTCCATGGTCCCCAGTACCTCTCCCTATACGGATGGGGAAAATAGGAAGTAGAACCAAAGTGCATCTCCCACTCACTTAAAAAAAAAAAGGAGAGAGAGAGAGAGAGAGGTGGTCTTTTGAATGACTTAAAAAGAGCCCCAGTTATAAAGTCTCTGCCCACTAAGCCATATGTTCCTATCCAGCTCAGGAAAGTAGTGATCTGAAATACTCACCATCTATACCTTTTCACCAGTCTGAGTTAAGTAGTCATAGTCCTGTTTTCTCAAGAAATGTCCACATCTCAAAAAACACTACAACTATAATTATTGTAAGTTGTTTCAGAAATCTCTCAATTTAATACTGAGATACATGGCAGAGTTATATGGTGAATGTAGTACTGTTGCATCTCATGCCACATCTACGTTGCATAGAGGTGATTTCAGTTTTCAGCTTATTAGCAGCACTTTTCACAAGCACTAAGGCCTTGTCTACCCTACCAAGTTTTTTTCCTACTGAAAATTGTTTTTTGGCAACAGCACAAACAATGCAATGAGACTTTTGTTGCAAAAAACACTCAGTTCTAAAAACAAAAAGCTGTCACCACTACAAGAAACCTTTTTCTCTTCTCCTTCCTTGGTTGTCAACAAATATACAGCATATACAGGCAGTCTCCGACTTACGCGGATCCGACGTACGTTGGATCCGCAGTTACGAATGGGGCTCGCCCCAGAGGACACGGACTGCGGGACCTCGCAGTCCTGCCGCCCGTGTACTCCGGGGCTTTCTCCGCGTCTCCCTGGTCTGCAGACCAGGAAGACGCGGACCAAAGACACGGAGGGGCTTTGCAAAGCTTCGGGGAAGCCGGCAGCGGAGCAGCCCAGGTGCGCCTGGGCTGTCCCGCTGCCCGAGCCCCCCCGCGGCTTTGCAATGTCTCGGGGGAAGCCAGCAGCGGGACAGCCCAGATGCCCCGCAGCTGGCGTCCTCAGAGGCTTTGCTCCCCGTCTCCCTGGTATGCTGGTCTCCAGCAGACCAGGGAGACGGGGAGCAAAGCCGCGGAGGACCCAGGCGGCAGGACCGCTGTGCGTCTCGGTCCGCCGCCCGCGTCTTCCTGGTCTGCTGGGGGGGGGGGGGGGCGCGCAGCTAGTACGCCCCCCCCGCCCCCCCAGCAGACTAGGCTTTTCTCCCGACGCCTGTGGCAGAGCAGCTGGGGCGCTGCCGGTTGGTCCCACAGCGCCGCTCTGGGTGCTACTGGACCAACCCGGCAGCACCCCAGCTGCTCTGCCCCAGGCTTCCTGATTCAGCCGCTGCTGGTCAGTTTCAGCAGCGGCTGAATCAGGACGCCTGGGGCAGAGCAGCTGGGGTGCTGCTGGGTTGGTCCAGTAGCGCCAAGGAACGGCGCTAATGGAGCAACCCAGCAGCACCCCAGCTGCTCTGCCCCAGGCGTCCCCAAGTCAGCTGCTGCTGAAACTGACCAGCGCTGACTACAGGAAGCCAGAGGCAGAGTTGCTCTGCCCCAGGCTTCCTGGAATCAGCTGCTGATCAGTTTCAGCAGCAGCTGACTTGGGGACGCTTGGGGTTCTTAAGTTGATTCTCTATGTAAGTCAAAACTGGCGGTCAGTTTCAGCAGCGGCTGAATCTGGACGCCAGTTCCGACTTACATACAGATTCAACTTAAGAACAAACCTACAGTCCCTATCTTGTACGTAACCCGGGGACTGCCTATGCACCATAAGGTGTTTTTGCGCTTTTCTTATCTTCCACAAAGTCTCCCATAATCCCCATGCTGCCGCTTTGGTCAGCAGTTTGACCTCTGCTGCCTTGCCACCAGGTAGGTATACAGAAATCTGCACTCCTCCTCCTCCCTTTGCAAGCCCCAGGTACTTTAAATTCCATTTCTTGCTAAGCCAGACAGCAGATCAACACTGACTATCACTCCAAATCAGTGGTCTCCAACCTTTTTAAACACGAGATCACTTTTAAATTTAAGTTCAATCCAGGATCTACCTTAAATCCAAATATCCATGCCCTGCCTCCTTTATGCCCCTCCTCCAAGGCCCTGCCCCAGCTCACTCCATCCTCCCTCCCCCATCCTTCCTCCCTTTCATCAGGCAGGGGCAGAGGGTTGGGGTGCACGTTCTGGTCTTGGGCTAAAGGATTTAGTGTTTGAGCTGAGTCTGGGGCAGGGGTGCAGGAGGGGGTTCAGGGTACAATCTCTGTAAGGGAGTTTGGGTCTAGGAGGGGTCAGGGCTATGGCTGGGGCTTCGGGTGCAGGGGGATTTATGACTGGGGCAGGGGTTCAAGATGCAGGCTCCACATGGGCACTGCTTACCACAGGTGGCTCCTGGGTGGTTGTGCAGGGGACTAGGGCAGGCTTATTCCTGCCCTGGCCCTGCACCACTCCCAAAAGCATCCAGCAAACTCCCTCCATCCCAAGACATGTTGTGCCCCCCTCTGTTCTGTGCGGATAGACTATGGGGGGCTGGGGGGAGTGGTCACTCTGACATCAGCGCCCACCCCCTCCTCTCCTTTCCGTGGAGCTGTCCACCCTCCCTTGCTTGTTGTGCAGGGCAGGGAAAAGTGAGGGGAGGGGCAGCAGAAGTGCCAGCATTTGATAGCCTCTTGGCCAAACCAGTCAAGATCACCCGTCAGAGGCTCCAAGATCTACCAGTAGATCCCAATCTACTGGTTGGTGACAGCTGCTCCAAATGCTCTCCAGGTTAGACAACCATGGAGCATTTGGATCTTACCAGTGTGTGGAGGGAAGAGACTGCAGTCCCAGACGCAAGTGACCCATAGGAATTGGAACATGTACAGGCATATTTCATGAAGCTTGTGAGAAAAGGACACATGTTGCAGTGCCGAGTGAAGATAAAGGAAGTGAGGCAGTCATATCACAAGGCAAGGGAAGTAAATCATCACACCAGTGCTGCACCAAAGATCTGATATTTCAGTAAGACTACAAACATTATCTTTGGTGGTGATTCCACCTCAACTCCCAAGATCCTAGCTAATAGGTATGGCCCAGGAGGCTGTTGATGCACACCAAGATCAATAGAATCTTCCAGAGATGTTCTGGAAAGTTTCCTGGAAGTAGTTGTTAATCCTCTACTGCAGGTTGCATGAAAGTGCAGCTTTGTTCCTTCCCCCACTGTAGGACACGGTCTTGTGCCATTCTGCGATCACTTATGCAGAGACCAAAACGGCACACGAACGAGCTGCATATGGAGCAGGATGAAAAGCCATAAGCATGCAGTAGTTGTAACCTCGTTTTCTTGCTTACCCCTTAGCAACGAGATGTCTGCTAGAATTATACCCCCTGTGGAAAAGTGTCAGATGATTTTAGACTGAGTTCTCTGAAAAAAACTATTTTCTTTTGTCCATATACACACACACACACACACACACACACACACACACACACACACACCCCCCACCCAAACCCAGCAGAGATGTGTGCCTGACAATGATCAGTGAGAAAATGATTGGTACACATCACAGAAGGTGTTTGTAAGTGAAATATTTAAATGCTGTACTAGAATTTAACAATCCCTCTTGTACAATGTCTGTAGTGGCCAACACCTTGAGGTTCACAACTCTCATCCCCGCTTAGCATCTTGGGCAGTTAAGAGGCCAAGACTTGGCAAAGATAATATTTGTAAGGAGGCGCTACTGCACTCCCCTTCCCAGAAAAAAAGGAAAATGAGTGCTGGAAAGCCAAAAGGTAGGACTGAAAACAGAATCAAGCATCTGCTAGGAACATGATTGAGTGGATGATACAAATAATTGAAGATCAGATAGAGATGCTCAAGTCTTTGACAATGCTGGAGAGTGATTAGATTCAGGGGTAAACCTCGCCTGCAGCACACGCACAATTCTTTACCAACTCCCGCACACATTCTTTTTCATGTCATGGGAGTCCTCGGTTTCCCCTTCACTCCACCCCCTTTCAAGACTTTGACAACGATAGCTGGACCTACACATAATTGGGAAGTTTTACCCTTTCCAACCTCCTCTTTTAGCAGCAAACATGTGTTTTGGTGTGTCACTGAACTTTCTCTTGATCAATAATAAGCATTGTACCATTATAAAACTGTTTTGTGTTCCACAAATTCCCATAGCAATCAATTCATCCCCAGGTGCAGGATTTCCAAGTATTTTCTTGCATGGGTACGCAGACCCAAAATTTTACATGGGACACAGTAAGCAAGCAACTCCCAAAACAAGTATGTTGGTGCCCTTCATTGTCCAAGTACTTCCTCAAAGCCTTCCTGACGTTAATAGCTGCTGTCTGCGCTCCTCTGACAGCCCTCATATCTAGATGCTCGTACTCTGCAGCCAAGCACTGTGCCTCAGTGTTCCACCCAGGGCAAACATTTCACCTTTAGATTCACATAGATTATGCCAAGTGCAGCACACAGCTATCACCATGTGAATATTAACCTCAATAAGGTCTAGCCTACCACAAAGACACCCCCATCTCACCTTCAATCTGCCAAAGGCACATTCAACTACTATATGGTACCTGTTCTGCCTGTTAAAATGCTCCTAACTGCTGTACAGGTGCACTCTGTAAGGTATTCTTGAGACAAGGCTATAAGGGGTAAGCCTCTCGGGTAATCTCAGGATTACTGTCAGCATTTCCACATCCCCTACTGTAATCTTGTGGTCTGTAAAAAACGTCTCCTCTTGCAGTTTCTGTACAGTCCAGTGTAACTACAGATGAGTGCAACATGCATTTTTCTAGACCACGTCAAACTGCTGTCTGTAAAACGCTTATGATGATCCAAAAGCACATGAAATGCCATGGAGAAATATCCCTTACTGTTGATGTACTCTGTTGCAAAGTGATCTGATGCTAACACTGGAATATATTTGCTGTCTGTTGACCCTCTCCCCCCAAGTTAGGAAAGTCCATCTTTGCAAACCTATCCACCATTTCATGCACAAATCCCAGATCACAATCCTCTGTAGTAGACTGTGATTTATTGCTCTGTGCACTTGCAGCAATACAACCCCAATGACAGACTTCCTCACTCCAGACTGATTAGCAACTGACCAGTAGCAGTCTGGAGTCACCAGCTTCCAGGCAGTAAATGTCACATGCTTCTGAACTAAGAAGGCAGCTCTCATTATAGTGCTTTGGCCCAGAAGGTCAGGAGCCAGCTCAGTGCACAGCTCCAGGAAGGTTGCTTTACACATTCTGTAGCCAATGCTCTTTCCCCCACACATTAAAGATGTAATTAATTAATGAGTTACCCAGTTACATGTTAAGTTTATCCAGTTAACTGATTAAATGGGGGCAGGCGACACCCTCCCTCCCCGTGCCACCTGGGCTGGACTAACAGCCCACAACGTGCACAGGACGGACCCACCGTGGATGAGGGCTGCTCTAGTCAAGCTGAAGCACCCTCCCTCTGCCACTCCTGCCTATGGTGGGCCCTGCAGAGCTGGAGCAGCTCCATGCCCACAGCAGGTATGAGGCTGCTGCAGCCCCAACCAGTTAACCATAACTGTTAAGGGTGAGGCTCACCAGTTAACCATTAACATCCCTACTTCACACCTGCATCATGATGCAAAACCCACTATTTAGTGCTGGTTTTCCTAGCCCAAAAAGCAACACTCTACCCTAGGTAGCTACTATGTGAATGCCAAAAACAATGTGAAGTTGTTGCTGTCTATATCACGCAGAATGTTAGATGCTCATGAGTCTTCCTCTTCCAATAAATTGTGCTGCCATGCGTAATGTGCTCACAACACTTAACAGAACGCTTAAGAAAAGTGCTCTCTCTCTGCAGATGCTAAAGTGAACAGCAAAGAATGACAGCTGGAAAAACGGCACAAAAGAAAACTGGAAACCTCTGGAGGGCTGGAACACAAAGCAGTGCCTGACAGGACATTTTGCACAGTCCCAAAATGCACAGCTCTCTGTTCTGCTTTCCCACAATGTCTAGCAGCAGATAATGTTGCTGGGCACAGAGATGTTGTCGATTTTTTCGTATTAACATTGGTTTTGTCAACAAACCTCTGTAGTGTAGGTAAATCCTAAATTCATTTACTGTATGTAAACTCACAGATGAATTGTTAATTCCAAGATGATTGGTGCTAAATGAGAATGAAATCCTAACTATCATTTTGAAATGTTTTAAGCGGGATGAATGCAATTACTAAAAAGATGTCTTGTATTCTTTCAATTAAAAAAACTGAATCAACTTTCATCAGAATTGTCAAGTTAACAAAACAGACTGATCTCTCGCACAAAATATTTCATCCTAAAGTCACATTTGGCAAGGGTGGGGAATAGTGTACTAATAGTATAGTCCAAAGCTACTCAACACACGGCCCGCAGTGCAGAGGGCTCCTCGGGCGAGGGACTTTAGTGCATTGGCTGCGAGCCCTGCTTCCTACACAGTTGAGTTACCAGTAAGAACTGATGAGCTTAATTGACTATTCCATTAACCAGTATTTAACATCCCTAGTGGGTAACAGTTCGAAACAGCAAGTCTACAAATTAGAGGTGTTAGCAAACATTTATTTTCATAAACGTGTAACCACTGAATTTTTCAGTGGTTAAACATTTACACACACACGAGGGCAGGGGGTAGCTGGGGCTTCCCGCGGGCATTAACTCCCACATGCCCCCTCTAACAGAGAAGCAGCAGCGGGGGAAGGAGGGAGGACTGGGCAGTGAGGGGCTGGAGACAGGCAGCTCCATGGGAGCAGGGCCGGCCTGAACCCTTTTGGCGCCCTGGGCCCAGGTGCGCGGCGCTGCCCCCAGGCGCAGGGTACGTGCCCGCCCCCCGGGGCGCACAGCACATGCGCACACTGGTCACAGCCACTGCCGCACAGCCTGGGGCCCGCACCCGGGGCGCACGCGCTGCCCAGCTTGGCCCAGCCAGCGCTGATGGCGCGCATGCAGGGCCCCGCAGCCGCAGGGGGAAGGGCGCTGCAGGGCCAGCACTGCAGGAGCCGGGCACGCGGCTCCTGATGACAGCTATAAGGGACGCTGCGCGCCCCTTACAGCTGCCATCAAGCGCCCCTTATCGGTTGGCACGCCGGGCAACTGCCCGGCTCGCCCATTCCTGTCTGGCCCTGCATGGGAGCAGGCATGTGCGGGCAGTCAGCTTCCCAAATGTACCAAATCCTGTCTGCCCCTCTCAGTCCCTCTTTATCAGAGAAAGCAGCATGGAGAGAGGGGTCAGGCAGTTCCACAGGAGCCAGTGCTCATGGGGAACTGGCTTTTAAACCAGCTCAGGCCAAACATTGGCTCCCACCCTATTGTTGCTTGATACAGAAGCAGCAAGGGGGTGGCGGGGAGTAGTTAGGATTACCAGATAAACCCAGGATTATTGATTAATTGTTTAAAGTACAGGCCAACATCCCTACTACAAATACTGTTCTTCTTAGCCCAATCATGTTAACATAACAAGGAAAGCATGAAGGCATTTTTAAAGTTTCATTCATGTGTATTTTTCTTAGTGTAAATTTGGAGTCAAATTGATTTGAAAGGGTTGTGAAGTAGGGGGAAATAGGAGGGCAATTCAACATATCACTTAACATAGCTTACAAGCAGTCTCAATGAAAAACATTCAGGTAGTCATTTTTAAAATAGAAAAATATTTCTAAGGGTTTTGCAAAAAGAAAAAAAAAAAATCATTCCAGGCTATATGGGAGTTTGTTAGGATTAGAGAAGTATTTCTAGACTGGTTTGGTACATGAGTTAGTTCTGTAAAATCTGTGACTATCATAATCAGATACAAAAATATAACATTGATAAAGAAGGTGCACAGTATACACCCAGTGGGTTGTGGTTTATTTTATAGTCAGCTCAAAAAGGTGTACTGCATGTAGTACTACAGTACTCAGTACTCTAAACTTAGTTTTACATTTTGAAGATGGTATTTTACTTGTCACCAATATAAAGCTGTGAAAAAAAAAACCCCTAAGTCTTGCCCAACAGACAAAATGAACAATCAGTTAACAGTTCCATTTTGTTAAATAGGAGAAGAATTTGCTAATTAAGCATCTTTGATACTTTTATAGTGAACAGCGACAGTGAACAGTTATAACAACTGGAATTGACAGTAAGCCTATAAATACTTGGACAGATAAAATACTAACAATTCCTAATTAATAATTCTGGTGTGCATCAGGATAGTCCATATGAGTATAAAGCAGATCTGATTGAGTTCCCAGACAGAACTACCGTACTAAAACCTTTTCACTGTTATCTAAACTAATCTGCTAATCATGTTCTCTAGACCAGTGTTTCTAAACTTTTTTTTTATAAAGTACCTATTTTAAAAAATATATATATAAATACCCCCGGTACCTACAGTTTTCAGACACAAACTTTTTTCTACCATTGCACCACATTTGTTTAAACAGCTTAATCGTAACTGGGTGAGTGATGACATTTTGAGGTGTAAAAAGTACAAAAATAATAAAGTGCTGTAAAACTCAAAACAAAAACTCAGTTTTCTCCAAGTTTCAATTGTGTTGACATACCCCCCTCCCCCAGACTTCTCAAGTACCCCCAAGGGTACTTGTAACACTGGTTGAGAAACACTGCTCTAGTCTAGACTTTGTTCTTCTCCAAGCTTCAAGTTTGCTCTTCCCCAATTACCAATGCCCTGTAAAATAAACTTGCCCTGCCTCTACCCCTGTTTCTTCCAAAAGCTGTTCATTATAGCAGAACTATACATTTCTCAGAGTTTTTTCGTAATAGAGTTACAAGCAGTATCAATTAAAAAGACAAATACAGGTACTCATTTTTAAAATACCAGATATTTTTAAAGGTTTTGCAAGAAGTGAAAACTTCATTTCAGGCAACATAGCATTAACATGCATTAAAAAATCTTATAAGTAAACGTGGACATATGGATGAGGACGACTTGCAAAGAAGCACAAGTATTTTTAAGGAGCAGTAAAAAGTAGCAGTCTCACAACTTCCCCTCTTCCCACAATCCTACCTCAACAGAAAGTACTGTAGCAATTTGATGGATGAAAACATGTGCAAGGATTTAGCCATACTTGAATGGATTCCTTGTTGCCAGCAATTTATATGCATATCAACGAATCACAAATCCTGGTGCCAAAAATTAAAACATAGCAAGATTTGAAAACTATCTTGCACGTTCCAGTATGTCAGTCCTAAAGACATGCCCCAAACCCTAAGAGAAAGTTGTTTGTTTAAAGGGAACTTGTGCTTCTGGGAAATGGTTAGAAAACAGAAATGGTTAGAACGGCTAATTCCCAAAGCCCATTTAGCCTTGTCTCTGTCAGTAGCCAGCACCAGGCAGTTCAAAATAAAGCGTAAGAACGGTGTAGTCGTGGGGCCTGCACTAAACATTAGCTTTCACCCGAATCGCTAATACGGATTGGTTTGCAACATGGAGCCTGAACATCTCCTTTCCCGGAGCGGTTAGCCGCCACGGCCATTCCTGCAGAGCAGACTACCCAGCGTGAGAGCACAGCCGAGCTTTCTGCCAAACCCAAACCTAACGAACACGGGCCGCTCCTTTACACCCATCGCACAGACTCGCTGAGGCTGCAGGGTCACAGCGCACAGACACCCGCAAAACCCACCGGCCCCGCCGCACCGGCCAGCGACAGCCCCGAGGGGCTAAGGGAGGCGGCGGAGGAAGGGGGAGGGGAACAAGCAGCGCGGTTACTGCCGGTTTCTCCAGCCCCAGGCGCTACGAACAAGCCTCCCGTGACGCGCCCCCCGGGCCCCACGCAGCCCTGCCCCGGGGCCGGTCCAGCAGCCCGTGCCCGGCCGCCTCCCCCGGGCGCACTCGCCTTGCCCCGCCCTCCCCGAAGCGGTCGGAGCCGGGACCCGCCCGGCCGGGCACTCACAGGTCACGATGGGCTTGTTCTCCATGGTGTAGATCACCGGGGGCTGCGGCTTCTCCTCCTGCTGCTGCTCGGCGGCCGCCGGCGCGGCGGGGTCCATGGGCGGGCGGGGTCCTCAGCCCCCGCGCCCGCTCCGCGCCATGGAACTAGCGCTGCTGCTGCCGCCGACTCCCCCCCCCCCGCGCCAAGGGCCAGGATGGGCCGGTCCGCGCCGGGATTCCCCCCTCCCCCACCGGCCCTGCTGCTCCACACTGAGGGGAGTCGGGCTCTTCCACTTCCCGTGCGGCTGGCGGAGCATTACCGCTTCCGGGGGGAGGGGCGGGGTGAAAGGGGAGAGGGGCGGGGCGCCGCCGGCAGAAAATACGTTGAGAGGGCGGGAGGAGACTCCGTTACGCAGAGAAAGGGGGTGGGGCAAGCGCGGCGCGAGCCCCAGGGCAGTGGGAGACGGGGGCTGTCAGACCTGCCCCGCGTGGCTAGCTGAGCGCCTGGCCAGCGCCACCCACGTCACTGGGGGGCACGCGCCGGGCCGATGGCCCGCGTGCAGCAGCGGGGAGCAGCAGCGCACGTCCGGCTCGCGCTGGGAGAGGCGCAAGGGGCTGCAGGTGGCACGCGCCGCAGGGCGGGCACAGAGCTGCCTCCTCCACTGCCCTCGCGCCGCCGCTGCGCCCCTCCCCGGCCGGGGGCTGCTGCCCCTCGCCCTGCAGCCCTCCTCTCCTCTCCTCCCCTCCGGGCTCGCACGTTGCTGACCCGCCCGCTCTTTCTTTCTCTCGGGAGAGCGGGAGTCGGCTTGTGGCCTCTTTCGGGCCTGCCCCTCCTACAGAGGGATTTCAAACTAGCAGGGTGCGCGCCTGCAGAGCAAGCCCGGAAACTAGCCAATAGCCCGCCTTAGAACAGGGTTTTTCTGGTCTCTCCTCCATGTCTGTTCCTCTGCCTCTTCTCCTCCTACCTCGCTCAGCTCTCCTCCCGCTCCTGCCTCTCTCTCTCTCCTTTTCTCTTTTCCTCCCCCGCCTGCCTCTCACTCGGGGGACCACGTAGCCCAAACGGCGGCTGTTTGGGCTCCGTGCTCCCCGTGCGGGGGCAAGCGGCTGTTTGGGCTTCACGCTCCCCCATGCAGCACGGGACCGTGGAGCCTGAACAGCGGATTGCTCCGCATGGTTCCCCGCAGCGGCCCGGCTGAGCAGCGCAGAACTCAGCTGAGCACCACGGCTGGAGGTGAAGGGGAGTGGGGTGGTGATGTACACAGCCGGTCCCCGCCCCCTGGCCGTATACATTACCGCCCTGACCCTTTCCCCTCCCGCCATGGCACTCTGCTGAGTTCTGCACCGCTCAGTCAGCCTGCTGCTGGGGAGCAAGCAGCACAAGAAGCCGTTTGGGCTCCGCGGTCCCCATGCAGCACGGCACAAGGCAACAGCGCCCCCAGAGATGACTCGTAATGCTACAGAGTCACAGACATGGGGCTACTATATATATGACGAGCCAATTAGCCCGTTGGGATTTTCAGGTCTCTCCTCCACATCCGTCCTCTCTCCTGAGCCTCTGGTGTCTCATTCCGTCTCTCTTCTCCTCCTCCTCCTTCCTCCCCCTCCCCCCAGCTCTCCTTCGCCTCCTGCCTCTCTCTCTGTCTTTCTCTTTCACTTCTCCTCCCACCCCGCCTCTCACTAGGGAAATGCAGGACAATGTAGCACTTTAAAGACTAACAAGATGGTTTATTAGATGATGAGCTTTCGTGGGCCAGACCCACTTCCTCAGATCAAATAGTGGAAGAAAGTAGTCACAACCACTATTTGATCTGAGGAAGTGGGTCTGGCCCACGAAAGCTCATCATCTAATAAACCATCTTGTTAGTCTTTAAAGTGCTACATTGTCCTGCATTTTGCTTCAACTACCCCAGACTAACACGGCTACATTTCTATCACTATCTCACTAGGGAGACTGCAAAGCCCAAATGGACATTTGGGCTCCACACTCCCCGTGCTGCATGGGGGGCGTGGAGCCCAAATGGTTGCTTGCGCTGCTTGCTGCATGGGGAGTGCGGGGCCCAAACGGCCACTTGCGCCCCCGCGGCGGCCCGGCTGAGTGGCGCAAAAGTCAGCCGAGCGCCACAGTGGGAGGCGAAATGGGGCGGGGTGGTGATGTTCATGACCAGGGGGCGGGGCCTGGAGCTGCTGTCATGCCACACATCACCACCCTGCTCCCCTTCGCCTCCCACCATGGCGCTCGGCTGACTTTTGTGCCACTCAGCCGGGCTGCCGTGGCGGAGCAAGCGGCCGTTTGGGCCCCGCACTCCACATGCAGCACGGGCCGCCCAGAGGGAACAGCCAGCATTTCAGGCAACAGCTCCCCTCCCCCCCCAGGGGGAACAGCCAGCATTTTGGCATTACAGACTCAGACACTGGGCTACTATATATATACCAGGCTTCTTATTCCGAAACAGTAAACCTGCATTTTGAGAGGAATGATGCCCATTTCGAAATAGGGTGTGTGTGGATGCCACAGCAGTGCTTATTTTGAAATAATTGGCCTCCAGGGCATCTCACAGCTGCCCTGGTGGCCACTCTACCCATGCCCCTTCAGAACTCTATGGTTTCCCTTCTCCGGCACAGCTTACAGTTGCAGCTACAGGGAAAACCGCTTGTGGCACAATACAGACCCTGCACTACGCTGTAGGACCCATTTCTGGGAACTGCTGACCACAGCAATTCCCACTGAGGCTGCTTGCAAGCCAACAGCTAGCTCCCAGGCACCTGCCCAGGGGCAGAAGAGAGCCTCTTTCTGGTCTGGTACGGACAGAGTGGCTCTCACTGAGGTCTGGAGAGAGGAGGCTAGCCTCCAGGATCTCTGCACAAGGTGCCAGAATGCTGAAGTCTACAGCCAGATGGCCACCAGCCTGGGCCTGAGGGGCCACACACACACCCAGGAGCAGGTGTGCATGAAGATCAAAGAATTGCACTAGGCCTCCACGAAGGCCAGGGAATGCAGTTCATGATCAGGGGTAGCATGCCAGTTGTGCTGTTTCTTTGAGCAGCTGCACTACATCCTGGGAAGGGGATCCGTCCTTTCCCCCCATCATTGACTCTGGCTGGGAGACACCTATCATGAGCCTCTAGGAGGGCAGGGTTGTGGAAGAGAAGGGGAAGAGGAGGCCATCCAGGATACAGTGGAGGTCCAATCGGGAGGTCATAATCTCTCTAGAGCTAGAACCCCGCCCCCCCCCCAGGATATCTCCCAGGGTTTGGACAAAGCCAGAGAAGGCCCATCAGGTGAGTTGTTACTTTCCCTAGACATACATGGGGGATGGTGAGGGGCTGTGCATTCTTCGCTTGGCCTTTTTGGCCTGGGGATCACACAGCAGCCTGTGCATGTGGAGTGCCACTCTGGAGCAGACAGCTGCATGAGGTTGCCACACAGGATTCCTGGAGAGGTGTGCCTTACTCCTTTCTCCATGGTGGGACACCATTGCACCACCAACCACCACTAAGGAAGCTGAGGTTATAGAAACACACAGCACAACCTCATGCCTGCATTCTCAGGCCAGCATCTGCTCTTGCGCAAGTGAGGTGAGGTGGAGGATACCAAGCCCCTGCAGGGGAACCTGCTGGGAGGAAGGAAGTGAAGGGCATTCCAGTAGCATTTTCCCTGGCAAGCAGCATCTACCAGTCTCACACACCTCCCCCAGCACCCTCCCGCCACTTTGCTCCAGTAGGAAGGGATAGACGTCCTCTCCCTGTGGGACTCCACAACTGCCAGACCCAGCACGTGTGCGGCCCAAGGAAAAGCTGAGCTGGCCCATCGTCCCCTTTTACCTGCAGGCTCCTGTCCTGGCCGGCATCTTCTCATGGTTACTTATCCCGGGGGGCGGGAGGAGTAGCAAGGCTTGCCTGGGACATCCATGCCTCCCGGCAGGAAAGGACCCACTGTGTGGGCCAGGCATGTCCAAAGTCCGGCCCGGGGGCCAATTGCGGCCCGTGTTCCGGTTTAATACGGCCCCACAGGTAATTTGGCAATATCTATCTTTTATGGCCCCCAACGAATCCATATGTATTGAGATGAATACATTGTAAAATCTCAGTTAATGTCAGTTGGTCTAAATCAGTTATAAATATATTTGGACACAACATGTATACTTGGTGTTATGTTCCTGTTCATATTTTTTGAACTTAAAAGTTGACAGACAACCTTTATTACCAATAATATGTAATGTACTTTACAATGTTCCTGACATATATTTCAGCTTCCTGTATTTTTTTTTTCATCTGGCCTTCAGATATGAAAGGCAGAGTGATTTAACACCTGTTTAGATTTGTCATCTATGTGACGAAATGAAAAGTATGCCATTTGCAATAAACTTTGCATAAAATAGTTAATTTGCATTTAATTTTAATGGTTCAAAGAATGTCAGGCAAAGTGGTCGGCCCTCACGCTTGTTCACTTCATCAAATCTGGCCCTCTTTGAAAAAAGTTTGGGCACCCCTGGTGTAGGCCATAGATGGCCTTCCTTGAAGCACATCGCTATCATCTGAACTGAGACTTTCAGTGTCAACTCAAACATTAGGACTAGGCACACTGTCTCCTGGGATGACTGGCCTTCTTGCTTGCCATCAAAGCTGGATCAGCTGCAAGTGGGGAACATACAACACCTCCCAAGCATCCTCTCAACCCTGTGAAACCCTCCAGCAAAGGCAACCCCAGGACAACCTGGTAAGGAAACACCTGGAGTGAGGAAACACCAGCGGAAACACCAGGACGACCTGGTGAGGAAACATCTGGATTGCCAGACAACTCACTAACACCAGATTTTACAGGCTTCTCTCCTCTGATCCCACTAAGGAATACCAAAAAACCCCCACCTAAACCAGCTACTCAAACTCCCTGCTACAACGCAGGACTAAATCTACACTAACGCATCCAGGGTATGTCTATACTAGCCCCCTAGTTCGAACTAGGGAGGCAAATGTAGGCATTCGAAGTTGCAAATGAAGCCTGGGATTTAAATATCACGGGGTGTACCTAAGGACTTAGTTCGAGTTAACGTTTGACTGCCGCATGTAGCTGCAGGCAGTTAGTTTGGACTAGGGGGATTTAAAAATGGCGCCCGGACGGGAAGATGCAAATAAAGCCAGGGATATTTAAATCCTGAGCTTCATTTGCAACTTCAAATGCCTACATTAGCTTCCCTAGTTCGAACTAGAGGGCTCGTGTAGACATACCCCCTCAAATCCCCAACCGGGTGTTTTCTATATGCTACCCAAGATACACAAATCTGGAAAGGGGTGGGGCCTAAATCAGAAGGGACAGGATGCTTCTGGGCTTCCCCACCCACAGATCGTGATTAGTCTGAGGATGAGGGAGCTCCTTTGACCCTCTTCCCACTAGGCACCCATGCCCCTGGCAAGGCAGAAAGAGGCTTTGCATGCTCCACCACCCCCAAGCGCTGATGGTTGTGTGGGTTTTTTTGTTTTGTTTTGGTTTTTTTGTTCAACTTTACCCCTGGAGTACCAGCACCCTTTTTCTTACAAAAAAGGCACTGCATTATCAAAAATCTACACTCTATCCCCCTCACACTCTCAAGTCTTGGGAGACAGACCAGTCCTCGCCTGCAGATAACCCCCTAACCTCAGAAAAATCAGATATCCAAAAAGGCAACACACAGAAACTTGTTGGGGAACATTAACTTGCCTGGGCACTCATTAATGGATCTCAAAGTCATCGTATTATTTTAAACCAATTTCAAAAGCCAGCTCAACAGCGAAGCTACAGAACTTAATTTCATTTACAAGTTTGATTCCTACAACAGAAGTCTAAAAGACATTGTTTGGATGAACTTAAACAACAAATGGTCTGGTAGCACTTTATAGACAAAACATGTAGATGGTATCATGAGCTTTCCTGGGCATAGCCCACTTCACATCCTAATGATGTAAAAAAACAAAGGGTACCTAAAGTGGGTACTAAGTATTCTTATCAACTTCATTTAGCATGGACACTCTAATTGACAGTTTATTTCCCGTTTTTCTTTTTCCTCCTCCTCTCCCACATCCCCATCCCCTCTCTGTGCTATTTATTTGAAAACTAGACCGACCCCTTAAATTCCGTTCATCTGAAGAAGCGGGTTGTACCCATGAAAGCTTATGATACAATCTATATTTTAGTTAGTCTCTAAGGTGCTGCAACTATTTGTTGTTTTTAAGCATTTCCTAGTGTAGGCATGGCCTTAGAAACTAACAAGCTAAGGTGCTACAGGACCACTCTTATTTTTAAAGTTGCAAACTAACAAGGCTACTCCTCTGAGACCCAAGAACAAAACATATCTGAAATTCAAACACAAAGCCAGTATTCATAACTTCAGATGCAATGATACGTGGCTTTAAGCAGGATAATTATACTTAACGGATTGTAACTTTTTTCCATCAATGCTTACATGATGAACTTTGTACAACATTTATTGTGCTTTTGCAACAGTGGTGACTGTATTAGTGTAACTAGTAATCTGTGTTACTAGCCTCACAAATAGTTTCACTGAAATCAAGATATCACATCTACTGTGGCCACCTATTCGCAAGACTTGTTATACTATCAAAGAAGAATATTAGGTTGGTTTGCCATTATTTGTTCTTGACAAATCCATGTTGATTTTTATCTGTCACCTTATTTTCTTCTAGTTGCTCACAAATTTTGTTTTTGCTCCATTATCTTTCTAGGCACCAAAGTTAAGCTGACTAGTCCATAATTCCCTGAGTTATTCCTTAGTCTACTTTTTATTGACAAATACTATATTTGTCCTTTTCTAGTCCTCTGGGATCTTTTCCAGACCGTCTCACGTTCTCAAAGATAACTGCTAATGGCTTACAGATCTCTTCAGCCAGTTCCTTAAATATTAAAGGATTTATTTAATCAATCCTTACAGACGTTAAGACATCTAACTTTGTGTAAGTACCGTATATACTCGAGTATAAGCCGAGTTTTTCAGCACAGTTTTTGTGCTGAAAAATGCCCCCCTCGGCTTATACTCGAGTCAGCCTCCTGCTCGCGGGCGGGCTCAGCGCGTCTCTGCCACCGGCCGGGTCTAGACACGTGAGCCCGGAGCTCCAGCCCCCCAGCCCCTGCCCTCCTGGCCCTTCCGGCCCCTGCCCTCCTGACCCTCTCAGCCCCCCTGTCCCCTTGTCCCCCCCAGCCCCTGTCTCCTCGTCCCCCCCAGCCCCTGCCCTCCTGGCCCTCCCGGCCCCCCTGTCCCCTTGTCCCCCCGAGCCCCTGCCCTCCTGGCCCTCCCGGCCCCCCTGTCCCCTTGTCCCCCCAAGCCCCTGCCCTCCTGGCCCACCCAGACCCTGCCCCCTCGGCCCCCCAGCCCCTGCCTGCCCGGCACCATGGGCCCTTGCCGCGTGGGAGGAAGGGCGTTTGGGGCCGTTCGCCATGACGCTCGGGTGCAGCGCTGAGCTCGGGAACAGCTGGGCCAGGAGCCGACTCGGCACCGTGGGCGTCTGTTCTGGAAGCTCCCGGGAGCCCTGATCACGAGCTTGGGCCCGATTCTGGGGCAGGTGCACAAGGACCAGCCGCTGCTCCCTGCTCCCCCTCCCCACCCCTCCCGTGGTAAAATCCAGCCAGCACCGGCACCCGCTCCCCCCGCTGGCTCACTGGCCCATCGACGCCCGGCCCGGGTCTTGCACAGCCTCCCCCCCCCCCCCCGCTGGCTCATTGGCCTATCGACGCCTGGCCCGGGTCTCGCACAGCCCCCCCCCCCCCACCCGCTGGCTCATTGGCCCATCGATGCCCGGCTCTGGTCTCTCACAGCCCCCCCCCCCGCTGGCTCGTTTAGAGGGGGCTCGTTGGCAGGCGAGGGGGCCGGAACGTGGGGCTGCGGGGCGGGGGCAGCGGGGGCTGAGCTGTGGCCGTGCCTGCAGAACCATATTGTTTTTGTTGACCCCCTTTTCCACTTACAGAGCTAGGTTATTGTTTTTCTTTGAAATAAATATTCATGTAATTTTATTGGTATCTATCTTCATTTTTTACATTTACCAGTAGCTGCCTCATTTCCTACCCTAGGCTTATACTTGAGCCAATATTTTTTCCCAGTTCTTTGTGGTAAAATTAGGTACCTCGGCTTATATTCGGGTCAGCTTATACTCGAGTATATACGGTACTTAATTTGTTCCTTTGCTATTTTAGCCAACAGATGTATGTCAGTTACACTGATATTCACTATCTTATTCATCTGAGTACTGCTAACTATTTTGGGTGAAACTAGGAATACCTCTTAGCAATTTGACCAGATTGGATGTTTTTATTTTTGTACAGATTTGCCAATCCTCCTTCTGTAATAAAAACTTATTTCCAACACCATTCCAAGAACTTGTTTGGTAATTATCTTTCTGCTGTGTGCTGCTGCATTATTTTCAGTTGAGTTGTTGATGTCCCCTCATCAAAACCAAGTCTTTGTGACCCCCTCAAAATGTCTGAGAAATCTAACTTACAAAGCCATTCAGAAATTATTCAATATAACTTTAAATTGAGGACAAATTAAGTTTAAAAAAAATCAAAACTCTCACCTACTTAGTAATCTTACTGACATTGCTTTTCAAGTCAAGATGCCTCTTCCAGACTCCAACATCTGTCTCCTTTCTCTCTTCAGGTGTAGTGAAGGCCATGAGCAAGGAGAGAGGCAGGAGCATCTGCTCCCACTTTGAGAAGTATTTCCAGCTGGAAGCAAGGCAACTCCATGCAGTTTCTTTGCTAAGATGTAGTTGCCTTAGCCTTGTCCTTGGCCCTGGCCCTGCTCCACCTTTCCCACCCAAGAATGGTCACTTAGCAATTAATGGTCTTGTTTATACCTGTCTTATACATATTTTGTTACTGTCTGAATTCAGTAAAATTGTTTGTTTATGCAATATAGGTATGTTTAGAGCAATTGTATGGATAGCCTTTAGGTTTAATAAAAGAATTTATGGTTCAGTTTAGGGATATAAAATTCCATCTAATTAACCAATGTTATATTTAACCAATTAATTCATTAAAAGGAGCAAGTGGGGAAGGGTGTGTGTGTGCAGCTGGAATGCCCCTGCCTGTGGCATGTGTGGACTGGGCCCACTGTAGACAGGGGTGGGGATGGGGAGGCTATTCCAGCCCCGACTGGTTATCCATTAAGGGTCAGGCTTACCTGTTAAACATTCACATCCCTAGTTTAATTACTTTTGTGATAATATCCTGCATAAATAATACAAATTCCCAAGAGCAGAGATTCAATAAGACAAATTCAAAGTCGAAAACAGACAAAATTGTGTTTTGGACAATGTTTTGAAAAGAGGTAAGACATGGCTAGTAGCCTTCAGGAAGAAAGGTGCCGACAAAAGAGTTTATGTAATTAGAGAAAAGGAAGAGTAGGGTAAAATTAGGTATTCTAAATTGTGTGAATGGTTGCTAATCCCTTTTTATTCATTTGTTTTCTCTTCTGGTGCTCAAAGAGCTATCTTAACTTGAAATCATATTTTTAAGTGGCCATTAATTTTGTTTTAGAATATACACTGATAATTTTATGGTTGCTTGGCCATTGCAGCTCCACAATTGTCTTCAATTTCTCTTTGTGGTTAGCAAGAGGCAATTACTGTTTCATACACAAATCACCATTCACTGCTGTGGTCTTGAGCTTAGAGTAAAGCAGTAGTCTTTGCTATTTGTCATTTCAGTCTGTCTCACACACTTGAAAGTTTGTTTGTTTGTTTTCTAGTCACATTAGGGGAAAGTGCTTAAAATCCATCTCTGAAAAATCAGGCTAATTAAATTGCCTTGAAATGGGCTCCCCAAAACTGAGTCAGTCAAAACCACTAGTCACTTTGAAAATATAGGCCATGGTCTTCACGTCCACATTAGTTTAGGTACAGCTCATTAACTATATTTCTCCTTGCAACTGGCATTTAGGCTTTCCAGACTCTCTTTTAAGCACACCCAGATTTTTCAGTATATATACTTGTCCCAATTCTCCTCCGCTTTCCCCTCTTGAAGTAGTAACCTCTGGCCACAATAGGGAGCTAACTGTCTCTCTGTATCTCCCTACCTACTCCATTTGCTAGTTTTCTGCAACTGTTGATCTAATTGAAGCTGCACACACCACAGTCTCTGCATCAACATACAGTTAATCATATATTGGTATAATTTACACTACATGATCTGTTCATTTTAGATTTCATAAAACCAATTATTTTATAATCAATACATTTCTGTGCAACTTGGGAAACTTATACTTAGAAGAGAAGGTGATCACAGTATTTTATAAAGGGGATGGGAAATTTGCTAATATGGGCTAATATGGGCCAAGCATATGTATTCTGATTCAAACAAGAGCACATATTAACAAAGAGACTATCCCCATTCTCATTATTCACTTCCATCATATATCCATAAAATATTTTAAAAAATAACATGGTATAATATATCAACTCAGCAAATCTATGTATTCCTTTCTTTCTGTATGCCTCTGACCTTCTATTTCCTTCCTTATCCCTCCCGCACTTTCTTGGATGTTGACTTATTTTGACCAGTAGCTTTCAACCAGGGGTACTGTGGTACCACAAGGTCTTCCAGGGGCTACATCTAGTTATTTGTCTAGTTTTACAACAGGCTGCATAAAAAGCAAGAGCGGAGGCTGTATAAACTATACTTTCAAACAGACAAGGACTTGTTTATACTGTTCTATATATTATACACTGAAATGTAAATACAATATTTATATTTGAATTTATTTTTTTATAATATGGTAAAAATGAGAAAGTATGCAACTTTTCAGTAATTGTGTGCCGTGATACTTTTGTATATGTCCGATTTTGTAAGTTTTTAAATGAGGTGAAACCTGGGGTACTGAAGCTTCCTGAAATCAGCTTCCTGAAATGGGTACAGTAGTCTGGAAATGTTGAGAGCCCCTGATTTATACCACGATGTCTTCAGGGTAGGGAATTCTCTCATTCTGTTGGAAAGCCATTTTGGTGACTATGCATACATAGTCCCAGATTCAAAACATGTAAATACTGATGAGCCTACTGGAGAAGGCAAAACAGCATTTTAATAGGAAATTGGGTCTTGTGTTGAGAAGGGTGTATCTCAGGCCCAAAACCAAAAAATTATGATACAACATTAAACTGTTAAGTATGATTAAGGGTTTCATTTCAAATTATTACTATGGGATTAACCCATATAACTCCCAGTAAAATCTTTTACACCTTTTATTAAAGATACCGGGAGGGAGGAAAAACAGTTAAAGCATTTGGAACATAAGCATTTGGAACAATTTTCATCTTTTCTCTTTTTGCACCGAGCATTACAAAAGGAAAACCACTGTTTGACAGTCTTTTCAATTTTATTAAAGATAGTATTAACTGCCCTTTTGAGGGGGAAAGGAAAAGTTAGTTTTCTGGAACTATTGTAGTGTGATCTTACTTCCTTTCATACAACACAAGTAAAATACATGCATACAGAAGGTAAAAAAAGTAGCAAAGGGTGATGCCATCTTCACTGACTTTTACAAGCAACTTCACTGCAGGAGAAACACAGGTCTTGTGCGCACTCTGCTCAGCCACTGGCAAGTTTTTACCAGAGGTGGGCTGTTTAAGGTGTTTCTTGTAGCTGGCCTTTGTGGCCACACACTTTCAGCACTGTGTGACAAGTCAGATGCTTGTTAGAAGACACAAAGAGAAATAAGATGTGAATGAAGAACAAGCATCAAAACAAGACCCTTTATTATAAACACTTTGTTCCCTGGGATTAAGAATGAGAGAACAAACTGGTGATGACTCAAAACACTACTGGAACTTTCTCAGATACCTGTATACAGTAATTCCTCATTTAACACGTGCCCGCTTAACACATTTTCACAATAGCACAATTTTTTTAGGGAACTCTTTTGAATCACACGACTGTCCCCGGAATGACATTATTTCCCCAGGTGGCCTGTTGCCAGCAGCTGTGAGAGGCTTCCCCTGCAAAGCGGTGGAGGCTTTGCTGCTTGCTGTGCTATTCCCCAGCGACCCCCCCCTCCCAGATGTAGTGTGGGTCCCGGAAGACCCATCACAGGGGCATACTTCCAACCCAATCCCCCTCTCCTCTGTAACCCAGTCCCCTTTCTCCCCCAACCTTATGTCCCGGTCCCAACAGACACCACTGCTTAAAACACAACCCCCACCTTTTCCATTATTTTCAATGGGAAAATTGACCCCGCATAACAGGTTTTCACATAACACAATCATTTTCTGAAACATCTATAGTGTTAAATGAGGAATTACTGTATTATAGTACAGTAAGAACGCACTGTTCACATTACAAGAGTTGTTCAGAATTTATTCAAAGGCTACTGGAGGTATGACGTGATTTGTTTCCTTTTACTGGCTAGGTCCAAATGTCTTTCAGGATTTTGAAAATAATGAAGGACAAGTGGTGTCATGGAAATTCCCTTGGGCCGAGATAAGGAAGAGCTGGCAGCTATGATGGTAGATGTCTTTTCTCCATCCAGTCCATAAATCCCACTGCTCCCATTTACTGAGTGTCAGATACCTACTGTCCAAAAAGGCATGGCAGTCTTATCTCATTAAACTTAACCAAGCTATACACACTTCCTCTCATATATAGTCTTTCAGTTCCTATTGTTATGCTGTTCTTTGACATTTTCAGGAGCCTTGATGACCCCTTTTAAACACTCCAGTTTGTACCAGTCTATTTAACACCAACTTCTGCATGCTTTTACAAAGAATGTTATGTTACAAGCTAAGTTGGATTTTTGTTAAGGACAGCTACAAATACAGGCATCTGCACAATAATGCCTTTTTTAGTATCTGTCACTATTTAAAAGCAGTCAAGAAATATATGCAAAGTTAAGGCATGTGTCATCTAATAGTATTTGACATCTTATGTTCGTGTTTTCAGGAACTGAGATCCTCTCTGGCATTAACACAGTTATAAACTATATGCTTGAGAGAGTCTGTGTCTGCCTGTCTGTGAATCTATTTGCTTAAGAACGCCTAAATAGTAAGAGCTAGGATGACCACGTTTGATATGCAGCTTCCTCTTCTCTTAACTTAAAGCAAGGTCAGAGTTTGGTTGTGACAGGACATTGGCATGTGCTTGGAATATGACTTTCTCTCATAAAACAGAAAGGGCAGGGTCTGCTTGCAGGCATAGTTATACAATGACCACAGGGAGGCAGGATGCGTACCAGACTAGCTATAACCCCATTGAGATAGCAGGGAGAAGGGTGGAGAAAGGAAGCGCTATCTACTGTATATTTGAGAGAGTGTCTGTTTGCTCCTCAGCCAAGGGACATGCACCTGCTCCCCTGACTGTGCCTGCTGCAGCTACAGCAGCCATGGACAGACTCATCTCACCTGGCTGAAGCTGCTGTGTAGAGAGATAGAGCTGAGGTTGTCCTTTCTCCCAGGGCAGCCTGCATACTGAACCCCTCATCCCCAGCCCCGCCCCAGAGCAATGATATAATTTGGGGGTTTTTCTTTATTTCAATTAAGGACCAAAGCAACCCCGGTAAATCCTCTAGTGTTGCTATAAGATAGAATTAAAAAAGGATTGGATTTTGGAATGGACAATGAGAACATTCAGAGTTACAACAGGAATGTTTTAATAGAAAACCATGGAAGAGATGGGGACTATCCTGCTTCGGGGTATAAGCCAAGTTGTAACTGTGGAAAAGATTTGGGGGAAACTTTCCAAGTGAGCAGTTTATAACATAAATCTCCATATCATTGTTTTCTTATGCCACCTTAGACTCCTAGAGCTGGAAGAAGTCTCAGGAGGTCATGAAGTCCAGCTCCCTGTCCAAGGCAGGAGCAATCCCAACTAATCAACCCAGCCAGGGCTTTGTCAAGCCGAGACTTAAAAACCTCTAGGGATGGAGATTACACCACCTACCTTGGTAACCCATTCCAGTGCTTCACCACCCTCCTAGTGAAATAGTTTTTCCTAATAACCAACCTAGACTTCCCTCACTAACTTGAGACCATTGCTCCTTGTTTATTCACTACTGTGAATAGTCTTTCTCCAGCCTCTTTGGAACCTCCCTTCAGGAAGTTGAAGGCTGCTATCAAATCCCCCTCATTCTTCTCTTCTGCAGATTAAACAAACCCAAATCCCTCAGTTTCTCCTCATAGGTCATGTGCTCCAGCCCCCTAATCATTTTGGTTGCCCTCCACTGGACCCTCTCCAATGCGTCCATCTTTTTTATATCTTTTCTTCTAAATCATCTGGCACTGGCCACTGAAGAGAAGGGATATTGGACTAGATGAATTCCTGGTTAGATACAGTATGGCAAGCCTTCTATTCAGTTGGAGTAGTGTTTGGGATTAAGACACCTAACTATTTCATTTACACCTCATCTAATATATTTTTAAAATAAATCCATTACAAAGTATAAATTTTCCACAATTTCTGGCAAGCAAGATTGATTAAAATCAAAGTGATTTTATTCACTAAGGAGGAAACCTTGATTTAAATTTATATTCTCAATTTGCATTTGTACTTTAGTTATTTTTCAAGAGACTAATTCTCATTGATTGTTAACATTAAAACATGTTGTTTGCAACTAAATATAGCCTTTAAACTAAATTAGGCACTTTTTTTTGAAAACCAGGAGGATGAAGATCATATCTATACACATCTAATTAAGCAATTATATAGCTTGCCATACATTTATTCAGATTCTTACTTTTTACTTTTTCTTCGTTACGTTAAGAAATTGATACATTTTTGTAGGGTTTTTTTTTTTTTAATTCACGATTCTTGTCAGGCTGGATTTGGAGGGAACCTAGAACTCAGTTACAATGTATAAAGATAGTATTTTAAAATTGCTTGTTAGTCTTACAGTCTGGACGCGCGGGTGTCGACATCAAAGGTATTTGTCGACCACCCAGGTAAACCTCATCCCAGGAGGCATACCTGGGTGGTCGACAAATACCTTTGATGTCGACACCCGCGCGTCCAGACTATCGCGCTGAGCCGACAAATAGCTGATCAGCTGTTTGTCGGCTCAGTGCGGCAGCCATGTAAATTTAAATAAAGCGGCGATTATTTAAATCGCCGCTTCATTTTACTATGTCGGGTAGCCTAATCTACATGCCTCTGGTGACAGAGGCATGTAGTCTAGACGTACCCTAAGTCTGCCTTGAAGTAAGAAAAAAGGCTTATCAAAATGTATTTTGTATTTAAAATGGACTGATCTAGTCAAGAGAGGAAGTATTAACTGCAATGAGTTAATGGATTGTTTGTCACCACAAGCCAGATTTTCAAGGGTATTTAGGCACCTCAAGATGCAGATCAATGCTTGGTGAGGTGAGGTGCTTTTTAATGTACAGCTAGTCCTATCTGCATCCGTAGGTCCCTATATACCTTTGAAAACCTAGCTCTGTGTCTAAGTTTTTAGAACTAGTAGATCCTACCCTCTCACCTAGTTTTTATTTAAAGATTAAAAGAGGAAAACAAGTTTTTCTGCTCTCTCAGCTCCCAATCTGTTTCTCAACTTTGAATGTACTACTCCAAATTAAGAAAATATTCTCTCTGCCTCTGATAAAGAAAATTAAGTTTTGCCTTAATTACTCTTGATATTTTTCAACATTAGAAACTGAAAGTAGCTACATGTGGATAAATATAAATCCCAGCATTTACCCCATAGTAAAGACTGAAAATGATATATTTACTTAGTGCAAAACATCATGCTGTGATGTTTATAGAACTTGAATTTACCTCAAAAGTTGAAGATGTTTTCCATGATTCTGTGTATGGTTTAAAAAACACCACCCTTTGACTCATTAATATTTGAAAAATATTAATTGATACAGCATTCATCTTCATTTATATAAAATGATTTTAATAAATTATAGTAAATGTAGTGCTTAATATAGAATTATGTCAAATTGAATTTTAAACTGGTTTCTTTTAAAAAAATATGTGTGTAATCAAAATGTGATTTTTAAATAAATTCAATTTTGAAGGTGTAAGATAAAGCAACAGATTTATATTCATATCAATTTGCAAAAGATAGCTGAAAAAAATGCAATATACAAATATATAGGTTAGTTTCACCACCTAGTGGCCTTTGTGTGAATCTCTAAACTGGCTACAGGTAATGGAAGCTAAAGGGGGTAGTCGAGTTAGTCTGCACAGGATAAACTTAAAAAAAAACCCAAATGGTCTGGGAGCACTTTATAGCCTAACAAAACATGCAAAGTGCTACCAGACCATTTGTTAAGTTTTTACAGGTAATGGATAACCCCTAAACTGATCTCACACATTGTATATATTTTCAGGTAACTTCTGTTCACTGTGACCCTTTGCATAAATGCACGTGCCAATGTTATAGCAAACAGAATAGTTGAATTTCATTGTTACCTATACTAGTTGAGAATCCACACATCTCGCAGAGTTTTTTCTGTTCCCACCTCCCCAGTCCTCTTTATTCAGACTTTCTGTATTTGGGCTTTTATGGTGACAGTAGCTGTACAGTTGTCTCCTGCAAATACATGTCACCTTATTTTAGCAGTGGCTTTTCACGCTATCCTGGTACTAGGTGACAAAACATTTTTCCATGAGCTTGTGCTGAAAAATATTTTAATAGTTAACACTGTAGCTCTTAGCACACTGAAGGCAGTGTTAATTTTGTATCATTTCTTGGTCATTACAAATACAGCACTTATGAGTTTTTCCCTGGACCATATGCATGTCTGTACTACTGTTCCACAGAATGTGACAACTGGATGGATTATGCCATCAGAGGGAAGAGAAAATTATGGGGAAAAGAGCATGAATGACTGAAAATTTTGAGGGGAGGGTTCATTATTCTGTCCCTGGTGCTAATTTGTGCAAGTGCAGAGCCCCATCACCTCTGGATTTGGCAGTTCATATTCTGAGCTCTTCTGGGCTTGCCAACTCAGTTATGAAAGTAAAACAAAAGTTACATGAGCCCTGGCACCTTCTTCATTATAAATTAAGCGCTGCTGAGCCTAAACTATTGGAGTGGTTCCTAAAATATAAGGTATAGTGCTAGGGCTGAACTAAGAATGGTAGAGTGCTGCAAGAAGCAGCATGACTCCTAGGGCAAGAAAAGCTGCAGCTGGAACATGCACACAGAAAAGAAGGCAAGGTAGTGAAAACTCTGCCCTCCTATAAGAGGGCTCTCTGCAGAGAAATAGCCTGTAACCAAGAACAGGAATAAAGAGGCTCAGCTCCTATAGAAACTCAGATGGCCAAATGCCAATTTCACCATTAAAAAAAACCAGAACCTTCAGAATAGGCCTTGCAAAAACAAAATGCCAAACTACAGACTTTAGGGTTGCTTCAAACAGATTTACACATCTGCTGAAGAACAGACAATTCAGACACAGTGCATCATCCAAGAATATTATAATCAACCATGGTATGGAGTGTTGCTGTCCAAGCTGTGGTACTGTCCAACTGGGGTCCAGCTCTCACCCCTCTTTTCTTTCCCCAGTCATGGCCCTGGCTGAACTCTCAGCTCCTCCTGTGCCAAGTGGGGCCATAAGGGGATAGGGCTGAGAATAGCATGCAGGGGCATAGCCTTGGTCATAAGAGAAGGGACCTCAGCTGGAAGAGGTGGGGAAGGGGGCTAGCCTCCCCAAGGTGAAGTTTTACCCACCACACATGACTGGAGGCTACCCTACCCTACCTAAGAGAGAAGAAGTTGAGGTGCAGCAAGAGAGAAACTAAGGCAATGGCCATACCTGACACTGAAGAAGGTAAGCCATTGCTAAATGGCATTTCCCTCCCAAATTCTCAACATCACTACTTGCAAAGGTAGTCAAAATGCTATATAAAAGAAATTGCAATTACCTCAAAATAGGGAAGGCCTAGAGAAGTGTTTCTTAAACTTTTTAAGACCAAGGAACACCAAACAATTTTTTTTGAGAAACTCCAAGGATTTTTTGTTGAACAAAAAACCCAAACCAAAACACTTGGTCGGGGGAAAAGAGTTGGGGAAAAGTTATTGAGGGGAAAAACATCACCCCTTTAAGGGCAGCCATTTTGAATTCTGTTCTCCGTGGCACACCTCCAACTGCCTCGCAGCACACATTTTAAGAAACATTGGCCTAGAGGCAGCTCGTTCAATATTGGCATCTTGGCCGGAGAGTGGCCGCAGCACTCTCCAAGAGATGTTTGGAGTTATTGCTACTGTTTATTTGTGGTAGCACATACAAACCCCAGTTACAGTTTTAGGTCCCATTGTGCTAGGCCAGGGTGGGCAATAAGTTTGGATGGGTGGGCCACTCCAAGGTTTTGGTAAGTGGTCAAGGGCTGAACATTTCTATGGAGGGGGTGCAGGGTCTGGGAAGGAGCTTGGGTGCAGAAAGTAGCCAGTTTTGCCTTAGATAAATAGAATGTTGCATCTATAGTTCCAGAATATTAGGTAGGGGGAAGTAAAAAAATTAATTGGACCAACATCCAAGGTGAGTCTTACCACACATTTTCTGTATCATTGTTAACCAAATTTTCAGGCTTCCAAGCTCCAGGGAGAGAGAATTTGGGGTGTATATGCCCCTCACTTTTAAAGTTCAGTCATCCTTTGAAAAGTATTTTCCTGGGGATGATGCCTCATTAAAGTTCTTTCATTCTGAGAGAAAAGAGACTTGGAGTTTGGTGCAGGAAGGAGTCTTCATGCTGCTGCTTTTCCTCTGTTTACTAAAATGCAAATTTTCTTTGTCTTCTTTCTTTCTCCTCTAGCTGTCTGAGGACTCTGTTTATAGCATATATGCAAATTGAAGTAAGCGCACATCCCTTTGTTTCATATAGGCCTGCTTGACCAGTTCCACTTATTGGAAGGGGGTGCTACACGTGTTTGAACAGGTGCCTTCATCATCATCATCATATGGGGGCATTTCTGAACTTCACTAATAATGTTGCTACATACATTTCTGCCATATTATTGACCAGCGAGTTAGTTATTAGTTTTCAAAAGATACCCTACAAAGCTTATTTTGTATGAAGATTAAGAACTTGAGAACGGCCATACTGGGTCAGACCAAAGGTCCATCCAGCCCAGTATCCTGTCTGCTATCAGTGGGCAATGTTAGGTGCCCCAGAGGCATAATGTGATCCTTCGCCTGTCATCCATTTCCAGCCTCTGACAAACAGAGGGTAGGGACACCATTCCTACCCATCTTGGCTAATAGCCATTGAGGGACTTAACCCCCATGAATGTATTATTACAACAATGGGTAGGGTGTGACTACCAGGACGCATTCAGTCACTACATACTCTGAACAACCAGGGCCATGACACTAACCTTCCCTTTAGCCTGTGTATTAAAATAAGCCGGGACTGACAAAGGAGTCTATGGACAGAATACACCCAGTTCCTATGGAAACGTAATGGAAGTTGTGTGCCAAATTCCCTTATATGCCTTGGAAAATCTCTGCCTAATATTAGCTTCAGAGGTTGCTTTATTAAGAGTTTTGCTTGAGTAAGAAAAACGTTGTTGAAATAATATTTTCTCTCTAACCATGTTATCTCAATGTTAACAGCTAATTTATGCTCCATTCTGTACAGTATTTAATTTAGGTAGAGTTATTGCCTTGTTGTTTGGCTGCCAGTAATAGCTGTCTTAGTTTCATAAAACAACCATATTATTTTCCCCTTCCTTCTTGCTCATGTAGAGTACGTCTACACAGCACCCGAAATTCGAAATAGCTTATTGGGAAGCCTAAGGTTTTTTTTTTTTTTTAAATGAATTGTATTTGTTAAACCTTCCAGACTGCAAGTTGGGGGTTCCCCACACTAATTACTGTACTATGCCATTTTAATTATTCCTTTTTAGAACAAAAAGACCAATTGACTGTAAGAGATGGTATTGCGTATCCCTCCCCACCCAGATATACTTGGTGAGGAGATGTTACCCTTTCAATACTAGTGACATATGCTCAGTACTGTAAGACAGGAGAATATGGTGACTCTTAGGTTTATAATATATTAAGAAGAAAGCAGGCCATACTTTTATAATATTGGAGATTTGGGAATGTGAATGAGGGGACTTGTATAATTGTGACTTGGAGATTAAAGCAGTGACACTGGGAAGGAGAACAACAAAGCCAGTGAGAGTCAATGTATGCCTCTGTGCATTAATAACATTCTAGATACCCACTTAGCTCTTTGCAATTGCTTAAAGTAATGCCTTACGGCAGGAAGGCATTCCAGTTATATATGAAGAAAGGAGAGCATGAGTTTAGAATGGCCATATTACTTATGAGAGGCAACCTCATGCGTTATGCAGCTCAGCTCAAATGAATGTTAACTTTCATGCTACACAATGTATACGATAAGGGAAGAACTGAATTTTAAGCTCTTAGCTTTTAAACGTCCCCTACACACTCCAGCATACTTCCCGCCCCATGTAAAAATGTTACAAAGTTATGGTCCAATGTTTTGCACCCTTATGAGGTGAGAAGCAAGTGCTATGTCTCCTTCTGCTGTGAATCTCCCCTTTTGAATAGTATGAAGCTCGTGTTCCTATACTTTGGGGGTCAAAGCATCCATCAGAGTCCCGGGAACGGTCTCATGCTTGGAGTGACCGTTGGAAAGAGGTGTAGGAGACAGTGCAGAACACTCATATCCTGGGCGTAGAGATAATCCTGTCTATGTGGAATAGGCTGCTATCCTTTCTGTGCCAGATTATACTTTACTCAGCAGTAGTCTTACTGAAACCTACAGGAATCTTCATGGTGTAAAGTCCTAGTCAACCTCGGGGTGGCAGAATCTGGCTTTAACTGAATTTGAGAGGGAAGATCAGTTACTAGTTTGTTTGTTCTTTTTAATTGAGCTGTGAAGATTTCCACTGAAGAAAACAGAGAAGCCATACATTCTTCACTGTAACATTCCTTCTCTCTCAGCCCATTTTCATTCACTGCATTACATCAGAAATGAGACTAATTGATTCAAGGCAGGACCATGTCTGTTTGTTCATTATTCATCCTATCAGAGCACCCACAAGAATGCTCGGCTGCTACATAAGATAGGTGAAGACATGGTTTGTAAGAGCCTTTCATATTTTGTAGCACTTTAATATTCAAAGATGAATTTTTTTATATTTAATTTTACACTTTCAACACCTGATGTGGAATAGGATAAAAAAACAGATTTAAATTTAAGGAAAAGTTATAATTTATCTTTCCAACATTAAACTAATGTACACCTCCTCAATCGTAATAGAAAAAATGGTGTAACTATGGATTGATACTTCAATTAACCAAATACAACACTCGTAAGTGATTGGTTGAAAGTTGGAGTAAAAGTTTCATTTCAAACCAAGCTGAAATGTCCAGTGCCTAACCAGTGTTCTTTGTAAACTGTGTGCATGGGTGGCCATCCAGGAACGATTCAAATGCTGCTCAGCTTATTAGCAGAGCACCCACAGCTGGCAGCATGTATTTCTATTGATGGTCCCATCTACAGATGCCTTGGTGACTAGAGGATAACACCATCAGCCCTCTCTCTCCTACCCATAGCCCCCCATCCCCAAAGACATAGCTTCAGGGATCCTCGGGGATGGGGAGGCCTGGTGTGGTGTGGTGGCAGCAGTCGCAATTCCCATAGCAACAGGAGCCGCTGGGAAGGAAAGCGCACTGGGAAAGTGCATTTGCTTCACTTCCCTGTGGCTCCTGCCACTGCAGAGAGTGCAGGGGGCCACAACTGTGGCTGCCACGCTGCAGCAGCCCCTCCTCCCCCCGGCGATCCCCAAAGCCATATCCCTAGGGCCAGGATGCCATGGGAGAGAGGGTGGCACAATGGTAATAATGGACACTCCCCTGCCAACCTGCTGAGAGTCCTGGGCCGGATTACACAATTGATCTGGTCAGGGATGGTTTGTGGGCCCGGAGTTTGAGACCCCTGAGCTAGATCTTCAGATGGCATAAACTGAAACATATAGTCAATGGAGGCATACCAGTGTGCAGCAGCTGAAGATCTGGACCACCACATTTAAAATTAAAACTGTAATGTTAAGGTAGCAGCATGATTTGGTAAAGAACTTATTCTTGGAATTGTGTAGCCTCCTAACATAATGCCTTTTGTTGCGAGAATCACAGATCCGATGATAAATACCCAAGGGGGGGGAAGGACAGAACCAGGTGGACAGTTTTATCAAATAAAAAATATTTATTTATGACAATGGTGAATTTATAGTATTTATTCTAAGATTTTTAATAGACCGTGTTAATAATGAATTTACAGTATTTATTATATTTATTCTATGATTTCTAGTTAAACGTGTCAGAGATATAAGGATGGGAATGGCAAGGGGAATAGTCTCTAATCTTAAAATATCCAGCTACACTAATTAAATAACAGTGATAACTACAAACTCTTATGTACTACCCAAAAACAACTACAACACTAAGCTTATACAACAGGAAAAAATCAAATCATACATACCAACTTACACAGCACACGGAACATTTCACAGATATCGGTTCGGTTGCGAAGGCCTTGGTTACGCCCAAGAATCGGGGGAGGTGGCTGGTCGGTTGATCAGGCCGGCAGCGCTTTGAAGTATACGAGAAGGCACACGCACAGTGGTACATGTGTTGCGAAGACCTCCTAGAGCGAACTGTGCCATGGGTATTTATCCCCAAATCTGCACATCACTTTCCTGCGCTTGCATATTACCATATATGGCCCAATGGTCACCAAGTGGGGGGGGTCTGTGTCCCAGGGGTTGAGCCGAAACTGTGCAGGTTTCATGCGACCAGGTAAGCCCCGCAGTTCTCACGCCAAGGTGACGGGTGGGAGAGTCTGAGGCTATTTTCCCCTTTTCACACCTTCCCCTTTTCTAAAGGCAATGGTATGCAGGAAGGGTGCAGCCGGTTTCTCTCAAGGAGTCAAGAGTGGCCTGGCCAAACTTTTTTACTGGGGGGGCGGTTTCTTTTCTCTAACATCTTTGAAAGGATTTAAGTAATGCGAAACAAAAGCAAGAATAGTGGCAGAACTCACATGGTGCTTGCTGCTATCACATTTTTCACTCTGCTTCTGTTATATCCCTCTTTCCTTACACTTTGTCTATTGTCTTTCTAGACTGTAACTTTTCCAGGACACAGGCTGTATCTTGTTCTATGTTTGTACTGGGATTAGCACAATGGGGTTTTGTTCTCGGTTAGCTTTTAGGGACTATCATAACAAATGTAGTATAAGTAGGGTAAATGTGTGAAATAAAGCATCACTAGTGATTGTTGGCATTTTAAATGCATTCATAAAAGCCAGTTGAGAAGATACAGCTTGTATAGTTTCATAAAAAGCTCCAGATTATTTTTTTCTTCAAAACAAGAGCAAGTATTTAGCTTGAATTATACTACTTTTCTCAAAATCTATATTCTTCCATTTTTCCTTTGGTTGGATTTCCAAGAGATGTTTCCTTTCTAGATACTGTTAAAACAGAGCATGAGAGGCACCAAGCACAATTTTAGATGGTTAGCAAGTTGTAAGGCTGTAAGTGGATTTGCAGGGGATTTGTTGCCAGTGTTCCAATTCTGTCCATCACAATAATTGTAACATTGTTATAGAGTCTAAGAGCTAGACTCCATTGTTCTGCTTTTACAATAGATTGCTCTCTGTAATTGGTTGCTGCAGTGTATTTTAATCATTATAGTCCACTGACTGTTATTAGACACACACACACTGTACTATCATATGAATAAACATACACAACCTGATTTTCAGACAAACTGAGTCCAAACTTGCATTTTGTCTACTTAAAAGCCTTGATTATATAGGTGTGATTTTTAGAGGTGCTGAGTATCTGACTTCAGTTACAGTTAATCTCTCCAAAAGGAAATAACCACTCCTGAACTTGAGATGAAGTAGATAGAGTTTATCTGGTATCTTGCAAAATAAGCTTAATAAAGACCCTATCTCAATTTCCTTCTAAACTACAGGTGGAATCTCTCTAGTCCAGTACCTTCGGGACCTGACTGGTGCTGAAGCAGAGAATTTGCCGAACCACGGGAGGCCAATATTGTCTCCTAGCATTACTAACAAATCCATTGCTTACTGGGCTCTTAGAAGTCAGTTTGGGGAAAATTAGAGCTAAACAACAGCACAGAACTGTGAGAGCCAGGACTGGTGGCTGTAAACCAACTTTATGGGACTGCTGGAAACTTAGCTGCACCCAGGAAAAGCAGACATCTGGCTAAGTAAAATCATGCTGGACCACAGATGTTGCTGGACCAGAAAGTACTGAACTATGAAGTTCAACCTGTATTAGAATGTTTAATTGCTGTGCTCCTCACTCATATTCATGAAATAGTTTTTATGACTAGGTGGCTGAGCTGCTACTAAAAAACAAAAAAACAAACCAAAAAACCCAACCAACCCCCTCAAAAAAACCACATGTAGTCCGCACTCACTTACTTTGATCAATCAAAGGTACCTCTAAGTGGCTTTATATTACTATTCACAATAACAAAATATAGGGTGTGCTGTGTTACAGTGTGTGGAATGGAAAATGATTTATGTTCATACCTAGTGGCATGAGATTCCATGATAGTAACAAAAAAAAAAAAAAAGTAGCCCAGACTACAACATTTAAGACTTTTCCAGGAGTCTCTGCCATATATAAATACAGAGTAGAATTTAAAATCACTTGTAGTTAAATCAGGTTGCAAGGAGGCAGCACAATGGGGTCCTGTTTGGTGACTAAGGCTTCTATGTCCTACAGCAACATAAAATAAAATGGTAATAAGGCCAGAAGAAAATAAAACAAGACAGCTTAGTTCCACACTACTAGTATCCAACTGCACCAAAACTGTGTGTGGCAGAAGCTACTAGGACTTCATACCACACTTGCTACATATAATAAAGTAATATGACTAATCATCTGGTCTGTAAAATGTTGTTTGCTGCAGCTGTTTCAAGTGAAATTGCCAGGTTGAGTGTCATTTCCCCTGCCTTTCTCACCACACACATTTATGATTGCAACATGACAGAATTCCACATCCGTGGCTATGTCTATACTCGGTTTCTTGCGTGAGAAATATGCAAATGAGACTAAGTGTGGAATATTGCTGAGTCTCATTTGCATATCTAATGAGCTGCCATTTTTTGCAGAAGAGGCTCTTGCACCAGAAGGAGCTATCTACACTGCCCCTTCTTGCGCAATGCTGCTATGCTGATTATTTTCAGGAATAACGGCATTGCGCAAGAGGGTTTTTCTTGTGCAAGAAGGGGCAGTGTAAACAGCTTCTTTTGGTGCAAGAGCTTCTACAAAAATGGCGGCTCATTAGGTATGCAAATGAGGTTCAGCAATATTCCATGCTTAGACTAATTTGCATATTTCTAGCGCAAGAAGCCACGAGTGTAGACATAGCCCTTATGTATCAGTTATTCCAGTGTTTATTACTCATTTAGTACAAGACAGATTACCCCTTTGAATACCCAGAGAAAATATATCCCGTGAAGTACATTTGTAATCCTCTACAGAACTGCACATGACCCATAATCCTGTTTAAAAGGTATTTAAATGTAAATAATCTGACCTATACACTGTGTTTAGGATTACAAATAGGAACCATAACTGTACACTTGACCCCCAACTGATTAAGAAACTTTGTAAAACTAAAGTTATATTTTGCATATAATATTTTATATATACACACACACCTCTCATCTGCAGGTTGTCATCTTTTTTTTTTTTTTTTTTTTTTTTTTTTTTTTTGGCTGAAGTCCTAATTAAGACAGGGATCATTTTTTCAAACTCAGATAGTAGTGTTTTGTTGTAACTTTAATCTAGGTGATGGTATTTTCTGATTAATGGGTAGCAGGTTTAAAACTAATAAAAGGAAGTTCTTCTTCACACAGCGTGTTGTCAACCTGTGGAACTCCTTGCCAGAGGAGGCTGTGAAGGCTAGGACTATAATAGAGTTTAAAGAGAAGCTGGATAAATTCATGGAGGTTAGGTCCATAAAAGGCTATTAGCCAGGTGATAAAATGGTGTCCTTGGCCTCTGTTTGTCAGAGGCTGGAGAGGAATGGCAGGAGACAAATCGCTTGATCATTGTCTTCGGTCCACCCTCTCTGGGGCACCTGGTGCTGGCCACTGTCGGCAGACAGGATACTGGGCTAGATGGACCTTTGGTCTGACCCAGTACGGCCGTTCTTATGTTCTTATGATTATACATGAATCCTTCACTTAAAAATGTAGTGAGAAGTTTAAATAAAATTGATTTAAGAAATATTAAAATATTTTGTATAATTATATGAAATGATAGTTCTACTTAAATTTTTCTTTTACATATACTAATGGCTGAGCATTGGGCTGAGAGTCCAGAACTCCAAGCACTAATTTTACATCTGATGCAAATCCCATTTACTTCACCTTACAGCTTTGTGAAGGTCTCTGAGCTCCCTGGCTTCTGCTGCCCCATCTGTAAATAAGGAGCTACTTAATCTCACAGAGGCATTGTGAGGATTAATTTCCTAACATCAGTAAATCTCTTTACAGCTTTTAAACACTAAGAATAACACCTGGAAATAGATGGGAAATAACATGCAATTAATTATCTTTGCATATGAACTATTAGTCGTTATTTCTTGACCTTCATTTTCTGAAACATTATCGCCAACAAAGAGAGAGAGAGGGAGAGAGAAAGGGCACGTATTTAAGTATGGCTTGCATTCATTGCTTCCCTCAGATTAAGGCTGGAGGGGGGTTTCTGGACTATCTATTTTATATTAAAGGAAAATACCAGAATCTCTGCAAGTGCAGTTTTCACCAGTCTTTGTACTGACAGGAATTTCCTGTGAATGTTCAGGAGAAAAGACAGCAACAGAGGAAGTGTGCATTCTGTGTATTGGCTTCTGAGGGGTAGAAGATGCTAAAAGCTTTGTTTCCATTATAGATTCATAAACAAAAATCAGGTTTGTGGAAAAAACACAACAGTGCTCTTCCCACCAATTTAACTCTCCTGCTACACTAAAATAACAAAACCACTTCAATGAATGGCAAAGAGCTTTGTGTGGCAGAGTAAGGCAGTGCCAGCGTGGACACTGTACTTGCTTATTTCATGCTAAGTGCCTCCAGGAAGTGTCCCACAATGCCCATCTTGACGGCTCTGGTAAGTAGTTTCTACTCTGCTACCCTGAAATAAGGTACACAGAAATAAGGTACACAGACATCTGCCTTGAAAGTTTTAAAATTCCACTTCCTGTTTGCTCAGCATGGATAGCTCCCATCCTATCTTCCCAGCTCACCATATTGGCTTTTGGTAGCAAACAGGTTCCTGTGTGGAGTCTGTGAGAAAAGGAGGCTGTGCAGTCACAACTCTGATCCAGCTGTAGAAACTTTTCTGGTGGCATGAACTGGAAGGGCACAGAAGGGACATGGAGCAGGACCATGCTTAGATCAAGGAGCTGCAATAGGCATACCAGAAGGTGAAGGGAGGCCAAGCATCCTTCTGGTGCAGCACCAAAAACATGCCACTTCTACAAGGAACTGCATCTCGTTCTTGCCAGCAACCTTACTTCCATCACCAAGAGTCCTATGGACACTTGTGGAGAGGGGGACTGGCATGAGGGCTTTCTGTACAGGCCAGTTTTTCTGAAGATGTGTGTACCAGGCACTTTCTCTGACCAACCCTGCACTGATGTCAATGAAATGATCCCAGTGAAGAAATAATCCCTGAAAAGGAAAAACAAACTGAAGAAAGTTGGCAGTTTTTCAAAGGGATATTAAAGGCCCAAAAGCAAACTATTCCATTGCATAGGAAAGATAGGAAGTATGGCAAAAGACTGCCTTGGCTTAACTAGGAGATCTTGCATGATCTAAAAATCAAAAAAGGACTCATAAAAAGTGGAAACTAGGACAAATTACAAAGGATGAATATAAGCAAACAACACATGTATGCGGGAGCAAGATTAGAAGGACAAAGGCACAAAATGAATTCAATCTAGCTACAGACACAAAGGGTAACAAGAAGGCATTCTATAAATATATTAGAATCAAGAGGAAGACCAAGAACAGGGTAGGCCCATTGCTCAGTGAGAGAGAAACAATAACAGGAAACTTGGAAATGGCTGAGGTGTTTAATGACTTCTTTGTTTCGGTCTTCACTAAGAAGTTTGATGACGAAAGCATGCCTAACAGTGAATGCTAGTGGAAATGAGGTAGGTTGAGAAGTTAAAATAGAAGAAAGAACAAGTTAAAAATTACTTAGAAAAGTTAGCTGTCTTTAAGTCACCAGAACCTGATGAAATGCATGCTTGAATACTCAAGGAGGTATCTGAGCCTTTAGCTATCATCTTTGAAAAGTCATGGAAGTTAGGAGAGATTCCAGAAGACTGGAAAAGGGCAAATATAGTGCCCATCTATAAAAAGGGAAAAAGACCAACCTAGGAAACTATAGACCAGACAGTTTAACTTCTGTGCCAGAAAAGATAATGGAGCAAGTAATTAAGGAATTCATCTGCAAACATCTGGAAGAAAATAAGGTGATAGGTAACAGCCAGCATGGATTTGTAAAGAATAAATCATGTCAAGCAAATCTGATAGCTTTCTTTGATAGGATAACAAGCCTTGTGGAAAAGGGAGAAGTGGTGGACATGGTATACCTATATTTTAGTAAGGCATTTGATACGGTCTCGCATGATTTTTTTTATCAATAAACTAGGGCATTACAACTTAGATGGGGCTACTGTAAAGTGGGTGCATAACTGTCTGGATAACCATTCTCAGAGAGTAGTTTTTCATGGTTCACAATCATGCTGGAAGGCAATAATAAGTGGTGTTCTGCAGGGGTCTGTTTTGGGACCAGTTCTGTTCAGTATCTTCATAAGTGATTTAGATAATAAAGCATACTCTCTATGCCAATAAGTTTGCAGATGACACCAAGCTGGGAAGGGTTTCAATTGCTTGGGTGGATAGAGTCACAATTCAAAATGATCTGAACAAACTGGTGAAATGGTTTGAGGTAAACAGGATGAAATTTAATAAGGACAAATGCAAAGTGCTCCACTTAGGAAGGAACAATCAGTTTCACACATACAGAATGGGAAGCGACTGTCTATGAAGGCGTACTGCAGAAATGGATCTAGGGGCCATGGGGGACCACAAGCTAAATATGGGTCAACAGTGTGACACTGTTATTTAAAAAAGCAAATGTGATTCTGGGATGCATTAACAGGAGTGTTGTAAGCAAGACACTAGAAGTCAGTCTTCCACTCTACTCTGCACTGATTGGAAGCCTAATTGGAGTACTGTGCCCAGTTCTGGGCACCACATTTCAAGAAAGATGTGGAGAAATTGGAGAAGGTCCAGAGAAGAGCAACAAGAATGATTAAAGGTCTAGAAAACATGAGCTATGAGGCAAGAGTAAAGGAATTGGGCTTGTTTAGTTTGGAAAAGAGAAGACAGAGGGGACATGACAGCAGTTTTCAGGTATCTAAAGGGTGTCACAGGGAGGAGGGAAAATTGTTCTACTTGGCCTCTGATGATAGGACAAGAAGCAATGGGCTTAAACTGCAGCAAGGGACGTTTAGGTTGGACATTAGGAAAAACTTCCTGTCAGGGTGGTTAAACACTGAAATAAATTGCCTAGGGAAGCTGTGAAATCTCCATCACTGGAGATATTCAAGAGCAGGTTAGACAGATATCTATCAGGGATGATATAGACCATGCTTGGTCCTGCCATGAGGGCAGGAGCCTGGACTTGATGACCTCTCGAGGTCCCTACAGTTCTAATATTCTATGATTCTATGATCCACCAGTATTTGTAATACCACAGAGAAATACCTCTTTTTGTTGATGTCCTCCATCACTACATGATCTGGAGCCAAAATTGGGATATGCGTGCCCTGTGTTGCCCCACTGCAGTTAAGGAATCTCCTTGCCACAAAGCCATCAGCTATATCCTTCATATTGCCCAGAGTCACAGCCTTTTATAGCAGGAAGTGAGTAATGTCCCTGCATGCTTATATCACTGCAACCCCTAAGATGGACTTCCCAACTCCAAACTGATTCACGGATGACTGGTAGCAGTGTGGAGTTGCCAGCTTCCACACAGTGATCACCACTCATTCTTCCACCACCCAGGTTTTTGAGACAAGATATTTAGTATAGCTTGATAATCAACACCATCAGTCTATTGATAAGCCAACGTAAGTATGTGTGTGCTCATAACTTTTATCTCCTTATTTCTACTTATCTTTATATGTGTCTATTTATGTTAACACATACATATTAATATATTCATAACTATTTATGACTACCCATATCATTAGATATAGGCATGCCTACACTTTTACTTTTCTACCTATGCTTACAATTTATATATTTATAATGTGTATGGTTTATAACTTTATGCTTATTTGCATATCGTCATTTGTCACACTTCATGTTTTCTTTTTCATTAACCTGTGGGCTATTTATGTACCATGTAAATGTTAGCATTTTATACTATCGGCTATATGTTCATATTTATGAAGCAAAAGGTGTCATTCATTTATATGCCTGGAGTCATGTAGGCATTTTGGTAAGCAGAGTATAATTCTGGCAGATTCCTAATTAATTTACATTGAGATGAGGGAGAAATGGTGGGTGCAGGCATATACCATCTCTGATCTGTTGTTGCCAGCATTGGAAGTCTGGGATGTTAAGGGTAAGGTGAATTGTGTATGTTTATTTTAATAGAAAGGCACTTTGAGACTGTCAGTCTATTGAGGGTCAATTAGCAGCTGAACAATCACTGAGTTTTCATTAACTCTGTTAGATTTATTCCTGGAATGTATGGGAGCTTGATTAACCCTTCAAGAGAATCACAACTTTGAGGCATTTATAATCAAACAAGTGTTATATAGCTTTCCTTCAGGTTACTCATTTAAGGAATGTGAAGATGCAAACAGAATTTAAAAAAACTATAGGTGGACTGTGAACATTACTCCTCTTTCAATTCCAGAAGTAAGGGAGTAGCAATACTAACCCACAATACCCTAACTTTTTAATGTAATCGGTCATGGTTGGATCCAGAAGGGAGGTACATAGTAATTTTACATACCATTTTCAATACTAAGAATTTTGGGGAGTGCATATAATCCTAGCAATGGGAACACACCCTTTATCACAGAAATAACTGGCATTACTTCTAACAGAGCCAATGGGCCAGTGGTAATAGGAGGAGATTGGAATGCTCTAACAGGCGATATCATAGACAAATCTCAGTGTTCTAGGTAAAAATTTCTGCTTGTTGAAAACCAGCCATTATCCCTACTGAAGGCTATTTGATCAGTGGATACGTGGAGACTGAAGCACAATTACATGTTTCTCCATAGTTCATGCCTCCTATTCCAGATTAGATTTTTTTATATCTTCAGGTACTAGCTCCTGCATGACTGGAAGTGGTAATCGATATCATCATCCCGGGACACAAATATAGCATAGTTATTTTAATTCTAAAAAAAGCAAGCATAGTCTCCACCGTGACAATAACCACCCCAATCTGCTGAGCATATATTATAAAAGTCTGACAAAGATTCTTGCTTCAGTTTAACAGTGCTCCATCAAACGTGGTGGGCTTTATTCATGGCAGCATAGTGGCGGACAATTTGCAAAAGATATTCTTTTTAATCTGCCAGGCACAGACAACTGATGCTGCAACTGCTATCTTGTCATTTGACACAGAAAAGTCTTTTGATCAAGTGTAATTTCAAAACATACAAGAAATCTGGAGAAAGTTAGGATTTGGACATAATTTTTTTTTACTTGGATTGATATTATTTATAACATCACCACTTGCCACTGTTCTGACAAATAATATTATCTCCTCTATTTTCAGATTAAATAGATGGATAGATCAGAAATGCCCTCTCTACATTTTGATATAGATATGAAACCACTGGCAACCTATGTGAGAAAAACATCTTCCACTGAAGGAATTACCATCTGGGATAAAGAATACAGAATTAACAGTCTGTTCACTCTCAAAATCCCTACATTTCAATTCCCACTGTTACTATCTGCAATAAACTTTTTAATGAGCTATCAGAAATTTGAATGAACTGGAACAAATCTCAAGTGACAAATATTTCTAGTAAGACCAAATCCATCTAAAAAAAACCCCCAATCATTCACGCAAAGAGAGAACCTATTTAGGCATCAGGATATCCTCTAATTTATCAAAGATAGTATCTGGAAATGTGGATCTCATACTCAAAAGGTGAAAGACCAGACAGAAAAAATGGTGTTTACTACCAATGTCTATGGGGAAGGGTAAAAGCCATTAAAATGAATACAGGACCAAGATTAATGTACAAAAAACTCAGAGTTGTACAACAATTCTTATGGAATACAAAGACGCCATAGATATCCTACAAGATACTTAACAAATCATGGCAAATAAATAGGGTGGGGATTACCTGATTTATATCAATTTTCTTTTCAATTAAGACTTTTAACAAGATAGCTTTATTTCACCAACCAGGATCCAATGTGGTCTGAAATTGAAGGAAAATTAGTTAACCCCTCTGGCTCTCTCTTCTGCACTTCCAGTTTTGAAATGCTTGTCTGCAAGTGTTAGGAAAAACACGAGTGTCCACGAAAGCTCATGACACCGTCTACATCAATGTTTCCCAATTGGTGCCGTGGAAACACCGATCTACATTAAGCCACAAGGTAAACCCAACAATCACTTGTTGCATTCTAAGGGGCACGAATGCCTGCGATTTTGCTAAAAATAGGTGGCCAATTTGTGTAAAATTCAGCTAGTTTTTATGATGTTCTTTGAATTGTGTATGTAGTTTTTGTTTTTCCTCTTCAGAAGATTTTAGTAAAAAATCTTTGATTTTGGGCTCTAACTGAAAAGTTCCCTTGGCAGTTTAAAAAAAAAATTATATACAACTTGGCCGAAAGGTGAGCCCTGAATTACTTGGTACACCACAGAGATTTTTAAAGAAACTGGATATAGGACCAATTTCAGATGTTTTATTATAATTATAGATATAAATCATGTACCTAAACCTGGATTGGGGTCAGAAGCACATAAGATCTTTAGATAAGCTTATCTATCAGGAGCTACATTTTTCTGACGGATATTATCTTAAAATGGAGAAGATACTTCAGGGCTCATGCACTGCTGGTAGCACATCATGGCACAATTGACTGTCAGTAGTTGCATGTGTATCCTCAAGCCTTAGAGAGAGCCTCCCTACTTCCTATCCCCACATAATTAAAAAATAAATCTAGGAAATTACTGTACAAAATAATGTCACTGTGAAGCAGTTAGTGTTTTTGCACAAACATTTCTGACACAAACCCACAAGAGCCAGGAAATGCAAAGTTTACCAATGCGTATCCTCTTTTCCTCCCTGGCTGGAACACATCTGACCATCGCTACTGTACAGCACACACCATGCATTTCAACTTTAACTCTGACCCCTAAACCCACCTTCGTGCAGATAGCTTTTACCAGATTGTTACCATCACGCATTGTTATGGATATCTGATACACTAATTGGTTGTGTTGGGAGAGGTAACCTGGCAAAGCAGAGTCTGTAGAAGGGCAGTTAAAGGGGATGAAGGAAAACTGACATCCCATTGCTTTTTAAGTTTATCCCTAGGAATGGCAGAATTAAAGAGGTGGTGCATAATTTATGCTCATATGCTGCACAGTACCTATGGTAATAGCAAGATGTATACTTGTGGGTGGAGGAGTAAAAGATGTTTAATGTTGGATGGCTTTTTCATTTTCTGACCGTTGTGCATTTGTGTCAGGTATGTTGTGGGAGTAGCAACCCTAATTATGTCACACTTTTTTATAGTAATATTTTATTGCGATGGGTTACTGAACACATTTTTCATCTCTTATCTTTTTGGAGATAAACATTTTATTTTAAGTGTCAGATCAAAACCAGCCTTTAAAAGCGGATTGTGAAATCAGCTGGAAATGGAAATGTTAAGACAAGAAAAGTTATAGCAATGCAACTTATAAAGAGCAAACATGCTGGTATCTTGTTAACAGTAGAATCTATCTTTTCTGTGTAAAAGCATTGCCTGGACAATCAAATAAAAGTTTGCTTTTGCATCATTTTAAGATATCAGTGAAAAATGGAAACTTGAAAGATGCCTGATTTTAAACATTAATTTAATCTAAAATGTCTCTTTATACAGTCAGTTCATAAGTGTCCAGCTACAGAATCACAGCCTTCTAAATTATACAGCTCTGAATTTACTCTGGAAGATCCTTAATGAAATGTTTTTTCTCATGTTTTTCCATTTTTTATTTTGAGGGAATGGGGAAAGATAATAAATATATACACTATGTTCTTATAAACACCACAATATATGCAACCCCCTCAGTTTGTGGTAACACTCTTAGTATATTGAATGGTCATGGTTTTAAATTTATTAATCACACCTAAGGTCCCAATCCTGGAAAGTGATCTGCAGATGGCTAAATCCTCAATTTAGCTCTGCAAAAGTACAAGAGTCCATCTGCAGAGCACAGATCAATTTGCAGGACAGCAGCTTAAGAGTGTAACAGAAAACTGACATATAAAGAACAAAACCTAATAGCCCTTTGTGGACACTTAATTAGGCAAATCAGAAAGGCAAATATAAAAACAACGTAGGTCTTTCATTTACAGACTACCTATGCAGCAACAAATAAAAACAAACATTAAGTAGTTGTCCCTTTTCAATAAGTGCAATTAAAAAAAATCTATTCAAATGTTATACACACACTTCCACTTACAACAATCAAAGTAAACAACTAAAAGTGTAAATGAGATTCTAATACAGTATATTCTGGTACTTGCACAGAACCAAAACTATTTTATTTTAAAATAAGAGGTTTCTTTTGTATTAATCAATCTTTGAAAGCTCAGTAAAAACAGCCAACAACTATTTATGCAAATGTAAGAAAAATCTTACAAGTAATATTTGCATAGCACTGTACATCCATGTACTAGTTCGGGACACAGTTTTTAAGAAACGATGGTAAGTGAGATTATTTTACCTCTTACTTTTAACAGATTTCAATGCATCTTTTCTGAACTGCATACAATTTTGTACAAGAAATAACTGTAAAAATGTACAAAAATATATATACACATGCACAGTAAATTTGTACCCTGTATTCAGTTTTATTTGGTTGATTTGGCTAATAATATCTGGTAGTTAACAAAACACAACAATCACAAGTTTGTAACAATCGTTTAGGTTAATGATGTTTAGTTTTCTCAAAGAGAAAATCATTCATTAAAGCTACAGGACTTGCTGGTGATCTTTATGGTTCAGGAACATGCCAGTTTATGGTACCTTTCTGGCTTTCAGGCAAGTAGCATTTGATTGTCACAACTCACAGTTTTGAGACAGCAGAAGCAATGAATATATTGGGTACATTTTGCATGTGTAACAAATTATAGCTCTGAAACACAACCTAGTGATTTTAAAACATTTCATTCACAATATTAGACACCCAAATTAACCATTAGTTAAAAAAGAGAATTGAAAATTAAAAATATCCTTCCTTAACATAAGTATTGTATCTTGACAAAAAAAAAACAAAAACAAAAAAAACCAGATGAAATAAGAGTTTTATAAAAGAATCAAAAGACGTAGAGAACTCCTCCTAATGGGACACTACTATCTGGATTTTCTTACTTTTTTAAAATTCCTATTTCTGACTGAGCCCTCTTTAAACGGTATGCCCTGATTTTTGAAAATATTTCCCTTTAAAATGTTAAAAGGCTTTTCCACTGCCTTGCTGATGTTTATCAAGATTTTGTCAAGCCAGGGGGAACTGACTACATACAGTTCAACTACACTATTTTTTTTTAACTATCTTTGATGAGATTATTCATTGAACTGAAGTATTCCTTGTAACTAGTGTAGATAGAAAATGTTCAAATGTGTGTAATTTTCAAGTTGTGTTCTTTAAATTTTAAAGCACAGAGGTTAATGACAAGAGAATTGTGACATGTTTAGTTTATAGATGCTAATCCAGTATCCTGCCAAAGTCCCTTAAAATACAGAATATTTTCATTACATTTTTTACCAGCTGGCAAAAATGGCATGTGATCTGTCACATTCAGACATTGCGAAAAATTTCCCAAAATATGGTAGCAATTCTGTGAAGATTCTGGCGCAAAAGATTGAGGGGCTCAGGTGGATATTTTCCTGCCACTTCTTTCCTCTACATCTGGGTAAAACGTAGTCTTACAAGAAAGCTCCTGACTACACTAGGAGGGTAGATTCGTTGGGATAAGTTCCAGTCCAAGACTTAAGGTATATCTAGACTGCATGGCTATTTCGGGATACCAGAGGTATCCAAAAATAGCTACCCTGCATCTACACAAGCTGCTCGGTATTTCATATTTTTCAAAATAACGGGCACGTTATTTCACCATCCTGGTAAACCTCATTGCACGAGGGATAAGGGATTTGTTGAAATAGCGAGTTATTTTGAAATAAGATATGCAATTTGCGCTACATAAATTGCATATCTTACTTTGAGTTTAGGGTGCTGTGTAGACGCACCCTTAATGTATCCAGAGAAGGGCTGGGCAAATACCGTCCCGCAGGCTGGATACCATCCACAAGGGCTAGCTCCTGGTGAGTTGCCACCACTATATTTACCCATGCCTCTGCAGGTATGGAGGACTGAAGCTCCTGTTGACCACAGATCACTGTTCTCAGCCAATGGAAGCTGTGGGAAACAGTGTCCCAGTCTGCACTGCTTCTTGCAGCTCCCATTGACCAGGAATTGTGATCCACGGCCCATGGGAGCTGCAATTGCCAGCACCCGTGAAGGCATAGGTAAAGATAACAGCTAACCCTGGTGAACCACTGCCATTTTATTGCCCACCCAATCCAGAATAATTCCATTGATTGCAATTGAATTATTGTACTTTTGTATTGACATAATAGTGATCAGAATCTTGCTTTGTGTTCAGGCTTAACTGTGTGGTTTCCAAGCTTTCTGGCAATTATTTAGTTTCCCAGATCAAGAAGTCAGTTGTATAAGCCAGTGCCCTTCATTCGTTCAAGTAGGTTTACTCTAACCTGCAGTGTGGCCTTTATTAGCTTCAGAACCTAGCTTTACACAATACTTGAGTTTGGAGCAGCTCAGCCCCATCAAGAGATGAATGGGACGTGAGCAGCTGTGACACAATGTACTTAAACACAGTTTTATCAATACAGATCAAGAGGGAGTGCCTATTTTAACCATCACAAATCAGAACTGGTAAACACAACAGCTGTTTTGGGACCAGTAGCTTTAACCCTTAGCAGCGTTAATGTGTGCACATCCCAGGGAGTCTATAGATCCCCAAACGATATGCACTCTTTCCAAGGGAAGTCCATGAACTTCTACACTCAAGTTGGACTACTATACATGAATACTACTTAACTGGACTTACCTGTTTATTTTGGCCATGGATATATTTGATGGCTGCCTTTGGCTAAGTGACACCAAAGTAGGTGGATATTCTATTATGCCTCTTGCAACACTGAAACACTCAGGTTGGTATGAAAATCCACATTCCCTTAATCAAAGGTGAATACACGCAGGACAAACATAATTTTTTAGTATTCCCAAGCAGAAAGTGCATCTCCATCAACTAAAAACAATCACATTAACTACCTCTTGGTTAACTATGCATGCCCAGTGTTAATGACCTCTTTGTGCTAACACCCTCTTGTTAATCTGATCCATTTCAGAGGGCTCAGGTACCAGATAATGATGCACTTACGCGACCAGTCTTCTACCATAAGAGACATGATTTCTGTAGAAAGTCTTTACTCTCTACTGGTGAAGGTATGTTGTCAACAGACTTAGACTTGATAATATGCCAGTTCATATTATTGGACATGCCAAAACAATACTGACTGACAGGAAGACAAAATCCATGGACACTTGTAGTACTTAGAAGATATGCTGTACTGCAAAAGTTTTGGAAAGCCCCTGAGCTCCACCAGCGGCGTCAGAAGAGAACAGTCTGCAGACACTACATTGCAAGTGGATGGTGGTAGAAGACAGAGGTGAATACAACCAAGCTCCAGGGAAAAGGTGTGCGCTTTTTCCATGAATACTAGGCAACTAGGAAAAGGGCATAATCCTCATTATTGGTCAGCAATTAAACAGAAAGAGCCCTTCGAAGTGGTGCCAGGTAGAACAAAGGACACTGCCTATGTTCTTTGTGCCCAAGAGAAACACTTCGCTCAGGGGGACAAAAAGTCAATAGCAAGAGCACATTCTGACAGCAAGAGACCTCTCTGAGCCAAAGCCTGTAAATGCCAATGAGCGTACCAAAGAAAGTCCTCTTTCAGCAACAAATTTTCATGCTTTAATGACTGATGGGATGCACAGGGCCAGCAACTGGCAAAAGCTCTCTCATCATATTCTTCGCAAGGCTGCTGAATTGGGTTGCGTGATGCTATTACGGTATTGCACATGGGAATTCAAGGGGGGGATGACTTCTTCCTCCTTGCCGGTGCTAATGTGCTGCTCTGGCCCAGAATCTAAAATTGGTGCATGTTCACTCTAGGAAGCCATTTGTCTTCTGAGTCAGGGTTAAGCTCCCCAGCCATTGGCCTGTGAAAATGACACTGAGACTGCATTTCCACAACTGGAGAACCTAAATTTGAATTCTAAAGATCAAACACTTGAAGCCCTGAAAGATGAGTGATGTAAAAGTAGAAATGCTTCCAGACTCTTAAGACTTATTAAAAGATTGGAGATCATGGGTGAAAATCAAAGACAAAAAAAAATTGATATATTTTTGTTTATTATTGCTCTCAGAGGGCTTGGTAGTCAATTATACAAGCTATTTTCTATTAAACCAGAAGAAAATAGTGTAAAATATAAAATCTATGCTCTCAGTCCAAGCCACTTGCTCATCTTCATTAGAGACATTTACTGTAGCTATTTCCAATCGTGTTAATTTATACATACTCTGTATATATATATATTTATATATATAATTATATATTAAAAAACTATCTGAAGAGACAAAAGTTCAAAATGAAAATATTTTGCACTATTTGTGCAGTGTACTGTGCACTGTTGTACAATTCAGTTTTCCAAATTGTTACCAATATGTTTGCTTAGAATAGTAAAAATTAAGCAAATGATAATATATTTACTACACTTTCAAAAAACAAAGCACGACCAATATGTTATGATAAGAAAATAAAATACATTAAACATGTGCTTATTCTCCCCTTGATGTACATGCACTAATCCCATTAACCCTAATTAGGAGTTGCATGCACTAAGAGGAGACAAGACCTCTTTAAAAAGAAAGGATTTTTAATCTTTTCCCGTGCCTAGTGCCCAACCCCTCCCCCCACTAAGAAAGGGGACATGTTTGTTAAATTCTGGTAGTGTCTACCAGTACCAAGGCCCCTGCTCGCAGGTAACTGCAAAGTACAACCAGTGGTCTTCCTGCTTTGCTCTCGTTACCAAAGCAAGTGCAATTTAAGTATGTTGAACATCATCTTCAGAAAGCAAGTATACAGCATCTGTTAAGTCTTCCTAACAAGCAAGCATTGCAGCAATTACTCCTTCGCCTTCCCTCTCCCCAAAAGCAAACCCACCTGTTTTGGTCCTCTGGTTAGAAAACATCAAAGAAAACCAGGGACTTTGCTTTAGCAGCATTCAGAATTTTAACTATTTAAAAAAAAAAAAAAAAAAAGCACAAAAATGCCTGGTAAGAAAACACATAATCATGGCTATATTCTGCCACTCAGAAACCAGTGTTCAGCTTTCACCGAAGTTAAGAAAAGTTGTGCACCCATTTTTCTCTCTGAGGAAGAATGGCAATACTAACACAGGAGCTGAGAGTGCAATGCTTAACTGGGGATGGCTCTAACAAAAGACGTAGATGCCATAAGACAATCTGAAAATTCTCGTATTAAAAATCATCCCAAGTGAACAGCCAGGTACATGAGAAAGTATTGATAAACAATCCCAAATGCAGCATTTCAGTAAGCTAGGAAATTACTCTGAAGTTTGAAGTAAAAAGAAAATCCTTATGGTCAAATGACTGTGGGGGAATAGGTTAGAGTGAGAATGAAAAGGTGAAATTACACGTTTACCATTTGCTACCACATCAAAGAAAAATCATGTTTTAATGAGAACTGACTTTCACAAAATTGAAATAAAAATTCAAAAAGTTTGGGTTAAGACAGGAAGATGAAAGTTAACACAACATCATTTGAAACTTAAGATCAAATTCAGCCCTCATTTATACTTACTCTACTTCCTCCTCTGGAGTATAACTGAGTGCAGAATTTGGCCTTTAAATGTCAAGATAAGTGATTTCCACATATTTATGAATACCAACCTCAACACACATTCTACAGCCCTCTGCACAACCTTACAATATACATCTGGAAAGAAAAGGGTGTAGCCAAGGTTCTGATCTCCAGTGTTCAACAATAAGCCCAAAAGCCAAGTTATCAAAATTGTAGATATTAAACCCCCCGGAAGAAACCTCAACACCCATCTAATGTTTACACCTCGAACAACATGGCTCATCTAGTGATAAATCTCACATGAGTGTCCTACAATAGCCAGCTAAGAAAAGCAGCACAGACTATAGTCAGAATGTAGGGGATGGGATCCTGGCCCTTATGAAGTCAATGGCAAAACTCCTACTGGCTTCAGTGGGACCAGGATTTTGACCCCTAAACACTACCGCAGTGATACTCAGACTGAGCGCAAGCCACAAGTGGCTCTTACTGTGTCTTCTGCAGTGTGATTTAATCATTAACCAATCAGGATGTTTTTACTATGTTATTAATCAATAGTGGTTGGCAAAAATACTTGATCAATCATTTTGCTGTGAAAATAATGCATACACACAATATTTCCCATCATACTATTTAAATATGAATGTGCAGTATTATAGTGAATGAAACAATGAATTTACACTACTGTGGCACTTCTTGGGTAAGGTAAGCTAATTTGATTCCTGAATCACTGAAATCTGAGTATCACTGCATGAAAGACACTAATAGTAACTTTTCTTTCGTACATTGCTGCAGACAAAAAAGAATGATCCTTTCCCAGGACTTCGGTGCTGGTTTATGCTGATTTTCACAGTAGACTGCTGTTGGGGACAACCAGGGGGACTTTGGTAATGACAAACATGAACAGAAGGAAGAAACTTCAGTACAATTGAGTAAATAGCCTTCTTTACACTGGACCAAATCTCAGAGCTTACCATTCACTTAAAAAAGCAAAGCAAACCAAAACAGATCCAAAACATGTTAAATATGAAACAAGGCCCACATTGCTCAAACCACCGAAGTGGTGTATAGAAGCTTTAACGGAGCCTTGACCCAACAGATGGGGGAGGAGGGAGAAGTCCTTTAAACTGTATTAATACTAGTGAATCTGATGTACAGTATGTGCTTATCAATACGGTATCACTTCCTTCAAAATTCCATTATCCATTTTCTTGTGGTACAGAAAAGATATGATGTTGCCTGAAAATAAAAAATGTATACAAATATGATATTGTCTGTAGTCATGATAAAATGGCCTTTCCAAATGGCTTTCACCCAAGAAACTGCTGTCGGTGAATTTAAGATGGACTGTGTTTCCTGGAGCATACTCAGCACTGATGCTGGGAAAACAACATATATTAAATTGGCTTTAGCAAGAGGAAACATTCAATGGCTCATACTGCAAAGTGAGTGTCAGATTCTTGAAGGAGAAACCAGTGTGACTGGTTGCCTTGAGGAAGTAGGTAGCTGTGTCCAATATTTCTCGGCCCCACTGCAAAGCAAAAAGTTACCATTTTTTAGCCCCCGAATTCTACCCCAAGTTTGAATACAGTGGTCCTTAGACAAAAAGCTGATGTTTTCTCTTCTCTTGATTCTTCCAATGTCTTCACTCTTGGCTCAAGTATTATTCATTAATATTAGTCATCAGTTAATAAGAAAAAGATAGTTTCTAAGTGGTTCTTTTAATGAAGTTAATTTGATACCATAGTCTGGTTATATGTGCTGTGCTGCAACTGTGAGTTATTCCTTCTTCTTGAATTCTTGGTTGCCATAGCTGGAGCCTTTTTCTATTTCAGTTACTCCTATCAGTCTACGAACTCCAAAGGAAGCTTTAAAATATAATACAGACATTGAAGGTGTATTACAATTGATTTAATGATAAATCTCACACACAGATGATACTAGATGGGCCACGGGGATTGGCTACAGAAGTCACAGTCTGAGCAATCAGTAGCGACTCTGGGCCATACACTGTCTCCAATCTGTGTATGCAGCTTCCACTGACCGAAGCTTTGGATTAAGTACAAGTGCCAAGTCATTAGACCATAGGGCAGTCCAGATTTAAAGAATCAATACAAGTGTAATGAGTGCACATTTGTTAAAAGAAGCTCTACTGATGGCTCTGGAAGCTGACATCTTCAGTTAACCATAAAGCATACTCAATCAGTATGGGCAACATCAGTGAAAATGTCTTCACATTGCCCAGCAAATGTGTTTTGCAACTCATGAATGGGCTGTGTGAATATGAATTAGCATATTATATCTTACTTAAGAAATAAGAGACAAACCTGTTTGAAATTAAGGCTTTTGCAATAATTGTTTTTCTACACAAAAATGGAAATCTACGTATCTTCTCCCAAATTTTCATCCAAAATACCAGCTTTCTCCAAGTATCGGTAATAGCAACCGTGGGCTACGTCTGAACTACACCCCTCTGTTGGATGTAAATTAGATGTATCGAAAGTGCAAATGAAGCCGGGATTTAAATATCCCGTGCTTCATTTGCATAATGGCGGCCGCCGCTTTTTTTCGAAACGGGGCTTTTCGAAAAAAACCCAGCAGTTTAGACGGGGCATTTTCAACAGAAATGCCCTGTTTCGAAAGATCTTGTACTCATTTTTTTGAGGAGTACAGGATCTTTCAAAATGGGGCATTTCTGTCGAAAATGCCCCGTCTAAACTGCTGGGTTTTTTTCGAAAAGCCCCGTTTCGAAAAAAAGCAGCGGCCGCCATTATGCAAATGAAGCACGGGATATTTAAATCCCGGCTTCATTTGCACTTTTGATACATCTAATTTACATCCCTCTGCTGACAAAGGGGTGTAGTTTAGACATAGCCATATATACAGCCCTGCAAATCTGTGGATATCCACTTTATATCTGTAGGTGCCCATGGCTCATTTTTGCAGATGTGGTTGTGGATATACATTTTTTTATCTAGAACCTTGAACATTTGTGGATATCTGCTTCCCATCTGCAGATGTGAACATGGATATCCATGGTTCTTTTATGCAGATGTGGATATAAATTTTGTATCGAGAACCCTGCAAATCTGCAGATATCCGATTTATATCCATGAGTATCTGCATCCACAAATGTGGGTATCGGCAGCTCACTTTTGCGGATACATATGCAGATGCGAATACAAATATTGTACCACAGGGCTCTAACCGTACACAACATTTATCAAAGTTAATGACCACTATTGCATCATACTGTGCTTTGGCAGCATCTCCCTCTTCTCTATAACTTTCATTACCTGCTCCAACAAATCCCAGGAATGCGAGAATAAGAAGGGGTGAGCCACTTGAAAAAATTCCAAAACCAAATGTGAAGAGAGGAGAGAGCAGAACAGTAGCCCAGAATAGAAAGTTTAGTAGAGTCCATGGTCTTCTAGGAGGTTTAAACTGACGGCCGGGAAATATGCCTTCCTGATTATACATCTCTTGTAAAGCATCCTGTGGGAGAGACAAAGAGAAGGAGAAAGGAGGGAAAGAAAGTTCATAACTCAGGAATGTTAGGTTTTGCATGTATACTTCCCAGACTGTATAATTCCATGATGCCATAAAGGCCCACATCTGTGGCGAACAGTATTAGAATCTATGGGAGGAATTTTTATTTTCTGTGGCCTGTTTGGCATTCCCTTATGCTGCAATTACCATCAGTTAATACTATAAACAAACATTTTGAACACTATTTAAAAATAAACAGAGACTAACAAAAACCAAATGTTGTCACTTTCCATCCACCACCTTACTCACCAGCCCTAGCTGTGAATATGTTCAGACTTCTGAGACGATTTAGCCCCAGAGAACGACTCAGAGACTTTCCAGTCCTGTGCAAGTTATTTCTCTATTGCTTCTCTTTTCTATTTTTACTAGAGCCAGGAATCATCTATAGGAGGAACAGCAGCAAAATGCTCCACGTAGAGTCAACAGAGTGAGGCAATGCACAAGCTGACTGGGAGGGACAGCACTTCCTTGCAACATGAAGATACTAGGACTTGAGTCTTCATAGGAAGGCTCAATCCTGTAGCTATAACTGTAGAACTTCAATATGCCGTGAACTAAGTCTGCCTGCGAGTCTATTTGTTCAGAAACTCCAACTAAACGGTAAGAGTGAGGGCCACCACATTTGCTATGCAGCTTCCTCTCCTTGTAACATAAAGCAAGGCCAGGGTTTGCTCGTGCCTGGAGAATCAGAAGCTCTGGGGGGAAAAGGACAGTTTTTCATAACATGCAAAAGGAGAGGCTGCTGTTTGGAGGGACGCAATATGAGAGCATCCACTGGAGCCAGCTGTACCACCAAGGGAGTGGTCAGCAGGGCTGGGGATCCTCCATCCCCAGCACAAGAGGTAAGAAGTCCCCCCTCTCCTGGCCGTTGGCTGCAGCCCTCAGCCCCGTCCTGACAGGCTGCAGCCCATGGGGAGTGCTGCTGCAGGCTGTGGGCAGGCCCCAGAACCTGCTCCTTCCCCCACATCCATGCAGAGAACCTAAGCTTGGAACTTAGTGCCCCCTGATCCTGCCCTGCCAACAGCATGCAGGCCGCGGGGAGGTCCTGGAGGCTTGGATTGGTCTCTGAAGCCTGCAGGTCATTGGAGGCTGCGGCTGGGGCTGAGAGAGCGAGAGAGAGGTGCGTTTAGGTGTAATCCCACAGTGTTTCCCTTCAAACCACAGCCACCATCCTGTGGCCAAGGAGTAATGGATGGGGCTCCTTTCAGAGCCTGCCAATACAGCTCCTTAAATCAATCTAAGGAATAGCTGACAAGTTACACACAAGGCTACCATTTCCTCTGTCCCTCCAGGGGAGCAGTGTGCATTGCTTAGTTCTAGACATGCTGCTCTTTAGACTGTTACTTTATGACAGATCTGAAAGAAAAAAAAAGTCATTTACCTTTTCCTGGTACAGTTTATGAAGCCAGTTTGCAGCTTCCTTTTCATCTACAGGGATATCTTCAAGAGGAAATCTCCTGGTTTATTAAAGAGATTTTAAAAAAAAAGTCATAAAAGAAAATCCAAATAATTTATTTTACTTAAGGCCTTGTCTAATGAAGAACTCTGCAATTCAATATATAGCAAATATTGTCAAAAGATTTGGAACTACCAAACTCATACAATGCAAATAAGAGTCAAAGCAGCTTTAACAGAAACCATGCCTCCAAGTCCCCCTTGGAAATATGCATCCATGAAACAGCAGAATATACAACTACTTCCTACCAGTTTCAGTGTCCCTCAGAAATACAATGTATTTTCTATTCAAGTGTTACTGCACCTGCAATGTAGTTATTAATGGCTGAATTCAAGCAAGCTCTTGTTTATATTTTGATGACTAGAACCAGTGAACAAACAGGAAAATTATTCACAAAAATTTTTCATAGTGAAAAAATTATTTTTTGGGCTTGAAAAATAAAAAATTTGGAAAATTGCAACCAGCTCTACGGATATGGTTTTCTCTTCATATCTCCCTCTCTAGTGCCAAACTACTCATTTCCCTCTCAATCACCAGCTTGTAAATTACTTCCCACTGTAGAGGGAGTTGCTGGCTTTGCAATATATAGAGACTCTTTGCAAGATTCAATTCACAAAAGTCAAAACCTGCAAGGATCACTCAACCCGAATTACGTAGCATCTTTTGGAGGGACAATAATAATCTGATTCTGTGATTGTCTGGGCAAACAGAAAAAAGACATTGGTGGGGGAAGAAATATCAGTGAGATAATCATTGACCAGGTCAGCAGTTCATACACATAGCACAACAATCTGGTAAAACACAAATGGTCCCCCAAAAATGTTTCCCAGTGCTGTGAAAGACAGACAATGCATTCCAGATTCCAGGGCAATGTCTGAGGGGGCACCCACCCCCAGACACTATGGGTGGGGGGTGGGGGGAGAGAAGGGGCCAGCCAGTAGGGCCAGTTTCTCTGGGTGTCCAGATGAGAACAGTGGTAGGGCCTGAGGCCTACAGGAGAGGTCAATCCCCCTGCATGCACCAGCAGTGGCAGAGGAAGTGAACGTGGCCTCAGCTCACTCTGCTCCCCTGACGTGTTGCTTAGAGGGGCGGACTGCCCCAGCACTCACCAGTGGGAAGTGGAGCGATGTGGCCACGGGAGGAGAGCGAGCTGGAGCCATGTTGCTCCACTCCCCCTGCTGCTGCTGGTGAGTTTGGGAGGGTGTGGACCCCTGCTGCCAGCACTGGCTCCACTGGTCCTGTGGGGAGGAGTTTGGGGGAAGAGGTGGAGTGGAACAAGGACAGAACAGGTTACCCTTACCCTTCCCCAGGCTTGGGAGGGAGAGCAGGAGAGGGGGAATGCAGTCACTTGGCTGTCACCAGTCAACCTGGAGTGGGACACATGGCCCTATGCTTAATTTTATGTGGTCTGTGGCAAGTCTCAGTGGTCACCCTGAGGGGATGGAGTTGCAAGCACTGGCTCACCTTGCCATGGGTGGGAAGCCCTGAGCCTTGGCACTTCCCAAGCAGGTGAGTTGAATATTTTATATTTCTCTTTAAATAAAAACCGCTAAACTTAATTGCTTTTTACTTGTGTGTAGCCTGGGATTAATTTTTTCCTGTGGCTGATAGAAAAAAAGGTCCTCCGCCCCAGTTCTAAATGCTTAAATTAGTAACCACACTTTTTGAGAATAGCTTTACAAAGAAGGATTGGCAGCATTAATAAAAAGCCTCATTTGCTGAAAGTTCTCTTTCAAAGTTATCACTGCACTGAAATTGCCACTAGAGGGTACTTGTAGCAAGGCCATTGTGATGATTTAGGAGGATTATTTTAATTCACTATTGTTCATTATGAATGAAGATCTGCAGTGTGTGCAAATAAGCTTGGCCACTCATCTCAATGCAGAACACAGCATCCCCTTATGCTCAAATCCTGAGCTCACAGGGCTTTCTTTCTTTGATCTAAGTCAGGCATGTCCAAAGTCCGGCCCGCGGGCCAATTGCGGCCCGTGTTCCGGTTTAATACGGCCCCCACAGGTAATTTGGCAATATCTATCTTTTATGGCCCCCAACGAATCCATATGTATTGAGATGAATACATTGTAAAATCTCAGTTAATGTCAGTTGGTCTAAATCAGTTATAAATATATTTGGACACAACATGTATACTTGGTATTATGTTCCTGTTCATATTTTTTGAACTTAAAAGTTGACAGACAACCTTTATTACCAATAATATGTAATGTACTTTACAATGTTCCTGACATATATTTCAGCTTCCTGGATTTTTTTTTCATCTGGCCTTCAGATATGAAAGGCAGAGTGATTTAACACCTGTTTGATTTGTCATCCATGTGACGAAATGAAAAGTATGCCGTTTGCAATAAACTTTGCATAAAATAGTTAATTTGCATTTAATTTTAATGGTTCAAAGAATGTCAGGCAAAATGGTCGGCCCTCACGCATGTTCACTTCATCAAATCTGGCCCTCTTTGAAAAAAGTTTGGACACCCCTGATCTAAATCAAGCCTGCAGGCTCATCAATGATATTATATGTTTCAGTTTGTAGTTGGGAGTACAGAAACATACAGCTGTAATAGGGAAATATATACTGCCTTCACCCTACCAGTGAGAGATCACCATATTATACTTGTGTTTAAGGTCTGGGAAAATTATAATCAGTTTTGTATGTCCCTATTGCAAAATTATAGGAAGATCCCATCACCAGAAAAGTTGTTTCTCCAATTGGGATTAACCTCCTATTCCCGCAGGCAAGCTTAAAAACGGCAGGTTCAAACACAGTCAAGAGTCTTGAGAAGGCACTTTCAACCCTACAAATATATATTTGTTTTAAATCAGACAAATAATTTAATAACTGGGCACAATTTGTCAGGTAAACTCACCTACCACTAATACTCCAGACTCTTCTATAAGGTTGGCTGAAAGCCATTGGTTTTTATCTTTCCTTTTGCACCATCAAACCACACCACCTGACGTCTCATTTAGCAAAGCAAAACGTATTTGGTGGATGAAACTGTTGTTTCAGTGCACAAATATCCAACTATTTGGTTGTGCAAGTTTACGCACGTCTACTTTGACATGTTGTGAGCACTTACAATTGTCTAGTGAAATTATGCTCTTCACGTGTGCAATACATAATTATTTCTAGTTTGTAATTGTTTCTCTACTTCGCAAATCACACAATCCTCATTGGGAATATGGACATGGCAAGTAGAAGAGTTCAAATAAAAGCAGTTTGAGTTATCCAACTGAAAAAACAAAACAAAACAAAAAAAACCCAACAACCTGGAAAATGTCCTGAAGGCATTTCTCAATGTATGCCTTTCCCTTCTCCATCCCTGGATAATTCCCCAAATCAGCAAATGGAATGTACCAGGAGAGAGAATCTTGGGGAATATTACATAAGCACCTGAGAACAGGACTGGAACAGAAGTTCCTCCACAACAACAGCTAACGTTTCACCTGCTTCTAGGCTAGCAGCTCTTGCTCTACATTTTACAAAATTGCTGCTGCTATCTCGCAATGTTGAGGATCTATGTGAGGTGTCCATGAAGTTCTCCCCAATAGGATTCAATACATTATACAACCACTCGTGTAAAAAATAACAAACTGGGCCAATAGTGCAGTGGTAGCAATTGCAATGCCCAGAGGAGAAAAAAAAAAAAAAAAAAAAAGAGAATGTCCTCTGGTTGTTCAACAGTAAACTATCATAGTTGGGCAGTATTTCATAAATGTAGGGCATGCTCCCAGGGAGGGGGCACAAAGGACAAGAGGTGGGGAAGGTCTGGACTAGATGACCTCTAGAGGTCCCTTCCAGACCTATGATTCTTTGAAAGGAGGGGATGGAGCTCTCAGTTTAAAGTTTTTTTGTAAAAAAAGGAAGTCTTTTATTCTTTCAAATTGGGAAGAAAACCTTCAAAGCTGAAGGTAACAGACACAGGCAAACCTGTCAAGCTAATAGAAGGCCTGAAACAATAGCTGTGAAGACAGACTGCTGATTTATTTCTACGGGTAATAACTCAAGATGGTAACGAACAAAGTATCTGCAGTGTTGTTGTAGCCATTGGTCCCAGGATATGAGACAAAGTGGATGAGATAATATATTTTATGGGACCAATTTCTGTTCTTGGCAGTGACAAGATTTTGAGCATCAGAGAACTCTTCTTCTGGCCCAGGAGAAGGAAACTGGAGTGCCCAAACTTAATATGAGAAAGAACAGATTGTTAAGCATAAGGGATTTACAAGCTTTGTAGGACAGTTGTTCCCAACCGTCAGTCCGCAGACCGGTGCCGGTCTATGAACCACTGGCTGCTGGGCCACAGTAAGCTACAGCATGGGGGGTGTCATGCTAGGACCCACCGGCAGTGGGAAAGGGTTCTGGGGGCCAGGGCCGGGCAGGGGCTTTAGCGCAGCAAGTGTTGCACTAGGACCCAGCAGTAGGAGCTGGGGAAAGTGATCGATGTCTCAGGCCTGGCAGCAGGAAGCGGACTGCAGCCGCTGCTTGTGGAGACTCTGGGCCCAGGCTCCAGGCTGGATCCCGGAGCCCCAGCGGGGACTGCTGTGGGGCCCCTGGAGCCTGGGCTGCAACTGGGAGGGAGAAGCTACAGCAGGGCCAGTCCCACTGCTCCCCAGGAGCCTCTCCCCAGGGAACCTCCTGGCCAGTCCCAGCTCCTGAGTGGGTAGCACTTGGGGGGCAGGTAAGAGATACTTCCCTCCCCTCCCTGGTGCCCCAGGGCTGCAGGGGGAAGGTTTGACCCTGGGCTGCTCCCAGCAAAGCTGGCTGCAATCCCTGCCTGGGACCCAGGGAAGCTGCCACCAGCTCCCAGCATGTGCAGGGTGGGGGGAGCCAGCCCTGGTGGGGTCAGGATGTTGAAGAGGGGCAGGTGCAGATCAAGGGGAATAGGAATGTGTGAGGTGGGGGCAGGGGTGGGATGCAGGAGGCACTGAAGGGAGGTTGGGGGGGATTCAGGGGAGACTTATGGGGCGGATGGGAGGGGAACTCTGAGGGAAGGGTCACAAGGAGGGAAAGCGGGGAGAAGAGGCTGTGGGGAGACTGTGGGAGCAGGAGCAGCCTGGCCGGGGAAGGCAGAGACACAGAGCAGGGGTTGTACCGAAGGAGACAGGGGAGATACAATGGCAGCTCCCCCACCCCATGGGACAGGAGGGGGGTTAGGGCAGAGGTGACTGGTGGCAGCACTTGAGGGCACCAGCTTCTATGCCCCTGACAAAATTTCAGTTGCTACATAGGGTGCCTCTGTGGATGCTCCTCCTTGCGCCCCTCCCTCTGCAGGCACCAGTCGCCTCTGGGAGGGGCTGCGCCACCCAACAGCCAGAGGGGAATTCTTTCTGTGAAGTGTTTTTTAGTGTTGTAGATAGCTGCAAAGTCTCATCGTTATGACATGTATAGTGTGCATACAGATTCAATGTAAAATAACATGTGACCTCTTAACGTTAATTACCATAATGAATATGCAAATAAAATGTTACCAGTCGGCCAAAAGTTTGTGAATGGGTTTGCTGATCCACTGTATAAAAACGGTTGGGAACTACCCTTGTAGGAGACAACTTAAAAAGAAGCGAGCAATCAACATCTCTGCAGTCATAGAACAATGGAGGATTAGTAGGCAGCAGGATATGTTACACACTGTAATGGGCCATAGAACCACCAGCATGTCTGTTACATCCATGTTTTTAGTGCCTAGCAGATGTCCCAGGCTCACCCTTTGAAGACGATGTGCAGGTTTCCTTTGAGGAAAAGGACCGAGAGATCAGATATGGAGTGAAAAGTGTTCACCTGTGGGTAACGGGGGATTGCCGTCTTTCCATGTTTTGGTGTGAATTCATTCAAGATTAACATTGTGAATCAGTACTAATCAAAATCATGTAAGAAAAAAGAGGAGTGATCATACTATGCAGATCTACACAATCCATTAGGAGAGGCTGCTCATTTTTGGTGACCCGTTAACCCCACATGGCAGAGACAGCATGATTAGTAACATTTTCCTGATTCTGGATTCTCGCAGTGGTCATGCCCACTCTTTAAAAGTTCTACCTAGTTTTTTTTCTGTCCTGCTATGTGATGGCTGGTGACATGGGCTCTTGAAAATTGGACTATCCTCAGGGCATGCAAAGGAACCTCCTCAAGGGATTCGGTGATGAATGACATTTTCCTACCAGTTTAGTTCAAACTCAAATCTTGTGCATCTCACTTCCATCATTATATGCTCACCTTACACACATATCTGCTTCATATTTCTTTCCGTAAAGGATTCCTAATAATGATGGGTTTTTGTTTCCTCTGAAGTTTAGTGTTACATCGTACACTGCTGAAACTGTTGAAAGAAAACATAACCGTTAACCTCGGTATCCATAGCATCGAATTTGTCATAGTTCAAGCTCTAACAGAAACAAACCCCGATGCAAACACTGTTTTACTAATACCACTTGGCAAAACATTTCAAAACCCACAGGTTTTATTTACCCAGATGTCTTCCTTAACAATCTAAACTATGGCAGAGAACATGCATACATCCCACAGGAATGGAGTGAGAGCTGATTAATTATGCAATGTTTGCATATTGCCACTTTAAAGATGGAAAGTATTAATTCTTGCAAATTAAAACTAGAACAAATTAATACGTTTTTAGGAAATGAAGTCTAGTGCTTCTACTTAATCTTGATATCATCTAAGGGCCATAATAAATCTGAATTATCACTCACAGAACGCAATGAATATACTGAACTATGGCACATAACACACATTACAAGTAAGATTTAGAACAAAATGGATCGCCCATACCTGTTCCCCTGAGACACTGGACAGCAGTGGTGAAACCTTTGGTTCTGGGCAACAGATGATATTTCAATTTAGGCAACCCTTTGGATTCAGCCACTTCCATACTAATACGATGCTTGGTTTCTGTAAAACGAGTTCCTTCACAATATAGGAGAAACTAGCATGCAAACGAGAAAAAAAACAAGGGTATTTGTTAAGAAGAAATTACTGTGTAGCACAGATCTAGAGCGCTTATAATATAGATGGATGGACTGTCACACACAATTTCCTCCTTTGTTCTTTTAGATATGCTCCAGAGCCATCCTGGAACTCTTCAGTGGCATAAGTGAATAGAATAGATAATATTATTTGAGAATTACAACAAGCAGTTTGCTGAATAATATCTGTTTCCAGAACATACCGGAACACATATGCAAATATTCAGAGACGCAACTGAATTTAAAATGTCTTTTTGAATATTCGTTTATTTATTTTCTAGTAAAGCAAATCAATTACACATATACACATATGTACACATGCCCCCCTTAATTCCACGTGAAACATTTCTTTCTTTAAAAATCACAGGAATACTCAAATATATATGAACATGACTTCAGCTTCAAGTTCCAGGCTCAGCTACAGTAAACATTATTTCCAGTACTAAATAAAAGAAATTATCTTCTCTGCTATAAAAATGTAGATCATAGATTGGTAGGACTGGAAGGGACCTTAGGAAATCATCTATTCCAGTCCCAGGCACTCATGGCAGGACTAAATATTATGCAGACCATCCTTGACAGGTGTTTGTCTAATCTGCTTTTACAAATCCCTAATAATGGAGATTCCACAACCTCTCTAGAAAGTTAACCTGACAGTCAGGAAGTTTTTACTAATGTCCAACCTAAACCTCCCATGCTGCAATTTAAGCCTATCGCTTCTTGTTCTATCCTCAGAGTTAACAACGACTATTTTTCTCCTTCCTCCTTATAACAACCTTTCACATGCTTGAAAACTTATGTCTTCTCCCAGTCTTCTCCAGACTAAACAAACCCAATTTTTTTAGGTCATGTTTTCTAGATTTTAAATAATTTTTGTTGATCTTCTCTGAACTTTCTCCAATTTGTCCATATCTTTCCTGAATTGTGGTATTCAGAACCGGATACAAAACTCCATTTGAGGCCTAATCAGTGTGGAGCAGAGCAGAAGAAGTACATCTCATGGCTTGCTTACAACAGTCCTGATACTACATTGCAGAATGATGCAACGTAGCATCATTTTTTGCAGCATTATTACTCTGTAAACAGTAAAAAAAACAAAAAAACAAAAACAACCCAATACTTTTGCAATTGTTCACTCATATTTATCTTGTGATCCTATGAACCTTAGATCCCTTTCCAAAGTACTCATTTTTTAGCAGTCATCTCATTTTCTGTGTGTGCAACAGACTGTCCCTTCCTCAGTGGAGTACTTTGCATTTGTCCTTATTGAATTACATCCTATTGACTCTAGCCCATTTCTCCAATTTGTCCAGATCATTTTGAATTTTAAGCTTATTTTCTAAAGTACTTGCAACCCTTCCCTGTTTGGTACTCTCTGTAAACTTTGCAAGTGTATTCTCTATGCCATCTAACCTAGTGATGAAACTATTAAATAGACCCAAATCCAGAACTGATCCCTGCGGGACCCCCCCACTTGATATGCCCTACCCACTTGACTATGGACCACTGATAATTACTGTCTAGGAATGGTTTCTCAACCAGTTAGGCATCCACCTTACAGCAGCTCCATTATCTGTCTAAGTACTGAAGTTTAAGCTGACTGGTCTGTAATTCCCTGGCTTGTCCTTATTTCCCTTTTTAGAGATGGGCACTATATTTTCCCTTTGCCAGTCCTCTGGAATCTCTTCCATGAGTTTTAATGATAATAGCTAATGGCTCAAATACCTCCTCAATCAGCTCCTGGAGTATTCTAGGATGTACTTCAACAGGCCCTGGTCTCTTGAAATAATCTAACTTGTCAAAGTAATTTTTCACTGGCATTCACTATGTGAGATGTCCAATCTCTACTAACCTTTTTGTTGAAAAATGAAACAAAAACAAAAAAAGTGATTAAGCATCTTGGCCATTTCCATATTTTCTGTTCTCATTCTCCCCTCCCTGCAGTGAGCAACGGACCTACCCTGTCCTTCCTCCTGCTTCTAATGTGTTTGCAGAGTGTTTTCTTGTTGCCCTTTATGTCTCTGGCTACTTTAATTTCATTTTGTGCCTTGGCCTTTCTAATTTTGTCATGACATACTTGTATGTATTTATATTAATCCTTTGTCATTTGACCTTGTTTCTACTTTTTGTAGGTTTTTTTTTTTTTTAAGTTCAGATCATTGGCGATCTGAAGTCAAGGTGGTCTCTTGCTGTGCTTCCTATCTTGCTATGTAAATCTTATTAAAGTGATTGGACCTCCTCGGTCCGGCATCCTCAGGAACAGAACTCGTCCCAGATGAAGGGTTTTGCAGGACCAGGAGAGGTCTTCCTGTCCCCCACAGCCACCGGCCCCTCAAAGCTCTGGCTTTGCTACTGGCCGGAGGGAAGGTATGCTCCCCCTCCTGCTGCTGGACCTGCTGTTACACGCGGGGCTTTCCGGCCCGCAGAACACCTGGCCACTGGCCTCCACCAGGACTCTCTGGTCCTGCAACATCTGTGCCGGACCATAGATGTTACTGGACCAGAGTGTCCTGGATAATTACAGGTTCAACCTGTATTACATACAAAAAAGCTATGTTAAATGAATGCTGAGTTTGCAAAGTCAAGTACTTCAAAATCAGGAAATGCCAGAACGAATGTTATTCATGCAACATTAATTTAATACCATCAAAATTATGATTTATGTTGATTTTTGTCAGACATAGCATGTGAGATATCTGAGGCAGTGCCAGCAACAGAAAAATTCAGCTGAACCCCCTCAGCAATTCCATCCCATGAAACCATACTGACCAACTGAACTGTCAGGATGGTTGGAATCTAGGACTGTTAGCTGTGTAGCACAGACCTCTACCACTTGAGCTAAAAGAATGAGTGGTAGCAGTAGCAGGCTGTTATTCTATATGTGGGCCAGGCTTTAGAAAGCAACATGAGACATACTTTGCTGTGGCTTACTTAGTTATGTATACATATTGGAGAAGTTTTGGGAAACAAGAATGCTGGTGTCCATTTCTGTCTCTGGGGGAAACAGGAACTCGAGTTTCTAGGTCTTGCTCTGGAGAGAGTGTGGTTGAGTAGTTATAGAAAGCAAAGCCAAGAATATATATCTACTCCATTCGCTCTGAATTACAGTGTGGCCAAAAAGATGAAACGTGTTATGTTAAAAACCTAACACAAATTCCAAACTCTGCCAGATGTGACATTGTGCAATTTCTCAGTTGCTTTATTTGTGAAAATTCAAATGCTATTTGCTTACTCCTTAGGGGGGATGAGGCCTTCCTCGATCATAAGTGCTCTGAAAGTCACATCAACACTGGAAGTTAGAGCAGAGACTACATTACCATTTCCTCATAGCTCCCCCAAACAACAGCACCTTCCCCCAACCAAAGGGGAGAGGCGTAGCTGCTACTGGTGTAGACTCTAGCTCTGTGTCTGCCGTTTAGGAGGCTTAGCGGAGGTGGAAGCACGCTCTTTGAAGATGAAATATTCAAAGATTTTACTAGACTCTGGCAGGCTTTACTAAGCATGTGCTCCGGGACGATACAATTCTTATTAACTCTGGTGGATTTCATAGGGAATATAAAACACGTATTTCTGACCGTACACTAGCGCCTTTTCAAATTTCAAGTTATGCTGCAACATGGAAGCACTGGTGCAGAGGTTTTCAAACTATAGGTTGTGACCCAGTACTGGGTTGTGGAAGGTTAGGCACTGGGTCTCATTGCTACAGGGTTAACAGCTGACCAGTGGAGTGCTAAGGCAGGCTACCTGCCTGTCCTGACACTGTAGACTGTGCTGCACCCCAGAAGTGGCTGGCTGCAGATCTGGCTCTTAGATGGGGTTGGGGGGAAGAGTGCACAGGACTCCTTGCACTGCCTCTGCCCAGAGCACTAGCTTCATATTCCCATTGGCTGGGAATCTGTTGCCAGCTGCTACTGGGGTGCAGCACGGTCTGTGGTGCTGGGAGATGCTGGAAGCTTGTCTTAGCACCCCTGCTGCACCACTGACCAGGAGCTGCTCAAGGTAAGTCCCGCCCAGCCACCACCCTGGCACTCCTTAAAGCCAGAGCTTCCTCCTACCCTCCAAAGTTCTCATCCTCAGTCCCATCCCGGAACTCACACTCTGGTCAAATTATGTTGGGTAGCAGTCATCAATGCTTGTCTTTAACTGGGTCATGTGAAAAAAGTTTGAAAACCACTGTACTAGAGCTTTTGAAACAGGCAGTTTTATTTAATGTTATTTTTGTATTAACACTGGCAAAAACAAAGTTGCAGAGAGGTAGCCATGTTAGCCTGTAACTCAAAAAAATTAAACAATGCATGGTCCTGTAGCATCTTAGTGGCTACGTCTAGACTGGCATGATTTTCCGCAAATGCTTTTAACGGAAAAGTTTTCTGTTAAAAGCATTTGCGGAAAAGTGCGTCTAGATTGGCACGGATGCTTTTCCACAAAAGCACTTTTTGCGGAAAAGCGTCCGTGCCAATCTAGACGGGCTTTTCTGCAAAAAAGCCTCAATAGCCATTTTCGCAATCAGGGCTTTTTTGCGCAAAACAAATCTGAACTGTCTACACTGGCCCTTTTGTGCAAAAGCTTTGCGTAAAAGGACTTTTGCCTGAATGGGAGCAGCATAGTATTTCCGCAAGAAGCACTGATTTCAGACAGTAGGAAGTCAGTGTTCTTGAGGAAATTCAAGCAGCCAGTGTAGACAGCTGGCAAGTTTTTCCGCAAAAGTGGTTGCTTTTGCGGAAAAACTTGCCCGTCTAGACGCAGCCAACGTGTGTCTAGACTACATCCCTTTGCTGGCAGAGGGATGCAGATTAGACAGATCAAAATTGCTAATGAAGCGGGGTTTAAATATCCCGTGCTTCATTAGCATAAAAATGGCTGCCACTTTTTTTGGCACAGAGCTTTGTCAGAGAAAAGCAGTAGTCTAGAGGCTGATCTTTCGCAAAAAAAAGCCTTTTCCGATAGATCCTGTATACCTCGTTTTACGGGGCATAAGGGAGCTACCGGAAAAGGCTTTCTTTAGCGAAAGATCAGCCACTATACTGCCACTTTTCTCTGGCAAAGCTCCATGCTGAAAAAAGTGGTGGCCATTTTTATGCTAACGAAGCACGGGTTATTTAAATCCTCGCTTTATTAGCGATTTCGACCTGCCTAATCTGCATCCCTCTGCCGGCAGAGGGGTGCAGTCTAGACATACCCTTAGGCTGTGTCTACACTGGCATGAATTTCCGGAACTACTTAAAACGGAATACTATTCCGTTTTCAGTTTTTCCGGAAAAGGAGCATCTACATTGGCAGGCTGCTTTTCCGGAAAAGCCCCTTTTCCGGAAAAGCGTCTGTGGCCAATGTAGACGCGCTTTTCCGGAAAAGAGCCCCGATCGCCATTTTAGCGATCGGGGATTTTTTCTGGAAAAGACTACTGGGCTGTCTACACTGGCCCTTTTCCGGAACAGTGTTCCGGAATAAGGACTTATGCCTGAGCGGGAGCAGAATAGTTTTTCCGGAATAGTGGCTGATTTTGTAGAGTAGAGCATCATTGCTTTTCCGGAAATTCAAGGGCCAGTGTAGACAGCTCGCAGCTTATTCCGGAAAAGCGGCTGATTTTCTGGAATAAGTGGCCCAGTGTAGACACAGCCTTAGAGACTAACAAAAAACATAGATAGTATCATGAGCTTTTGGGGGCACAACCCACTTTCAACTGAAGAAGTGGGTTGTGCCCATGAAAGCTCATGATACCATCTATATTTTTTGGTTAGTCTCTAAGGTGCTACAGGACCATTTGTTGCTTAAGTTTTTTTTAAAAAACAAAGTCATTTTCACTAACCTCATTTGCAGAAACGACAACCATTTTCATTACAACATTCCAAAAATAATTCAGTCTGAGGCAGTGAGCAAGCATAGCCCAGATGGCTAAAGCACAGGAGAGTGCATTATAAGCCCCTGTTGGCAAACTATGAAGCCACCTTAACGGTAACGTCACCGTTAGCTCCACCTATAGAGGATAATCTTCAATAACAATTATCCTGGAGCTGGAGAGAATGCAGTTATCCTGAACAACTTTTCCCCTTTTCAGAAAAACCTTTTCTATCTGTGAATTTTATCAGATTATATAGCCACCAGACTAGTAGTTTAATTGACTACGTATTTTAGAGAGTTTGTATATCTGTCTATCTGTGTGGCCATCCATGGGTCTGTTTGTTCAAGAACTCCTAAACAGTCAGAACTAGGGCCACCCAATTTGATATGCAGCTTAAGAACATAACAGCAGCCATAGTGGGTCAGACCAAAGGTCCATCTAGCCCAGTTTCTTGTCTTCTGACAGTGGCCAATGTCAGATGCCACAGAGGGAGTGAATTTACCAGGGAATCAAGTGACCACTCTCCTGTCATCTATTTCCAGCCCCTGACAAACAGAGGCTAGGGACATCATTCCTACACATTCTGGCTAATATGTATGGATGGACCCAACTTCCTTGAATTTATCTAGTTCTTTTTTGAACCCTGATAAAGTCCTGGTCTTCACAACATCCTCTGGCAAGGAGTTCCACAGGTTGCCTGGCACTGCATGAAGAAAAACTTCCTGTTGTTTGTTTTAAACCTGTTATTTATTAATTTCATTTGGCGACCCCTAGTTCTTATGTTATGGGAGCAAGTAAATATTTTTTGCTGAGCTTTTCTGAACCTTTTCCAATGCCAATATAGCCTTTTTGAGATGAGGTGACCATATCTGTGCACAGTATTCAAGATGTGGGCGTACGATGGATTTATATAGAGGCAATAAGATATTCTCTGTCTTATTCTCAATCCCTTTTTTAATGATTCCTAAAATTGTTTACTTTTTTGACTGCTGCTGCACATTGAGTAGATGTTTTCAGAGAACTAGCGACAATGACTCCAAGATCGCTCTCTTGAGTAGTTATAGCTAAATTAGTCCCCATCATTTTGTATGTATAGTTGGGATTACTTTTTCCTATGTACATTATTTTGCATTTATCAACATTAAAATTCATTTGCTATTTTGTTGCCCAATGATGTAGTTTTGAGATCCTTTTGAAGTTCTTCAGTCTTCTTTGGTCTTTAACTATCTTGAGTAGTTTAGTATCATCTACAAATGTTACCACCCCACTGTTTACACATTTAAGCTTCCTCTTATAACTTAAAGCAAGGTCAGGGTTTGGTTGTGCCAGGACAAGGGATGTGCCCGGAATTCAATTGTCTCTCATAAAATGGAAAAGGAGTGTGGTAGGAAGGACAGTTATAATGATGAATGACTGGGGGGGGAGGGGGGGTGAAGGGTTGGAAGCAGAAGAGGAGCAAGGGGCCACAGATGGAGATTGGGACATCTATAATCCCACAGAGCTAGCATGGAGCCGGGGGCGGAGGAGGGGAAGACAGCTATCTACTGTGTATTTTAGAGAGTTTGTCTGTTTATCTACCTGATCAATCTGTAAGAATATGCAGATATATTCGCTTGCCTTTGAAGTTCACATCTCCTTTATATATATGACTCTGGATGCTCTGGGGCTGGAACACCCATGGAAAAAAATACCCCCCCCCCCCCCCCCCCCGGCTCTGCTCGCAGCAGCTGCAGATGCCATGGACAGGTACTTTTCACCTGGTCCTAACCAGCTGCGGTGAGAGAGGACTGGGGTAATCCTCGCTCACTGGGGCAGCCTGCATACTTGAACCCTTTAGCCCCCACCCCACTGCACCCCTCCCCAGAGCAATGATTTAAATGAAAAAAAAAAAAAAAACTTAAATTAAGGACCTGAGTAATGTGGCGTAAATCTTCTAGTTACTTTATAAAATATTTTAGAATATACTGGATATGAGAGGTGCTATGTAGAGCTAAAATCTTTTCTTTTAGAGGTGCTTGTTACTATTGGAGATAAAGTTTTGAACCCATGAAGGAACTTACTATAAACACCTATTAGCTTGCATTTGGAGACTGAAATGCATTGCACATGTTCTCAAACATGATGGAATTTATTTTTAAATAAAGGACTCGTGGATACTTTAGCTCAAAAATGTGAAGCCATGACGGAATCGTTCAGAATGTTATTTTTTTCCTGGTTTAATTATAATATTGTATTAGAATAATATACCCCACAAAACTGAGCTCAATGCCCTGTTAACACACACACGTCCACTTTTGCTCTAGCCAAGGGGTGCTCAACCTTGGCCCTGCCCCCACTCCACCCTTTCTCCCAAACCCTTCCCCTGTCTCTTCCTGCCCCATCTCTTTCTGCCCCTGCAGTCCTCCCACTCCCTTTCAGAGCCTCTAAACAGTGTGAAACAGCGGTTTTGTGGCAATGGGAAATGCTGAGAGGAAGGGGGTATAGTAGATCAGCAGGACTGCTAGGGGCAAGAAGTGTTGGTGCGAGCGGGATGGGGAGGGGAACATGGCTGCTGGTGGGTGCTGAGCAATTGCTAATTTTTCTACATGGGTGTTCCAGCCCCAGAGCACCCAGAAAGTTGGCGCCTATGGCTGGACATATATATAAATAAAAGAGATGTGCACTTTAAAGGCAAGTGGATATATCTGCATATTCTTGATGGTTGATCAAATAAATGCCTGTACAATTTCACAGAAGAGAATGCACTGATGCAAAAACTTTCCATTGTCATCAATAACTTTTGTAAATCTTTCCTCCCACGGCCCCCCCCTTCATGTTCTTGTGGGGAAAAACCCCCTAGATTTTAAATTATACATTTAATTTAGCTTAGAAAATGTAGCTTAGGTTCACAAGTTCAGTGGTAAAACTTGAATCATGCATTTTTAGTGTAAAAAAATAGTTATGGGAAGTTCCTTTATCCTTTTAGGAGGGAAAAAAGTTATAAGTTTTGAGACACACAAGCCTAGGTTTGTACTGCTGAATACTCTGAGAAATATTTATACACTAATTAAAAAATATCAAAATGGCATTCCTAGACAGTAAGGGTATGTCTACACAGCAAAGTTTTTTCAAAGTAAGTTTACCAGCATCTACACAGCCAAACCACTATTTCAAAATTAATTCGAAATAGTGGAGCGCTTATTTCAAATTTGGTAAACCTCATTCCATGAGGAATAATGCCAAATTCAAAATAGCTATATTGAAATAAGTGCTTTGTAGACATTTATTTCGAAATAGGGGGCCTGCAGTCTTCCCAGGGTGCCCTGGTGGCCACTCCAGCCTCAACCAAGAAGACTCCTCTCCCTCCCCCCTCCCCGGGAGCCCTTAAAGGGGTTGACTCTGGCCATAGTGCTTGTGCCAGCTCCAAGCCTGCCAGCCCAGAGCCAGCAGTCACTGCCCCTGACCCAGTGGCCCCAAAACACGAGCCACCAAGCCACAGGCAGCGAGCCCTCCACCACTCCCCAGGACCAGTTTTCCAGTTCCCAGGAGCCTGCCAGGGTCCGGAGAAGGTGGGCGCTTTCCTGGTCCAGGGTGGATATCATGGACCTTATTCAGGTTTGGGGGGGATGCCCCCAACGACCATGATCTCTGCACTAGATGGAGGAACGTAGCCATCTATGGCAGAATAGCTGCCAGCCTGGCCATCAAAGGCCACATGTGAACCCAGGAGCAGGTTCGCATGAAAATCACGTTGGTCCAGCAAGACCCACAACCCTGAGCTTCCCCTCCCCCTTCTTCCCTTTGCTTCCCCCTCCCCTCTCCCACCCTTTCCTCCCCTCTCCCACCTCCTTTCCCCAGTCTCACCAGGGTTTCATTCCCCCCCACCTCCAGTTTTGTTAAATTAAGAGCATTTGTGTTCATGAAGATACGTGTATTTTATTTGACTTCAGGAAGGGGGTTAGGAAGGGGTAAGTGGAAGGACGTGAGGGAGGAATGAGGCACAAGTCCCCAGCAGGACAAGCCAGGGAGGCTCTCAGGGTGGAAGCTCTCCTGCAGGGCCTCCTGGATACTGACAGCCCCCCGGCGGACTCCCGGATGGCAGCCTGCGGAAAGTGCAGCCAGGCTCGCAGCAATGCGTACATGAGAAGCACCAGAGTGCTCAGGGGAGCTCTGGCTCCATGTTGCAGAGTGCTGTGGTGTCCCAAGTGAGGGCAACCAGAGCATGCAGAGACAAAATGCTTTGCTGTCCCTCATCAAGGTAGGCAAGCAAGCAGGGAAAGCTGAGAACCGGCTGTCTGGGGGCAGGGGCGGGGAGAAAGGGGGAGAGGATCCCTTTAAGCACAGGCCTCAGATAGCCTTAGGCAGCAGCCATACAAAGTAAGCCCTGACCTGATGCCCTGCCGGACCTGGTTTTGGCCGGCCTCAAATGCGATTCAGCGTCCACTCAGTGTGGACGTGCTATTTTGAAATAGCAAAACGCTATTTCGAAATGCATTTTGTGTGTATACATGTTATTTTGAAATAACTTATTTAAATAAGATATTTCGAAATAAGGATGTTAGTATACCTAACAGACAGATTACTGTGCACTGTTCAATTGAAACAAGACATATTCACATGTAATCACAGAAAGAAGGTGGAGCTTAAGGAGCTTTAAGATGACATCTCACAAATACAGTTTTCATTATTCAACTCTTAAGCAGACGAGACATTATATATAAAGGATCAGGCACTTACCCACATATATTCAGGATAATCAGACAAACATTTTAATCCCTTAATAACTGTATCTCTGTCTTCCTCCCATTTCCTCTTGCAGAAAACGATCTCAAGGAAGTACCACGTCCAACCAATCAAGGGCACATACAAGAGTTCTTTCTTTGCAAGAACTTTGGAACTCTGGAAGAAACCCCACCCAATAACATGTGATTATTTATATATGTCAGATCTAAACAAAAGCAATACGACTGGGATTTTCAGGAGTGCTCAACACTAGCATGGCTCTGACCAAACTAAAGTCAATGGGAGGTCTTTAGAAAAATCCCACTACAAAAAATGAACAAGCAAACCAACCAACCACAGTAGTTCTATATTAAATCAAGATGAAGGGAAAGTTTACGGAATCACTCACCCCCAACACTCCAAAGCGTTCAGTCATGGTCCAACCACACAAGAAGTCAATTTCAAAGTTGTGATTCAAGATGATGATGACATGTTCTTTTCCAAATTTATCCACTGTGGCCTGGTCTGAGAATAAAGTACATTCTGTGCCTGACCACCATTCCAGCAACATTACTAACTCTGAATAATATGGGTGGGAAGGGAGGAAAAAAGACACAGGTTAGGTGTAATGCTTAACTCTATCACATTTAATACCATCTGTCCAGCCCAATCCTATTCCAAACTTTTCTAGGCCACTCTGTTAATCACCTTTTTAATCCATCCTGCAGCTATTGATGATTTACAATATAGTTATATAGTTCTGGCCCGGCCATCCCATATAATCGGTTAACCAGTTAACTAATTAAACAGGATTTTACATCCTTATACTAATGTAACTTTGCACTTCGGTTTTGTTTCATAAGGCCCTGGTGGGATGAGTTGGAACAGTGTCTATGTGTAGGATTCTCCACTTGGTGGTCACAACCCAACCTGTCCTTCCCTTATTGTTAAATGGGATGGGATTCAATTTTGATTCTAACTAGACACAAGGCAGACTTGGAGGGGTCTGAGAATGGTGGGGGGAGGGGAAGAGAACACTCGGAAGGGTCTGAGAAGGGGGGGGGGAAGAGAACAAATATTCCGTGTTAATCAATGAGGGGCTAGATTCTCCAGGACTGATTATCTCAGTTGCTTTTCTTGTCAGAGCCACAAGCCTATTCACTTTTTTAATTTATTCAAGGTCCCTTTAGGGGCTTGAGGAGACTAATGTAACTTGTACGTCAAGTCTGACTCCTTCCTGCTGTGATTTAAAGTAGGGAGGAAATGAGAATATCAACAGGGATGCATAATTTATTACTACAGATTTCTCTCAAACCTGGTCAAACCTATTTTCAAAGTTATGAAATACAGCAAATAAGTGCATTTTTGGTGGCTTCAGTGAGGAAGATTTATTCACAAACTGCTGGCATACTTTAAACTACTCCCACGCTAATTTATATATTAAAGGGCAAAGTTATAGAATGATCTTGCTAGCCTGTGGAAAAAATCTTAGCCACTGTTGAGATCAGTAAAACTCTTATTGCATCATCCATATAAAGAATTAAACAGTCAAATATTTATGACACACAGAGTAAAACCCTGTTCTATTGCTACACAATTTCAGAAGCAACTGTGTAGGGGATTCAATATAATTTAACTCCTAGAACACACTTCACTGTAGCTGTTACCCTCTCTACTCCATGTTTTTTCAATCTTATCCACTCATTTAGGTCTTGTCATATTCCAAATTACAAGGTTTTCAAGAAACAGACTTTCTGCATGTGTTCACTGCAAATAGCATAATGTGGCCTTAATCATTGTGTGCTCCACAATGCAAATAGCACCACCACTCCCACTATAGCAGGTCTGCAGCCAGATCAAGTCCAGTATATATGAACAGCAAGAAATGGGGGTATGCCACTAAGTGGACCCACAACTCGTGGAACTGTCCTTGGATTTAATATCTTTGGGGCTCCGGTTACTGGAGTATTGTTCAGTGACTTCAGTGTGTTGTTCCACAGAATCAATTCTTAATCCTGCTGACTTGTCAATAACTTGCTCCTTTATACAGCCAAAAATGAATTTTATTATGCTAGACACGGAACAAATTGCCTTTCTATCACTTTCTGGAGATCAATGTTATTACAACTCCTCTATCTAACTCTACTCAATGCTCTTAAAAATCTCCCTTAAAAAACAAAGATGGAGGCTGTGCCTAAGCTGTCCTCTACAAAGAGAACAAAAATTCAACAAAGCCAGACATGGAGGCACTGGTGTGAAAGCATACCCACTATTTACTCTGAAATATTTGTGAGAGATGTTTTTCCGGGCACTCATATTGAGATGTGAGAGTTGGGGAACAGCAGAGTTACTACCAGGAAGGAGATTGTCCTTGATAAGTGCTCTGAATGGGGCTTTTATTTCTTTTGGTGATTTTTTTTAAAGGGCTCCAGATATTTAGTCTCAGACTGATCCTGTCAAAACTATGGCTTATTCTCTGAAATTTTATTTGTTGTTTACATCACGGTTTGGATATTTACTCTGCCTGCCTGCAAGCCAACAAGATTTTATTTTAACAAAAACAAAAACAAACAAAAAAAGCAAGTGTATAATTTAAGTCCAACTCCTTGCAGATTTTAGAGCTTCAGCTTGCCAGAGGAGGGGCTCTTTAAATGACAATCATCCAGAAACAAAGAAAGCCAGAGAGTGTTTGAATACATCTATCTACTACTCGGAAGTGCAAAACACTGTAGTTTCAAGATACCAAGATTTTATTTCTTCAACCGGACTAAACTAAATATACTGCCCTATTAAGAAGCATGAGTCACTTAAAGGAGTAATGACACAAATTGCCCCGAGATAAAGAATTCTCTTCATAAATTACATATACTCTGAAGTGTTTTATCTTTGTAGGGAACCTGACAAACTCCAGCACTATCACAGGCAACTGGTATTCACAGAAGCACCATACTAACCATTTTAGTTAAGGCCAGGTCTATCCTTACCCTGAGATTGGCCTTTTAGGGTTTGATTTAGCAAGTCTAGTAAGGACCCTCTTAATTGATTACTGATGGCACACCCATTGACCCCAGTACTCCATGGCATCGCAAGGAGTAAAGGAAGTCAACAGGAGAATTTCTCCCATCAATCTTCTGCAGTGAGGAAGCCACACAAATTCAACGTAAGGTATGCCAACTCCAGCTACATTATTCTCGTAGCTGGTGTTGCGTATCTTAGCTCAACTTTCTTGAGTAATGTAGACCTGGCCTCAGGTGTGTTAGAGCAAAAGAGTCAAGCCTTCTGAAATTAAGCACATGTGTAAATAACTTCCTCTCCAAATAATCTTCCTGATTACATATATCACAGCTAGTAAGTTTTAGTGGAAAAAAAAAAATAAAGGTAACTAATGTTTCACTGGTGGGAAAAAAGCAACCAAATAACCCAAAAATAAAAAACCAAACCCCCCAACCCCAAAATTGAGACACTTTTCTAAATTCATGACATGGGGCAACAAACAGGTCAAAACCCTGAGTTGATAATGCAGTAGCTTTAATTCCAAAGCATGGCTGTACTTTGAAAAGTGATTCTGTAAACATGGCATTGAGGTGTTACATATTTACTCTCTCTCAGTAATTCCACATCAAAGAGGTTTTTTTTTGGGGGGGGGGAGGGGAGGATTAACTAAATGGCAACTGTCACAATTTCAGGGGACCTACACCTGTATCCCCCCCCCCCCAACATCCACTCCAGAGTGTCAATCAGGTGTCAGAAAAGATAGTTGTTCCATAGCTAATGTTCTTCAAGATGCATTGCTCATGTCCATTCCACAATAGGTGGGTGCGCGTGCCACATGCACCGATTCTAGACTCCTGGCTTTCAATGCCCAGCAACCAAAAAGGACTTTTGTGGGCCTACCTCCCTGTGTCCAAGGCATGTGAGCACCTCACTGGCGAATGCTGGTGGAACATTCCCTGAGACAGAGAATGGGCACCTGCGCAGAGGTTCCAAAGTGGGTTTTCCCTTAGACCTGGGAACTGCGAAAGCTGGTGTGGGTGGCACTGTAGTGTCAACATAGTTTGCATGGCCTGCAGGGTATCCAGCGTTGATGGGACACCTATCTGTTGAAAGCCCTCACTGCTGTCCAGTGCAGCAGGCCTGGCCCAGGGTGGGCTATGCTGCTCGACTTGAGCTGGTGCCAAAGACCCCAATGGAAGAGTTGAACTGCTCAACGCAGGCTCTCCTCTGGCCTTTTCTTTTCCCTATGGGAGGCAGGAGATCTTCCCCTCACAAACTTCTTAGACTTCGTGGAGGTAGCCAGGGGGCAGGGGAGATTAGTGCCGCTGCACGATAGCACTGGTGTGGCCTTCTGCCCTGATGCTGTGGTGCTTGGTCCCGAGTTGGACCTTTGCTCTGGTGCTGGTGTTAATGCCGACTCCATCAGGAGTGCCCCAAATTAATGTCCCTCTCCCTCTTTTTTTCTGGGTTCGGATGACTTACAAATGCAACACTTGTTGCTGACAGGTTCTTTTCTCAGACACCTTAGGCAGTCGCTATGTGGATCGCCAATGGGCATGGGACACTTCTAGCGATCACATGGCTTAAAACACTGAGATTCAGGCATGCCCTGTCAAGAGGCAAAGTCCCATTTGGGACAAACTAACTAATTCTAACTCACTGTAAACTAGAAGGGGATAACTATAACTACAAAGTATTTTATAAGAAACGAGGCTGTCAGGCAGAATGACCAACAACCCTAGCACAAGGCAGCAGAAAGTTCCAGCACTATCACTGGCGGCAAAGAGGAACTGAAGAAAGAGGAAGCCTGTGGTACCCCTATACCATGCCATGTGTACATCACTCCAGAGGTCACCAGAGCCTCTTCCCTGTGGATACTGCTGAGGGAAAAACTTCTGGCTCCAGTGCATGTGGCAAGCATGCACACTTAACATGGAATGGGCATGAGCAAGCACTCAAAGAACTCCTGCTACTACCTGTCTGTCTCTTCACAGGGACCCTTGTCCCATTCCATTCTGATCAGCAGTTTTAAGGTGGTACAGACCCCTGTCTTACATCAGCAAGCCTGCTAACAGCCAGTGGTTGGGTGCTTTCTCTCTGAGGACTATGACAGGTGTGGTTTACCAGTAATCCAAACCATTCTTTCTAAGCAGGGACATTTATTCTTAAGGAAAAAGTTTCACAGAGAAAAATGTATAAAAAAATCAGAGTTAAACCTATACTAAACATATGAGGTAACAGCCATCAGCCTTATGGGGCCAAAGTGCTTTCAATCCTTCAACCAGCTTGGGCCCCTTCGACAAAAGTTAAGGTTGGCTTATTAGTTCAGAAAGATGGCACTACGTCACTTCAAATTCAGCCTGTGTATACCAAGAGCTCTTTCTTGGTTTGAGCCTCTGGAAAACCCACTTTGAACCAGAGTATGCAAAACACTTCAGGGAGGTACCACAATAGAACTCTTTATTCTCGTTGACTCGCCTTAATCTCTCCATCACTGTTCTTAATTCCTGAAGGAGCATTAGTAACCCTCCTCCACAGAGGAGAACACATTCATAATTCAATAGACAGAAACTGCAAGGTGTTTCAATATCTGTCACAGTAATTCTGCATATGCCAAGATGGAAGTTTGAATCCATCTTTGTTTTTCCTGTTCTCTCACTATCACCAATTATCCAAACATCACCAGAGATGTATTCACCTGGAATCCCATCGGCCCTACAATAACACATCTCAGTCTCATGACACAATTGTCCTAGATAAGCATTACAATATTACGTATACCTCATAAAACCAAGAAAAAAATTACAAAGAGCAAAGCTGGACTGAATGTTTTTTGCAGAAATTGCTTTTTTAGAAGTTATCTTTAAGCTGAAAACTGGCACGAGAAACACCAGCTTAAAAGAAACATTTCTAAGTAAATTGTAAGTGATTAAAACCAATGAGGAAGAATTGAATGCTAACTATAGCTCAATTCCTAAAATACATTAGTATTCTTTATTGATGTTATAAATGGCACCACTTGCCCTGGTAGGTTTATAAGGCTATGTTACTTTCTTCATTATAAACCACAATTAAACTGAATGTTCCGTCAGTTTTTCCATTACAGGCCATTAGCACTGTTAAAACCTAAGTCCTATTTATACCGTACACCCTAAGGTTCATCGTTTAATTTCTCACATATTTTAAATGTATATATAGTACGGGGTGGCAAAACTTACTGACCCTCCCACCTGCATAAACAATCTTCAGAAGTTTGAGAGCTAAGGTGTGCCTGCCAGTGGCCGTGGCTTCAGTACCTGAAGAGGTTCCTGTCAGGGCTTGGGGCTTCAGACATGCTCTTGCTGAAGTCCCAAGTCATGCCAAGTGTGAAGCCCTGGACTCCTCTCCCTTCTGGGCAAAAGTCCCTACTCCACTACCCCACTGCAAGGCAGAGGGCCTGAGCTCCCCTCCATCTGATAGGTAGAGAATAGGGGGCAGCAGGGAGGGCTCTGCGAGCTGCACTTACTGCACATGCGGTAAGAGAGCCACATGTGAATTGGCAACCAGTTTGGCCTCCCCTGGTATAGTAGGCTTCAAGCTAGCACAGTACATACTATAACTAGATTGTACCTAGGATCTTACTCAACTGCTACATTCCTTTTTGGAGCATAAGCATATGGTATTTTCAGTATAGCCAATAGATGGATATAGACATTTCAAAATATAATCTGATTTTAACTATTACACAGTGGATAATTCTCAATACTTAATTGATATTAGCTTCTCGTATAAGCTAAGAGCCTAAATTTGCAAATCAATCCTTGATGATACAGGAAGGCCATTCTTTCAGACAAGACCATACAACTACTTGAGTGAATAAAGGTTTGCAGGGCTGTACTTTGACATAAAGAGGACAGTGACTATTTTTAAAAAGTATTTTTGAAATATCCTCCCCTCCTAAGCTTGAAAACAGTTTTTTTCTGGCAGTTTTCTTTGCCTCCTCTACTATTTGATGTATATTTTTGGCATTATAGAGAAGGGATAATGGAACAGAGGGGACCTGGGGCTATGACCCCTCCAGTTTTTACCCAGCGTACGGACAAATGATGAAGGAAGCAGGTGGGAAGGAGGGGGACAAAGAGCCTTGTGGGGGGGAGGGGAAGAGGCAATGCAGTGGCAGGGCCTCAGGAGAAGAGGCGGCACATGGGTAGGGCTACAGTTGGGCACCAGTGCCCCCCCCTTTCTTTTAGGAAGCTTCCGCTGCTACTTCTACAGAGTATATTTGTTTATAATATTTTTGAGCTCATAATTTTTTTTAAGCACTAACATCTAATGTTAGAGGTCTAAATCCCTATTGAGGGATCTACCTTAGTAGTCTAATTTTCAAGAGTGCTGAGCACCCAGCAACTTGCACTAAAGTAAACAGCTCTTTTTGAAAATCAGGCCACTGAGGTAAGTGCCTAAATATGGATTTAGGCATCTAATGTTAAACACTCATATTCGAAATTGTGCCCCCTACTAAAGAGGGAACAAAGTCCAGTGAGAGAACAGCGTTGTTAGATTGGAGGAAGCCAATGAAAGAAGGGAGGTTTTGGGTGGGTTATGAAGGAGAGCAACATAGTACCATTCACAGAACCAAACACAAGCGATGGTGGGAGAAAAGGCAGAGTTACTTGTGACAGGAGACAAGGCAGGCAAAACAAAGGACACAAGCAGAGGAAGAGTGTGTCCTCTTAATGCTGCATCAACAGGGATTTCTGCATGGAATCTAGAAGATATTTATAAAAGACGACAACAGTACCGGTAATTTCCCATGTGGCAGGGCAGCAGGGGGTCTCTGATGGGCTCCTTTTAGGAGTGTCAATGAAGTCACAAGTGTGTTGCTCATCTGACACAATGCCCTTTTCCACTAGGTTTCAGGATTTACCAAAACCCTACTCAATTTTTTTAAAGCCTGATCCCCACCAAAGTATACTCACGGCTCCAGAGCGAATAAGCAAGGCGACAGTTTACTCGGCGATAAAACTGCTTGTTTATAGGCCAGAGGATTAGCGTGCATAGTTGGACGAAGTTAATGATCAACCCACTCACAACGAAGACAAACCCAATGAGAAGATGAACTATAAACTGAGTCTTCAAAAATGCAATTAAGCCCATGATAACCGCTTAGTAGGCCTTGCAGGGTCCTTCGCTCAGAATAACTGTCCTGAAAGAGAGAGAGAGAGAATAGAAAATAAAGATACTAGGGATGTAAAAGTGTCATTGATTAACTAATCAACCGAAAGCAAAAGCTTATAGGTTAATGCTTTAGATTACTCATATCTTCCCCACCCCACTTGCCAGTGCATTTTTTAGCAGCCTAGCCAGCAACCCAGCTCAGTTTTGGCTCACATGGTGTCTGGGAACTCAGACCACCCACTAGACAGGGGCTGCTGCCACCCCGCATTCCTGCCTCTTTATGAGAGGCAGCAACATAGGGTGACAGCAGAGGTCCACAAGGGGAGCTGGGTTTTAAATGGGCTCCCCTTGCAGACCATATCCCACCTGGCACCCCATGGTGCTGTCTCTGATACAAAGGCAGCAGTGCAGAGTGGCAGGGGTCTTCTCAGGAGTGAGGCCAGAGCACACAGGCTGCCAGCCTCGCCCCCGGGAACTATAGAATAGTCGACTAATCAATAAGAATCATGAGGTTATTCAATTAACCAATATTTGACATCTCTAAAAGATACCAGCTTTTGGAAAAGAAATTTAGGAAAGTGTTATTTCTCTGTTTGACTGTAACAGGAGGATAATCACCAGTCTCCAGGCCTCTTTTCAGGTCTTTTTGTGTAGTGGGACAATCATTATTTGGACAATAATGCAAATCACCCCGAGTAAGAATCTTATTAAACAGAATTTTTAACCACTTGAGAAAAATTATTCCGACCACTGCGGCTGACTACCACCTCTTTTCACACAAAGTCCAAGTAACAAGGCTGTGTGATCAGACCAAAAAAAATTATATACAGGCAGTCCCCGAGTTACGCGGATCCGACTTACGTCAGATCTGCAGTTACAAGCGGGGCCCTCCCTCTCCCTGGTCTCCAGCAGACCAGGGAGAGGAAGCAAAGCAGCGGAACATGCGGGCAGCAGACAGCCCAGACGCGTCTGGGCTGTCAGCTGTCAGCTGCCCGCGTGCTCTGCGGCTTTGCTCTGCTTTGCTCCCCGTCCCCCTGGTCGGCAGACCAGGGGGACGGGGAGCAAAGCAGAGCAAAGCTGCGGAGCCTGGGGTTCTTAAGTTGAATCTGTATGTAAGTCAGAACTGGCGTCCAGATTCAGCCGCTGTTGAAACTGATCAGTTTCAGCAGCGGCTGAATCTGGACGCCAGTTCCGACTTACTGTAGGTTCTTAAGTTGAATCTGTATGTAAGTCGGAACTGGCGTCCAGATTCAGCCGCTGCTGAAACTGATCAGTTTCAACAGCGGCTGAATCTGGACGCCAGTTCTGACTTACATACAGATTCAACTTAAGAACCTACAGTCCCTATCTTGTACGTAACCCGGGGACTGCCTGTATATCAATCTCCAGTCTGTGACCAGGCTGCATGCACTGTAGCACCTCGACAGCTGCTTGTTCCTGTCTGAACTGGAATACTGACTATTGCCCCCTGAGCCAAATGTGTGGTGTGCTTAGGACATGTACTGATGTAAGTGTGGATCCACTGACCCCTTCATGGCCTGCCCCCAAAGCTTTTTCACCACACTGACCTATTTAAAACAAGAACTAAAGGCAGAAGCATACAGTATGGTGGCCATGCTCTTTATCTGCTTTGTCTAAAAAGTGGGGCTATGGCTCATCTACTGGATGGGTCCTTCCCATTTAAATATTTTGGAAAAACAGTGCTGCACTAGGAGAAGCAGTGTGGTCCAGCATACTAAGAATGGAAATGAATAGAACCTCAGAGTTATGAATACCTGGGAATGGAGGGTTGTTTGCAACTCTGCAATGTTTATAACTCTTAACAAAATAATATAGTTTTAACTTATACGGCCACTGAACATTGAATCAATACAGCTTTGAAACTTTATTATGTAGAAGAAAAATGCTGCGTTCCCTTTTTTAGTCATTTGTTTTAACACAGTACTATCTTTTTGTCTTTGCCTGATTGCATATTTCCAATTCCAAATGAGATGTCTGGTTGATTGGTCAGTTTGTAACTCTGGTGTTCATAACTCTATAGTCCTACTATATTTCCCAATTCTAATTCTAGCTCCTAGGCAGTTCAGTTATCTTCTCCTTTTCTCTGCTTTGGGACCCAGGAACTCCTCAATGCCAACTGCAAGAAGGATACAGGAACTTTCCAGTATGTACATTTTGGTCCACCAAAGAACATCATGAAAGGCTTAAAAGGAAAGCTACTGTCATATTTAGCCTTAATAGTGTTGAGTTATATGTGCAGACATTATGTAAGAAGTTATGGCTAGGCATGGGAACTAGGGATGCAGGGGGTACTGCGGCACCCATGGGCTCCCAGCCTAGCACCCACGCTCCTGACAGCTTCCTTCATGTTGAGGGCTCTGCTCCTAGTAGGGTTGTCAGATGGTTTCAACAAATATACCGGACACACTTGACTTTACATCACAATCTACATTACATCTTATTTGAAAAAATACCGGACATTTATATTTTCTCATTTCTATTTTCTCAATTTGTTTCCCAAACAGAAAACTCAAATACTGGACTGTCTAGTTCAAAACCAGACACCTGGCAACCCTGGCTGCCAGCCAAATATGCTGGGGTCTCAGTTTGAGCTCCGTACACCAGAGGCCTCTGCTCTCTGCCCCATGCCTAGGCTCCTGGCTAATAGCTCCTGGTACTGGGGCTTTGATCACAGCTTCAACTAGAGGTAGACAGCTTAACACCTCCACTCTTTAAAATGTTCCCGCACCACTGAAGTTATGTTTGTACACTGAATTTGTTTTAAAGTCTGTATCAAGGTATTAGTCACCAGCAACAGTGAAAAATGGATTTTTCTCCAGGCAGGAGATAAGAAATGGATATTTCTCTGTCACAATGTAAATTAAGCTCTGTAACCTAACAAAAAGGATGCACATTTATTTACAAATTCACCAGAAAAGGAGAACACAGGAAAAACAAGCCACAGAGAGAGTTACCCTGGTTGTGTGCAAGAGACAATGAACTTTAGGATTATTTCTAAAAGGCAGTCTTTGCCTGATTCTGCCAACATTTATGCATAGGAATAATTTTACATCCCATTGAATTCAGTGAGCAAAGTCACTAGAAAATGAATGGCTGATTTGGACCCATGGGGGCAGATGAATAGGAGGGGGAGAAAGGACAAGTACTGAGGCTTGGTGAGAGGCTGACACCTGGCTCCAGTGGGGAAGGAGGCCCTCCAGGGTTTCTACCTGATCCTGGGCCCCATTGCAGCCTAATCATGGACCTTGTAGCAGCAACTCCAGTCCCTCTGGATCCTTCTCCCTGCTTCCCAGCCCTTGTGGTGGCCTGCTCCACACTCTGGGTCCTGCTCTTGTTCCCCCTCCCCCACTATGTGAAGTTTATACAAGGGTAGAACCCCCACAATATTTCCATTGTGAGGGCATTAGCTCACTTGACAAATGGTTAATGGTGATGAAATGCTTTGAAAATGTAAAGTAGGGATGTTAAATATCAGTCAGTTGAATAGCTGATTAACCTCATGAATTCTTATTAGTTACTCGACTATTCTATAGTCCCTGGGGGTGGGGCTGGCAGCCAGTGCGCTCTGGCCCCACTGCCGAGGAGCTCCCTGCCACTCCATGCTGTATCAGAGACAGCAGCGTGGGATCCCAGGCAGGAGCTGGTCCATGAGAGGAGCCAGTTTAAAAACCAGCTTCCCTTGTGTACTGGTTGCCTGCCACCCTGTGCTGCTGCCTCTGTATCAGAGGCAGCAGCATGGAATGGCAGCAGCCCCTTTCTGGGGGGTGGGGACAAAGAGGAGGGAATGAAGGTCTGAGCTCCCGGACCCAGTGCGAGCTGGAACTGAACCATGCTGCCTGCCCACCTGGCTCCTAACAGCGGCCGATATAGGGCAGGGCGAGTGGGGCGGCTGCTTTGGGCCCCGCGCTTCAATAGGGCCCCGCGCATGCGCTACTACCTGTCGGTTGTGGCCGTGGTGCATGCGCGAAATTGTGCTGCCCTGGGCTCTGCAAATGTCTCGTCCGCCCCTGGCTCCTAATACACTCTAAATGCAGAGCTGCAGCAGGAATAGGTCCCAGACCCAGCACAAGCCAGGACTGAGCCGGGCTGCTTGCCTGCCCAGTTCCAAATACACTTTAAATGCAGAGCCGCAGCAGGGGTAGGTCTCAGACCTGACACAAACCGGGGCTGAGTCAGGCTGCTGGCCAGCCTGATAAAAAAAAAAGTATTGGCAATGGGGGGGGGGGGGGAGGAGGAGTACATGTAGTCTATAGCATTAACCGATAAGCAAAAGCTTATCAGTTAATCTACTAAACTATTACATCCCTAATGTAAAGTGCTAAGCAAAAATATTTTAAAATTATAATTCCCTATGATTAAAAAAAAGACGACAGCCAAAAACCGATGGAGCATCTTCATTTTTCACTCTCTAAAATTGTGCTGCTATTTATAATTCTCCAGCATTTGTACTAAGGATCCTGGTTTCCTGATTAACACAAACTAGTGCAACTCCTACTTGTCAGGTGCTTCCTTCAGATTCCTAGAATATGTCTTATTGCCTCCTGCACTGTAAATGAGCTGAGAGGGGTTTAATTTTCCTGCCATATGTACATTTGGAAACATAATAGAGGAAAGGGAGAAACATGTCAAATTGACCAGTTCTAGCTATCTTAGATTTTTACATAGTGACTATCATGCTATTGATCTGCGCTAACTCAGAGTTGAATAAATTTATTCTTCTGGATTCTCCCTGGATTTTTCCTATAAGAAAAAAAGGCTGAATCTAAAACAAAATATATATATTTTTTTAAATTTCCATTTCTGGCAGGCACACAGTGCCGTTTCTTAGCAATAATTCTTACAATCCAATGAAAGGACAACTAATTATTTTTTAAAAACTCACCTGTTTCCAGGATGTCTGACACAACCTAAGTTTTGCAATATAGTTCACGTGTACTGTACCTTCACCTTACTTGCTGAGCTGACACACCAAGCAGCTGATTCCTTACACAACAATGGCTTCAGATCTTTTCATGAGAACATTCAAGTTAGCCTATGAATTACTAGTAGTGATAAGCAAGCCTATCTCCTTACTTCCAAGATTTTATCTTTATCATTCCTTTATCTGTTATCTTTCCAAGTTCAGTGCAGATAGCCAAAGAAAATCTGTTGTTTTCTCTCCACATAATCTCTCATACAATTTCAATTTGCATTTTATACAAGCATATGGGGTGATCTTAGCTGATGATCATGTATGTCATCACAGTTATTAGTACAGGCATTATTACCTTGCATTATGCAACATGCTTCCTTCCCTTTAGATGCACCATTTACGATCAGAAACAAACCACTACTACAAAGTGGTAATGCCAACTAATAACCCTGAAGGTTTTTAACTGATAAATATATGGAGATATACCTAGAGACATACCTATCTTGTACAACTGGAAGGGACCTTGAGAGATCATTGAGTCCAGTCCCCTGCCCTCACAGCAGGACCAAGTACCATCCCAGACAGATTTGCCCCAGATCCCTAAATAGTCCCCTCAAGGATTAAACTCAAAACCCTGGGTTTAGCAAGCCAGTGCTCAAACCACTGAGCTATCCCTCCCTCTAGGAGCCTGACTCATGCTTTTATGCCTCCTTTGCTTTGCACTAAATCCAGGGTATTCTAGCATTTCTCAATCAGATCAGTACTTTACTACACTATGGATACGAAAAGGCAAATCTTGCTCCACCAGAAGCCGATGTCGAAAGCCCTGCCTCGGGGAATAGGGTGTCAAGAAAGCACAAGTAGAAGGCGTGATTTAGGGAGCCTGTACCACTGGCACGCTCAGAGCCCAGCTCTCTAGGGTTCACTATGCCCCAATGTACTTTGGGGCTACAAATGCAGTGATTGCTAGTGCAGCCCTGACACTAGAGAAAGGTTACTCACCCTGTGCAATAATTCTAGTTCTTTGAAATGTGTCCCTCAGTATCTTGTCCAAAGCAGAGGGGAAGGAGCAAGGGTAATGGATCACCTATAGCAGGGGTGGCAAACCCATTTAACAAAGAAAGCCAAAACAGCGGTGGAAAAAATGCAAAGAGCCACACCAGAACTGTCAAGCAAAAACAACAAGCAGCCCCCCCCCCCCCGAATTGTCGACAAAAAACAACAAAAAAGGTCGCCCCTTTAAGACAGCTGCCACCTTGGGCACCATTTTTAAAACCCCACAGCTCCGACCTGGTAAGTACAGGGAAACCAGAGTCCGGAGGGAGCTGGTGGGGGCAATTGGGGGGGGGGGCACGCAGGAGTGGCTTTGCAAGCCACACTTTTGGCAGGGCAAGAGCTGCATGCGGCTCGCGAGCCGCAGGTTGGCCATGGCTGACCTATAGGGGGACAGATCTCAAAAGAACTAGTTACTGCACTGGGTGAGTAACCTCTCCTCCTTTGAGTAGTGTCCCTGTGGGTGCTCCACTTCCAGTGACTCTCAGCATCCACATAAACAGGGCAAGGAGCTTTGGAGTTCAGTCCATTACAAAGGAAAGAATTGCATTGCCAAATGCTGTATTACATCTGTCAGCACTGACTAAGGCATAACATCTGGAGAAGGCATGTGCCAAAGATCACACACAGTAATTCTGCACAGCTCAGAAAATGTGACTTTTTAAGTAGAGCCACAGATGTAGATTGGGACACCATCGAATGAGCTGACATGCTACTGGGGAGAGGGAGCTGTATTGTATTGTAAGAAGGTATTATATACCCAAAAATCTATTCCAGTAGCCTATGACTAGAAATGGCAGAACCTTTGATCTGTCTGCAAATGAAACCAATAGTGTAGGCAATTTACAAAACAGTTTTGTTTTTATTTAGATAGAAAAATGACACCCTCCTAACATCTAGAGTATAGAGAACAGTCTCCTAGTTGGAATTGTACAGTTTCAGAAAGAAAACTAGTAGGTAAATGATCTAGGGTTGCCAGATGGTTTCAACAAAAATACCGGACACACTTGACATTACATCACAATCTACCTTACATCTTATTTAGAAAATACCAGACAGTTCTATTTTCTCAACTTGTTTCCCAAACAGAAAGCTCAAATACTGGACTGTCCAGTTCAAAACTGGACACCTGGCAACCCTAGATCAGACAGAAGACATTTTAGGAAGAAACCGGAGATGCAACTCTAGGGAAACCTCATTCTCGCAAAACACTGTCAAAAGCAGATTCCACCATTAATGCCTCAACTTCTCTGACTCTGTGGGCTGAGATAATAAGGCGAGGAAGGCTGATTTCATAGACAATTCAATAAGGAACAGGTCTCCATTGGTTCAAAAGAGGATTTCATAAGATTTTAAGGAACCAAATAAAGACAAAAAGCTGGGGAGGGACTTTCACCTTGGGAAGAAATTTCCTAGACCTTTCATGAATCTTGCAGTTGCAGCATGAGCAGACAGGGAGACCCCTCAATAAGGTCTAAAATGCTGTTAGGAGAGTCACATGAATCTTCAGGGAATTCAATGACAGCCCTGGTTCTCTGAGTTGCAAAAGGTATTGCAGAGTGAGCAGAAGCGAGGGACAGCCTTCTGGAGGTCAACCCACCGACTAAATCTGCTCCACCTTTGAAAGCAAGTGTTTCAGGCAGAATCCTACTGTTCAACAATGTGTTTTACTTTTGCAGAACAGGACAACTGTATCTCCACAAACCATCAAGTAGCCCTTCCTTGAGCCAGTGAATTGGGATGCACCTGTCAGTTGGCATCCTGGGAGAGAAGGTGAGAAGTGATTAGGTTGTAAGCAACTAGTCAATTATCTAATAAGCCAATGCTTATTGGATAAGCTGACTAGTGACTCGACCAGTTGCTTCCCCCTTCCTGCCTCTATCAGAGAGAGGCAGCAAGGCAGGGGGAGCAGGATCCGGTGCTGGAGGGAGCCAACTTAAAAGCACCGTCTCCGTGGGGAGAAGGGGCAGGGGTACAGGGGGAACTGGTGGCACTTCTGCCTTTTAAATGTAGCAAGAACAGGCCTACTGCTACATTTCAAAAGCAGAAGTGCTGCGGGGAGCCTAGGGTGAGCTGGAGACTCAAACAGTCCCCTGCTGGCCCCCTCGCTCCCTGCTTTTCAAATGTACAAGAGCTAGGGGGGACCCTATAAATCACAAGTCTGAACAGGAGTCAGTGTGGAGTTTTCCACATTCAACTGAAGACCAAAGTCAAAGAACAGAGAAAGCGCAGAAAATGCTTCTTGGTATGACCAACCCTTAAGCAGTCAATTGTCAAGGCGAAGGAGAAGAAACTGAAGGCACTTTACCCACACAGCCTGATACAGCCTTGATGCAGGCAGAAAGATATCATTAGCACAGGCACCAGCTAAACCTGAATTGCTAATTAAAGTCTCTGATGAAAGCAGCATGGAGTACATGTGCTCCTTAAGTACATCGCCTTTAGGGCTATTACTTGAATAAGAACAGTAGCCAAACTGTGGATCTGCTTCAACCCTCCACTTTTGGGGACTAGAGACGATTCAGGGATAGGATTATCCCCAACATTTTGTAAAATATAATTATTTTACTTCTATCCAATCTTAAAAAGACAGGAAACCAAAAGAATCTAAAAAGTTCTGTTTTCTCTCCCACCTGACTAATACTGACTTCAACACTGGGCTCAGAATCTTCCATGGTATGTTATTTGACAGTAATACAACATTAGTCCAAGTTAGAGCTTACTTTTCTGCATTTCTGTCTCAGTTGGCCAGGTCAACAAGACAGCCTAAGTCCGAATGGGAAATGTTATTTTGTCAGCCCGCGATGCATTGTGAATTCCCTACCGATCAATTTAGATTGAGAAGAAGTAAACAGGGATTACTATTTATTATAATGAGGAACAAGCCCAACTTTAATATCTCATAAACAAATTTATTAATAGTATTTTGAGTACAGTAGATATTGAGGAAACAATTTCCATGGAGCAATTTGCAGCAATTTTCAACTGTCCTCCGCCCCCCCCACACTACAATAAGAACAGAAGAAAATACATACACAAGCCTACTAACAACAATCTCCTAATGCATCTGCAATCCCGAAACACAGAAACACCATGAATATTCCCCCCAGGCTACAGGACACAGAACAGCTCCAATGGTGATGACATTTGTACTCTTTCTATTCCTATGACCTTGCGAACTGCCTACCTTTTACATCAATATTTCAGTAAAACACTAATGCGTGTTTTGTCCTTTTCATATGTGTTCTTTTTTTTTAAATTGTATCCTTTAGTATATATGGTTGTGACTATTTTCTTCCACTATTTGATCTGAGGAAGTGGGTCTGGCCCACGAAAGCTCATCATCTAATAAACCATCTTGTTAGTCTTTAAAGTGCTACATAGTCCTGTTTTTTGTTTCAACTAATGCACAGGGCACCAAAAGGGTAACTTAGAACAAACAACTTCCATCAAACACCAAGTTGCAAGGGTCATTCAAATACACAAATACCTCATGGGGCCAATTATCTCCCAAAGTCAGAAATCACATCTGTCATTCCGTATTATTGAAGAGAGATGCTAACTTTTGGTACTGTGAGTTTTTAAACTCAGAACGCAGGTATCCAGCAACATACCGACCTATGTGTCTACTATTGTTACCTCTAATTTTGATAATACAGCATCCAATTGGAAAGATCACAGTGTGTTAACTACACCCAACATTTTAAAATCTGAATGAAGTTTCATTTGAATACCATTTCCTGTGTGTATGCTGGGGAGAGATGTATATGAACCATAAAAACAACTGGAGATTTGTTTAATAAGATGCAAGACAGGCAGGGTACACTGCAGTATTCTCTGTGAAAATACAAGTGAATTACGGAAAACGCAATAAAGAGTACAGAGTATTCACTGCCCAACTCATCCGGTGCACTGAGGGATTTTTTGCTTTCCTTTGGGAAAATATATGAGAATAGACCACTTGGCACAGTTACAGGAGAGCTAAGGCCTTGGATCCCTTTGGATTACCTCACAAGTGTGCCCTCAGGGGACAGATTTTGCTTTCTTTGTTTCTGAAAAGATGGAACCTGGCAGTTTAACCACTTGATAACTGGATCTTTGGGTGGTAATCCCCATTTCCCAAATGTACTAATATGAAAGGCCCAACTGCATTCAGCACCTGCAAGAAACTTTCTTCTAGGAGCTTGTGACCAATGTATCTCAAAACAGCTTTGTCAAAACAAACATATCCACCAGAAGGGCCGCAGCAATGAGAGAAAAGGGTTGCAAACAGCAAGAAGCCTACATCCCGGGTTCTTACCTAAAGCTTTTCATTTCTCTCAAGCCTAGTTGCCCCAGACCCATCCCTCAGGGACAATGGCTCAGCTGGTTGGCTCTCCATGAACAGTCTTTGCATCTGAACCCCTGCCCCCCCAAGCTAGAAGACAAGTTTTTAATTGTTTAATGTTCTCTTGATCTTAAACCCTCAGCCATGGCAAACCAACTATAACTTTGTGCCTGAAAAAAAGCATCTTCCCAATTAACAGTCCAGCTGCTGTTCTGTTGCTACCCTCAAGTTTATCCAAAAGGCATCTCACCTCTGGCCACTGGTTTGTTACTTGCCTGTTCTTCCTAACAGCACCTTTGGTTCAATCCAATGGAGCCATTCTATCATACAGGTAAACTGAAGAACCCATAATAACAATAAAAGAGATATAGCTATTTCCTTGATCCTATACTACACTGCAAGTGGCAAGATAAACTATAAGAACAGTCAAACTAGGTCAGACCAATGGCCTACCTAGTCCAGTATCCTGTTTCTTACAGCAGCCAGTGCCCGGTGCTTCAGAGGGAACGAACAGAGAAGGTATTTTGAGTGATTCTTCCCTTGCTGTCCAGTTCCAGATTCTGGCAGTAGGAGGTTTAGGGGCACCCAGAGTATGGGGTTGTGTCCTTGATCATCTTGGCTAATAACTACTGAAAGACCTATCCTCCATAAACTGAGCTAATTATTTTTGAAAGCAAGTTATACTTTTGGTCTTCACAACAACCCGTGGCAACAAGTTCCGAGGGCTGACAGTTCTTGGCTCCATGGTTCAATATGGTGAGGCAAATCCTGAACTCTCAATCCACAATGTTACCATTTCCCTGCTCTTTCTACCATGCATGCAAGTTAACAAAGCTGGGGTAGCCCTACCAATGGCTCTCTTAAATGATAAGTATGTGCACCAAAAATGTATCTGTTAAGTCAAGAGTAGGACTTCTTTCTTTCTCTCTTTCTTATCTAATCTATCTATCGCATTTACATTACTGGACCTGGCAGCCACTCAGAAGAACAATGCTGAGACTAGTGTACTAGTTCACACACCAAGCTTGTCAGTGGCAGGAGAAAAGCCCTTGGGGAGTTTTCCTGCAGTAAAATGTCTGTGTTGAGGAAGGAGGTGCATACACCATTTTGCAGTGTAGCTGCAAAGCCACTTCTCTAGAGCTTTTCCACATGAACAAAGTTTCAAAGGCCTGGGCGCATGTGCCCAGCTCTTCTAGTTCCACATGGTAGTAACTCCTCCTTTAGTTTTTGCTCACATGTTCTCTCAGATCCCATGTACAGTGATGGTTCAAGAAACAGGTTTTTGCAGAAGTGGAGTCCATTTTGTAATTAAAATTTATATTTAAAGCCCTCTTCCATTGGTTCTTACAATATCTGAATAACAAGTGACTATATCCCCTGCCAGACTTTATTTGAAGAAGTTTAAAAAAAATATTACATAGATAGCTCACAGGAGAGCTGTGACAAGACTGGGAATAGCTGAGAAGATACAAGTAAAAATACAATAGTGTGTGGTGTGTAAAAATATTGCCATGAAAGATATTCAAGTAAAATGAGTCTTTCTTGAACTTATGTACACCACAAAAAGGAATCAAAATACAAAGACTTGAAGGTCTCCTTTATACAGGATGGCTGCTTTCTGTCATAATCCAGGGAGTTTTATGTTTATACTTTATTAAAATGTGTAAGTTCATGCACAGAGGTTAAGAAAGCTGGAGACCTACCTCAGAAAACCCTTAATTATAAACAATAGGGTGTACTTCTAGAATGGCTAGTGTCCAAAGCATAGAGAGCTACATATATTAATGAATTTGTCTTTACTTTAGTATTCCTCAGGGTTGGATATTATCGCCTCAATGAGGAAACTCAGACTAGAGATGTAAAAAGTTCACCAGTTAACCAGTAAGCATTAGCTTTTCCGGCATGCTTGCCAGGTAACCAGTTAACCAAACCTCCCTCTCCTCCCCACCCCTCTATAGCCGGGCTGTCCAGAGCCATCACTGCCCACATTCACAGACCAGGCTGGGGTAGACCCCGCCCCTGCCGGGCTGTCTGGACCCCGATTAACTGTTAAATGGTTAAAATTATATCGTTTAACTGGTTAACTTTTTAAAGGGGTATTTACATCCCTAACTTAGACTCAGATGTTAAGTGTCCAGGACAGGTACTCTCTTGCAGAGCTGGGAATCGGACATAAACCTCTTGACTTGCAGTTTTGTGCCTTAATCATAAGATCAACTGTCACCTCGAATTCCCATAGCTCCTTACAACTATGACAGGTCTCAGACTGCATTGCTAGTTCCTGAATTGTTGAAATGTGGACGTGATAAACTGCTTCCAAATCCCATTTCCATCACGGCCATTGACAGATTTCAGCTTACACTGTAAGAAATGCAATTAGGGGTGCATTAGAGAACTTCTGGGATTTGATGCCATTGAGGAGAATGCTGCAGGGCACCAATTAATACTAAACGGAACCACGGGGTTGCTGTACGTGTACTTATTTATTATAAATACTTCCATGTGCAAACAGTTAATATTTAAGGCCGTGAACCCTCTTCAGGTCTTTTTATGTTCTTGTTTAGATCAGATGATTAAATCAAATTTATTTTGCTCCATCACAAAAGGATGGGATCCCGTTAAAGCAAAACTGTCCCCCTATTCTCTCTACAGCGAGTAGCATTCTTTCCACTCATGTGATCTTTTTTCCCATTTCCTTCTTCCACCACTCTGTTTATAATGGCATTCTCCAACCCTGATTCATCCTGACTTACTCAGCTATCTTTGCTCCTGATTCTTGCTCTTCCAGTGTTTCCTGTCACCATACCAGGTATTTGTGAATTCTGCTTCCATTTTCTAGCTTGGTAAGAGTTGCCATTTGGTTATTTGGGAAACAAAAGAGGAAAATTGATACAATATCAAAGTTGTAAACCACCATTTAATTCGATTTTTTAAAATAGCTTTCAGATTATTGCGCTTTGAAAACCCCATTTGTCTCTATAAACTCTGAAAATCCAATTTATAAAAAGGAGTAATTCAACACACAGAAAGAATACAACAAGAATACGTGTGTTGGTGTATGCATGATGTGGGCCTTCTGATTTATCTCGCCAACATGTACATCCATAGCTTTTAAAGTTCAAAACACTCCGTGCGTCTCTTGACAATATACAAGACTAATTAAAACAACTGCGTTTGGTTCAAAATGAAAACTATTTTTCTATTAAATGAGTGATGCAGTGTTACATGAAATAACCTAGAATTACCTTCCAACTAGGCATCAAGTGAATTTGCCATGACTATATTATAGACTCTTAAACATTTATCCTCAAAAACTAAGGCGGCTTATTTAAGCTGTCTGTGGCTCACCCTCTCAAGTATCTAGGCAAAATAGATATAAAGCAGGCAAAAGCTGTAGAGAATGTTTGTAACACACACACACACACACACACACACACACACACACACACACACACCTACCTCTCTAGCACAATGGTGTCCAACGTGCTAGTCACTAGCCACATATGGCTATTTGGCCGGTTGAGTGTGGCTAGTTTGCTATAGCAGTAGCCACCATCGCGTCAGAACTGTTTGGACACCCTGGCTCTAGCAGTGGTTCTCAAATTTTAGCAACCAAAAGACCCCCATTTTATAGCCCTCCCCTCCACTCCACACCAGTTCCTGTTCCAACCCTTTTCCTAAGGCCCCACCCCATCTTTTTTCGCCCCTACTCCACCTCTTCCCTCTCTTCTGCCTTTTTTTCTGACCACTCATCTGAATATGCCCTGTCCCTTCCCTTCCCTCTCAGTATCTCCTGCATGCCTCTCAACAGCTGTTTCCCAGGCTGCAGGAAGCCCTGGGAGGAAGGGGGAGGAGTTGATCAGCAGGGCCAGTGGACCTCCTGCAGTACTCTTCCAGATCACAGTTTGAGAAACATTGATATAGACCCTGAACTATGCTCACATTCCTAGGGATGACTGCTCCAGAACAGAAAACAGGCACAATGGTGAGGGAAGCTTTCCCTGCCCCTGTCTCGGCTGTACTTGTTCTCACTTACTCCACTCTTGTCCATGTAGTGCTCATGAGCGTTACTGCAAATCATACAGAAAAATCTCTTCCTGTACAGGTATCTATCACTTTCTCATGAACTGTATTGGATGCTTTTAAGATGCTACCTCAGCTGAACAACAATTCTTAAATGCAAGATTGGTACCATCTTTCAATCCACATGAAACCAAGTTTCTTAAAACAGAAGAGAATAACAAACAGCCACTTTTTAAAGTTTTAATGATACCCACTGACACTGAATACTCTCAATCAATTATCTGTGAAAAAGGAAGGAATGGATACAAAATCCTGGGCACATGACCAAATGATGAGTAAGAACCACCTAATACAATTAAGCAAAGTGCTCACTACCGTGGATAATCCCATTGGCTTTGCCCAACAGAAAACCTTGAAGGATTGTGCCTTAAGGTAATAAGGTTCACACCCAATCTGCTACAACTCCAATAAGAGTAGTACAATTCAGGTCTGGTCTGCTCTAGAAAATGCTTGCTAGTATAGCTATGCAGCCACTAGGGAAGCGAATGGTTAATCAGTTCGCATCACCCTTACTGAGTGATACTTACAAGTCACAGTTAATCGGTTGGGGCTGCTCCAGCCCAAAGGGCCCTCCACCCACCTCCATTTAAGCAGTTAATCAGTTAAACATAATGTTTAACTGATTAAACGGGATTTTACATCCCTAGCAGACATACCTAATCCTGAGAAAAAGTGCTGGCACAGTTTGTACAAGTTCCATAAATTAATTATACAATATCAGGAATGGCACTTTTAAAATAACTGCATATACACCTGAGGTGGGCAATAATTTTTGACGGGGGGGGCGCACTCTAAGATTTTATTAAGTGGTTGAGGGACGCACTCTTTCATGATATTAATGGAGGATGTGCGGGGTCTGGGATGGAGGCTGGGTGCAGAAGGGAGCTTGGGGTAAGAGACTGGGGTGCAGCCAGGAGACTGGAGTCTGGGAGGGAATTGGGATGAAGCAGGTAGTTGTGATCTAGGGCAGGGGACTGGAGTGCATGGGTTTGGGATGTGACCTATAGTAAGAGGGGATGATTGTGATCTGGGGCAGGAGATTGGGGTGTCAGATCTGGGAGGAAGTATGGGTTCAAGAGGGGGACAGAGGGTTTGAGTATATGGGGGGAGGGGTAGGAAAGGGCTGGGGTACCAGAAGCAGTCTGTGGCCAAGAGACTTACTTTTCAGCTGCCAAACTAGCCTGCCTGCTTGCAGAGCTTAAAATGTTTTCCAGCCAGCCAGTTTGCCTGGCCATGTGCTCCATGAATAACTGAGCCTAGGAAAGGGGCCATGATTCTTCTTAGCTGCCTGTTACTCCAACAAGCAGCTCCCATTGGCTGGATTCTGCCAGAAACTGACCAATGGGAATGTGCTGGGGGTGAGGTGGCTCCTAAAACTTCACCCTCCTCTCCAGTTTCAAAACAGAAATGAAGCCCTGCAGCCCTGTTTCAGCCAGGAGTGCAGGGCTGTGGGGGAAGCTGGGGGCTCTGCCTGGTGGCTTGGCGGGCCGGATGCGGCCCATATTTTGCCCAGGCATGATATACACTATGGCTGTTGCTGATTAAAAAAATAAATAAATAAAAAAAGACATTTAAGTCAACAACAGAAAACCACCCCACCACATACCACACCCTTAAGCAACACTACTACATTAGCAAAAAGCTTCTAGCATAGGCCTGGTCTTACCCCAGCTCTAAATTTGCTTAGGAGAACCAGGAACTTTATTACACAAACTAAATAGCTTTCAGCCTTGCATTCCTACATATCCCCCTGGTGATATCCACGATTCTGGGCCAATATTTGTTTATATTACTTAGCACAGTTTTCTGAAATCTAAATAACCTGGAAAAGCAGCTCAATTCAAACTTAAAAATCAAAATCAGATCTTTGTGGCCTCAGCTTTGACATTTTTGAGGAATATGATACAGATACTGCCCCCCATCCCATCTCAGAGGAACTTACAATAGAGATTTTTACCTTCAGAGGAATGACTGATGAAATAAACACCCACCCCAAACCTAAAGCAGCTCCTCTTAAGCACAATAAGATTATCACCAAATGGTCTAACTAAATTAGAGTATGTTAATAATTTGGCTTCTGATTCAAATCCCATTTTTTGGAAAACGAAGTGGGCTTTGAATTTTGGTCTCTATGGATGTAAGATAGGACTACTATGACTCTCTCATCAAGGCATGAGGTCTCTTGCTTAAAGCCTTAGACCAAGGCTACTCAACACACGGCCCGTGGGCTGCATGTGGCCCATGGCCTGTTTGTTTGTAGCCTGCAGTGCGGTTTGGGTTTACGCTGGGCTCAACATGCAACCTGTGGGAAGGATCCTTTGAATATGGCCTCCACTGGGAACATGCTCCACAACAGCAAGTCAATATAATGGTCTTCTGTTGATATGCATTTAGTAGTGAAATTCCTGGACTGGCATTGGTCATATGGGCAGAAATTGGTAAATATTGCATTTTATTAATATCAGCAGAACTGATTTAAATGGTGCCTGTGTGTTGTATAGTCTTGCCTTAATCTTAGTATTCATACCCGGCAGTGTAGAAGAAGCTATTTGCTTATATTTGCATATATATTTGCACATATATGCAACCACACTTAAGTTGCGGCCCTTCGCATAAGCTGTGAGTATCACTGTGGTCACTGGGGCTTCCAAAGTTGAATAGCCCTGTCTTAGACCAACATCCTAATGCAGGGGTGAGTAAAGTATGGCTCATGGGCCGGATTCAGTCAGCTCAACATTTCTGTGTGACCCAGCCAACTGATTAGAAGAGCATGGATACTTACAGCCAGCAGCATGTGTTCAGCTGTCCCTCCCTCCACCTTGCTCTGTCCTACAGCCAACTGCTCCCAGGACCCTCCACCCAGCTGTGTGGAGTGGAGGGGTGGGAGATGGAGTGGAGAGCTGATATCAAGGTGAATCACTGTCCCTGTACTCCATCTCTGAAGAGCAGGGGTTGGGGAGAGTGCCATTCACCATGGAGTCAAGTATCAGAGGGGTAGCCGTGTTAGTCTGAATCTGCAAAAGCGACGAGGAGTCCTGTGGCACCTTATAGACTAACTGAAGTGTAGGAGCATAAGCTTTCGTGGGCAAAGACCCACTTCATCAGATGCATCTGACGAAGTGGGTCTTTGCCCACGAAAGCTTATGCTCCTACACTTCAGTTAGTCTATAAGGTGCCACAGGACTCCTCGTCGCATTCACCATGGAGATACTCCAGTCCTGTCTTATAGAGGGCGTGCACTGTTTCTAATATTTTTCCAGCCACCAGCTCTCTCACCCCCCTCTCCTTACATATCCCATCTCTGCAAAGCAAAGGAGAATACAGGAGAGCTTTCCCTGTCTTAGGGTACGTCTAGACTACATGCCTCTGTCACCAGAGGCATGTAGATTAGGCTACCAGGCATAGGAAAATGAAGCGGCAATTTAAATAATCGCCGCTTCATTTAAATTTACATGGCTGCCACGCTGAGCCGACAAACAGCTGATCAGCTGTTTGTCGGCTCAGCGCGGTAGTCTGGACGCACGGGTGTTGACATCAAAGGCATTTGTCGACCACCCAGGTATGCCTCCTGGGATGAGCAGGGCAGCCATGTAAATTTAAATGAAGCGGCGATTATTTAAATCGCCGCTTCATTTTCCTATGCCTGGTAGCCTAATCTACATGCCTCTGGCGACAGAGGCATGTAGTCTAGACGTACCCTTAAAGAGGCAGCACATGGCATCTCTCAGAAAGAGACCCAGCAGCAGCCAGCATATATACCGTCACACACCCAGTCTGTGTCACAGCTTATCTCTGTGCCACACACATTGTCATTATCACACACACACACACACACACACACACACACACACACACACACACACACACACAATCCCAGTCAGTGCCACACAAACACTTGTAAGTCATGCACTTGTGTGGCCACTCAGGTTCAAATGTCCACCCAGCTGATTGGCAGAGCTCTGACTGCTAGATTGTGTTTCTACTGGTGGTGCACATTCACACATGCCTCAGTGCACATAACATTTATTCCACATGTGAACAGAAAAAATCTGCACATGAATGGAAAACATTAGGGGGAAAATTGACTCATGCAATCTATGTCACAAAGTCTATGTCTCACTCTCATATACACAGTCTCTCTAGCCACAAGTCCTGCCTCTTCCGCAGGGCCAAAGCCAGCCCATGATAACTTACCAAAATTAATGGTGTGGTCCCCTGTGAAAATGATCGCCCACCCCTTCCTAATGGATATCGATATTTTAGGAAAAACAGACAAATCAACTCTGCAAATTGCCTTTGCTTCAATTCTTACATATTCCTTTATTATTCATTCAATGGGGAATGCTAAATGAGAGGTGCCATTACACAGATATTGCCTGTCTACATCGAATGCTGACAAATGAGTAATAGCCAACATGCTTCTTAAAGAACATCTGCAGCTACCAGAGGAATGATAAACAAACAATTTGAACAGGAATTGAAAATCTCACACAATCTACAAAGGCACTAATTCTTGTCTAGTAGGGTTTCTTTACTCTCCAGTGGTCCTGTGTGTAATATTATTATAAGATTATTAGTGACCCCTTAAGAAAATAAGTTACAAAGTAACTGTGGATCTGAATACTTTAAAACTGAGCAATAGTGAGCAGCAGCAGAGACTAACTGGTATATAATGATGGAAAATCATGGTTTCATTCTACAAATCCAAAACCTACAAGTCATCAAGATTCTGTCCAGCCTTTACTTGGTACTATATACACTTATTACCGCCTAATGTTCAGAGCTCCTCAAAACCCCACAATTCACTGACATAAGAAGAACTCCCACAGTGGTCCCTCCTGAACCGTGATGGGCAACCTAGGCTAGTAAGTGGGCCACATGAGTGGCCCTCCCTCTCAGTGGGCCACAAGACTGTCCTAACCAAAGACAGTGATAGGGATGCAGCCGTGTTAGTCTGGTGTAGCTGAAACAAAATACAGGACTATGTAGCACTTTAAAGACTAACAAGATGGTTTATTAGGTGAGGAGCTTTCGTGGGCCAGACCCACTTCCTCAGATCAATATGTGGAAGAAAATCGGCACAACCTTATATACCAAAGTGAGACCATCAAAAAAATGAACACATGTGAAATTGACACATCAAATTTTAGAACAGAGTGGGTGTGAGGGGGGAAGGTTAGACACTTGGACACACCTCCCGGCCACAGGGAGAACTCTCTACTACACTGCCTGCCCCTTCATATTCCCCACCCCCCATATGGGGCTTCCAGGTGAGTCGTCGCCACTCCTGCCCACAGCCCAACCTCTCCATATCTGGGCTCTGTGGTCCAGGAACATCCCGAGGCCTGCTGGACCACAGATGTGGCCAGACCAGAGAGTCCTGGTTAAGGGAGGGAGGTACAATCTGTAATACCAGTGAGGAAAAAGAAACCTTGCACTGACCACCACTGCTCCCAAGTGTTCCAATCATGGATAGAACACAGATTTTTCAAAATTTAGGATGACTTCAATCATTCATAGGTAACTCGCAGTAGCACTCGGGGGAGGGGGAGATACAGCCCACTAATGCTCCCACCAAAATCTTTATCACTAAATTACCTCCTCATGCCCCTTCTCCGTGTTCCTCTGGGTGGCCCTCCCTACATCCCCTCCTTCCCCTCTCCCCCACAGACACCAGTTGCCTATGACTTCAGTCCAAAGACATGGGTACTCAGGACCTCTGGGGGGGGAAAAAAAAAAAATCACATAAATCATTTGTGTAACCTTGACATATATACACAGTACCAACAGATACATAAAGAACAGAGAGGACAAACAATTTAATAGCGTTGTTTCTTGAGGGAAATAAACCAGCATTCTTCAAATCACTGCCTTTGAAGTCCAGTTTTCCCCTTTTCCCATCCCTACCGAAGTGTTACAGGCATGTTTAAGTCTCATTTCTGGCAGTAAAGAGAACACAGTATTTCTAGCCCCGAACAAGTACAAAGCTATTAATGAAAACTATTTTCCTAACCTTTGCCCTATTGTTACAAATAAAAAGCATGTGAATGGTAATACAGCAATGGTTGTTAGACATTTTTAACTATTTCCTTTCTTAAAAGCTCAGAAAAAAGAAACGCCACCAAAAACGTACACTCAGTAAACCTGTGGCGTAGTTGGGGTGCTGTCTGCTCTGTATCCCAGGGTCCCCGTGTTGTGATGTGTGATTCCCACTGACTCACCCACATGTTGTGATGTGGTGTCAGTACCTTGCTGGTTGCTATGCTTGGGCGGCGGGCTGTGGAGGACCCCCATTGGCGGTTGTCTGTAAGCACGGCCCAGCAAGAGGGGCCCAGGACAGTGGCCAAACCGGTTCTACTTGTTAAGGGAAGAGACTGGACAAAGAAAGTGTGTGCTGGGGGAAGGGATCACAAAGAGAAAACAGTTTCTTGCCACTTTAACCAGAAAGGACACTCTCTAAATGACTTAGCCACCTGCATTCTGCTACAAAGACCTTTTACATCTGCACTTGAAAGGGAATCCTCTGAACTGTCATTCATGTTAAAATTCGACACTTACCAACAGGGACTTAACAAGTCTTTGAACTTTCTCACCCATTACCAAGACAGTTTCCCCAATTATCACCTGTAATACCATTAACTCACAAACATCCCACTCTCCCTACCTTTAATATCAGCAATTCACAGACACTTACCTTCCTTCCTCCCCCTTCCCACCTCCCCGCATCCCCCTTCTGTTCTGCAATGTGATTTGTCCTTTTCATATTTGTTCATTTTTTTAAATTCTATCCTTTGGTATATATGGTTGTGACTACTTTCTTCCACTATTTGATCTGAGGAAGTGGGTCTGGCCCACGAAAGCTCATCATCTAATAAACCATCTTGTTAGTCTTTAAAGTGCTATATTGTCCTGCATTTTGCTGGGGGAAGGGTCTGTCTTGGGCTGGAACCATGAGGGAGAGAGACTAAGGTTGCTGGGGCTGAGGGTTAGGGGTGATAGACCCCTAACCCAAGGGGTCTGAAACATCCTGGCCCCGAATCCTGTAATCGATGTCTATGCTGTGCTGTATCCTGGAAAAGCAATAAAACCCTTCTATTCTACTGCTGGCAGAATCTATTCTTGCTGCTACGGGGGTGCAGGAATGGGGGAAACCCTGACTGGTCATCACAGAACCAAACTCTGTTTAACCACATGCAGGAGTGGCCCGAGGCCGACCGTGGCAGCTGGCACCCCAGGCAGAAGGCACGATTGATGCCCCCGCCTGCATAGCCGTCAATGGCCATGATGTAATCATCGGGCACCCCAGCTCCCCATGACATCACCATCAGGCGCCCAGGCCGGCAGCGCCCTAGGCGACCGCTGAGTCTGCCTAGGCTCACGGGCCGCCCCTCACCACATGCATCATGTAACAGATATGAAACCTGGCTCATTTAGAAGTGTGCCAAGTGTAAGATGCCCAACATGATTGCAGTGGCTTTTAAAAATCTCTCATATCTGAAATTTTAGGTGCCTCTTCATCTAACATAAAAAAATCTTAACAGTTTTCTAGTCACAGCATGAAAATGCCAGCAACGTTATTTTAAAATGGCTGGGCAAAACAGGTACAGCCTGTAAGTGTGCATGTCCAGGCTGAGTAGCATAGTGAACAACAACAGGAGCATCTCTTTTCCCTGCATAGAGCAGCTCATGGTAACTACAACTGTGATACAGTGAAACAATTTAAGCCTCTTCAGTTTTCTTCCCTATATTTTAGATACAGCTAGCATAGATATGGGCATGCGCTGTATTACAGGGGTAGAGCAATGCTGCATCTGCAGTTTAGCTAAGCGTTTCTAATGTCACAGTACGTGTTTCAATTGCTTAGCTTTTTCAGCTGTCTACCATACTGTTTGACATCTGGCAGCGTTCCTCTCCAGTCTAAATGCCTTTTATTACAAGTTTCAGCCAAAACGATTCTGTCATTTGTGGAATCGTGGAGTCACAGAGTTTAAGGCCAGGAGGACATCTAATCTGACCTCCTGTAGATCATAGTCACAAGTTCCACAAAAGATTAGACTATTATGTGCCACAGGGCAGAGTACAGGAAGAAATGAAGAGTTAAAAAAAAATCCACCCTAATTACAAGCTGCCATGCTTAGCTTAGATTTAGAAGGCTAATTTGCAAAGTTGGCGAGACTGCCACATTTCCCAAAGTTAAATATACATGGACTCTCCAAATACATACACTGCAGAAACCTCTAGAACAGGGGTTTCCAAACATTTTCTTTTCGAGGCCCTCTCAACATGCTATAAAAACTACAAGGACCAACAGAGAGAGGCACTGGAGGCTTGAGGCTGGGAATGAGGGGGAGAAGAGACCTCCCGGGCATAGATGTAGTTTGACTTCTATTTTTTGGGGGAGGGGCTCAGACCAGCTCTACAATGTGGAATCCGGAGGGGCGAGCCGTGCTACCTCCATCCGATTCACTTCCACAGGCCACCCAGTCTGTCTGGGGAAGGAGGGTGCAACGAAAAATGGTATCTCAAAATGTGTGTGTGTGGGGGGGGGGGATGTGAGGCTCAGCTCAGAAAGTCAGAAAACTATTCAGGGTGCAAGTAGGAAGCAGCAAGGGGCTATGTGTTCAGGGACGGGGGTAGCTGGGGCCTGATCGCTAAAGGAGCAGCTAGGGCTATGCACAGGCAACGGGTAGCTCAGGGTACAGATATCTAGAGCAGGGATGGGCAATAATTTTTTATTTTGGCAAGTGATCAAGGGCCACACATTTCTATGGTGGGGGTGCAGCATCTAAGACGGAGGTTGGGTGCAGAAAAGAGCTTTGGGGTAGGGGAGGGAAGTGCTAGAGGGAGCTTGGGGTTTAGAAGAGAGTTGTGTTCTGGGACAGGGGTTGGAGTGCCAGGTGCAGGCTGTGGCTGGGAGGTGCTTACCCTAGGTGCTCCCTGCCTGCCACATTCTGCATGCTGCTCCATGTGGCTGACTGCTGGGGCCACGTGAGCCTCTGCACAGCACATCAAGGGAGGGAAAGGGGCTGGCTCCGTGAGCTGCTTGTACTGACAAGCACAGCCCAGGCAGCTCCCATTAGCTGGTTTCCAACCAGCCACTTTGAGCAGCATGCGGAGCATGGCAAGCAGGGAGCCCAGAGGATTGTGGCAGCTTGTATCTGAAGCTCTAGCAGGCCAGATACAGCCCACGACCCATATTTTGCTCACTCCTGATCTACAGGCTGTGTGGGAGCGGCGGGTAGCTCAGAGTGCAGTGAAGAGGGTAGCTAGGACTGTGCTCAGGCAGAGGTGTAGCTCAGGGTACAGGCAGGAGGTAGCTAGGGGCTCTGCCAGCCCTAGAGCTGGGTCCTCCTGCCCTAACAGCTCTAAGCAGCTGCATGAGCAGTCAAAGGAGACTGGGAAGTAAGGAGCAGCTGCAACCCTGGGCACCAGTAGCAGCAGGTGGGTAATGGGAGATGCTATGGCTGCACCAATCAGAGCAGTAGCCACCCTGCACTGCCCAGCTCTAGCTTCTGGCCTCAGGAAGGGGCCTCTGGGAGCACTGGAACAGGAAAAGGGGGGAGGGGGAGAAGAGGGCCTGTCCTATTCTGGGTAAAGCACTGCAGTTTTTTTGAGGCATAAACCCCTCCCCATTTTCCCAGCCTTCCCCTTGGCTCCAGACTGCAGCCCTGCAACTCTGGCTTTAGCCTCGCAGTGGCACTGGGACTTGGGTCTCTAGAACTCAGCCCAGCAGTTGCCAGGACTTGGGGGAGTTGGGCCTTGGCGCTCCCGGTTTTAGCCATGAGGCTCCTTAGACCAGTTGAGAACCACAGTTCTAAACTTAAAGCCTAACAATGCTGATTTAGGTTGTTAAGTCTTTGTGATTAATTTCAAGAAAGAGAGAAAACCTCTAAGTATTTGTAACCCCAGTCTCTCTTTCATCTGTTTATCGGGAAGAAAAAATATGATGTATCCTTTTCTTTTTTATTATGCTAGAAATATACCAGGTACAATTAGTCTAACAGGTGCTCTGTTTTGTTTTAAAACAAACAAAACCCCCACAAATTGTACATTTATGTACTGATTGCCAATAGGGATGTAACAGTGTATTCGATTAACTGATAAGCAAAAGCCTTTAGGTTAATGCTATAGACTAGGGATGGTAAATTTAGTTTAATCAACTAGTCAATGGATTTTCCATCGACTAGTCAATTAGTCGATAAGCGGGGGAGCCGCAGCAGGGTTAGCTCCTGCCCTGGGAGCTAACCCTGCTGCAGCTCTGCCTTTTAAATGTATTAGAGCCCACAAGCAAGTAAAAGCTGATTTTATTGTCATCTTTATCTTTCCTCTCATCTTCCCACCTTTGCTGATTTATGATCCCTACCTGTAGCATCTTGTCCTACACAGACTCTACATGGTGCCTGTTTTTTTGCAAGATGCCTGGCACACCTGGTCTCCAAAGAGTTATTATAATTCATGAATAGGAAGATCTAAAATTTACTCTTGTAACACAGCTACTAAGTACTGTTTAGAGCAGGGCCGGGCAAAATATGATTCATGGGCCAGATCCGGCCTGCGAAGTCACTGGATCCGTCCAGTGGACACAGCCGGGAGCCTCAGGGCAGGCTCTCTGCTTGTTCCTCCACTCCCTCCCCACAGCTGCCCCCCACCCCACGCTGCCCCTGCCCCCAGCACAATCCCATTGGCTGGTTTCTGGCTAACTGGCGTTGCCTGTTTGAAGAACAGGCAACATGCCAACCATCCCTTCCTCCTCTCCTCAGGCTCTTATTCACAGACACACATGGTCCCTGCAGCCTGTGCAGGGGTGGGGCAGGCAGGGAGGCTGACTGATAAACGTACTGGGCTGCTGGCCAGGAGTCACCCAGGTAAATCACCCAGCACCCCTGCCCCTCCTTTCCCCTAACCCTCTTTCCCCCCTACCCCACATAACCTCAACCCTCTGCCTCCTTCCTGAACCCATACCCCCTGCCAGATCTTGCATCCCAAACCCCTGCCCAAGGTCACAACCCAAACTGCACCCCCTCCTGGACCCCATCCCCTTGCCCCAGATCACAACTGCTTCCTTCACCCAAACCCTTACCCCACGCTCCCTTCTGCATCCAGCCTCCATCCCAGACCCCACACCTTCTCCATTAATTTCATGGAAGAGTGTGGCCCTTGACCACTTTCCAAAATCTTGGAATGGCCTTTCATCAAAAATTACTGCCCACTCCTAGTTTAGGGGAAGGCTTTTTAAATAAATAAAAATTGTACCCCCATCAAAACAGTTAATATGTTCTCTTCTAAACCTTTCCTCCTCTCAATGTAACCAGTTATAGGAGTTAATCATCGGTGAGGAAAAAGTTCTTATAACTTTCAATTTTACCCCTAGTTGCTTAATTCACAGAATGAACTCAGAGTCTTATTTTCTGACATCCCTTTGATACTATTACTGTGCCACAATAATATATTTAATTACATCAAAGCCACATATTGATTATGTCAGGCAGGAGAACACTGCTTACTGCCAGAAAAAGTCTGGAATATTCAGCTATTCATTTCATAGCTCTTTCACATCACAATGAGGCTTTAGTATTGATACACAAATATATTTCACATTCTTCCAACCTTCTTTATCCTGCTCCATGCCTGCTTCCTTAAAAAAAAAAAAAAAAAAAGATTTAATCAAAGTAAACCAATCACTAGCCAATTGAATAATCTTTCAGAGTCAGGAGGTAGGATAATAAGCCTACTAACACTGATCTGTCTGTTCTTTCCACACTTTGGCTATGTCTATACTGGCAAGTTTTTCTGCAAAAGCAACTGCTTTTGCTGAAAAACTTGCCAGCTGTCTATACTGGCCGCTTGAATTTGTGCAAGAACACCGACGATCTAATGAAAGATTGTCAGTGTTCTCGCGGAAATACTATGATGCTCCCACTCGGGGAAAAAGCCCTCTTGCGCAAATGCTTTTGCATAAGAGGGCCAGTGTAGACCAGTAAAAACTGTTTTGCGCAAAAAAGCCCCGATGGCGAAAATGGTGATCAGGGCTTTCTTGCGCAAAACCGTGTCTAGATTGTCACGGATGCTTTTCCACAAAGAGTGCTTTTGCGCAAAAGCATCCATGCCAATCTAGATGCTCTTTTCCGCAAATGCTTTTAACAGAAAAACTTTTCCGTTAAAAAACATTTGCAGAAAATCATGCCAGTCTAGATGCAGCCATCCATTTTTAGCAATGAAGCTACCATTAGTGACTTCTTGAGAATAGCTAGTTATTTTTTTAAATTGGGAACGCCCCTTAATGCACTATATGAACTATAGGAATCTATGAGTACATTTAATATTATTAATAAAATAAATAATAATACAGCTTATACCATTAGGAAGCAAAAGTGTTCCAAGCAACCAAGATTTTTGATGCACTTTCAGGATAGATTTGCTTTCTGATATTACCAAGTTCTCATTAATATTCTAATACTAAAAGTCACTTCCTTAAACCATTCTCCTTTGCTGGTGGGACTAGCCAATATTCAAACAAATTTAGATAGTATTTTAAAACATTTTTTCCAAGCGTCACAGCCAAGTGCTCCTTTACACTATTTCATAAAATAGCATCTAGTTAACCATCTCTGCAAAGCTTCCTCCTCTCCTTGATGTGAATGCCATTTTAACAGCTATGATCAGATGACAATTCTGCCTCCTTTCTTGCTCCCAAACCTACATCTATCTCCCCAATTTCTCCTCACATGACAACTCCTCCAAGGACTTTCTGATCCTGATTGCATTTCTCAGTATTCTGCTTTCAGCTTGTAGCTTATTATTAATTTTTTTTTAATATTGAGGCACTCACTAGTGAATAAAAGAACACATACATAGAAATGCCATGTTCTATTTATTAAAACCAGGAACATATCAGTTCTCATTTTAAAATTATGGAAGAAAGGAGAATTGTACCTTGGTAAAAGGCTGATACCAAACACATCTTTCAGACAATCAGAGATATAGGGGCAGATAAAAGACCAGAGCTATAGGTAAACAAGCCACACGAGAAAGATGTTAATGTAGGGCAGTGCTTCTCAAACTGAGAGCCGTAGTATTTTTCCAAATACTTCCGGAAGTATTAGCTGTAAGTAATACCTTTATATATGAAAATATACTTGGGCCTCTTATTTGATTGGAACATCAAATAAATAATTACAAGACCTAATCCTTTCCAAAGAAGACATCAAGTGTGGTGTAGAGAAGGGAAAGTCATGCATTTTGAGGTCACATGCTAGTACTAAGTAACTCAGTACCATGGTCTCATTTCCTCACCTGCCATCTAAGGAAATATAACCTCAGATGTAGATGCAAGTCTACACAGAGTGGTAGTCCAGACGTCAGGGCCTTGATCTGTACAGCACTCTCAAGTGTTGGGCTCTAACTGCTCTGTGTAGATCCTGCTGACGTGAACTAAAAGGTACATACTGCATGCTAATCGAGTGCTGTTTCGAACAGCACCTCATCAGCATGAACTAGGTACTTATTAATTCATGCCAGAATAGTCTACCACAACACTTCAAAGCATTCTACCAACCAGACCCCCAGGCCAGACTATTGTGCAGTGTATTGAGAAGCCCTAAATTAGTTTGTAGTATTTGTTACTTTCTAAACCCTCCACTAACTGAAAGGAGACAAATTTCCTTCACCATTTATTGTCTTTTTCCTTGGTTAACCTTAAAGTTAAAATGTAGCGAGCCACTTTCCTTTAATTCTACTAAAGCTCTTGCTAAAGTATTGTATGAAGTACACATTCAGCAACTAGGATTTCCACTGATCCAGTCTGATCCCTTTGCTTTACACAGAAGGATTACATTTTTAGATGGGAATTATAGTTCAATAGGGGTGTATTTTTTCCTACTGTTGTAGAATCTGTTCACTGCTTCCTAGATGGGAATCTCAGCAATTATATGATACTGTCTACAAGAAGAATTATTCAAGCTCTAAAAATTATCACGCAGAAAATGAAGAACACTTAAAAGTAATTTCCAAAAAACCTGAGGTGCAGGAAGCCAGACCCGTCACAGAAAAGGGGCATTCAAGAGAAACTAAAAAGAGTCCTAAGGTTGAGAGAACTACTCACGTGATAGGTTTGGCTTCCTGGCAGGGGCGGATATAGGGCAGGGCAAACGGGGCGGCTGCCCCGGACCCCGCGCTTCAGAAAGCCCCGCGCATGCGCCGTGGCAAAGGGGGGGCCCCGCAAAACGGTCATCTGCCCCTGCTTCCTGCACCTCATGTTGGGTTGGAGCCATGTGGTCCAATCACTGAAACTGAACCTCTGTGCTGCAGTCAGTCCCCAATTCCCAATCATTTTAGTGTCACAAGTCCAACCCTGTTTTTGCTCTTTAATTAGCTTACCTTTAGGAGGCTGTGAAAGAATGCACTGGCAGTGACTTGGGAATAGCATCTTCAAAATAAAGCATAATTTATTCACTCTTCAAAAGGTAAAAGCATGTAGAGCAAAGGGTAAAAACAATAAAGGCCTTACACATAAATGTGTATTACTTACTCCTTTATAAGTTCACCTTAGCCAAGCTAACTCCCTTTCTATTTTTAATGCCCCGGCTGCTGGAGTCAGGTGACTAGACAACAATATTCATGTTTATTTTTTTTTTAAGTTTCTAGCCCTAACAGTTGTCCAAAATATACCTCAAAATGTGTCCCTAAATACTAAAAAAAAAAAAAAAAACCCTAATCAACCAACCAACCAAAAACCAGAAGGCAAAGAGAAGGAATCTACAATTTAAGAACTGCATTATTTTTAAAACCCAGCTCATTATTTTGGAAGATGTAATTTGTGATTTTTTTTAACATATGGATTGACAGTAATTAATTTAATCCACTTCATTCAGCTATGCTCATGTCTTGTTTATGTAAAAAGTCAAGCTCAGAACATTGTGCAGAAGCTTTTAAATAGAGAACTGTTTTCTAATGTAGGCAAGTCCTTAAAGTTGGCTCAGGAAAAGAAACTATACATGGCAATACAACAAACTGAGAAAGCTGTTGAGATACTTAACTTTCTTATAGATTCCAAATTTACTTCTACTGTGATGTGAAAACCTATGATGCAAAACCAACTCTACACTCTTAAAAATAAATATAATTATAGACATGTTGGTGAGGAATCGGGAGCCCATGATTCCTGGTTTCTCATGCCTGTGCTACCACCAACTCAATGTATGACCTTAAAAATAAGACACATGGTCACACTGAGTCTCAGTTTACTATGCTTGAGCAAGGTCTATAGGAATTTTTGTAAAATTTTCTACAGCACAATAGTCTTTGATGATAGGCATTTTACAAGTGTAAAAGTATTAACATAGCTTGTGTCAGAGTTTGTCTTGATATAGTACAGATACAGACTTCTTCATTACCACCTCTCAAATCCTTGCCTCTTCCTTCTAACACCTCAACTATATTACTCATATTTAGATCACTACAGTGTATGGTGGCATTATAAAGGATTAAGTTTTTAACGTGAATTTGCAAACTCTATTAAAGAAGTAGAATTCTCTCTATGGATTATTTTTTAAAGATACATTGTTAAGTAGTTAAGCCCAGAAATAAGATCAGTTTCATAATCATGGTAATTTGGAGGTAGCAAGTCTTGATTCTTAGGGCCAAATTCTCCTCTTTGTCCCCATGAGCAGAAAACCCCCCAACAGTAGAGGATATTTTATTTATTTATTTATTTATTTATTTATTTATTTCTCTCTCACTCTCACTCTCACTCTCACTCTCACTCTAAACCTCCATAGTCCCTGTGAAGCATTGTGCTGCTCTTTTTGGCATCAACCTTTCTCCAAATTGTAGGGGAACCCTTTTATAAGTAACTGAAGAACAAAATCAGCATTGAACTTGCATGGACTCCCTTATCATGATGGGAAAATCATACCAACATAAACCACAAAAATAGGCTTGAGTACCAGTGAAGACACCATGGGCTTAGGGCTTTTCCATTAGCCATGTTGTTCCCACAAGGACTTAGTATGAGTTCAGAAGCTGTCACAAATTGTCTAATTATTAATTTCTACTGATCAGTTTATCTAGAATTGCTCCTGTCAAGTTAGTTTTTTACTCGTGTTTTTCTAAATACAGGCAGTTCCCGGGTTACGTACAAGATAGGGACTGTAGGTTTGTTCTTAAGTTGAATCCGTATGTAAGTCGGAACTGGCGTCCAGCCGCTGCTGAAACTGACCAGCGGCTGACTACAGGAAGCCCGAGGCAGAGTTGCTCTGCCCCGGGCTTCCTGGAATCAGCCGCTGATCAGTTTCAACAGCGGCTGAATCTGGACGCCAGTTCCGACTTACATACGGATTCAACTTAAGAACCCCAGGCGTCCCCAAGTCAGCTGCTGCTGAAACTGATCAGCGGCTGATTCCAGGAAGCCCGGGGCAGAGCAACTCTGCTTCGAGCTTCCTGCGGGACCAACTGGCAGCGCCCCAGCTGCTCTACCACAGGCGTCTTGAGAAAAGCCTGGTCTGCTGGGGGTGGGAGGGGGGAGGGCGCACTAGCTGCGCCCCCGCCCCCAGCAGACCAGGGAGACGCGGGTGGCGGGACTGAGACGGAGCGGGCCCGGGTCCTCTGTGGCTTTGCTCCACGTCTACATGGTCTGCTGGGGAAGGGGGGGGCCAGCAGACCAGGGAGACGCGGAGCAGCTTTTCTTGCCCCTGGAGAACGTGGGCGGCGGGACCGCGGTGCGTCTGGGCAGTCCTGCTGCCCGCGTCCTCCAGGGCGAGAAAAGCCCCGTTCGTAAGTGCGGATCCGACATAAGTCGGATCCGCGTAAGCCGGGGACTGCCTGTACAGTAGCACACATGGAGATTTTACATTGGTTGCCTACTACAATAGATATTTAAAGTAACAAACTTTCCCCCGGAAGCAGATATTCACATTAAATAAAAACACATAGAACTGATGGCAAGTTTATAAATCAAAATCCAAGACAACAATATGCCAAATTGCTGCTTCAGATACTTGTTGCAGCCAAAAGATTAGAACGCAAAAGCTGCTAGTAGGCACAAGCCCCACGGAAAGACAGAACTTCACTAATGAAGTATGCTAACAAACATATGAGGACTGGGGAATGAGACGATGAAGCTCCTTAAAATTCTCCAAACTTGTGCAAATACAGTACAAAACCACACTGTGATAATCAAGAATATGATGGCCAATAAAACTTGATAATATGAATTTATCACAAAAGAACTCAACACATAACAAGTCTCAGGAAGGTCATGACACATGTAAAGATCAGATATTTACATGCAAAACAGGGCTATAAATCTAGTGAAAGAGATTAATCTTTTCAAATATTTCACATCCTGACCAGAAATACTTTGAAGTAACTCACCTGATTTCATTTTTGCATTTTGTTTCCTTCCGAGACCACAACCTGGAGGGGAGAGTGCACACTGAGGTGCAGGGGGCATTTATTTGAAAATTTCAGAGCCTCACAATGATTTAAATAAAAAAAATGAATAAGAGTTTGGGGCTAGAGTTTTTTTATGTAGCTTAAATCCATTTGTCAGTAGATGCTATTAAATCATTATGACAAATATATATAGCTAAATAAGTAATTCACTAATCAGGGAGAAATGTTTTAGAGCCTCATCTCAGTCCCCAATATGGAAATTCCCTTTGTTATCTGAGCAAAGTACTCTACCTTTTGCCTAGTAGGCTGGATCCCACAAGTTGTTTCTGTGGACGGGTGTACTCTTGCATTACACCATGTACTAAGCAGCAGTTCAGCTCCAGTCCTGAAAAGAGCTGCGCAGGGCCTCACAGCTGGGGTGGAGTACCATGGACTAACATAATGCTGTCCTTAGAGAGTGATATCTACATTTGCTCAAAAAGCAATTGGTTACCTGCTTATTCAGTTCAGCTAGCGAATAGGGTTTTCCCAACCCAAGCAAAGCAAAAGATCATTGATGGAATTAGGCAATAAACAGGTTAATCTCTCAAGATGCAAAGTTGGCACAGTGTCTGTGATCTGCAGTCTACTCAGTCAGCCCTTGTGTAACTGGGACATTTTATGGGATATGTAGCACCCAGAGAAGAGCTTTCAGAAATTACATTCTGGAAACCAAATATATGAGGAAACAAATAATTAGCTGAACTACTTCACCCCTGGCATTACTAGTCTATAGAACCACTCTCTTCAAGAGCAAATATATTTAAAAAACCACTTTCAGATACCAATAATCAGACCTCATTTATATCTAATCAGAAAAGTTTAAACAAACTCACTTGAACAAATAGCTGCACAACATCTCTTGTTTTTTACCTCAACAATCTCAAGGTTCAACCAAGACTCAGGCCTTTTACTTGCTAGATAACTACTGCTGCATACAGAGTTGTAATCTGTCCTGCAACCCAGATCTGGCCAGGCTGCAAGTCAAGAATTTTAGACCAAGAGTGAATAAGATGGCTCCTTCAGCAAGCCTTGCTAAAAACTGTTTTTTAAAGATAGTATTTGTACACACTCCTCCCACAATACAGCATGTATAACTATTGTAATACTAAGACATTTATATAAGTAAAAGGCTACATTTTGAGACTCTAGAGGTGGGAAATGAAAAAGTTCAAAATTCAACAATAATGTTAAGTATTCACACTGCACATATTTTTGTATTAAAGTACAATTAGAGCCATAACTAGTAATCCAAAATTTTAAATATTGCATTTCCTGTCTTTTGAATGTTTAACACTGTAAATACTATAGTCACATAAATGTTTGTGTTCCGTTTTCCTGAATATGTTTAATCAGCGGCAGCTTTAACACTAATATTTCGATAGATTCCACCGTGGATATCCACACTATAGTGCATAGTAGAAAGTAAATACAACTACAAGCATTCATAGAGAAATATCAACAAATACACTAATCAATATTAAGTATTTTAATTAAAATATAGTCCTGTGAACAACAGAATTCTGACTAGTGGAAACATTTAATTTAAAGCAGAGCGCAGATTTTAGTTTGTATCAAGAAATTCACATCAGTTGCCTCCACTGAAAAACTTTAAACTTGAGACATTTCAGTTTGTGACGTGGCCATTTATGTTTCAACTGAGAGAAGTCAGTCTTCTTCCAGCTAAAAATGGATATCATTTTCCTGTTAGAAACTGATGAATGGATTTTACTCAAGTTCTTTAAAAAGTAAGCTTTTGGCTTAGTCCAGCCCTTTGAAAGTTCTGAACCTCGGAAAGAAGGTGGTCAAAATGGAAGTCTAAGGCCTTGTTTTATGTATGGCTCCACTGCCAGCAGTCTCTATACTCCTCTTCCACAAAGCCTAGGAACGTATTTGCTGAGTGAGCCTCCTTCACTGGGGCAGCTTCCTTATCTACCCGCAGAGGTGGCAGAGTAAGACAGGGAAGAGGAAGTACCTTCTGTCCGTGACTTACCAGGCTGCCTCTGCAGGCTCCAACTCTATTCGCTCCCCACAATCACATTCCTTCCTACCACCACAACTCATATTAGGTAAGGAAGCTGACTGATGGAGGGGGCAGATTAGGAAACAATGTGATAGGCCTGTGGAGGGGGGGGGGGGGGGAATATGGGAGCCCTTAATTTGTGTTTGAAATTTTTTAGATTGCAATTCTTACGGTAGAGTTTCATATACACATATGTGACTCAGACACACACATTTATGAAGAAGCCAGTCTCAGCCTAAGGGTTCAAATTAGAAGGAAAGATGAACAGCGGTATGAGTAAAACAATGGATGTGGAAAATGATAAAGGGGTTACAAAAAGTCACCCCCTATGAAGAACAAATTCAGCCCTTTAACGCTATGATTTCCTATACCAGCCACGACATCCTTTTATCACCCATCTTCTTTCCAAGTGGTAAAGAGTAAATAGAGACTTGTGACACAATTTATGAGGAAAAAGAGTGATATAGAGGGAGTCACACACTAGTCAACACATCCAGTATAGGCAGCAGCCTATGAGAAGGTATGCAATGATACCAACATGTCTTATGAGCAAAAAATTAAACAGGTGGTATTAAATCTCACTTACCAGTACAAGTAATAGGCTAAAGCCAGCACAACCAGCGTAGCACAAATTCCAGATAGCAGACATACTCCTGATTGGTTTACCAACATCTTCCTTATTTACTTGTTTGTTTGTTTGGTTGGTTTTTTTTAAGAGAAAGGAAGAGGAAAACAACCAGAAAAACAAGATGACGTGTGTTTGCTAGAAGAACAAATCAGTCTTGGCAAGGAGGAGGGATTATGATGACAAAAGCAAATGGAGGTAAATCTGGAAGCACTGCAGTTGCTAAAAACTGCCTCCTCTGCAGCAGCAAAAGAAAGAGACAGACACTATCTCCAGTTGGTAAACCATGGTGCCAATAATTTAACTGAACTTAAAACAAAACACAAAACCTCTTGCCATAAGAAATAAAGATGTGATCTGAGTAAAGTGGACTAATAATAAAATAGGAAATGCCTTTCAGTAAAAATTACTGTCAGGTGCTCTTGCTGACATACCAAGCCTTTGCTGTAATCCAGTAATCGTCTTATAGCAAATTACCATGCTACAATCAGCTAGGCTCACTGGCACTGTATGGTGTGCATGTTCTCCACTGCTCTCTGGCACACAGGTTCAAATTGATGGAGGAGAATCCTAGAATTTAATAGAAATACCTTCTACCCACCTACCAAAACTTGTACTTTTTATCTTAATCAACAGTGAATCCATGTTTGAGAAGGCAAAACAATAGAAGGAGTGGGGGGGAAAGGTCTTCAATTTGTCAGTCAGCAAAGTAAGTGCCTAGGGCCTTGAAGGCTACAGTAACTGTGATGATGAGGTAAGTACATCATCATAGCTAGAGTACAGAACTGAATTTCAGTAACACTTGGGGAGCATGTTCTCACGGACTGAAGGAGAGCTGTGACTCTGCTCCAGAGTTCCTGAGTGATACGAAACTTGTGAGTAGACACTCTCCTTTCTCTTCTCCACACCAAATGAAGGTGTTAAATAGGAGCAAGGCAACACAAGGAAGACTGCTCCATGGCTGGGCACAGTCTAGCGGTTACTGATAAACAGGAAATTCATTTAGTGTCTACAGATAAGAGACAAGAAACTGCAAGGTCATTATAGTAGCAAGGAATACCATGTCAGTTAGATGTAGTTAAGGCTCAAAGGCCTGTGGCTGTTTCACACAATCTTGGTAGTTTAGGTAAATGAGTTCAGAACTGGAATACTGAATTAAGGCCTCCTCTATGCTAGGGATGTAATAGTGTAGCAGGTTAACCAGTAAGTGGATGCTTATCAGTTAATACTACCAGCCTTTCCCTCCCCGCCCCTCAGCCCCACAGCTCTGCGAGTAAATTTTTTAGGAGGCCGGCTCAGTCCCAGCTGGCACCAGGTCCTGGGAGCTACCCCCACTGTGTAAACTGGGATTGAGCCAAGCGACATGCAGTGCAGAGCCGCTTAACCAACAAAATATTTGTCAGCTACACGATTACCAGATTACACGCAATTTAACATCCCTACTCTATGCAATTTTTGTACCAGTACAACTATGTCAGTTAGAGGCCTGATTTTTACCCATACAATTAGACCAGTACCACCTCTGGTATGGATACAGTTACACGAGTATATATCTCCTTATACCGGTATAGGCAGTCCCCGGGTTACGTACAAGATAGGACTGTAGGTTTGTTCTTAAGTTGAATCTGTATGTAAGTCGGAACTGGCATCCAGATTCAGCCGCTGCTGAAACTGACCAGCGGCTGACTACAGGAAGCCCGAGGCAGAGTTGCTCTGCTCCGGGCTTCCTGGAATCAGCCGCTGATCAGTTTCAACAGGCTGAATCTGGATGCCAGTTCTTACATACAGATTCAACTTAAGAACCTCAGGCGTCCCCAAGTCAGCTGCTGCTGAAACTGATCAGCGGCTGATTCCAGGAAGCCTGGCGCAGAGCAACTCTGCCTCGGGCTTCCTGCATCAGTGCTGGTCAGTTTCAGCAGCGGCTGGCTTGGGGACGCCTGGGGCAGAGCAGCTGGGGTGCTGCTGGGTTGCTCCAGTAGCCGCTCCTCGGCGCTACTGGACCAACCCAGCAGCACCCAAGCTGCTCTGCCCCAGGCGTCCTGATTCAGCCGCTGCTGAAACTGACCAGCAGTGGCTGAATCAGGATGCCTGGGGCAGAGAAGCTGGGGTGCTGCCGGGTTGGTCCAGTAGCGCCCAGAGTGGCGCTACGGGTCCAACCGGCAGCACCCCAGCTGCTCTACCACAGGCGTCCGGAGAAAAGCCTGGTCTGCTGGGGAGGGGGTGCACTAGCTGCACCCCTCTCCCCCCAGCAGACCAGGGAGACGCGGGCAGCGGACCGAGACGCACCGCAGTCCCGCCGCCCAGGTCCTCCGCGGCTTTGCTCCGCATCTCCCTGGTCTGCTGGTCTCCAGCAGACCAGAGAGACGGGGAGCAAAGCCTCGGAGGACGCCGGCAGCAGCACAGCCGCGGCGCGTCTGGGCTGTCCCGCTGCCCGCGTGCTCCGTGGCTTTGCTCAGCGTCTCCCTGGTCTGCTGGGGGGAGCTTCCCCCCCAGCAGACCAGGGAGATGCGGAGCAGCTTTTCTCGCCCCGAGGACGCAGGCGGCGGGACCGCGGCGCATCTGGGCATCCTGCCGCTCCCGTCCTCCGGGGCGAGAAAAACCCCGTTCGTAACTGCGGATCCGACATAAGTCGGATCCGCGTAACTCGGGGTCTGCCTGTATATCCTCTTCTCAGATGGAAACAGTTAAAGTGGTATAACTTATGTGTACAGATCAAGCCTTAATGATTTAAGTATAATCTGAGGTATCAAAAAGAAACAGCGTTTAAACTGTGTGTACTTTAAATTGCGACTATACTGTACTGTAGACATGGACCCAAAACTAAATTCTCAGACCAAAATGCAGCAGCACTAGAGGAAGTTACTTGGGTAATGGTTAACACTTCAGAGAGCACCAGTTGTGCTATAATTACAGTCTAAAATATCTTAGATGTAGTTAAATTGGAAAGATACAATATAAATCAACCAACACCAAAAACAGAAAGGAGAGATTTACATACAAGGAAATTGACAATAATTGGGATTGGTTGAGAATCTGGTCACAAGGAAAACTTGCTAAAGATTTAATTTTATGTTAACTTAATTTAATAGAGCTAGCTGGGATAACCAGGAGTTGGGAACATAAATTTAAATTAAGAAAGAATGTGTGCAAGAAGAATTTTAAGAGGAACTAGGGGGCTGTGCCCCCTGCTCACTGCGCTCACCAATCCCCGCTCTCGCCAGCCGCTTTCACAGACAGAATCTGTTAATCTTGCACTGAGCCCAGCTGTACTTTCCATGGCCCCAAGTCACTCGCACCCTTTTCCATTCCTGCCCATCACACCCCAGGATGGGACCCTCTATTCAAAAGCTTTCGGTCCATCCCAGCCGCTCGCGCCCTTTGATCGCCAGCCAGTCCCCCCTGCCTGCATCTGCACCCTTCCCGCTCCTACCCCACCCACTAATAAAATAGTCTCTGGCCTACAGACCACTCCCCTCCTTCCATCCTTAGCCCCACCTCCATCCTCCATTCCTACACCCCCATTGCTATCCCCAGTATGCTCCCTTAATCCCCTTCCCCACCCTGCCCATCCCCCTTTCCATCCCTAGCCCCACCTCCATCCTCAATTCCTACATCCCATTGCCCTCTCAATTCCAAACTTCAACATCTTCTCTAACCCCCCTCCTCAACCCCCTCCTTCCATCCCTACACCCACCTCCATTCCTACACCAACCTATCCTCCCTAACCACTCCCCCTCTGCACCTCCACACTGCCCATCCCCCTGCCTCCATTCCTAAATCCCTCTCACCCCACCCCCTTACTGCACCACCCATCCCCACATACACACACACACACACACACACACACACACACACACTTATCCCCTTTCCTCGCTCCCTACACACATCCTGCCCCCTCCCAGAAACAGACAACCTAACCAGCAAAGAAATTGCACCAGAACCATATGCAGGATTTTGGGGGGGGGGGCTGATCCTGAGTGGCGCCCAGGCCCTGGATGGAATTGCTCCCTGCCCCCCGACACTGTTCAGGGATGGCAAAGCCGCCTGACAACCCGGCCTGGGCAGATTCCGCCTCCCGAGAGTCCTGCCCACTTGGCTCTGGCTGTGGCCTTTTGGGAGCAGAATCTGCCCAGGCTGGGCTGTCAGGTGGCTTTGCTGGTCCCCGAACAGTGTCTGGGGCAGGGAGGCTGTGGGAGGGCAGAGCCTGCGGGATGCCAGAGTGACATGATGACATCGCTCTGTTGTCTCGCAGGAAAAACTGTTTTTATAGATAGAGAGAGATTACTTGAGACAGATAGTAGTGACTAGGTGAAATGGACTTCCAGCTGAGGTGGAAATGTCAAGCAGCACGCCTGTATTTCAGCAAAAAGCAAGGGACTGATTTTCAGATGCTCAAGTATGCACACATTTAGCACTGACTCAAAATGTTCGTGTCCTTTGCTCACAATTGAATGCACACACAGATTCTGATGTGTGCAGTCAGTGTCTCTGCCTTCAATAACACCTACCTAACCCCTCTGGCACATAAGGCAAAGTTCTGTGTCATCATTTCAAACAGTTGAAAATCAGGTCCTATATGATAAGTTAAAGGGCACTGTGTTAGTGAATTGGATGCTTGGGAATAGCCAACCACACTTTTTGTGGGGCATAAAGGATTTTTTAGCAATTATGTTCCCCAACTTCACTATGAAGCTGGCTAAATGGTGTTTGCCTGGCAATAGGATAAAAAGTTAATTTTAAAAAGTAAGGCATTTAGTACAGGTTGCATGTCCCAAATCCAGGATTCTCTCAACCAGTAACATCCATGGTCCGGCACGACCATGGATGTTCCTGGATGAGAGAGCCCTGGGGCAGGAAGGCCAGCAGCTGGGAGCCCGGTGCAACCCTGCCAGTCTACTAGGAGCGGAGCCACAGCAGTCTGGGAGGAGAGCCATCGGAGCTGTCTTCCACCCGGCAGTGTGGCCTGGACCACAGTAGCCCAAGAGGAGAAGTCTGGCTGGACTGCAGCAGCCTGGGCAGGGTGGTGGCGGCAGTGGCAGTGTGATTGGGGCTGTCTGCCACCTAGCATTGGGGCCAGGTTTGCTGCCATGCCAGTCCAGAAGAGGAAGCTGTCCAGGGCCGCAACAGCCAAGCAGAATCAGCGCGGCTGGGGCCGCATGCCACGTGGCAGCAGGGTTGGGGCCGCAGTGGTCCATTCGGCAGTGGAGCCGAGGCTGGCCTTCAGACAGCCCAGCCGCGCTGCAGGAGTCAGCAGCAAGGAGGGGCAGCAGGCCAAGGGGCTGGTATCAGGGGACCTCCTCTGGTCTAGCAAATTCCCTCCTCTGGAACCAGTCAGGTCCCAAGGGTGCTGGGCAAGAGAGGTTCAACCTGTAGTACATATTTTGGAGATAAGACAGTCTGGCTGTTCCAGTCAGAGGGTGTATGGCCTGCTGCCCACACTACAATGCTTCATTAAGCAACTAAGGAACTTTACTCTCCACGACTGTCAGTCAATACCTTTCATGAGCACAAGATACTCATTTAAGAAAATGTACACACTGCTAAAACATGACAAGTTTCCAGACAGCTTCAGAATGTTGTAAACGAAAGCAAAACCAAAAAGATAGGCAACAGTTTTAAAGAAGCCTCATTAGAAGATTTTTCAAATTAGAAATGTACAATAATTGCCCACATTTGAAATTTGCTTTTACTATAGTAATGCCAAATAAGTCTATCTAAAATTATAAGTGTGAGTATTCAATCACTGAGTCTATAATACCAGCCCTTACATAACAAAAGCAGGAAACAAAAGAGTTAGATAATAGAACAGCTTTTAACACAGAATGCTTTTGTAGCAATTACTACGCAATAGTCCTTCTTCTAGAGTATATATTAATCAATGTTATATAACATATCATGTAACCAGTCTTAGTCGCTGACAATAAATACAAGTGGTGTCTGCCAGCTCCATGGCTTTGTTGAACTTCTCTCCCTGCCCAAAGCTCATGGATGTTTGACTTCTTTAGAGGTAAGGAGTATGTCTTTGTACTCAGAGAGGAAAAACACAAAAAAGAAAACTTGAAAGGTATAGCTGCATGTTTTAACAAATACAAATATAGTTCTAATAGAGTAGGGATGCTAAATTTTGTTTAATCAACCAGCTGATGGATTTTCCATTGACTAGTCAATTTGTCAATAAGCGGGGGAGCTGCAGCGGGGTTAGCTCCTGTCCCCGGGAGTTAATACATTTAAAAGGCAGAGCCACAGCGGGGTTAAGAGCCTGCCAGCTCTTCTTAATACATCTGAAAGGCTGGAGCAGCAGCAGGGTACCTGGCATGAGCCAGAAATCAGCTGTTCCAGGTCACGCTGGATCCCCCTGCTGCACTTCTGATTTTTAAATTAAGAGCTAGCAGGCTCTTAATACATTTTAAAAGCAGAGGCGCAGCATCTGTGACAAGCGCAAGCTGGGAATCAGCTGATTCCTGGCTCGCGCCCAGGCCTCCGCTGACCCCCTGCCTCCCTGGTTTTTAAGCCAGTTCTCCCCAGCAACAGCTCCTGAAACCCTCCTTGTTGCCTCAGAGAGGCAGCAAGAGGTGGGGGGAAGTGACTAGTTGAATAGCAAAAAGCTTATCGGATGGTCAACTAGTCAGCTAGTCACTTACATCCCTAAATCAGGACTAGGGGGAGGGAAAGAGGGGAAAGTAAATCTGAGTTCTCCTCCCAATTTTTCCTTAGACATTCCCAGTGAACTTAGGAAAGACTCGGTGCACAGTTCTTCTGTATGTAAACTAGGAATGCAAAAATCCAAACCTTGATGTCTGTAATCAATGGATAGTATTATAGAAGGACGATACATTTCACTTTATGGATGGAGGAAATATGCAAACCCAACCATTCAGCATTAAAAAAAAGCAATCCCAGAGGAGAGCTCTCAACATGCAAATTTGCTTGAAGGACAGATTCTGACTTGTGTTAAATGAAGTTTCTACATACACCTACCTAGATTCAAAGGACTCCTTTGAAGTATTGCATGCTAACTGGAAGGAAATTAAAAAGTTGTCTATCAAGAAATACTGAGCTTCATTAAATTTTTAGGTACAATGAGATCTCATCTAGAAAAAGGACTAAAGCTTATTCCAGGTCTACAATTTTTCTTTAAAACTTCCCACTGTTGTACTGTACTATGACTGGTGCTGCTCCATTGGTACCAACAATGGTGAGTGTGTGCTTATGCTTATAGACTGGCAGCAGGCATTTTACCACTTATCCGTGAGACAGCCTCCCCCTGCACTGCAGCAGCACGGGGTGGTGGGGACAGGCAGCTCCCCCCAAGCCCTGACTCCTAGCACCCCCACCCCTCCACTGCCTCCGTGGGATGCAGCAGGAGGAAGGGCAGGCAGTGCTGGAGCTGGCACATGCAGAGGGCTGGCTTAAAAAACAGCTCCCATCTGGCCCCCCCCTCCAGTGCTGCTGCCTTTGATAGAGAGGCAGCAGTGTGGGCGGCAGGCAGTTCCACGAGAGCCGATACGTGTGGGGAGCTGGCTTGAAAACTAGTACCAGCTCCCACCTGCCCACTTACCCGCCTATTAGAGTTAATGGGGAATTGGCTTTTAAGCTCCTGCGGCCTCGGATATAGAGGCAGCGGGGAGAGGTAGGGGAGAAATGCATGTAGTCAACAGGATTAACTGATAAGACCAGGCTTATCAGTTATTTGTGTCGTCAACTACACATTGACATTCCTAATACCAACCATGAACTTACGTTTAAAATGGCAACATGCATTTCCTAACACCTTCCATATCAGCATGCTACCCCGAAAAACCAACAGGCAAATCAAGGAAGGACAATGGAAGAGGGCCTTCCCTGACAGTGTTTAGGTCACATTAGAACCAGAGATGTTATGAAAAATGAAAAGAGTGTACACCTTACTTAACTTATAGGGCCTGCTTTAAGTTTTTACCTTATTTAGCACCACTGCTGCTCGGACCTTAAAAAGGTCTTGAAAACAGACATGAATCTTTGTAAAAAGAAAGTTGAGTAAAGGCAGAGGTACTCTTTTGTGACAGTTCACTTCTATCATTGGGGGGCAAACAGAAAGGTAAAAGACCAAGTGGAGAGTGGTACAAGCAATCAAAGGTTGCAGGGGAGAACAATACTCATCACAGTGGACTATTGTTAGGCTAAACTCATAAGGCACTTTGAGAAGGAAGTGCAAATGTGCAAAATATTATTACAATGGCCCCGTGCTTATCAACTTCTTCAATATCAACCATCTGACTATCAATATGGGTCCATTTGCCATTTTTATTTGAAAGTTCTGACCTCAGTAATTCATCATCCAAGTGCTAAGATGCAAGAGTGACAGCTGTGATGTAAAATGTGCATGAGACACAAAGATTGCTCTGTCACATACACAGGCGTAAGACAGGAAGTCAGGGGAATTATAGCAGTGACAAGAATGGAAGGAAGAGAAGAGAAATATTTTATAAAAGTCACATACAAAAGTACATACATTTTAATACCTTGCGGAACTCATTTCCTCTGCCATTCATTTGCCTTTTCAAAGCTGTGCTCAATAGTTCTTGCTACCAGGGAGGTTGTGCCCCTAGTACAGCAAATGCTACCATTCTATCCAATTCAAAATGCTTCTTTCAAAATTATCAGTAGGTGTAGTTCAAGTTCAGCAGGCTCTCTTTCAAATCCAGACAGCCAGCAAGGAGTAATTATTTCAGTTTAGAAGTCAAACCGACTCACTGTCCCGTTCTTTTACTTCGTTTTTAACTCATGACACACACTTTTTTTTATTCCCCTCAAGTAGTGAAAAGGTTCCAAAGCTTCTCTTTTACAGTAACCATGAAGCCTTTCCAATTCACTGTCAGCTCACTAATAAGATTATCTTTTAGACCAGAGTGCCTTAACTTCCACAGAAATTTAACAGAAACACAAGAGAAATCCCTATGGGGAGGGGGGGGGGGGGGAGGAGAAGGGAATCACAAAAAACCTGCTTCTACATTATCTTTCTATAACATTTGTTTGTGATGAACACGCTCTGTCACAAGAGACCTCTTCGTTCATCATTAAAAAAAACCTGCAAGTGAGAAACTATGTTGACTGGAGCAGCTCTCCCACTGACTGACATACTGCTCTGCGCATGAGGGTTATTCATATCTGTCAGCAACGTATACTATAGTGCAGTGTTTCTCAACCTGTGGTACAAGTACCTGTAGAGGTACTCGAGAGAGGTCTGAGGGGTACACAACAGCTGAAATTTGGAGAAAACTGAATTTTAGTTTTAAGTTTTACAGCACTTTATTATTTTTGTACTTTTTACACCCTAAAATTTCATTGCCCACCCAAACTACCATTAAGTTGTTTAAACAAATGTGTTGCAATGGTAGAAGAAAAATTGTGTGCCTGAAAACTATAGTTACTGGGGGTACTTTTTTTTTTTTAAAGGGGTACTTTATAAAAAAAAAAAAAAAGGTTGAGAAACACTGCTATAGTGCAGACATAGATCCAGTCTGAATCAGTATATGCAATTCCCTGCCCTCCCACAAGGGGTGGAACATCTCCCGAACTGCTTATTTAGCCTAGGACAGGGCTACTCAACTTTATAATTGTGGCCCCCTGGGGCTTCTACTTACAGCACATGCCGAGGGCCGCAACTTAAGTGTGGTTGCATATGCATGCAAATATACGCAAATCGCTTCTTTCACACTGACGGGCCTGAATACAAAGATTAAGGCAAGACTACACAACACGCAGCCCCCATTTAAGTCAGTTCTGCTGCTATTAATAAAATGCAATATTTACCTGATTTCCACCCATATGACAGCACTTTTAATGAGAAATGACAGTTCAGGAATTTAACTGCTAAAATGCATATCAACAGAAGACTTCTTTTTCACTTTGGCTCCCACCCGCGGGTCCATGTGTTGAGCCCTGCATAAACCCAAACTGCACCCGCGGGCCGCAAACAAACGGGTGGCAGGCCGCATGTTGAGTAGCCCTGGCCTAGATTTGCAGAAATTCCTTTCCCAACTCACCCACCCACCCACATGAATTTTAGTTCCCGTAGAAAGTTCTATAACCCTCCTCTATGGACAAAGCACTACCCCTAACTCATGAAGAGATTAAAAACATTTATAGATACTAAAAACGATGTACAGTCCCTTTACCCATAGTGTCTGGTGTATTGTTTGACATTTCTATGTGATCAAGATCTCACCTCTGTCACAGCTGCAATTAAACATAACAACATTAAACATCTATTTTCTGTAAACAGATTTCCATTTACTCACATGAATCTTAAAGGAATAGGGTGACCAGCTAATAGAATTATTTATCTGTTTCGTGCTTCACCTCACTTTCCCATTTGTTATTACAGTAACATGCCTCGGCAACTACAGTAATTCCTTACACAAAAAAGTAATACCAAAGATGAATTGGCTGTGTTTAATTTAATGGAGAACCTGGACCGCCACAGAAAAAACTGCAAGCCAAGCAGAATCAGCACTGTACAACGTGCCAGGCCTCCACAGACCACCTAGCAACTGCCCCACAGACCCGTTTGAGAATGAATTCCTTAGAGTAGTCTCTGGAGACAGAGCAGACTAACTTGGGAACCTCAGCTGGGAGGCATGAGGAGGAAGAAAACTAAAATAAAGTGAAGGGGGGAAGAAGAGGGAAGGCATTCTGTTGGGAGACTGATTACCACCTGGCAGACTGAAAACAAATCCGCAAGATCTGTACCAGCAATACTCTGAGGTTACATCTAGACTGCAGGTGGGGGGTTTCAGAAAAAGATAGGCAAATTGCAGTTGGCCTATCTTTATCCGCTTTTTTTCGGAAGAAGCTTTTCCGAAATTTGGCCCATCTACATGGTTTCAGAAAAACCGCCCTCTTTTGGAACATCCCTTATACCTTTCACTGAGAGGTATGCAGGAATGCCGAAAGAACGTGCCTGCTTTTTCAGAAACTGTTCAGAAAAAGCAGACGCGCTCCCTGGACGCAGCAGAGTTTTTCCAGGATACCTCCTGGAAAATCTCTGCAGTCTAGACATAGCCGAACTGTCAATAAAAGGAAAAAAAGGGAAAACAATTCCCTCCCAAATCAGCCTGGATTTCGTGGGTGCAAAACGCAGAGAAGTCTCTGGATCAGTTCAGTGGAGACAAAATTGTCAGTGTATTTCATACTTTGACAGCCTCATCTCAAGAAAAGGTGCTGGGCACTGGCACCTCCCTTTGCAGTGGAGGATGTTCAATGGCGCTCAGGACTTCCCTAGAAGTAAGATGGCTAGAAAACTGTTCTATAAAACAGAGAAGCACAACCAGTCTGAACCAGTCGGTCATTTACTGTGTGTGAAAAATGAGCGTAACTTGCACAGCAATAGGGCAGAAAAGTAGATGTAGGGTAAAAGAGCCCTCATAAGGATTCTGACTGGCATTATACACTGCTCTAGTGTTTTTTTAACCAGTGGTATGAGTACCCTTAGGGGTACTAGAGAGAAGTCTGAGGGTGTACATCAACAACTGAAATTTGGAGAAAACTGAATCTTTGTTTTAAGTTTTACAGTACTTCCTTATTTTTGTACTTTTTACACCCAAACATTTCATTGCCCACCCGGCTACAATTAAGTTGCTCAAACAAATACGTTGCAATGGTAGGAAAAAAATGGTGTGTCTGAAAACTGTAGGTACCAGGGGTACTTATAATTTTTTTAAAAAGGATACTTTATAAAAAAAAGTTTGAGAAACACTGCACTACACCATCTCCAACATAACCAGAAATATGCTCAGTCCAGAAACAAACTAGCATCCCTCATCTGGAGGTGTGTTTCTTACACCACTGACTCAATTTGGTCCCCTATAGAATATCAGTTTGGTATACATTACATTTTCCAAATTCACTGAATGTCATGTTAGCGTAAGTTATACTACTTGTGTTTTCTGACCAGTTTAAACCTAATAGCACAGAAAATTACAGAAGAGTCAAATGCGTATTGCTGAAGCTGAACTATTTAGAAATGTAACTGAAATGCTGCTTGTTCAGTGTATACACAAGTGCTCTCTTCAATTTCTTCCAGCTCTTCATACAAGTACAGGTTGAACCTCCCAAATCCAGGACTCTCTGGTCAACGACATCCATGGTTGTCAGAGCCATGGATGTTACTGGACCAAAGAGCCGAGGAGGAAGTGGAAGCAACACGGCCTCAGGAGACATGCCTGTGCCCGGTGGCATTTGAGGAGCCCCTGCCCTGGCCAGGCAATCCTTGGCATTAGCAGGGCCAGGTGATTGGGGAGTTCTGGCCCCAGCTGGGGAACCCCTGGCTACAATGGGGCTGCCTGCAGCCAGGCAGCCCCAGCCAGAAATCCTGGCAAACCTCCGGTGGGAGCAGGGCCGGGGTAACTGGACAGCCTCTGCCAGGGAACAGCCCCTGGCTCAAGTGGGGCTGACAGCCGGAATACCCAGTGGCAGCGCGGCCGGGCACCCCATCTGGGGAACCCCTGGCAGCAACAGGGCTGGCAGCCACGTGGCCCCAGCCAGGAACTCCAGGGAACACCCTGTGGCACCAGAGCCAGCAGTGGCCACGTAGTCCCCATTGGGAACCCCAGGAGACCATGGGGCAGCAGGGTGAGGAGCTGTGCCAGAGGCAAGGCAGGGAGCCTCAAGGAGAGGAGCCCAGGAGTGGTGCAGCCAGCAGGGGAGCACTGACCCTCCCCCCCTCCCCGCCCCCGGTCCAGCAAACTCCCTGGTCTGGGACAGTTCAGGTCCTGAGCGTGCCAAACCAGGGAGGTCCAACCTATACTTCAATGTAGGACCAAATGAAGTATGATTTCATTAAACAAACAGATAGGAAAAGTCCGTTGTTCTGGTATAGAAAAAAAAAAAAACTACATACCTCCTGGATGCTTTTTCTGCCAGGGAGTGTGGATGTGTCTCAGAGACACACACATGACTAGATATCCTTAGTAAGATATCTAGTCATGTCTACATGGAGGAGAGGGGGCAAGGAATGAAAATATAAGCACGGCAGCAAGTCTCAAACCCCACGTCAATTGACTCGGGCTTGCAAGGTTCAGGCTATAGGGCTAAAAAAAAAATAGGAGAGGAGATGTTTAGGCTCCGGCTGGACTCTGGGCTCAGAGATCTTGCAAGAGGGGGCTGTCTGGGGGCTAGGGCTCCAGCCTGAGCTCCAACATCTACAACTACTATTTGTAGCCCCATACCACAAAACCCAGTCAGTTGACTCAATCTTTGAGACTTGCTGCTGACATTTTGTTTTGGTTTTTTCAGTGTAAATGTTCCTTAAAAGGCATGCTTCAACTCCAACAGAAGGTATGGGCTGATTATCAAAGTTACTGGATGAGTTGGCAGGCTTTAGTTATCCAGGAAGTCACAGTGATCCCTTCTGGCTTGAAAAAAAAAAAAAAAAAACCAAAAAACTATGAACGTATACTTGATTCTGTCACTAAAATTAGTGGCCCTCCAGCATGTCTGTTGTATACCCCCCTTTTCTCAGTTTAAAAGTTGGAAACAAAACACTTTTTCCCTCTGAAATTTCCAAGGTTGTCTTTCAAGGGCAAACTACGGGTGTATGTGGACTGAAATATATTTTATAAATACAACTAGGAAGTACATCAGTAATTCAGGAACATAACTACATACCTCCTGTCTGCTTTTTATAGTTACTGTAAAGCTTAGTTTATTTTCTGAAATTCAACTAGAGCACAAGTCACTCTACAAAAAGTTCACGAGCAGAAAAACGCAACTGAAACAATTACTAATCTTTCCAAGCCTTAGAGCCATCCACGGGTGCCAGTTAGACAATCTGATAAAAAGCCTCTTGTAATCAATAGTTAACTGAAACCATTACAAATTATTTAGGGCAAGTAGCCGACTATGTTTACACAGGCTCTTTGAAAGTCATTTCCAGCAGAGATCAGAAGTACAGGATCAGTGAGCATTTTCAAGGATTCAGCTTCCACTTGTTTTGTTTCTCCTGAACAGTAGCTCTTTTATGAAATGGTTGAGAGGGAAATGCCCTAGAATGTCTGTACACTCAAGGGCTGAGCAAGCTAACACTTAGGAACACTTGAAACAACCCACCCTCATGGGAACTAGGGATGTCAAGGTGTGGTTGACTACATGATTAACCGATAAGCCTGGGCTAATCAGTTAATCCTATTGACCACATGCATTCCCTCCCTCACTGCCTCTGTATCAGAGGCAGAAGTGGGGAGGCAGGAGCTGGTGCCCATGGAGCACTGGATCCCGCAATGCCACCTGCCCTCCCCACTTCTCCAATAGAGAGGCAGCAGTGTGGAGGATGAGGGGGGCAGATGGGAGCCAATATACATGGGAAGCCAGCTTTCAAGTCAGCTGCCCAAGCATACGGACTCCTGTGGAGCTGCTTGCTGCCCCCACACTACTACCTCCATCAGAAACAGCAGTGAGGGGGGAGAGGGACAGGGGAGGCTGCTCCATGGATGCCAGCGCAGCCTGTCCTGGGATCAGCTGTGAAGTTGCCACCTTGAAGTACCTCTTCCCCCCACCCCTTTGCTGCCTCTGTCTCATAGAGGCAGCAAAGGCGGGGGGGGGGGGGGGGAGAGAATTGACTAGTCGACTAGTTGACATCACTATCTGATAAGCAAATGCTTATCGAATAGTCAACTAGTCTTTAACATCCTTGATATGGACTTGTCTGTATCAGAATTTCTTATATGGTACTATTTCTACTCCCTTGTGAACAGGCAGAGATTAGGTTTTGTGGCAGTTATAAAGTACTATACACCCTGAAAAAATTGGGGGCTTATAAAATCATTATTAGAGACAGTTATTTCTCGCTGGAGCCATTGCAACTTCAAAACAGTGATGGCAGAGTGAAAAATTGCTCTAAAACATAAAACTGTAGAAAATGAAATTAGTAAATGATGTTTACCAATCACTCTCTTACAATTCAAACATTTCTTTGCCCACACCCACTTTCTGAATGTATTAATACTAGCTCAACACTGTTCCTAATGAACATCACAATAAGTAGATAGCTAGAAGCGATATGATGAAAAAATTGGTACATACTGTACTTTTCTACTTTATTTTCATCTCTCTGCCAAAAATAGTCTATTTTATCAGTAATTAAATTCCAAAACACTGGACATTCTTAGTAAAATTTATTGAAAACATCTTGACTTTTAAAATATATTTCATGTTTGAATTTCACTTTGAACTACAAGCAGAATAAATTTATCCAAAATTTGAGACACAAAGTGGGTGAAGTAATACTTTTTTATTAGACCAACTTCTGTGTTGAGACACAAATTTTCGAATCACACACTGCTCTTCAGATCTGGGAAAGGTACTGAGCATCACAGCTAAATGCCAGTTGGAACAGATTGTTTAGCATAAGCAGTTTTGTTCACATCTGTTCTGAGGGCCACTTAAGATAGAGTTAATCAATTAACACCCCTTCAGTAACAGGATAAAAAGACAGGGTTTGGGGTTCAGATCAGATAAGACACAATCAAATGAAAAAGAGTCTAACACATCAAGAAATGGCAAACAGATAAATAGTGACAAATTACTGAAGTGCTTATACACAAATGCTAGAAGTCTAAGTAGTAAAAGGGGTGAATTAGAGTGCCCAGTTTTAAAGGAGGATATTGATATAATAGGCATCACAGAAACTTTGTGGAATGAGGACAATCAATGGGACACAGTCATACCAGGGTACAAAATATATCGGAAGAACAGAACAGGTTGTGCTGGTAGGGGAGTGGCACTATACGTGAAAGAAAATGTAGCATCAAATGAAGTAAAAATCTTAAATGAACCAAAGTGTTCCATAGAATCTCTATGGATAGTGATTCCATGCTCCAATAATAAGAATAGAGCAGTAGGGATATATTATCCACCACCTGATCAGGACAGTGATAGTGACTATGAAATGCTAAGGGAGATTAGAGAGGCTATCAAATTAAAAAACCCGATAATAGTGGGGGATTTCAACTATCCCCATATTGACTGGGTACTTGTCTCCTCAGGACGGGATGCTGAGATAAAATTTATTGATACCTTAAATGACTGCTTCTTGGAGCAACTGGTTCTGGAACCCACAAGGGCTATTCTTGATTTAGACCTACCTTAAATGACTGCTTCTTGGAGCAACTGGTTCTGGAACCCACAAGGGCTATTCTTGATTTAGACCTACCTTAAATGACTGCTTCTTGGAGCAACTGGTTCTGGAACCCACAAGGGCTATTCTTGATTTAGACCTAAGTTGAGCACAGGATCTGGTTCAAGATGTAAATATAACTGGACCACTTGGAAATAGTGGCCATAATGTAATAAAATTTAACATCCCTGTGGTGGGAAGAACACCTCAGCAGCCCAACACTGTGGCATTTAATTTCAGAAACGGGAACTACACAAAAATGAGGAAGTTAGTTAAACAGAAATTAAAAGGTACAGTGAAAAAAGTAAAATCTCTGCAAGCTGCATGGAAATTTTTCAAAGACACCATAATAGAGGCCCAACTTAAATGTATGCCCCCAAATTAAAAAACAAACACAGTTAAGAGAACAAAAAAGTGCCACTGTGGCTTGGCTTAACCAGGTAAAAGAAGCAGTGACAGATAAAAAGATATCTTTTAAAAAGTGGAAGTCAAATCCTAGTGAGGAAAATAGAAAGGAACATAAACTTTGTCAAATTAAGTGTTAAAATATAAGAAAAGCCAAAAAGGAGTTTGAAGAACAGCTAGCCAAAAACTCAAAGTAATAGTAAAATGTTTTTTAAGTACATGAGAAGCAGGAAGCCGGCTAAACAACCAGTGGGGTCCTTGGACGATCGAGATGCTAAAGGAGCACTCAAAGATGATAAAGTCATAGTGGAGAAGCTAAATGAATTCTTTGCTTCAGTCTTCACAGCTGAGGATATTGGGGAGATTCCCAAACCTGAGCCATTCTTTTTAGGTAGCAAATCTGAGGAACTGTTCCAGATTGAGGTGTCAGAGGAAGTTTTGGAACAAATTGATAAACTTAACAACAAGTCACTGGGACCAGATGGCATTCACACAAGAGTTCTGAAAGAACTCAAATGGAAAATTGCAGAACTATTAACTGCAGTTTGTAACCTATCCTTTAAATTGGCTTCTGTACCTAATGATTACAAGACAGCTAACGTGATGCCAATATTTAAAAAGGTGTTTTTTTCACACCTTTGACCCGTGCTCCCTCTAATTTTTTATATCCATGTGCAGAATGTATTTTGTTATGTGCATCTATATGGAGAGGATGTGCAGATCACCTCCATATTGGTGTACATAACAAAATTCATTTGGTACATGAATGATCTGTGGTGGGGATGGGGCCAAGGAGTGTGGGGGGGCTCAGGGATGTTAAGATGAGGGTTCTTTCTGGGGTGCAAGCATGAAGGCTGTGGCTGGGGGATTGTGGATGGGGCTGGAGAGGATGGGTTTTGGGTACAGGCTCCCCCGGGGAAAGAGGACTTCCCCCAGCCTTCTTACCACAGCAGCTCTGGGCCCGGTGAGAGGCACCTCTCTGCCAGCTGCAGCAGCTCTGGTGAGACTGGGTTGGGCTAGGGGAGGGACACCTCTTTCCTGGCTACAGCAGGTCCATGCTGCTGGGGACAGCAGAGGGGAAAACTTTGAGAGGGCACCCTGCTGCGACTGGTGGAGCACCCCTGGCCACCGCGGCTCAGTGTGGGGCTCATGAAGCAGCTGCATGGCCATGCAGGGAACCCTGTGCAGTAAAGTGACTTTTTGTGCTCAAAATACAGACATGCCCGGAAACTCCACATTTGCAGCACTGCAAAAAACCCACCTCAACGAGAGTCGAAAGGCTTCAGCGCTGTAATGGCAGTGTAATCACTGGCCTCCAGAGTTGTCCCATAATCCCTCAAGTGACTGCTCTGCCAATTGTTTAGAACTCAGCTACCATGGAGACACACACCTCTCCCCTTTCAAAGCACTGTTATCTGACAGCTGTTCTGTGTGGTGCTGATATACTCCAGGGATTAGAGCAAATCAACAATGTGGAATGCATGTGCTGTTAAACACAGAGATATGTGTGCATATATGTGCTATGCAGAGAGCCCAGGGAGAGAAGTGGAGGCTAATGTTGGGGTTTCGCTGTCCCCCTGCCTCAGGACTGATTGCTTCCTACCACTATCTGAATTTATAAGGCAGCATGCTGACACAACTTTCCTCTAATACACACGGTCTCTCCCCTCCCTCCATACACACAAACTCTCCCCCCCCACACACACACACACTTCAGTTAAAAAGCAGCTGGCAACATAGCAGGATGCCCACAGAACAATGGGATTGGGAAACCTGCATCATATGATGCAACACCTGCCCACATTGCAAATATTCCCCAAAGCACCCTGCAGCCAGTGGGAGAGCTACCACAACGCACTGCTATCTTTGCCACTGTAAGAGCTGCTAATGTGGATGTGCTCTACCATCAAAAGGAGCACAACATGGACACACAACAGTGGTATAATTCCAGCATTTTAATAAAAGTAGTATAAACTTGTGGCACAGAAACTTGCCAATGCAGACATACCCCTCTAAACCAGCTCAAAGTGTTTGAGTGTAATGCAGATGTAGGTAGCTCTGGTTCAATACATTGCAAAATGCAGAGTGTAAATATGTTTTACAGATATATTGGAGCATCACTCAGAGCAGAGAGTTAACACTTTATGAACATAACTCTATAACTGCAGATTTTCCTGGTTTTCACGTTTGAGATTTGCTGAGCTTCATGTTCCTGAAGGGCGAGAGATATCAAAGCAGCCCTAACTTTGCATTACAGTTTTTGCCATTGAGTTTCCAGAGTTTTTTATTTCGTTTTTAAAAGAAAGAGAAATATTGCAGGAGTTAGTGGTCATTTATGCAGTTATAATTATCATTTAGGTTTGTTGTTCTGACAGTACTGTGGTCAGATAATACCTAGCTAAATTACATTCTCTTGGGTGTTCTTATATAAAATTAGTTCTTTCCCATTTTCTCAACAATGTATAAAATGGGAAAATTTCTGTGTAGAGATTCAGTACCACACACCAGAACAAAAATGAATTCTGCATCGATTTAGAATAGAGGAAAGTCGAGCAGCATCAGATTAATGGCATATGTTGAATCAAACTGTGTGCCCTCCTTCGGCAACACTCTGGAAAGCTGTAAGACAGAGAGAAAATATTCTGAAGAATCCATTATCACAAGTATCCAAGTTCTGCACAGGTAAGATAAATATGCTAATAGATACCTAGGTTGGTCTTTCAAAGGAATGTTAGACTCTCCCTTTCAGATTCTAAGAAACTTATGTTCCTCCCCCACCCTTGACCGTTACAATGGAAAAGACTCTTTTAAAAAAAAAAAATGAGTTTTGCAGTGAGCCTTAGAAATGCTCAGACTATGATTTACTCCAGTTCCTCTGGTAGCTCTTCTTGCTGCAAAAGCTCCTTCAAGTGAGAATGCTTAAGCTCCACCTCTTAGATACTTCATTCTGGGTGTTGTTACCTGTATTGTCACAGAGAAAAACAGCTGTCTTGGTGGGCGATTGACAGAGATGCAGCTGCTAACATAGTCGGCTCCTGACCTACTAAAGGCTTTGAAAAAGCATTACCAGAATTTGCCGTGGTAGAAGAAGCGGAGAAGAACCCACTGGGGAATGCAAAGCTCAGGCATGAGGAATTCCTGGCAGACTGGACCACTGAGGCAATGGATTGTTGCATTCTGCACAAACCGAAGCCTCTGTATGACTTACATCTGCCATAAAACTAGCTACAGTAATGCTGAATGGATGTGATATACATGTAGTTCCATCCAGCCAGTTCCTCATCAAGAAGGGAGTGATAAAGCTGCCTAGAAAGATGATGGTGGAAGAAGGCACTTTTGCCATAAATGGTTCCTGATCTTCGGATTAGTGATAGGTTTGAGCAGAACCTGAAGGTTTTACACCACTTTGACAAACTTGGGTTGACAGGGATTAGAAGGGGAAGTCAGTACCCAGCTAGCTCTTCAAAGCATTTCCCTCTTCCAACCATTATCATCTTATTCTTTGCCTGGGTCAGACAAGTCCTGATCTCTAATGTCTTTTCTGTATTAGGGTGTTGGTGGCCTCTATGAAGGATGAAATGCGAAGCTGAATTTCACCTGCACAGTGTTGGAAGCAAAGTGCAGAACATCCCTCTCTTCAAGTGGACTTGCATTGATTTTTCCAGTGAGATGCAGGTGTGCCAGCAGCATCCTGTAATCAATTATGTATATTCAAAGCAGCAGAAAGGAGAAATAGCGTTGAGAGCTTCACTTGTTGGCTGTTCCCACTCAATAATTTAAGAATTTAATGATCCTGAAAGGTGCTCACTCGATATCCCCTGAGTCTCTCCATGACAAGCTACAGCATAGGCAGCAGCAGTACAACCTTCCCCAAAGTTCTTAACCCACAGACCTCACCTGTGACATGGAGACTTGCCTCTGAGGATCATTCAGTCTCCACGCTCTTTCAGTGCTTGGCTCAACTTCTGAAAGTGCTAATTAGTGCAATCAGTGGGGGTGCTAATGTAAGTGCCCAATTCCCAAAGGGCACTTCATATACAAACAACCAGACAATAACAGCTCTCAGTGATTACAGATTGGTGTAAGATTCAAATAGCATTTCACCACTAGGTTAACTACTTCATCAGTAATTCCCTAAACCATTCTGCTCCCAACCCACTCTCACCACCTAGTCTACAACATCTTGTTTTAATAACACACTTCCATACAGGACCCAGACACCAGGAATAAAAAGGAGGCAGTGCTCATCATACAAGAAGAATCTGTACCAGGTTCAGCATCATCTAGGGTAGGAGACGGCCATTTTTTCCCTTCCCCTCAAAGCAGAAACAAAGCTAAAAGTCTAATAAATGGCCTGATACTTCATAAAATTTATCCTCCAATAACTGTCATTTTCTCAATATGATTAGAGTCAGTAGCCTTTTTCATAACTTTAAACAGGAAGGAGGACACGAACAGAAGACTCTTTAAGGTGGGAAATGAGCTTCCATATTAATAAAGACACAGTGAAGCAAGCAGGTAACAGCTGAAGAGACCATACACCTTTCTGTTGCACTGCTTTTACATTAATGGGAATAAATACAAGCAAATCCACACTGCAGAAACAGTTTGGAATGTATTTAATAACTGCAAATTTTTAGCAGTTTTCTTCTTCACCAATCTACTAGTCCAAAGCCGCAAGTTTTGGATGATCTTAGGGTATGTCTACAGTACAAAGTTAATTCGAACTAACGGACGTTAGTTCGAATTAACTTTCATAGGCGCTACACTAGCGCTCCGCTAGTTCGAACTTAATTCGAACTAGCGGAGCGCTTAGTTTGAACTAGGTAAACCTCATTCTACGAGGACTAAGCCTAGTTCGAACTTACTAGTTTGAATTAAGGGGCGTGTAGCCCCTTAATTCGAACTAGTGGGAGGCTAGCCCTCCCCAGCTTTCCCTGGTGGCCACTCTATTGCCCCCCTCCCGGCCCCGGACCCCTTAAAGGGGCACGGGCTGGCTACAGTGCCCGTGCCAGGTGCAAGCCTGCCAGCACCAGCTAGCAGACCCTGCACCTGGCACGGCTCGAGCCAGCCCTCCCCCTCTTCCCGGGACCAGGCTGGCGGCTCCCGGGAGCTTGCCCTGGATCGCAAGAGGCGGGCACCCGCCTGGTCTAGTGCGGACATCGTGGACCTCGTCCATGACCTCTGCACTAGGCACAGGAAAGTGGCCATCTAGGGCAGGAGAGCTGCCAGCCTGGCCACCCAGGACCAGGTGTGCATGAAAATCAAGGTGGTCCACTGAGACCCCTGAGCCCTGAGCTTACAATGGCCGTACTGGGTCAGACCAAAGGTCCATCTAGCCCAGTAGCCTGTCTGCCGACAGCGGCCAACCCTAGGGACCCTGGAGGGGATGAACTGAAGACAGTGACCAAGCCATTTGTCTCGTGCCATCCCTCTCCAGCCTTCCACAAACTTTGGAAAACGCTAATTCGAACTAGCTTTTTAGTCCGGATGCGTTAGTTCAAATTAGCTTAGTTCTAATGAACTAATTCGAACTAAGTTCGTTCGAATTAGCGCTGTAGTGTAGACATACCCTTAGAGACTAATATTAATTTAAATGTAATTATTATTTAGGCTACAATTAGTGAGCCAAAAGGATTCTGGGTTTGCAGAAAATTGTGTCTACTAGCCCATTATAGGTAGGGTCCACTGCTTTCATTTTCATCATAGTGTATTGTTTTGAAAATGGCATAATTTGAGCCTCAAAAATACTGAGGCCCCTTAAGACTGTGACTGATGCGCTACAACTATGAAACAGAGCTATACTAAGTGTCTTACAGAAAATAAAATTTCTTGGATGCCTATTTTCACTGTAATAGGCCCCAAGGGGCTATGTAGTATCACAGCAGTGCAACCTCTGCTACTGAGAAAATGTAAAAATCATCAGAAATGTTACTTTTTTTTTTCTTTCAAAAAAATGCTCCTTAGAGTCCCAGCAGAGGGTAGGAAGACACAGAGATTTCCATTAAGACAACATATGGCAACACCACCTCCTTAACTTGAATTCTCTTGAAAAGCCTTATACTGTTGCTGTGCCAGTGAGGTTTCAGCAGTTTTTCCTTACCACAAGCCACTATTTGGGGGTGGGAAGTGGAGGAGGGGTCAAAAGGGATGAGAGAGCTAGAGATGCTGTAATTCAGGTGTGGGGAACCTTTTTTGGGTCAGGGGCCGCAGACCCACAGAAAAGTCATTAGGGGGCCCACACACAAGTGAGAAGCAAAAAAAAAAAAAACTTAACCAAACGCTCACTGACATGACCCCCAACTGATGGGAAAGACACTCCCCACATTTCCCCACCACCACCACACCAGGGTTTAGGGGGGCCCAGGCTAGTAGATTTTGTGTGCCCCAGCCCCGTGGGGGAATGGTGGGGAGGGCTGGACCACCAACATGGGCTCCCCAATGCTGGGAGAAGAGCCCTGAGCCTTGGGAGCTGGATCCAGGCAAGCCAGGGGCCGCATATGGCCCCCAGGTCTTAGGTCCCCACCCCCCCCCCCCCCCCCCCGCTATAATTGGTCGACATGTCTAACAAGTTTCTGGACACAATTAAAAATGTATTTGGACTAAATGAGGCTATATCTGAGATTACTACAGTATAGACATAAAATGACTTACTTGTGCAGCTCCTGAAAATACTAAAATGTTAAGGGCCCCAACTTCCCTTTTAAAACTAAAATATTTATTTGCTTGTATATAGTCCTCTGGAGATCTATTTATAATTGGACTTTGTTGTCCTAATTACCAAAAGTACAGTATTCAGGGGGGTAAGAGAGATGACAGAGCTGAGCCACAGAACAGTTCTTCCCTTAAAAGAAGCTATGGAGTCTGGGAGAATTTTTACTTATCTCCCAAGCATTTAAATAGGATCACAAACTAAGAATTGCACAAAATCTGCAGACCCAAGCACTTGCAAAGAAGTTTGATTTAAAAAAAAAAAATACAAATGAAGCAAGGTTTGGGAGGTGGCAGGGAGAAGGTTGCTTTGTTTCACCAACACTGTTCACATATGGTAACAATAGGTAGAGCCCTGTGTGGATACCAATTTGTATCACCATCTGAATCTGCAAAAATGAGTTGCAGATATAACCTGATATCCGTGATTTGCAGGGCTCCAACTATAGCAGTAAACAGTAGAATTTCATTCTCCTTCTTGCGGGAGGTGCTGCAATATTATGTCTCAAATTATTTGTTTTTTCCATTTCTCACAAGCAAATGGGTGTTTTCTCATGAATTCTTTTTTTTTTTTTTTTTTAAAGGCTACTAAAATCCAGTCTCAGCGGCCAAGGCCTGGGCTCACAGGGCTCAATGCCATGGGGTTAAAAACTGCAGAATATACATTCCCACTTGGAGCTCAGCCTCTGAAATCCAGTGATGGACCCACATGATTTTTATTTTATTTGCAGTGTAGACATACCCAGTTAAACTTAAAAAAAAAAAATCTTTGCAGTTAGTGAATTCAATATTTATTGTATATAAAATGTTGCACTCTGTGTCATTCAGTCTCAATCCTACTTCAGTGTACACTATAGCCACTGGAGGTGGTTTGTTTAAAGTACAGTATATTGCCTATTTCAAGTTTCCCTTGCCTATGTTATGGTATTCTAATATAGGGTTTTAGCAGAAATCTTACCTTTGTAAAGAAAGTGTCTATATTTTGTAATTTATGTACTTTTAGAAAGCAGAATTACCAAATAGGAGTCAAAAAAGTTATGTGAAGTGTGGAAAAAAGTACAGTCAGCAATTATAGTGCACTGGGAACCAACAAACTCCATTTTATCTATCATGAAAAATAAAATTTAAATGATCTGCCAATCATGTCCAACGTGTCACAAGTATTTTATACATAACGCTTATTTAATCTACCAATTGCCTCCAGCAAAACCAAAAAGCCAGTTTGACATTCTGTTTTAACAAAAACCAGACACTATTTATTACACATCCTGCATTCCAATAAGTCACCTAATTTTCAACTTTCTGCAAAAAGAGCATACTGCTCTAGAGGATACATTTCAGAGACAATTCCATGTACAGTTGCCATGACCCTGAAAGAGCTTCTTAAAGTCCCCAATATTCTATGAATTTGATATTTTAGACTTACCACCACCCATTATTTCCAAACTATATTAGCGGAAAAGAAATGGAAAGGGCTTGGTAGGTCATCTAGTCCAGTGTGTCTCAACCAGTGGTACAAGTACCCCAGACTCAAGAGAAGCCTGGGGGGTACGTCAACAACTGAAATTTGGAGAAAACTGAATTTTTGTTTTAGGTTTTACAGCTCTTTATTATTTTTGTACTTTTTACACCCAAAAATTTAATCGCCCACCCGGTTACGATTAAGTTGTTTAAACAAATGTGTCGCAAAGGTGGGAAAAAATTATGTGCGTCTGAAAACTGTAGGTACTGGGGGTACTTATAATTTATTTTATTTTGTTTTAAAAGAGTACTTTATTAAAAAAAGGTTGAGAAACACTGATCTAGTCCATCACCACCCAGTGTAGGATTGTTTCTTTCGCTGACTCTGGGTCAGCAAAACACTAAAAAATGTGTGCTTAATTCCCATTGACTTGAACCTACAGGTTTGCTTACTTGAGGCAATTTGAGCGTGTTTGATTCTAGCAATATTGGTGAACAACCATGTTGCACTCTACATCAAAAGCACTACCCAGTAATCCCCATATTCATCATTCATATACAGTTATAGATAAATCATACAAAGTAGTAACAAACACTTCAGGAATGAAGATTGTTCATAACTCTGAACAAAACACTATGGTTGTTCTTTCAAAAGTTTACAAGTGAGCATTGACTTTTTCAATCTTTTTTAACCTTTCAATTTTTTAATTGCTTAAATTTAACAGTTTTGTAATGTACATATATTCTCTCTCTTTCCCCCCCCCCCCCCATGAGGTGTGGACAATCAGTCAAGTTTGTAACTTGGGTGTTTGTAACAGAGATTCTACTGTATCACATGAAAGGTTATGATCTACTGAAATGTGGATCATTAATGTGCATGAAGTTACCAGATTTTGTTGTATGGCTGTTATTGAAATATTGTGTAAATTTGGAGTAATCTACTGCTAAACATCCAGTGATAAGAATGGAGGTTGGCGACTGAAGAGGATCAGCAGGGGAGTTGTAAGCAAGGAATTTACAATTCTGTAAGAGTATTGTGTAAGCATCACACAATGGGCAATTGCTCAACTCTGAGATGCAGCAAAGCCCATCAGGATACATCTCAGCTAGTATTTTCCATATACCAAGCACCTAGAGCAGGCATGTCCAAAGTCCGGCCCGCGGGCCAATTGCGGCCCGTGTTCCAGTTTAATAAGGCCCCACAGGTAATTTGGCAATATCTATCTTTTATGGCCCCCAACGAATCCATATGTATTGAGATGAATACATTGTAAAATCTCAGTTAATGTCAGTTGGTCTAAATCAGTTATAAATATATTTGGACACAACATATATACTTGGTGTTATGTTCCTGTTCATATTTTTTGAACTTAAAAGTTGACAGACAACCTTTATTACCAATAATATGTAAGGAACATTGTAAAGTACATGACATATATTTCAGCTTCCTGGATTTTTTTTTTCATCTGGCCTTCAGATATGAAAGGCAGAGTGATTTAACACCTGTTTAGATTTGTCATCCATGTGACGAAATAAAAAGTATGCCGTTTGCAATAAACTTTGCATAAAATAGTTAATTTGCATTTAATTTTAATGGTTCAAAGAATGTCAGGCAAAATGGTCGGCCCTCACGCATGTTCACTTCATCAAATCTGGCCCTCTTTGAAAAAAGTTTGGACACCCCTGACCAAGAGGGTATAAAACAAGGGACAATGGTATGGTCACCTTTCTCCTCTCCCACCCTACACTGGAAGCAACAAGAACACTGGGAAGACAAAGACTTGAATTGAGGAGAGTGGTCCCAGAGTTAAAGGGAGGCCTGCATATTAAACACTTACAACATCCAGTGTAGTGAGAAAAAACTGTTTGAGCCAAATATTGCTCAATCCAATAAGGTCTAGGATTTAGAATATATTTTTAGTAACTATCTCTGAGCTTTATGCCTACCACTTATGAGCACTTTAAATCTTTCTGTAGTTAATACATTTCTTATATTTTACCTAGAATAGTATATTTTACTTGAAGCGCTTGGGAAATCTCAGCACAGCCTACAAAGGCTTGTGTGCGTCTTCTTCATATCGAGGGAGGGGCAGAGTGGGCAATGAACTTGCACTGGTCAGGAGTCTCTCCAGGGCACGACTGTACAGTTTTGGGGTGCACGGTTGGTGGCTTGGGAGATTTGCTGGTGCCTTTCTGTGATTCATGACTAGCTCAGAGCATTCATGTGTTTTAGCAAGGTGTGGGGTGCCTCATGCTGTTGTACTGAGTGATACCAGTGCCTGGCGGGAATTGCTGCTTGTCGCTAGCAAAACAGAGACCCCCAGCTGAGGATGGAGAGTTACTGGGGCACAGCAGTACCCCAGTTATAGGCTGTACCTCAGAGACCCAATTACAAACAGCCATCCAGCAAGCAGATGTTAATGACAGGAATAGCAACCTTCCAATGCCGTAATCCCTCATTTAACACAGTAGATATGTTTCAGAAAATGATCGTGCTAAGTGAAAACATGTTATGCGGGGTCAATTTTTCCATTGAAAATAATAGAAAAGGTGGGGGTTGTGTTTGTGCTTGCGGCTCCAGCCTACACTACTTAGCAGCTGGGACCAGGACATAAGGTTGGGGGAGAAAGGAGACTGGGTTATAGCAGGGAGGGGAGGTGTTTGGCTCTGGGGAAGGAAAGGGAAGGACAGGGGAGGGGGCTTGCAGCCAGCGCCTGGGTTTCCCTAGCTGGCCGGTCGCCGGCAGCTGCATGGGGCTTCCCCTGCCTCCTTGCAAAGTGACGGAGGTTTGCCGCTTGCCGCGCTATTCCCCGACGACCCCTCCTTGCCGGATGCAAGGAGGCAGGGGAAGCCCTGCATAGTTGCCGGCAACCATCCAGCTGGGGAAACCCAGCCGCTAGCTGCAGGCGAAACCCAGCCGACAGCTGCAGGCGGGGGCCGGAGGAGAGAGAGCAAGGCATCCGGCCAGAGGGGGTCGCCGGGGAACGACACAGCGAACCTCTGCCACTTTCCAGGGAGGCAGGGAAGCCCTGCACAGCTTCCAGCAACCGGCTGGCTGGTCAGGGAAATCGTGTTATTGTGGGGACAGTCGTGTTGTTCGAAAAATGTTCCCTAAAAAAAATTGCGCTATCGCGAAAACACGTTAAGTGAGGAATTACTGTAATACCAAAAGTATGCTCACTAGTTTCTATAGTACAGGCAGTCCCCGAGTTACGCGGATCCGACTTATGTCGGATCCGCAGTTACGAACGGGGTTTTTGTTCGCCCCGGAGGACGGGAGTGGCGGGACGCCCAGTTGCGTCCTCTGGGGCGAGAAAAGCTGCTCCGCGTCTCCCTGGTCTGCTGGGGGGGGGAAGCCCCCCCCCCCAGCAGACCAGGGAGACGCTGAGCAAAGCCGCGGAGCACACGGGCAGCGGGAGAGCCCAGACGCGCCGCGGCTGTCCCGCTGCTGGCGTCCTCCGAGGCTTTGCTCCCCGTCTCCCTGGTCTGCTGGTCTCTAGCAGACCAGCGGACCAGGGAGACACGGAGCAAAGCTGCGGAGGACCCAGGCGGCGGGACCGCGGTGCGTCTCGGTCCGCCGCCCACGTCTCCCTGGTCTGCTGGGGGGAGGATGGGCGCAGCAGACCAGGCTTTTCTCGGGACGCCTGTGGTAGAGCAGGTGGGGCGCTGCCGGTTGGTCCCGCAGTGCCGCTCTGGGCGTTACTGGACCAACCCGGCAGCACCCCAGCTGCTCTGCCTCAGGCGTCCTGATTCAGCCGCTGCTGAAACTGACCAGCGCAGACTACAGGAAGCCCGAGGCAGAGTTGCTCTGCCCCGGGCTTCCTGGAATCAGCTACTGATCAGTTTCAGCAGCAGCTGACTTGGGGACGCCTGGGGTTCTTAAGTTGAATCTGTATGTAAGTCGGAACTGGCGTCCAGATTCAGCCTGTTGAAACTGATCAGCGGCTGATTCCAGGAAGCCCGGGGCAGAGAAACTCTGCCTCGGACTTCCTGTAGTCAGCCGCTGGTCAGTTTCAGCAGCGGCTGAATCTGGACACCAGTTCCGACTTACATACAAATTCAACTTAAGAACAAATCTACAGTCCCTATCTTGTACGTAACCCGGGGACTACCTGTACAGAATATCCACCATCAGCAATACTAGAAAAGAACTCTAGAGAAGACAGACGTGCATATAGTAGGGGAAGAGCTCCAGAGAGATATAAGTCTCTTTTGTGGATTTTGTTCAGGTAATACTGTCCTACAAATGGCAGAGACAGGTTGCAGGCTTCTGTGATTTTTTGGTAATTGTTCACAACCTGTCCCCAACTTCTACTAAAAATAGCCATGACAAAATCTTAACCTTTTTAATGAACCAAAACTGTTGTGTCAGATATCAAGGCTAAGAAGTGAACAACACATCAAGGAGGTGGCATAGTCCAACCTTTGGGGTTCTTAAAAGATTTTGCGTGGGACGGAGGGAGGGAGAGGGAGAGGGAGGGGGAAAGAAAGAAAGAAAAGGAGAACCAATGGAAATGACAGAGGCTACTGGAGAGAACTTCACCATCATGGCTGTCATACCCATCATTTCCTAGGACTTAAAGCTCCCTTAAAGGGGCAGTGCTTCATGGAGCCTGGGGTCAGCTCCTTGCAGTGCTGCTTTGAAATGCTGAGACAGCATTTCAAAGGGGCAGCGCCACACAGCTGATCCTGGCGCTGCCCCTTTGAAACTCTGCCACGGCATTTCCAAGTGGCAGTGACGCACGGAGTACGGGCTCCGGGCAACGCTGCCACTTTGAAGTATCCCCTTCCCCCACCTCCCCCCCTTTGCTGCCTCTATCTGATAAACTTAGCGGGGGGGAGGGGGGGGGGGAGAGAGAATTGACTAGTCAACTAGTCCATAAATCCTTAGGAGGAACCCACATGATATTGCCACCCCTAATGGCACCATTAACATTAGACAGTAACAGCAGCAACAACAGCAACTTTTCCAGCCTTAATCAACTAGCTACTTCTCTGTTCCCCAAAAGGACAGTTATTATTACCATATTTGATACCATCTGAGATTGTCAAACATCACATGTTTTTTCCTTCCAAAACCTGTCTATAGCTAAAGGGAAAGGGACGTTGATAAAAATCAAGCCATATTTAAAACTTGATATTTCAAATACTGTAACTTTCCTTTTCTGTATCTTTAATAAAATATTTTAATGGTTTGTTGTCATGGTGCTAGGTAGGCTGATGTCTTTGTATAACAAACCCCCAGACCTTCTTTAATACGGCTCAGTGCTGGATAGTAACTGGGTTAGCTTAACACATTTAGACGATTTATTTCATCTAAATTAAATATAACAGTTCTAGCAGCCTCCAGTCAAGGACCATTAGCTGCCAGTGCCAAAGGGCATATGTTGTGGGTTATTTGGAACAGGTAGATTTACAGAGGATACAGTCCTCATGGTACTTTTGGTATTACAGGATTCTGCAAAGCAGTATTGATTAATTCTTAAGGGGAAAAAAGGGAAGAGGGAGAAAAGGAGGCAAATAAGTGTAACTACCTAGTCAAAGAAAAATCAATACTTGTAATTTTAGTGAGGCAGTTTCACAGATATACATTATTATAATTTAAACAAAAAATTGACATAATTAGTATACATGTATAGAACCGAGTAATATGTGCATTGCAATAGGTAAGCATGCCAAATAAAGAATAGATAATCCCCATCCCAAATTAAAGGCAATGGTGAGAATAGCACATAAAAACAAATTACAATTCAAACAGATCGGTTGCTGTAACGGTAACACTTTGTAGAATAGGTACGTTTTCAGGACCGGACATGACTTTTGAACTCTGTTTTCCTGACATTTCAAACGGAACTTTGACCCATTGTTAATGTATGTACAGCTTTTCCTTTACAGACACGTTAGTAAGACCAAATGTCAAAGATGAAGTCCCAAACTGTAACACCTGTGCTCATGCAGACCGCATATCTACTTTCTGGTGCAATAATATAGCACTGCACTGCCATGCAAGAGAGCATAATTTGAAAGCAAGTTTTTATATTGCTCTCTTGTGAGAATTTAGCAATCCCCCACTGGCCCCAGGCTCCTTGCAGTGCTTCCGTTCTGAAATGTACAAGAGCCCCAGTGGAGACTCTCATACCTTTCAAAGTTGGAACGCTGCTGCTGCGCCCCTGCCCCCTCCCATGAAGCTGGGGTGAACCAGGTTTTAAGACAGCTCCCCTCAGAACCTCCTCCTCTTCCCTGCCTTGCTGCCTCTTTGTGATAAGTCTGCCTGGGGGAGGGAGGGAGAGTGACTAATCGACTAGTGTGTTGACTATCCGATCAGTCACTTACATCCCTATCCCAGGAATCACTACAGCTCTGTCACTCTTACAATTTAGATGGTAGCTCATTTGTGGGCATATATTTGCTTGCTTTAACCTGTAAATAACTCGCTTGTTTCTTTTCCTTAGGCTGAATCTCTCTACTGTTGCTTATGTTGGCATAACTTACCTTGCTCAGAGCAGTAAATAAATCACCCCAAGCATCAAACTATCCTGCCTTACGCGCTGATATCGACAGCACTGTGTTGGCAGAAGAGCTTCTCCCACTGACATAGTTTCTGCTGCTTGTGGGGGCAGGAGTAGTTAACCTACTAGAATATACACCAAGACAAGTTATTATAGAGCTGGCTACAAGCATTGTCTTTGGTATAGGATCCACGGTACCAAATGATCCGGGGGTAAGCAACCGGTCTCTTACAACTGGCAGCAATGTGTACAGTGTGTGGTTTTCGGTGCAACTGACTACTTACCACTAAGTTTATGTCGGTGACCAGGTACATGGGAGAGTTCAAGGGAGCGGTGTGTGACTCTATGGTAAGACTAATCAAGTGATACAGAAGCTGACATCTATCACTGGCTTGGTGAAATCTAACTGCAGAATACACCAACAGTTTGGGGTATCTGCCCTGTTTTGACAGCTGGCCCTGAAGCAAATGATCATAAGCCACTCCCAACGACATAACAGACACCCCACGAAACGGCGCTGACTATAGAAAATGGGACAACAATACTGACCTCCTTTGTGAACTGTTCTGAAATAAAGGAATGCAAAAGCTAAACATTAAATTATCACAGGAGCAAACAATGACAGGACAAGTGCTATCTTCACTGCCATGATTTCTTTTTTTATATGCAGCACTTAAGTTCTATGGTGATGGGTGTATTATAAAATGTAGATAACATACACAGGTTTCTTATAATCGCTGGTGGCCACAGGTTTGTTTCCCTGACTTCAAGTCCTCCCCCAGTTTCCCTGAATCAATCTTTAAACATATTTTATTCCAGATGTCCTTGATTAATTTTGTTGCACTTCAGGATAGTTGTTTCTTCTATTACAGGCCATCCTTGCTATAAGTCCAAGATAAGTCCAAGTTTTTTTAAACGTATAGAGAAACAACTTAAAGTGGGGAATTTTTTCCCCCCAGTTGACTTTCATTTGCACAAACTGGGGTGATTTGGAGTTTTTTGTTTGTTTGTTTTTTGCGCGATGTAAGAGTGGGTATTGGGAGGACTTATAACACATCAGTTCCTACAAGCGTCAATGACGTTAGTGCAGAATGGATGTATACTGGGGCAACTTACAAATTTTCCTTTATATTTTGCACAGTCCCAATCATCCTGCCTGAGGTACCCTTTAAATTTACTGCTTATATTCAGGGCTGAAACCTATCCCATGGAAGTCGAAACTACATATATATTACTCCCCCTATCTCTAGACTTTCAGTAAGCATTATTAAATGAAGCCACTGAAAAGGAAACATCTGTAGATTTATTGATGGATTTTAGTTATAGGTCTTTAAGTGGCTTTCAGTTGACTACAAAAAAGACTCCCAAAACACAGTTCTTCATAATGACTTATTAATGAGAATGAGAAGCAACTGATTATTAAGCTTCATGCATTGATCTTCCATAAGTAGACTTCACAGGTACAACATATTAATCATTTTCCTGTGAATTTATCAGGCCTCACATACTTTCATATTAACTTTATCTCAGGATTTTAAAATGTCACTCCATTTTGAAAACATTCTTTTTTATAAATGCCTCATATTTTAATCCTTTTTAAAAGATTTCATATTTGTTATTAATATGTATATGCACATATAATATATATACACATACACACTGTGCATAAACATTGCTCTGGGACTACCAAGTCAGGCTGGACTCAGTTATCATAAGGTTTCTGTAGAGAAGCAGCTGAGCAGAAGCAGCCTCAGGCTTTCATGAAGTTTCTGGCTCCTTGTGCCTTTGACTCCAGAGCTGGTGAGGACTGGTTCAAGAACTCCTGATAAAACAAGGGTTTCATTGGGACAATATAAAGGGCTTTTTTTGAGGAAGGGCTTTTGTGACTATCCAAACAAAAGACTATGGTGAGATGATAGCAGCAGGGGCTCTACCCAGAAACACCAGCACCACCCCCAGCCCTCCCCCACTGCCTGTCCTAAAGAGTAAGAGCAGCTAGCACCAGTCACCCTGACTAAACAGCAGCAGTGAACTCTCTTATGCCGGGTGCTTACCTGAACATCTGGCAAGGAAAACTAAGGCACCTCTAACTTCTGTGTGAATGCCCAGAATGGCCCTGGTTAGCTGACTTGGGCTTCCAGGGCTGTAAAAACACTGTTCAGAGCATAAACATTTGGGGGGGAAGGGTCCCAGAGCCCAGGCTGGAATCCAAGCTCAATTTTCTTAAGCTATATCTTGTGCACCTTCCAATATGAAGAGTAGGAAAGGGAAAGAGAAGACACTTTGGGTTTTGAAAACAAGAAAAAGCCCAAATGAATGTGTGGAATTTTCAAGTCTATTTGGATGCTGAGTAAAATTTTCTGAAGTGCCAGTGACTTAAGCAGGCTTAAAATAAACTTTGAAAATGGAATTTAGGTTTTCAACTTCCATTGTCTTTCAATGAGATTTATGGTCTTAAATTCTTAGGTAGTTTTTGAAAATGAAATTTAGGCTTCCAAGTCACATAGGAATTTTTTGAAAACATTGCTCTTCATTTAAATGTAATTTTATACAAAAGAGAATAATCTATCATTCAGTAAAAGATACAAAGAAAAATATCAAGGTGTACCCACTATCCATGAGCAGTATGAATCACTATATGGAAAAATTCCAGACCCAAGGATGAAATTATTTGAAAATTAGATTTGAAATTATCTTTTCCCAAGCTCTGGGAGGAAATTATCAGAATCAAAATTATGTCAATCTCTAAGTAAAAGGGCCCTTGTACATTTATTTTTTCCAACATCCTCTATTATATTTTTACTGTATTCTGAAACAGAAACATTTCTTCAGGCTGAGTTTACAGGTATTAGCAAATTTCTGCAAAATTTTCCAACTGGAAATACTTCTCCATTGATTCCACCCTCCACTCTCCAATATTTTATTATAATTGTTCACTCGTTAAAAATCGACATTTGCCAGCCAGCTTTCACCCATGATGTGTGTAGACAATTAGAACTAAACACACTTAATTCAAAAATAACTTCCTGTAGGCCACACAACATTTACAGTTTATTCAGAAATAAAGAAATTCCTTCTCCCACAGAGAAACCAGTTCTTTGTCATCTTAACTTTCTCACTCACAGACAAAAGACACCAACAGAGATTACATTGTTTAACAACCTCTTATTTACAAATCTTTTTGCATAATATCAATACTCTTGCTGAAATTGTGCTACCAGGGATTCCGAGGGGAAAAAAAAAAAAAAATCAAACCAACAACACTAACTCAGTACAAATTGGTACAGGCAGTCCCCGGGTTACGTACAAGATAGGGACTGTAGGTTTGTTCTTAAGTTGAATCTGTATGTAAGTCGGAACTGGCGTCCAGATTCAGCCGCTGCTGAAACTGACCGCCAGTTCTGACTTACATACAGAATCAACTTAAGAACCCCAGGCGTCCCCAAGTCAGCTGCTGCTGAAACTGATCAGCAGCTGATTCCAGGAAGCCCGGGGCAGAGCAACTCTGCCTCGGGCTTCCTGTAGTCAGCGCTGGTCAGTTTCAGCAGAAGCTGACTTGGGGACGCCTGGGGCAGAGCAGCTGGGGTGCTGCTGGGTTGCGAGAAAGCCCCGTTTGTAAGCTGCTCCGGTGCCCCTGGTCTGCTGGAGACCATCTCCAGCAGACCAGGGGCACCGGGCGGGTTCCCGCGCTTCTGAGGCTTTGCCAGAGCAAAGCCTCAGAAGCGCGGGGAACCGCCGCTGCTGCCGCTTCAATCCCGGTGCCTGTGGTCTGCTGGGGACCGTCCCCAGCAGACCACAGGCACCGGGACTGAAGCCGCGGCCGCGGCGGGTTCCCGCGCTTCTGAGGTTTTGCTCTGGCAAAGCCTCAGAAGCGCAGGAACCCGCCCGGTGCCCCTGGTCTGCTGAAGACAGTCTCCGGCAGACCAGGGGCACCGGAGCAGCTTACGAACGGGGCTCTCGCGCCCCGGAGCTCGCAGGTAGCAATCCGCCACCTTGACCTCCGGGGCGAGAAAGCCCCGTTCGTAAGTGCGGATCCGACATAAGTCGGATCCGCGTAAGTCGGGGACTGCCTGTATTCCGTTTGCTTTCCAAAGCATAAACTTGCAACACATACACCTCCCTACCCCTTTTCAGCCACAAATACTGATTCATACCCCTACAGACACAATGGCAAACGGTGTTGTATATCTAGGGCTTTGTCTGGACTTCTACAATGAAAGCAGAGCACTTTAAAGCAGCATGCTCTAAAGTGAAAGTATGACCAAAACAAGAGAGCTGAGAGAGAGGTCTCCCAGGGCTCTAGGTAAACCATGTTAGAGAACACTGTAACCTGCCCCAACACTCATTAATAGATCTCAAAGTCACCCTTTTCTTTCAAGCCAATTCCACAAGCCAAATACACAGGAAAGCCTTGGAACATAACTTCATTTACAGGTTTGGGATCCATCACAAAGGTATGAACAAAGACATTACCTGGCTAGCACACTACTGTCCACATCCTAATGACTGAGCCAACCAAATAACAGGTACTTCGAGAAGATGCAAATTGTTTTTATCAGCTTCATGTAACATGAACACTAATTGACTTCTCCCTCCCCCTCCCCCCCCCTTGTTTCCCTTCCTTCTCTCCCTCCCACCCATCCCCTACTATTTATTTTGGAACTGGGCCTTTAATACTCCATTATTCTAAAGAAGTAGGTTGTGCCCACAAAAGCTTGTGATACCATCCGCATGTTTTGTTAGTCTTTAAGGTGCTGCTAGCCCAGTGGTCTCCAACCTTTTTACACCCAAGATCACTTTTTAAAAGTCAGAACAAACCAAGATCTACTGCCACATCCGTCCCCAAGACTCTATCCCTTCCTTGAAGCCCCGCCCTCTCTATTCTCCTCCTCTCCATCACTTACTATCCCCAGCCCTTATACACTCTACACTGCCACTTTTTTTCGATTCTTCTATAGGAAGAAGTTTTTCCAATATTTGGTCTGTCTAGACTGGACCAAATGTCAGAAAAACCCTCTTTTGGAAGCCCCCTTATTCCTCGTGGAATGAGCAATACAGGGGTTACCGAAAGAGCTTGTTTGCTCTTCCACTAAAAAAAGTGGAAATACAAACACCTCCCTGGATGCGGAAGAGTTTTTTGCAGGATCTCTCTGGAATCCTGGAAAAACTCCTGCAGTCTAGCCGTACCCTCACTGGGTTGATACAGGATGTGTGGGATCTGGGGTGGGAACGAGGGACTTGGGTGTGGGAAGGGGTGAAGGAGGAGGTGGAGAAGGGGACGCTGGCTCGGAGAGGGGGCTCCAGGCTGGGGAGTGTTGGGGTCAGATGGAGGGTTGGGGTATTAAGCAAGCCACGGGCTTGTGGATGTGAGGGTGCAAGTATTTGGGTTGGGGTATGTGAGAGGCTCAGGGCAGGGGGGGTCCTGTGTATAATAGGCTCAGATCTAGGGTCTGGGTGTGTGTGTGTGTGTGCAGGAGTGTTATGATGCTGCAGCCAGATGGGGGCTTGACCCCAGTTGGGGGTTTGTTGGCCAGGCTTCATTTTTAAATAAAATACGATGTCAAATACAAAATGTTTCTACATTGTCTTTATTTATGAGAAGGGCAGGGAATCTGTTTTGAGTCAGGGGTCACTGACCCACAGAAAGGTCAGTTGGGGGCCACACTAGTGAGATGCAAAAAAAATAACTCTTCCAAAAAAAACCCCAAGCCTCACTAAATGTGGCCCCAACTGTGCTGGTGGGAGCAGGGGACAGAGTGCCAGTGGGAGGCAGGGAAGAGAGGGCAGGGTGCTGGGGAGACAGGGGACAGGGTATTGCTGGGGCAAGGGGGCAGGGGATCCCCCACACCCGCCTCCTCCCGGGACTTCCCCCTCTCCCCCACAGAGGAGGGAAGTCCTGGTGTGCGCCTCCTCACCACAAGTTCCCAGCACGCCAAAGACCTGGGGGAGGGGAGCAGCCAGCGCACTTCCGGAACCCCCAGAAGTGGCACGCAGCTGCAGGACTTCCATCTACCCCGCAGGAAGCCGGCACTACCTCCACTGTCGCTGGAAGTAGGGCTTCTTGGGGTTGGGGAGAAATGGGGGGCCCTGAATGCTTTGCGATTAACTGGTCGATCACGATTGATGGGTTGGTGACCACGGTGCCAGACCATTCGTTGTTTAAGTTCTTCCAGTTACAGACTAACTTGGCTACCCCTCTGAAGCTTTAGTCCATGAGGAGAGTAAGTAACAGTGCTATAGTCTGGTTTACACTAACACTTTACAGTAACAGTGCTGTAACTTGCTGCATTTGGAAATGGGCGTGTTTTTCACACCTATGAGCCAGAAAACTGCAATGTAGACTAAGCCCAATTTAATTTCAAGATCCCATGAAGATCTGAGACCTGTATTGCCAGGTGATCTTAATGGAACTGAAAAGATAACATGAAATAACAATGTTATACTTTTAGAACACATTATCTAGGATCACTACGTCTCCTCTCCCTTCTAAAAGCTTGATGACAGACATCCTCCCCCGCCGTACTGTTTGTGCATCAAATTGTAATAATAAGGAGAAAAAACAATGACTCAAATATAAAAATGAAAATTTGTCAGAACAGTTCTTTTATACCAAGAATAGAATTTGACAAAGTAGTGCTGACGCATCTTCAATTCCTCACTGGACTTACAGATCCTCTCTCCATTTTTTTAAATGTATTTGACCTCATTTCTACTGGCTCAAAGAAAAAACTCCAGCATAAGAGAGGGCTACAAATGACCAAGACTTTTCATTTCTAACTTGTCACTTGAAATTCCTGTTAGGGAAACATTCTGATATAGTTTCTCTCTCTTTCCTAAAACTATAGGGAAAAAAAACCTTTCACTTTGTGTGTAACATGATTCTACTACCTCTAACAACAGGTCCCTGATTTATTATACTGTAATGGGTCTGGGACAGCAAGATGGCCTCCCTCTGACCCAGAAGAAGAAGGGCCTTCTAAGACCCTTTGTGGGCGGGTCCAACCTCCCCATACCCCACCCAGAGGAAGCCGGAAGCAGGGGTATAAGAGTTCAGAGCTCAGCTGGAGCCTGGCGGCCGAACAGGCCAGACACCCGGCCTCAGCTTCCACAACAAAGGGCCCAGCCACGCTGTGCCTGACAGGAGGACTGGGTTGGGCTGCCAGGACCCCTGACAACTTACCCAGGCCATGGAGACTACTGCCACGACCCAAGGACTTGCCAAAAGAACCCCCATCAGGCTCCAACAACTGGACCGGTCCCCTTGGGCCCCTGCTGGAGCTGGAACCAATGGACACGCTGCCAGCACTTCCATCCCTGGCTGAACCTGCGACACAGCACCTGAGCCAGGTAGGTCTCCAGGGCGAACTGGGAAGTGGCCTAGGAATCGCCGACCCCAGGGCAGTTGATGAGATGGAAATCAGGTGGGCAGCGTGTTGCAGGCCGGATTCCTGCCGACCCCGTAGCCGCCGCACCACCACTGTCAGTTCCCCCTGTGGAGGCAAAACCTCTGTGCTTGTCGGTTCTCTGCAATCTAGGAGACCCAACCCCCACCCAAATGGGACTCAGCCGGACCCCTGAATTGTTAAACCCTCCCCTTGTAAAAAGTTGGCTTTCTGCCCTGCCCTGGCCCAGGGCTGGGCCTGATAAACTGCTTAGTTATAGACTTGTGACATGGCAATTGTCCTTTAATGGACAATAACAAGAGCCAGCGCTGCCTCCCGCTGACCTGGGCCTTTACACAGACACTAAAACACTTTCCCTCTGGTGACTTATTCACTTGATTTCTGAAATGATAGGTACAAGCAGATACACCAACATATCCTTCATATTTGGACCAACATATCTACCTCTGGGTACCAGTATTCACAGTATTCTCTTTTGTTGCTGTATGTTGGAATATACAAATGGCCCACCAGATGCAAATGACAGTTTTCCCAACATATACTCAATATGAAAATTCATCTAGGGACAAAAATCCATCTGCTCTCTCTCCAAACACCTTCTGACACCACCCGTTTTGTGAATAATCACAGGAATAAAAAAGAAATAATCAAACCAATTCCAACCTAATAACAAAGGTAGACTTTATTGAAGCAGTACAACAGAGTCCTTATGCTTACAAGTCAGCATTTCTATTTCTATCAAAGTTTTTAATACTGACTTCATTGCGGTCACATTTTTCCCTGTCTTCAGTCCTTTGGCATACTCAGACAAAGCTGATATTGATTGGAAACCTGCCTTTGGAAGCACTTGGAAAGCAAGCTTCTTGTGTGTACCACAGTAAGTTTTCTAGTCTTAAGAAGCAGCAGCAAGGACAACAGAGAGGAGCACATAATGAATGTTTCCTTCTACAATTGCAATAAGCCATGTAGCTTGGATCACCAGGATTCAAATGTGGGCTGATATAAGCAGGCAAACAATGGCATCAGACAATAGCAGTACTTCATGATATATCCACACTAATAGGCTATTTCATAGAATCATAAAACACTAGAACTGGAAGAGACTTTGAGAGGTCTTCAAGTCCAGTCCCCTGTCTCATGGCAGGACCAAGCACCATCTGGACCATCCCTGATAGATGTCTATCTAACCTGCACTTAAATATCTCCAGAGATGGAGATTCCCCAACCTCCCTAGGCATTTATTCCAGTTTTAACCACCCTGACAGAAAGTTTTTCCTAATGTCCAACCTAAACCTCCCTTGCTGCAGTTTAAACCCATTGCTTCTTATCCTATCATCAGAGGCGAAGGAGAACAGCACCCCTGCTTTCATGCTGGATTGTATTCATGTCCAGAAATACAGAAAGATCTTGGCCCACACGCAGTGGGGAAAGAAGCGCTCCCAAATCAACTATGGCTGGCCACTGGGACACGCTCTTACTCAACATGCAGAACAGCAGGAAGATGGCAAGTAAAGAGAAATGATGATTAGGAGCCAAGAGAGGAAAGAAACAGCAAGGAACAGAGATGGGTAAGGTGCATAAGTGAGGGCCAGAAAGAAGGGAAGGATGCAAGGAAACGAGAAGGAGAAAAAACAATATGAGGATAGACTGGAAAGTAGAGAAGAGAAGAGAAAGATTGAGAAGTTCCAGAACTTCACTGTGATCTAAAGAACTAAAGTGATTTTTGAATGTATTAATAGGAATATCAAATAGGGAGATTATATTACTAGATTATTTGGTACTGGTGCAACTGGTACTAGAATAGCATGTCCAGTTCCAGTGATGGGAGTGCAAGAGGGTTGTTGATAAACTGCAGAGTTTTCAGAGAAGAGCCATAGAAATGTTTAAAGGACTGGAAAATATGCCTTACAGTAAGTACAAGACACAAGGAGCTCAATCTATTTAATCTACCACAGAGAAGAAAAAGGGGTAAGTGATCACAGTCTATGAGCCGGTGTGACTGAGGGCTCTTCAATCTAGCAGACAAATTTAAACTAGAAATCCAGACTAACAATGAGACACAATCTTTAGGAGAAAAGGTAATTAAACACTGGAACACCTTACCGAGGTTTGTGGTAGATTCTCCATCACTTGACATTTTAAAATCAAGATTGGATTTTTTTTTAAAGGAAAAAAAAAGATATGCTCTAATTAAACCATAAATATTGGACTTTAAGCAGTAATTAATTCAGGGAAGTTCTGTGACCTGTATTACACAGGAAGTCATACTAGATGATCACAATGGTACCTCTGGACTTAAAAATCTATGAAAGACAGGGAAGGGGGAGGAACATGAGAGGGGAGGGAAGTGACAGAAGAAAGGGTGAATGGGGATAAATACTAGAAACTATAGACCAGTGGTCCCCAACGCGGTGCCCGCGGGCACCATGGCGCCCGCCGACAACCTGGGCCGGCCCCGCCCCCGGCGCGGGAGGCGCTGGCCCCAGGCGCGCAACACACACCGGCGCTGGGTGCGCGGCGCTCGGGTGGCCCCAGCTCCGGGGGCAATTTGGGCGCGCGGTGCTCGAGCGGCGCCAGTGCCGGCCCCAGGTGCGTGGCTCGGGCGGCAGCGCTGGCCCTGGGCCCACGGCGCTCGGGCAGCCCCGGCCCTAGGGCACACACCGGCGCCAGGTGCAAGGGCATCCAAGTCCCCTGGCGTGCCACCGGACGCGCGGCCCCACCTCCCGGGCGCCCGGCGCGTGAGTGGCCCCACCTCCCGGGCGCCCGGGAGCCTCTAAAGGTTGGGGACCACTGAGATAGACTGATACAAAAATGAAAATAGGAAGTGTTGAGGAGAAACTAAGAAGACGCAACCATTAAAATTTCTTTCAATTGGTTACTTTTTTACATTACATTTTTCTTTAATGGTAGCAGAGAAAGAAAGCTTAAAGAAGCAGGAGAAAAATCTAGTTTAAGCAGAAGCAGGAGGTGAGAAATAAATTTTGGTCTGATCATGTATTTTGAGGGAGTAATGGGAAAGAGAAAAAGTGTCCTCTGGCTGATTTTTATATTTCCAGTTTGCAAAAGAAACTGTAGGTCCAGTTTGCTAGGCAAAGCACAGGCCTTGAACTGTATTTGCAGTATGTCAACAATTCCATTTTCACAAGACAGATTTTGTAGACTATTAAAAAAATGAAAAGGATCCAAGATATGGTGTATACAGCAGACTAACTCATTCACGAGATCAATCCTGAGAACCAGAACCCTCTAAACTTGTAGGCGTCTGACTTTTAACGTAACTACATTCCTCCAAACACTGCCATGATCAATTTTGTATTCATTTATTTTGTTGTTTCAAGCTGCATAATAAAGTGCAACCCAGAAACTTTATCTGGATACCAGCTATACAAGAATCAGATGCGGCAGGAAATGAGATCTATGTAAAAGAAATACGATACCAACACACACACCCACACACAGGCCAAAAGGTGCAAACTCCATGAAACAATGGAACTGCCGCCGTATTTCTGATATTGATTCCTTCAAGTTTGACAACTGCTTCATTAGAGCAGTTATGTGTTTGATTTAATATCGTTATAACCAGATCTTAAAGTGTGCCTCATGTCTGCATAAAGGTGAAACTTAAGAAAACAATGCAAAACCAAGCTTGCTGTATCCACCAAATCAGATCAATAGCAACAGTCTGCTTTAAAAGTTCTAATTTCCAGGCCTATCACTAACAGCAAATAGCATGTAACTCAGAACAAATTAAGGAAGGTAAATTTAGTTAAAAAATAAAGCACCCCCAGCTGAGTCTTGTATAGTAACTTTCTTTAAGAGGGATGGGAAGAGAAAGACATCCCTTATCAGCTTAATGCTGCACAAAAAATTAGGTTTACAGAATCTTTCAAAAAAGGTGTCTAGGCCGCAGTTTCACTTTCAAGATAGCGTTTTTTGAAAGAATGCTGTGACACGATTATGCAAATGAAGCACGGGAAATTCAAATCCCGGCTTCATTTGCAATTTCGGTATGTCTAATTTACATCCCTCTTTAAAAGAGGGATGTAGTTTAGACATACTCAGAGATGATGGCAAACATGGCGAAGAGTCTTAGTCTCTCTCAAACAGCCTTTGCACATACTGTACCTCGCAAGAGACTTGTGCATTGGCACAAGTTGTATGCTTATGTATTATCTCATTAGGACCTTACAATACACACCTTCATGACCAAGATATTTATTTTTGGAGTTCAGGTGCCTGTAAGCAGAACAATATCTTTTGACCAACATACTAAATATTGATTAAGGTGACAGAAGGATGGGGGAGGGAGAGCAATGCATGTGCAGGGAGAAGAGGAGATATATTCCTCTAGGAACTAAATACGTACAGGCAGTCCCCGGGTTATGTACAAGATAGGGACTGAGGGTTTGTTCTTAAGTTGAATTTGTATGTAAGTCAGAACTGGTACATATTGTAGGGGAAACTCTAGCCAAACATTTCTCCAGAGCTCAGTTTTACTCTCCCACACCTCACTTCTCAGTCCTTTATTCTCAAGCTGAGGTGTCTGCTGAGAAAAGCCGCTCCACGTCTCCCTGGTCTGCTGGGGTGGGGGGGCACTAGCTTCGCATCTCCCTGGTCTGCTGGGGGGAAGCAGCTAGTGAGGGGTTGCCTCACCCCCGTTTGTAAGTAGGGATCCGATGTAAATCGGATCCATGTAACCCGGGGACTGCCTGTATAACACATGACCGCTTGCCTTTGGGTGCCTTCCAAGGATACAAATACTTTATCTTCAGAGACAACATTGTGACAAGTTAAGTGTCATCTTGAGCAGGGCTGGTTGCTACAAGTATGTATGTAGCGAGGATACAGACACATAGGCATACATATAAACAGTGATTCTTTTCCTATTTAAGCTTTTGGGTGCATCTTAAGTGTCTATTTACTTCTAAATTCTGTCACCAATACTCCCTTTTCTTCTGCCATACATTTTGACACACTGGAAGACAGAAGAAAAAGAATATACAATGTTCTTTTATCATTCTCTCGTTTTTCTTCCATTGTGTCCCCTACCTTCTTTTAAGTTTGCCTTCACTTCACTCATGCTTGTGATTTTTTGGGGTCCACCCAGATTAGTAAGAAGCTCTGTCACCACCTGCCCTGTATCTATAGGGACCTTTGAGATGTGTAGCTATGGCAGTGGTCCCCAACCTTTAGAGGCTCCCGGACGCCCGGGAGGTGGGGCCACTCACGCGCCGGGCGCCCAGGAGGTGGGGCCACGCATCCGGGGGCACGCCAGGGGACTTGGATGCCCTTGCACCCGGCACCGGTGTGTGCCCTAGGGCCGGGGCCGCCCAAGCGCCTTGTGCCGTGGGCCCGGGGCCGGCGCTGCCACCCGAGCCACGCGCCTGGGCCCGGCACTGGCGCCACTCGAGCACTGCGTGCCCGATTGTGCCCTGGGGCCGGGGCCGCCCGAGCGCCGCGCAGCCAGCACTGGTGTATGTCGCGCGCCTGGGGCTGGCGCCTCCCATGCACCGGGGGCGGGGCCAGCCCAGGTTGTCAGTGGGCGCACACAAATGCCCCGGCGGGTGCCATGGCGCCCGCGGGCACCGCGTTGGGGACCACTGAGCTATGGTATAATTCTTTGACACCAGTAGCCTGCCCACAAGGCCAAGCATAAAAACTCATCTTCATTCTCATCCATCTAGCTACTCTATGCAGGGTGATCCCAACAACCCTTCCAGCCTCCCTCCCCTCCCCCGCATTCTCCCCAAATATATCCTCCCTGAGATCTTATTTACCAGACACTCAGCCAGTTCCCTTCTGATTCATCAATTCCACATTGAGTGAAAAAGTCCCCCCCTCCCCCGGTTTATTAGCTAATACCCACTCCACACAGTTTGCACTTCAGAGACCTGTTTGGAATATAAACAAACAAGTTCCATGAACAGGAAAAAACCCACGAATTCAAAGATGAACTAGTAATGGAAAGCAAACATACACAAGTTACACAGGAAATACACATAGTACATAACCTCAGGCTTCACATTTTCATGTTAAATACATTTCCTTTCCTAATAAAAGTTACCTGTTGCTGTAAAAGATTCCCCACATATCTACTAACCATACGAGGAATCCAGCATTCATAGGCAGCCTCCCCCTGGAGAATTTCCCCCCTTTCTGGATAAAAAATTTCAGGGTCAAGCCTGTTTTTAAAAGACTTTAAGGCTTTTTCCTCTCTCCTTCTCCTCCACTCTTAGTCCCCCCCTCCCCCTCCAGTCTACAGTGACTCCTGGTTAGTGGGGGGGGGGGGAGAAAAGGGGGGGGGGAACTCCTTCCTTACATGACAGCTGGAGAGCCAAGATGTTCTTTTGAATTTTGGGTTGTTTCCATATCTTTCCCATTAGCTCTCATGGCCTCCTATTGTATTTAGCCAGGCTGGACAAGAGAAAGTTACTTGAAGCCTGTTTCATGTAAACAACTGGTTTGGGATGTGCCTCTGCCTGCCTGATTGCTCACCATCCTGCTAGGAGGTGGAGCTGTAGATAAAGTTCAGATTAGGAACACAGTTTTCTATATACAAAAATACATAAATGTAGCTGTATCTCATAATGATTACTAAGTTTAGAACATTATAAGCTTTCACAAAACACCTTACTCAAAATATATTTAAAATAAAATAGCATAGCATGCAATCAACTTGGACTATTTATTTGGGGGGTGGAAATTATTCTGTTCTCTTCTTGGGGTGTCTCTCCTTCCTTCTCCCCTACAGTTTCTACTCCCCTGCTCACAAGAAAAATACACCGCACTTTCCACTATATAGAACGAGCATTTTCCTGTCCCTTTTACCATTACAAAGGATACCACAGAGTTAGGGGGGAAAAAAGTTGACTTGACCAAGGCAAGTCAGAATCTTGAAGTCAATAGGGCTTAAGCGCTTAGCTGATCCTAAACTTCCAGGAGCGTGAAAGCACAGGTCTTTTTCACCAGGGAATGGGATAGCAGCCCTTAGCTATGTATGTACTGACTAATTTTCATCTGAAATTTTCAGAGCCTGGAACCCATTATTTATAGTTTGAGATTTATCTAGTCATATAACATTTATTATGCAATTATTGTACAGCATCCCACCTCTTTTCTAGAGAAAGCTTTTTAAAAAGTTACTAGGAGATGGAGAGCAGCAAAAATAAAATAAAACCCCACCACATATATCAGTTCCTTCCTTTTTGCCAGTATCCTATATGTATATGCTTTTTGTGGCTGCATAATTATGCTGGAGCATAATAGCCATACTGGGTCAGACCAAAGTACCATCTGGCCCAGTATTCTGTCTTCCGACAGTGGCCAATGTCAGGTGCTCCAGAGGGAATGAACAGAATCAGCAAGTGATTCACCCCTGTTGCCTATTCCCAGCTTGTGGCAAACAGACATTAAGGACACCATCCCTGCTTACTCTAAATCTAATGCAATACTCAGCCCCCTCTTACAATAAATGGAAACACACTATATGAGTGGTATAATGCAGGCTGGCCTGCATTTTTAAGAATACTGTTGAAAATACACACTTTAGAGCAGTGGTCTCCAACCTTTTTACACCCAAGATCACTTTTTAAATCTCAGAACAGGCGAAGATCTACCGCCCTGCCCCTTCTTTGAAGCCCCGCCCTCTCTATTCTCCTGTCCATCACTTGCTGAAAGCCACAGTCAGCTTGCTGGGGTGTTTCAGCCCTCCCAGCTCCCACCATTCCTCGCAGCTACTCACCTGTGTTGCTACTCACCGAGCAACTGCTCCTCAAATGAGAAAATCAAATGTAAATGTACTGCGCAGGCGCGCAGTTCAGAGAGGGCTCAAGAGCTACTCTTAGAGCCCCTGAGATCTACCGGTAGCTGGTGATCTACTGGTTGGTGACCACGGCTTTAGAGAATCTGCTTTGGGAATTACTCATTCTACATTAATGGCACAATATTACCAACACGTACACATATGCTTAAAGTTAAACATAAGCAGTCCCACTGACTTCAACACACATGTATTTATTGTAACTAGGGTTGCCAGGTGTCGAGTTTTGAACCAGACAGGCCAGTATTTGAGCTTTCTGTTCGGGAAACAAATCGAGAAAATATAAGTGTCTGGTATTTTCTAAATAAGATGTAATGTAGATTGTGATCTGTCATGTGTGTCTGGTATTTTTGTTGAAACCACCTGGCAACTCTAATTGTAAGATTTACAACTGGACATATCAATGTAAGTGTGATCTTTAAAAAATTATAACAATTTTTTGTGGGACCCAGGCCATGCACCATACTATTAGTATATACATCTTATAATAAGCATTGGTTTGGAAAAAGTTTTTGTAAAGTACTTTTCAATTATATATCATTCATATCAATATGTACTTTCAGGAGACAACTCAAGGTTTTAAGTGCCTGCTCAATCTTGAGAAGTTTTTAAGACAAAAGACAGTTTAAAAAAGTTGTACTTTAGAGACTTAAAAATTCCAACTAATATGTAGTGTCACTTAGGGAAGTAAAAGAGTAGTCGAATAGTCGACTACATAATAAGCCTAGGCTTATCAGATAGTCGAGTCAACTACTCGCATCTCCCCACCCTTGCTGCCTCTATATCAGAGGCAGGCGGGGGAAGTGGGGAGCAGGAGCTGGTGCCGGGGGGAGGAGGGGAAACCGGCTTAAGGGCAGGGGAGGCAGAGGCACAGTGGCACTGTGGCCTTGCCTTTTAAATGTAGTAAGAGCCACCCGGCACTTACTACATTTCAATGGCAGAGCCACAGCGGTCAGGACCCAGCATGAGCCGGGACTGAAGTAGGTCCTGGACCTACTCCTGCTGTGGCTCTGCTGTTTAAATGTAGTAGGAGTTGAGCTGCCTACAGGCCTGGCTCCTACTACATTTAAACTGCAAAGCCGTAGCAGCCCCTTATCGACTAATCGTGTGCTTGATACAAATTGTATCGAATCTTTGATTACTCATTTACTCAATACTTAATATACTTAGTGTCACTACATCCTGAAAATACAGATCAAACAGGCACCACACTGCTGGCCTGAAAATGGGGTCTGCCTAATCTCAGTTACTCCGCGTACATCTACAACAAAACACTCCTAACATGAACATGGCTATCCTGGGTCAGATGACTTGGACTGCTGGGGCTCTGGCTGCAGGGCAAAAATTGCAGCGTAGACATTGGAGCTCAGGCTAGAGCATGAACTTTGAAATCCTGTGAGGGAAGTGGGTTTCCGAAGGCAGGCTCCAGCCCACATGCCTCCTCTTCATTTTTTAGCCCCACAAACTGAAGCCCACAAATCCAAGTCAACTGGCATGGGCTCAGATTCACTGCTGCAGATTTTTTTTATTGCTGTGTACATTAGGGATGTAAAATTCCAGTTAATCAGTTAAATGTTAGGTTGACTCAGCCCACAAGGCTCTCACCCCAAGCTCGCTGGCTCTGCCAGATCCTGAGTCCCAGTCCCTACTTGCTCCCCAAGGGCATGGGCTCCTCCAGACGTCAGAGCAGCCAGGTCCATTCTGGACAAGAGTGGCCCCTGTCAGTGGTGGGCCCCCTATGGGGCTGCAGCAGCCTCATGCCCACAGCAGGTGGAGAGCTGCTCCAGCCCCCACCAGTTAACTGGAACAGGTAAGCATTATCCGTTTAGGATGATTGATGCTTACCAGTTAACCTTTCACATCCCTAGTGTAGACATACCCTTGGTATGATGAAGACTGATCTCACTGCACTCCAGCATTTTCACAATGCAGTGAAGGAAGTAGCTTGCTCTTCATAAAGAATACATTTCTGACTTTTGGGATATTTCACATATAAGCCAGTGAACCAAACTGACAGAAGGCTAACCAAACTCAGCCACAGGAAGGACCAGACTAGTGAATACCAAGAGAACTTTGAAACCCCTAAATGGATAGAAGGTTCACATGTATACCTCTTGTCAACCCCACAAGCTCTTATTTTGTGAGATTCACATTTTTCTCTGGAAAGCCAACTTATAGTTTCAAAAACCTAGACATCAAACACATCAAATCCTATGTTCAAGACTCATCAGAACTGTTCTTACAGTTTTTATTAAAATACAAAATATTAAATACGTACAATTTGGAGGAGGAGGAGGAGACGGTTGTGCCTACCTATGACTTTTATTCCTTTCACTAAAGCCACCAAATCTTTTCCCAAAGGCTATGTACATAGTTCAGTCATGATAATTGTATACACTTTTACAAAGCAGCACTTACTTTTGATAATAACACTTGATAAGGAAAGTAACCCAAAGCCTGGTTTCATAGTTTGAAGTCTCATTAAAAATTACTATTTTCACAGGATATCTTTTACAGGCTGTCTTTTACATGTGCTTTTTATTAAGTTTATCTGTAGATTGGCTGGTATGGATTTTTGAAATACTTCTCCGTCAATCAACTGGCTCAAACGTCTGCAATACAGCTAGTCTAGAGAAAGCCCAACTTCACTCAAAAAGACATGCTACAGTTTCACAGTTGACTCGTTTTCACAAAAGCTATTTCATTAAGATTGTCACACAATTCATTCTGTAATCAATATTCCATTAAATAAGTACAGGCAGTCCCCGAATTACGCGGATCCGACTTATGTCGGATCCGCACTTATGAGCGGGGCTTTCTCGCCCCGGAGGTCGAGGTGGCGGATTGCTGCCTGCGAGCTCCGGGGCGAGAAAGCCCCGTTGGTAAGCTGCTCCAGCAGACCAGGGGCACCGGGACTGAAGCCGCAGCCGCGGCGGGGTCCCGCGCCTCTGAGACTTTGCCAGAGCAGAGGCGCAGCACCCCGCTGCCGCTGCGGCTCTGCTCCCCATGTCCCTGGTCTGCTGGGGGGGGGGGGCGCAGCTAGTGTGCCCCCCCCCAGCAGACCAGGCTTTTGTTGTGGACCCTGGGGCAGAGCAGCTGGGGCGCTGCCGATTGGTCCTGCAGCGCCGCTCTGGGCGCTACTGGACCAACCTGGCAGCACCCCAGCTGCTCTGCCCCAGGTCCTGATTCAGCCGCTGCTGGTCAGTTTCAGCAGTGGCTGAATCAGGACGCCTGGGGCAGAGCAGCTGGGGTGCTGCTGGGTTGGTCCAGTAGCGCCAAGGAGCGAGGAGCGGTGCTACTGGAGCAACCCAGCAGCACCCCAGCTGCTCTGCCCCAGGCGTCCCCAAGTCAGCCGCTGCTGAAACTGACCAGCGCTGACTACAGGAAGCCCGAGGCAGAGTTGCTCTGCCCCAGGCTTCCTGGAATCAGCCGCTGATCAGTTTCAGCAGCAGCTGACTTGGGGACGCTTGGGGTTCTTAAGTTGAATCTGTATGCAAGTCAGAACTGGCGGTCAGTTTCAGCAGCGGCTGAATCTGGACGCCAGTTCCGACTTACATACAGATTCAACTTAAGAACAAACCTACAGTCCCTATCTTGTACGTAACCCGGGGACTGCCTGTATATCCATCTTTTTTTAAGACCAGAAATTATAGTTCACTGCCTCCAAATACGTTCAGGACAAGGAAGCTTTCAACTACCAGCAGGCAGGACTAGTTAGTACTGTACCAGCTTCTGTGACAGTGAACATTTAAGGTGGAGCCAACCTGGGAGAGCCATCACAGACTAAAATCCAGGAATCAGAAACTTAATCACCACATGCTGGGATACATCTATTAAAATGTGTTATTTTTGGATGTAAGAATTGATCAGATCATGTATCGTTCAGGGTGATCCATTCAGTGACATACTATCTGTTCTGAAAATTTGCTACCAGAGTTCCCCAGTGCTAGTTCCCTTAGGCATACATGACTGGGACCCATTGAGCTACAGCTACTGCCAATATAGTAATCTGAGCGCTCTTCATCTTACAAAAAAGTTATCAATTGTTTCAAACATCCCAAATTCCACTGGGGGGTCAAAGCATGCCCAATTAAATGGAATGAAGATAATCATTGGCCAGTGCAATCAAGGTCTTGCTCAAGTAAACTGCTAGAGTTGCCTAAACATTTGGGAACTACTACTTCACTATAACTTCCACACATATTACATTATGCAACGCTTAAATGTGAACAGTCCTGTGTCTTTGTCTCCACATCTCTCATATCTAGAATTTAAAATGTATCTTACGATTCCTTGGAAGACCAACATGTCCTCCGTACACTAAATGGAAAGCTACAATATTCCAGTTGCTTGGGAACTTCAGCCAACAGTTTTCCTTCGGGGAACACAAAGATTTTAATAGTTGCAGCGGGGGGGGGGGGGGGGGGCACAATTATGAAAGGACCTACTGGACAAAGAACAGAAGGAGAAAAGTGGTTTGGCAGAAAGATGAACATCCAATTCTAGACCACTAGCAAGGGATGGATAGCAATAAGTAAAAGGCCTTGAGATTTCTTGGAAGGGACAGGAGAAGGGGAAGAGGGAAAGCAGGAGAAAAGACAGATAAGAAAGTCTAAGACAGGTGATGTCAACTGCAAGAACTCAAACTCTACCTTATAAATGTTTGCTGATATCAAACATGAACTATGAATTCGGTAGGGCCCTATGAATAGTTGTATTAGCAGAGTCCCCCGCGTGCAGATGCAATTTATACTATCAGGAGGAGCTTTTCTGTTGGCACATGAATAACATTAGCTATGCTGACAAACACTCTACTATTGGCATAGCTGTGCCTATGGTGTGGGATTTACTAGCATAAGTATGCCATAAGTGTACACCTGGCCTATGGCAGGTAAGGAAAAAATCCCAGAATGTGAGGGGTAGCACAGAGCAACTCAAGAGGAAGAAGTTTGTCACTTAGGATTTAGAAGACAACTCCCAAGGAATGTTGGTCAACTTAATAGGCTGAGAGATTCTAAGGCCAGAAGAGACCATTGCAATCATTTAGTCTGACCTCCTGAACAACGAAGCCAGAGAGTCTCCACAAAATAATTCCTTGGGCATACACTTTGGAAAAAATATCCAATCTTGATTAAAAATTGCCAATAATTGGGGAAATACATCACCACACTTGGGAAATTGTTGTAATGGTTAATTACTTACACATTCAAAAATGTATTATTTTCAGGATGAATTTGCCAACCTTCAACTTCCAACCATTGGGCTGTGTTATACCTTTCTCTGCTAGACTAAGGAGCCCCATTATTAAATATTAGTTCTCCATGTAGATACATAGAAACTGTAATCAATTGTAATTAAGTGACCTTGTTTCCAAGTGACCTTTAGCTCTTTTTCAGATAAATAAATTAAACTGCTTGAGTTTCCCGCTATAAGGCATGATTTCTAACCCTTTAATCATTCTCATGGCTCTTCTCTGAATCCTCTCCAATTTATCAGTATCCTTCTTGAACTGTGAGCACTAGAACTAGACAATATTCCAGCAGTAGTTGTACAATGCTAAATACAGAAGTAAAATAACTTCTTTATTTCTACTTGAGAGTCCCCTTTTTATGCATCCAAGGAATACATTTGGTCTTTTGGCCACAGTATCATACTGGAAGCTCATATTTGCCATGAACCCTAAATATATTTCAGAATCACTGCTGCCCCAGGATAGTCTCCCCCACTGTGGAAATATGGCCTGCACTCTTTGTTCCTAGTTGTATACTTTTATATTTAGCCATATAAAATGCATATTGTTAGCTAGCATCTGATTTACTAAGTAAACAATAATGCGCTAAATCAAATTAGTTGTCCTCTGTTATTTACCACACTCCCAATTTATGTCATCTGAAAACTTTATCATAAATGTTATGTTTTCTTCCATGTCACTGATTAAAATCTTGAAATCATATAGGCCAAGAACTGATCCCTACAGAACTCTACTGAAAACACCTCAATGACTATTACCTATTTATGATTACATTTTAAGACCTGACAGTTTTTAATCGAATTAATTGTATACTGTTCCAGTTTATTTTAATCAAAATATCATGAGTTACCAAGACAAACACCTCACAGAAGTCCAAGTACATTATATCAACCCTATTGCCTTTATCAACCAAATCTGTAACCTTATCAAAAAAAGAAATCAAATTAATTTGACAGGATCTATTTGTGGTAAATCCATCTTGAGTTTCATTAATTACATTACTCCTCCTTTAATTCTTTCAGTAGCTAATACAGAATTACAGTCAGAGAAAAAGGTGAAGGCACTTTTGATTAAATAAAATTCTCTTCCCACTTTCAAATCCGCCCTCCTTCCGATCCCCAACTAAACATTTCTGGAAGAGAAAAATGGTTAGGTAGGGTGCAATAACAAAAGTTAGTAGCAAGAAAAGGAAAAAAGTTATTAATTTGATATATGAAGTAGTTATGGACATAGACAAAATGGCTCATTAGTACAATCACCACATCTATTATGTCTCAGCCGGGTAGTCATGTTAATCTGTAACTTTAAAAACAATGAGTAGACCTGTGGCTCCTTAAAGACTAACAAAAATATATGGATAGTATCATATATATTTTTGTTAGTCTCTAAGGTGCCATAGTACTACTCATTGTATCTATTATGTATCACTTTATTAAGCTGAGGTGCTTGTTTCTGTGATTTGGCAATTTACTTAAATCCATACTTGGAGTAAGTAATTTTGTAGCTAGACAAGAATCAAGGAAACAGAGCAACACAAACTGAAAATATAACAGATAAGAAGAATTATGGCAGTCTAAGGAAACCAGTCTTTTGGTAAATGAGATTTATGGACTAAAATACGTTCTACAAACTCCCAATAGAAACTCCCTGTGGGTTAGAATTTATAGCTACACAGCTGCAGAGGGAAAGATAACATCTGTTAACACACGACTGAATATTTGATTACTGTGGCAGCATAACGATGCTACAGTTTAAATGTGCAACGGTTGCTACCACCTTCTAGCTTTGTAGGCCCTGTCTATACTACGGAATATAAGAATTGTCATTTTGGGTCAGACACAAACACATTTCTGACTGGCACCATATACAGATATGATATAATCTGCACCTCCGTCAAGGTATCATCCTAATCCTTGTTATAGATGTTCTTAACCCCTGGATCATAAGGCTTTTATCCTTTCCAAAATTCTTTGTTTGCATTCACTGCTATAACCAGGGCCCTACCAAATTCACACTCCATTCTGGTCAATTGCAAGGCCCTAAACCCCAGCTGAAGAGGAGTGGGCAAAAACCTCAAGCCTGGGCTGCTGCCCAGCTGGAGTAGTGGGGGCCAGCAACACAGAGCCTGGGCTCTCCCAGCTGCAGCTGCCAGGAGCAGAAGCCCTCAGCCCTGGCAGAAGCTCCTGAGAGACAGGGCAAGGAGCCAAGGGGGCAGGCAGAAGCCCAGAGCTGGAGCTGCCTCAGTTGCAGCCACTGGGAACAGAAGGCCTCAGTCCCGGCAGGAGCCAATGGGAGGGAGGAAACGCCAAGCTCCACACCCCAAGCAGGACGGTGGGGATAGAAGCAGTGAGGCAAGCTCCGAACACCCTCATTTCTGTGCTGCCTCTTGAGGTGCGTCTGATATCCCCACCAAGAGTGGTTGTGCAGGGGAAGAACAACTCAGGTACATCTACGCAGCAACGTTATTTTGGAATAACTGACGGTATTTTGAAATAACAAAGTGCACATCTACACAGCAAGCCAGTATTTAAAAATAATGTCGAGATGGAGGACTTCTTACTCTGACTTCTGTAACCTTCATTTCACAAGTAGCAAGGGAAGTCGAAGGAAGAGTGTTCTTTCTTTGACTTCCTGCTGTGTAGACAGCACCAAAAGCCTAATTAAATTATTTCTACTTCAGCTACACAATTGATATAGCTGAAGTTTCATATCTTCCACTTTTGCCCTGCTGTGCCCCTCCAGACTAACAACTAGGAGCCCCAGACTCCCAGCAGCACAGGGAAATTAGATTTCACAGGAAAGGGCAGATTTCATGGTCCAGGACATGTTATTTTTGGTGGTGAAATTGGTAGGGCCCGTCTTACAACCCTTGATATTCTTATAAACATATAAAAATATCCCATATTATGAGACCCAGCTATTTGTGGTAGCATTCAAAGTGGGTCTGTCTTGCTGAGCTGTTTTATCTGTGTTCAGGAATTGTCAAAATAAAAACAAAACCAAAAAAATCAAAGAACACATTGGGCACTGACCTCTTGTAAGTGGTTCCCACAGCATGCCATAATTTTTAGTTTATATTTCTCAGCTGATTTAAGAATTTAGAGTTCATTAAGTAAAAATGTGACAGTAAGAACAGTCCTAATTACATTTAGGCGTTTTCTACATGGCACATTATTTTTCACCAGAGGGATATTACATTCTAGAGAAATGGACACTAGCTGGCCTGTGTGGAGCCTGCTAGTGTACACTAACGTAGTGCCTTTTCAAACATTTAACACGTCAGCAGAACCTGCACAGGGAAGTTAGTGTAAATTCTAGTATGTTGCACACTATGCGAGTAAGTCAAATAACACAAGTTCTCTGGCGGAACCTGCGTGGACCAAAGACATGGAAGGATCTAGGAGTGAGGAAAAGAAGTTAAGGTTCCAGTTTGTAAGATCACACTCCCTTTGTTTTGATGAACCCTTACACGAGTAGTATGACTGAACTCTGAGAAACAACTTGGGGGAAAAAAAAATAAAAGACTGTACAATCTAACCCTACGTATTTTCAGCTAAACAAGTGTATCACAAGTTAACAGCCAGCAAAAACAAAATGGGAGTAGTACATGCTTATTATTGAATCTGGATGTTTTAATATGCCATAGTGAGACTGAAAATAGTTTAAGTAACATTCAATTTTTGCCACTTTTCCAAGGATTTCCAGTGAATCAAGTTGTATGCATCAATCCCAAAGCAAGAAGCATCCTAATCCATTAAATGGTACAACAGCTGGACTATTATGCCTACATTATACCTGCTATGACAATGATATTATAATTCATATGTGAACACATGAACAACATTCCAGCACTCTAAACTTAGGAGCAGGGACAAATAGAAAAACACAAAAATAGTGTGTGTACACATTTCAGACAACAAGGTCCCATTTTCTGCTAAAATGCTCAGCCTATTCGCACAAATAGAACAGGCGCATAATGTGCACCCTTGCAAATACATGCAAAGTCATGGACTAGTCATTGTAGGTTGCTCAAAAAAAAAAAAAAAAAAAAAGGACATATTCATAATACCTCAGCACTCAATTCTTTGAGCTCAGAGGAAATCTTTCAAAAATAAACAAATTTTTAGGGATTTTCAGCTTGCCCCTGTGACTTTAAATCTAGTACCACCACCTTTGTTCCACACCACAAATTTAATGTAATAGAAATTCCTTTTACACAAATTAAGCTGTGTTTGAAATAAAAGATGTTCGATTGAAGGCAGCCACATTTTAAAGAGGTCCTTTATATTTACACTAAATGAAATGTTCACTAGAATTCCAGACAGCAATTACCTGCTTGAATCTTGCTTAAGGATCAGTTTAATGTTAAAACATCTTTTAGCTATTAGGAAAAACTGTATCAGACTGAAAAAGATTTGAATTATGAAGTTAGTTATCCAATTTTTAAGCCAACCTTAAAGCCTCATAAAAAATGACCTCAATTATGTCATTAGGGTCCTAGGCTGACAGAGTTCCTCAATTCACTGATATAGCTATGGTTGTGATGAGAAGAAGGATATGCAATGCTAGTTCTAAGCAAAGTTTCATTTCAAAGGCAATACTAAGAGCAGTAAATTAAGGACACTTTTGATAACCGCCTCCCTCTCGGCTTGTCCTTTCTTCCCTTCCTCCTTCAAGCCCCAGGCCAGATTTCAAAAGACTAACCTTCCAGGTGGTTCGTGGTCCCCTTTGGACCCCAACAAGGCTGCTTCTAAATTGGTATCAGAAGGATTACTTCAGTCTATTGCAAAGTACTCCTTTCTATCTAATCATCGTGAAAGAGTGTGCATGCTATGCTGCCTTAGCTGGAAACAAGCATACCAAAGGAAAGAGTGAAAACAATTGACATCATTATTCCCTTGAACAATATCTGAGATTGGCATTTGGATTTTATATATATGAACAGGGTTTGACAAATCAGTGAATGTGGCGAGTAGATTTCAGCCGGTCTCCCCGTTCACCGGTGTTGCGCGCATGAGGGGCTGGTGAGTAGATTTCACCACAGTTTGTCAAGCTCTGTATATGAATATATAAAGACAGATAGAAAGAGAAACAGAAACTCATTTCATTAAACATTTTTAAAGCACAAAATAAAAGGATTTTGCTGCCTTTTGGGGGATGGTGACAGATAGAAATGGAAGAGATACCTTCATCATCACTTTTAGCAACTGAGTAGATAACATGATGGGCTGCATTCTGCAGCAACTGAAGTGCAGGAAGACAGACACTATCATGGATGCCAGATAACCATGACAATGTATCCCTAGCAACAAACAAGTAAACTCCATTTTCCCAGTAAGAGGATTCCTTTGTCCCACAAAGCCATGAAAGTTACTTTCCAAAGTACTTTGCAGACAATTTATAAAAAGCAACATTCAGTTAGCCTCCATGGACTTTTCTTCTCCTTATTTGGCATTTCCATTACGGAGGAGTGGGGAGAAGGGGAGAGGAAGGCTTGCAATGATGGAAGCTTGTTCTGTACCATACTCTAATACTCTCTTTGTGGATAAATAAACCCAGAATACCTCATCATCCATCCAAAATCTTTTTCTGCCTTGGGTTCTTCTGCCATTAAGATTTCCTTTCTAGTGTCCATAAACATACACTGCCTCCATAACCTTTTTAATATTTCTTTTCATAAGATCTGTGACTATTGTTAGCTGAGTTCCAATAATCAATACTTTTTCATCCATTACTTTGTCTATCCATGATATTTTCAGAATTCTAAATCTGTCTGTCAGAAGCTGGAAATGGGTGATGGGAGAGGGATTGCTTGATGATTTTTACTCCCTCTAGACTGGGGCATCTGGTATTGGCCACTGTCAACAGACAGGATACTGGGCTAGATGGACCTTTGGTCTGACCCAGTATGGCCATTCTTACGTTATGTCCTTAAAGGACTGTAAGGACTTTTAGAAAACCCAGTCTGAATACAGTTTTTTTCCATGGGCTTTTTGTTTGTTTGTTGTATACTTTTGATGGGCAGCTCTGGAGAAGGGAAAAGATGTAAACATTCTTTGGGAGCTGGGGAAGCCAAACCATCTCAGCAGTGTGCTACTAACCAGGGAAGAAAACAGGTGAGTCCAGTTTTCAACTGTTAAAACCGAGTGAAGTTGAGGAAAAAATAGTATAAGTGGTTTAAAAATTATTTCAATTTTAATAATCTAAGCTTTTAAACAGGTGAAAGGTCAACTTTGGTTGTATACATTTCTGTTATAACTAGCATTACATTAGGGATGTGAATGGTTAACCGGCTTGCCTCTCCCTTGACAGGTGAGGTTTACCAATTCTGGCTAACTGGTGGGAGCTGGAGCAGCCCCTGCCCAGGCATGCCACAGGCAGCAGTGCTGGGCAATGTTCCCTCTAACTTTTTCTACTCATGTGTGAAATAGATTTTGTTATGGGCACCAAGGCATGTGCAGATGTGCACCACCAATAGAAACACATGGTGCCAGCTATGGGAAACCGTGGGCATTCTGCAAATCAGCTGGGCGGCATTTCTTAGGCAGCCGCCCAAGCCCTCCGCTTACACCTAGAGTTGGAGCAGTCCCCCTGCCTACCCACTCTTTAGTCAGTTAAGTGGTTAAACATTACATAAACCATGATGCCAATTGTTTCTTCCTCCATAAAAATGAAGACAATATTTACTACACAGAGTAATCATGCAGATTTAACAATTGTGAAGTATTTGGAAAAAGAAGAAATGCAAGGTATGTACAAATTCTTCTTTTATGTGCCATAACATTTGGAAAGAATTTCACATGAATTATGTAAGACACCACGTCACTATACGGACTGTTTACTGCTTGATATGCAAAACCAAGCAAAAACCTATATATTCAGGACAACCTTTATCTTATGCAGTGTTGTTGTAGCCATGTTGATCCAAGATATTAGAGAGCTCTGTGTAAGCTTGAAAGCTTGTTTCTCACAAACAGTAATTTGTCCAATAAAAGAGGTTACCTCCACTACCTTGTTTCTCTAACAATATTTCAGTCAAAAGTGAATGGGAAAATAAAATTGATTTATACGTAAAGCGTGTGGCAAATTTGATTAAGTGCTGATTCTATTCTTTCATTAAAGGAAACACTCACTTGCATTATGTTTTAACGAAGACTACATACAGTTTAAGATGTCAAGTATCCCAGTGATGAACAACTTACCACAATTACCAAAAAATATATTTCTAGCACACAAGAATAATAAAATGTATATCAAAGTACATTTGCCCTCAATGCACCAGATAAAACTTTTGGTTATACAAGAAAAATGCCAGACACGTGATAAAGAGGCCAATACTAAACTGCTTTAGGCCAACTGCAAAAATGTCACCTTTTGTAAAACTATTTGAAAGTGTTTAAGAGCTTTGTGTGTCAATGTAGAATCCTTGGGCTTTAAATAATAACATAAAATAGTCCCGCAGGAGTGTTCACCTGATTTCAGGGAACTCTAAACTCCAAACTTTTTCCATGAATTAGTTAACACACTCTCCAGCCCACCTCTTCAACTCATGAAATTCTTATGAGAGAAAGGTAATTCTTGCTCCTTTAGCTCCCTAGAAAGTACAGGCATTTCCTCAGGACCAATTTCAAATATGGGCAGGTATTTTGTTAAGTAATCACATGGAATCAAAGTGACAATAAACCATAGGGACAGCAGCATAGTGTAGTGGTTAACATGGCTGCCTTCTAAGCACTTGGTCTGGGTTCAATTCCCACCCAATGCCAGACTCTGACTTTACTAGTAGGAGGATACTAGAGGAGGGGGTGCTCTGCCACTGTGGGACCTATTTCCTCTCATTCCTCTGAGCTGTGTCCACTGGCTCCCTAGACAGTTTCAAGGAACAGTGGGCACTATCCAAGGTTCTCTGCTCAGCATCCCTACCTGGTTCCCTCATTTGAAACCCCTGATCCTGTTTTTCATCATTTGTTCTACATAATCTGTTGAGTCCTGGGTCCAGTGGTCCCTCTCAAAAGGCTGGGGGAGAGCCTTCAGTAGTAGTGATCACTACAATTCCTCAGAAGTATTTGTAATTATTATTATTATTAACAATAAGTGTAGTGGTACCATATTTCCCTATGCTGAATATGGGGCACCTGGTAAATTACTCCTATTTGAGCAAGTTCAATGGAAATCAATCAGAACTATGCAGTAAAAACATTCAAATTAACAAAAAAAAAGTAGTCTGTACCTAGGCTGGAAGCTGGACAAGATAGGACAGCAAACACCTCTATTGTAGGAACGTTAGGCTCCTTTGAGCAGGGACCACCATGCCTTCCTATATTTGGAAAATACTACAGCAATACAAATGAATGCAATAATTGCCACAAGTGCTGAGAAAACTGCTTTTCTTTCCCATTCAAGAGGTAGTATGAAGATCCTTTTAGCATCATGCCAAGGCATTAGTAAGTACTGACTGAAGGGAAGCATGCTGTTCCAGCTACTCAATCATCTCCACACCTGGATTTTTTCTATGGATCTCCCTGCAAGAACTAACCAGGCCCAGCTTTGGCTCAATCCTATGAAATTAGACCAGATCAGATCAAGATCATAAGGCTGCAGGCAAAATATGCACTTTTTCCATCACCAACAACAGAGTAATCATACTCAGTATATACTTTACCTACAGCCTTACCATTTTGACCTGTGATTTTGTTAGATGATCAATTGATCCAAAATTGAGACCCGTTAGCAGGGTGTGGCAAGTATCTTAACTTTGTATTACTTGATTTTCATGGGGGCTAAATTACATTGCCTTCAAGGCCCACACAAGACCCCTCTCAGATAGAATTGGGCCAGGAAAGCGGCCTAGACACCCTTACCCCCAGTCTCAGCACACATAAAGGAGGAGAAATGTAGAAGCAATAGGACCCTCCACTATCCCTGCCATTCATCCCCATGTCCTCCCCAGTGTTCCATATGCTTTTCCCACTCCCCTGATTCCCACCTCTCTTCCCCTAATGTGAGGTCCTCAAACTAGGGATGCAATAGTGTAGCTGACTAAACAATTAACCGATAAGCAAAAGCTTAACAGTTAATGCTATAGACTATATACATTGCTTCCCTTCTCTTCCACCAGTAAATTTTTGAGTAGAATGGCCAGCAACCCAGCTCACTCCTGGCTTGCACCAGGTGCGGGATCTATCCCTGCTGCCGCTCTGCATTTGAAGTGTATTAAGACCCAGGCAGGCAGGCAGGCAGCCTGGCTCAGTTCTGGCTCGTGCCGGGTTCAGGAGCTCAGAAACCTCCCGCCCTGCCCCCGGATAGGAGCTACTGCCAACTTGTGCTACTGCCTCTGAATCGGAGGCAGCAGCACAGGGCGACAGACAGCTAGTCCGTGAGGAGGGCTGGTTTTCAAACTGGCTCCCCTCGCAAACCAGCTTCTACCTGGCACCCCACACTGCTGCCTCTGATACAGAGACAGCAGCATGGACTGGCAGGAGGCTACTCAGGAGTGGGGCTGGAGAACACTGGCTGCCAGCCCCATCCCAGGGACTATAGAATAGTTGAGTAACCAATAAGAATTCATGAGGTTAATTAACTATTCAATTAACTGATATTTAACATCCCTACTTCCAACCCTACCACCCATCTCCATAATCACCCCATCCATCAGCACAGCTTCAAACCTTTCTCCCCTATTCTCCTTCCCCCCCCCCCCACATCCCTCCAAGCAAGATCTGTAATTTTTCTTTTGTAAAACAGTTTGAGCACCTTCTGAATTACCTGCCATATTCAGACCACACATGATCAAAATAACTCCCCTCACTGCACAAGGGCTAGATATTAGCAAAATGCCCACATTTCTTTTCAGATTTCTGCTAAGGGTAGGTTTTAAATTTACAGTGTCTGGGAGTAGTCAGGTCTGGTGGCCAAAGCATATCCCCAGGAGCCATTAAGCTTACATGGAAAGTAGGAGTCTGAAAACCCACCTTGACTGGTGTTACAGATCCATAAAGGCTGATCTACACCCCAGCCTGAAACCAGTCCCTTGAGAATGACCCCTTTAGGAAGCCAGACCCTAACATGCTGCACAGCTTCCCAGAGGCAGACTCATGGCATTCAAGACTGGAAAACTGTGCCTTTGCGTGTCAGTAGTCCCCCTCCTCGGCTCCCTGAAGTGAGTCCAGCCAAGCCAGATCCCAGGGAAGTCTTAGTTTTTTTACTCATTCAAGACAAAATGCTCTGAGTAATTGCACTGACACCAGGAAACCTTTTCAAATGAAGGTAATTCCTTTTGCTAGGACAAGAAGCAATGGGCTTAAATTGCAGCAAGGGAGGTTTAGGTTGGACATTAGGAACAACTTCCTAAATGTCAGGGTGCTTAAAAAAAAGTGAAATAAATTACCTAGTGAGGCTGTGCAATCTCCATCATTGGAGCTATTTAAGAGCAGGTTAGACAGACATCTATCAGGGATGATGTAGCTGGTGCTTGATCCTGCCATCAGGGCAAGGAAACTGGACTTGATGACCTCTCAAAGTCCCTTTTAGTGCTAGTAGTCTACGAATTTACCTCCTTTTTTGAGGCGTAAGGGATCTTGCGCAAAAGAGGGGAGTTTGTACAAAACAGACCCGTCTACACTGCTTGTTTTTGAACAAAAACCTCTTCCACAAAAAGCATTGGCAGAGAATATGCAAATGAGCACGACAAATGCTAATGAGCACTTCATTTGCATTGTCTCTGCCAACAAAAGGCTGCCATGTACACGTAGCCTAAAACTGCAATATAGGCATTCAAATCTGGGCTCTAGGGTTGTGTCTACTAGGGATGTAATAGTATAATCGGTTAACTGATAAGGAAAAGCTTATAGGTTAATGCTACAGACTACACACGTTTCCCCCCTTTCTCCTGCCAGTTAATTTTTTAGCAGGTTGGCCAACAGCCTGGCTCAGTCCTGGCTCGTGCCAAGCCCAGGACCTACCCCCGCTGCAACTTTGCATTTAAAGTGTATTAGGAGCCAGGTGGTCAGGCAGCCCGGCTCAGTTCCAGCTCATGCCAGGTCCAGGAGCTAAGATCCTACCTGGACAAGGGCTGCTGCCATCCCACGCTGTGCCTCTTTATCAGTGGCAGCAATACAGAGTGACAGGCAGTAGATCCGCAAGGAGAGCTGGTTTTTAAACTGGCTCCCCTCGTGGGCCAGCTCCCGTCTGGCACCCTACACTGCTGCCTCTGATACAGTGGCAGGGGGCTCCTCGGGAGTGGGGCTGGAGCACACTGGCTGCTGGCCCCGCCCCCAGGGACTGTAGAATAGTCGACTAATTGATAAAACTTCATGGGGTTACTTAATTATTAACCGATATTTAACATCTGTAGTGTCTAATCACTCCCATTTCCAATCTAGTGTATATTGTGTTATTTTGACACAAAATATGCATAATTTTAAAATATTGTAATATAAGATGATATAAATTATAAGAATGTTTAAGTTTTTGTAGCAGAATTCCCTCAGAAATAACAGTAGTAATAACAAGGGGAAATCTAATAGTAAGAAGATATTTCATTCATTACTTTTTGATTGTACAATTCTTTCTTATATTGAAATAATGCACACTATGTGCCTGTACATCAGTATTGTATATATTTTGCAATTCACTACAATATTCAGCAGTGACAAAGATTTCTTGTTTTCTTGTCTAGTTTTACTCACAGAAAAGAAATACAATGAAACCGGTACTCAGCATATGGCAATGTATTAGTGCTATGTTCACTTTTACCCCACTCAAAAAATGATTGATAACTTGTTTTCATATAGTTTTTTTCTCACATCTCTTCTATCACAGGATACTTAGCATTATTGGTCCATAATCCTACTCCAAAAATTAATCAAACCAAAAAACAAAGATAACCACAAGAAATAAGAACAAGTTTTCAATACAGTTTTAGTTGGGAGCCTTTCCTATGCCTATTCTCCAGATCATAAAATGTGCTTCCATCTGGTGAATGAATGAGTTTTCTACTGCATTGAAATAAAACTGAATAGGGCAATCAGACACAGAAGAAGTTGTAATTTTGGCCTCTTGAAGCAACTGCACTGAAAATTGAGTTTTTCCTTAAAATTCCAAGCATATTCATGCTTCCAATAACAAATAAAAGATTCTACCTCCCACACACCATAACTTCCTTAGTCTTTCTACAAGATCTGTGTACCCTGTTCTGCGGAGATAAGACAAAAAGAACTAGTTTTCTCCATACTTTTCCAAGTACTCAAACATTTAAGACTTTAATCTCACACTCAGCATTGTCTTAACATTAGATTTCTTGATGGGTGAGAGTAGGCAGTAAGAATGACTATTGGAAGCTCATCACTACAGATGGTGGTGGCAGGAAGGGGAATCTCACATATGATGAAATTGAAGGTTCCACTGCTTTCAGCAATTTGGGGGATTTTTCATGTAGGTGTTTAAAGCAGAAAGAATAGCCACAGGCCCAGAACCACCCTTTCTCCCCACAATGAACCAATGGCTTCAAGTGTTGACAAAGTCTTTGAAAATGATATTAACGTACCCAATAAAGTAAGACTGGCAACATCAATACTTTTAAAATATGAGAAGAAATTCGATTCAACAGTTTTTGACTGAAAAGACTAAGATAGTGAGCTTCAGAGGGTAGCCGAGTTAGTCTGTAACAGGAAAAACTTAAAAAACAACAAATAGTCTAGCAGCACCTTAAAGACTAACAAAACATGTAGATGGTATCATGAGCTTTCATGGGCACGACCCACTTCTTCAGATGACCAGTCATCTGAAGAAGTGGGTCGTGCCCATGAAAGCTCATGATACCATCTACGTGTTTTGTTAGTTTTTAAGATAAAGAGATATATGCAATGAGAAGCACCATTGCATTAGTGATTTAATAAACAAGGGGAGAGGGTCTAAATGCAACTTAAAAAAAAGTAAAAGGATGCTTTCACCACTATTAGTAATTCAGTGATAAATACACTGCAGTTAACAAGAATATCTTATTTACACTTTTCTCCCTGCAGAGTAAAGATCCTAATCTTACAACTCAGTAATAGTTTCATAAATAAGAAAAACATCAATTTGGACTTCAAAACAAAGAGCCTTTCTGCAGATGGAAACCAAAAGAAATACTAATGCTAATAGTGGAAGGTGCAGCAGTTTCATTTTGTAAGACAACTATGAGATAGAGCTATAGCTTTATCACTCTAAATGGGGGCAAGGGGGGGGAAACACATACTCTGACTTGGAAAGCATTCCATATAGCTAGAATTTTGTTTTGTTTGTGAAACATCTGTTTGAGAAGAATATGAATCAGACTCTGTGGAAACTGAAATTCCTTGTATTTCAGTTATTGATAACTTTACTGGCCATAGTCATGAAACTCTGTCAACAAGACTAACATCTTAATTTTGACCTGAAAGCAATTCACCTCTCTAGCTAGCTCAGCTTATTCCCCAGAAAGGTTCATGAGTGCCTCATCTGCAGTGCACTGCCAAACCATACAAAAAGCTATTATAAATGGTGCTCCAAGACTGATAATGTTCAGATATGATGCCTGTCAGGTATGATCTAGAATGATGGTGCTTGGTCTTGCTATGAGAGCAGGGGACTGGACTTGATGAACTCCGGAGATTCCTTCCAGTTCTATAATTCTATAATTCTAAGACAATCCAACTGATTTCCTCTGCTATATCAAGCCACAGTTAGAGGTGAACAGTTTGTGCATCACCAACATGCCAAGGACATTTATAAGGGAGAGAAGAATTAAAATGAGAAATTATTAATGAGATGGCACCATTTTACACCTGGTTGATAAAGTCTTTAAACTCAATTTCACTAGTCAGTTTTTATTTTTGTAATGCAAGTAATGTTTGTAGTAAAAGTTTAGTAACACCAAACAAATAGTGTAGGGAAGCAAAACATATAGGGTATGGAAACACAATGCTTTTTTTCCCTGTAACTAAAAAGGTAAACTTATCGCTGTTTTTTCAAAGCCAGAACAATTAAGATGGACAACTTTTGAATGCAAGGCTATCTACACTACAGAAAGTGCAATGACACACATCTGGTATTAAATGCACTTGTCCTAGTGTGTCCTCAGCTGAGTTCAACAGGTGCAGTAACTCATGCCAGACAACTGACAGATTGAGAAGCGGCTACTGCCTTTACCACCCACGGTCAATTAGTAGTTTCTATAGTGCAGATGCTGCCCAAAAATCTACATGAAAGTTTTTAATCTGTTCCACTGTAACCAATGCTTACAAACTTAACTGTAAACTTAATCCATCACATTAGAATCTTGGGAAAATATTGATATAATAGAAACAAAAGTAAGACAAATTCCAAACACAAAACTTCACACCAAAATGTGTGCTGTCAGGACAACTAGATGTTCATCTCTTTGCTACTAAAAACAGATTCAGAAGAGCAATTCACCTATTGTCAAACATGTGTCATCCTGGACCCTGAACTGTTAGTTCCACAGTGGAAGGGGAAAGATCAGTGAAATTTACATTAGACTTGAAAACAGAATAATTTGCTGAAATCATGAGCAGTTAACCAGTTAGAAAAAGAGACCAATTATCAAAAATAGCCTAACACTTCCGCACCCTCCAGTACTGCTACACCTCTTTCCCTCCAAAAGAGAGAGAAAGCAAAGATCCAAGAAGAGATGGCCTCAATAGCAAAACTGATATGTTCTCAAGGAAAATGAAGTGTCAAACAGGCCAGTATACTTAGGGCTTGTCTTCACATACGGTGCTAGAGCAGGGCAGCTGTACATTGTGCACTGACGTAGTGTTATACACGAAGATGCTATTACATCAATGGGAGCTACTCCGTCAGCATAGTTAATCCCACCTCCCTCAGGTATGTCAGCGAGAGAAGCTCTCCTGCTAGTACTGTCTGCATGGAGGTTAGGTTGGTATAACTACCTCATTACATTATGTGGATTTTTCATATGCCTGAGCAATGTAGCTGTACTGATATTGGTTTGTACTATAGACCTGGCCTAACACGCAGTGACAAAAGTGACACGCAGTGACACACGCAGTGACAGTGTGCCAAGAAAAAGTTAGGCTAAAAGTAATGAAAGAATCTTTACTATTGATCTGGATGCCTACACATTAGATTAACAGTTTATTAAATCCATCATCATCCTCATAAAAGAATCCAAGGCACGACAGTATTATACTTGGTTTAAGCTGCCAAATCCTCAGGGTTTCTCTTCTCCATTTTGTAGTTACATGCTATCTGCTCATGTACAACTGAGACTTTCAAAAGTAAGCTTCCTATTTATTTTTAAAGCATTATTTCATCACTTTCTGCATATGCCTCTTCATCTTAACAGCAGGACAGATTTCAACAGGAAAAAGGCAAGTGACATATTTTCTGCTTTTCAATAATTAATATTAAGAAACAAAAAACCCTTATTCCAATTCACTATGCTAGTGATGGGGGAGAAGAGAGTCTTAATTTTATCCCATGCAATATTTACTGCCAAGGGCTAATGAGGCCAGCTTTGGCAAAACACTTCTTTGATGCAATATGCTGTGACTACAGCATTTTGCATTTCTGTCTTTGCTTTTCAATAGCCCTTCCAAATGTCCACTTACAATTTGGTCAACCTATAGCGCAATGATGCTTACTTTTAGCTTGTCTTACTCAGCAAGCATACTCCCTCCCTCCCTGGCCTCTCCTATTTGATTCCATGGGTCAGGCACTTACAAACACACAAACAAAAGCAGCGTCCCCGAGAACAGCCCTTCTAATGCAGTGATTTTTTTTTAACCTGTGCGCACACACCCCTTAGCGAAATTCCAACTCACATCAAGGGTGACCAGATGTCACGGGTTTATAGGGGGCTGTCCCACTTGTCGGGGCTTTGTCTTATATAGGTGTCTAGTACCCCTAGCCGCTCTCTCACACTTGCCAGCTGCCCACCCTAGGCCTTTCCCAGCCACACTGACAAGGAGCTGAAAACAGAAGAGCTGAAGGGCGACAAGACTCTCCAGCCTCGGAGCCGCGGCTGCTAATGGTTCCCTCTCTCCGCTAGCGCGCTGACATTACACACACACCCCACAGCCTGCGGCTGCAAGGCCGAGGCTGAGTGTCAACCCCCCGCCCGCCAGCCGAGTCCTCGGGGAGGAAGCGGCGAACGGGGGTCCAAGACCGGGCGGAGCCGCCCGCCCCTAGCAGCTCCTCCTCTCCCTGCAGCGCCGCGGGGCGGGAGGGGGCTGAGGGGCGGGAAGAGAAGGAGAGCGGCAGCTCTAGGAGGGCTGCTAGTGAAAGAAGCTGCTGCAGCCGCTGCTCAGCGCCAGCCCCCCCGCCATGTGCATCCCGGACACACCGGGAAGACTGTCCAGATGTCAACTTCCAGGGGAACCCAATGGCCCCAGCGGAGGCTGAAAATCCCCCACCCCCAGCTCCACCCGCCCCTGCCTAGAAACAATGGGGGTGGCAGGGGACAAAGGTTAGCCAGGGGACAGCAGCCCCGGGGCTGGGAGGGGGAGCTGAGCTCGGAAGCAGCTGTCTCTGCGCGGGGTGATGGGGGAGAGAAAGACACCCGCGAAGGGGGGGGGGCGCTAAGGGCGCACCAAGGAGAAGGCGGCTAGGAAGCTGCGAGAGGGGACAGGGCTGCAGGGGAGAGGGGGCTTGCACGGAGGGGGGCTCTGGAAGGGCGCAGGAGTCGCCGCTCCCCGGGGAAAGGCCGCGCTCGGCACCTGCGACAGGGCAGCCCCAGCCCCCTGTGCACCGCACCAATGCCCCGACCCACGGCAGGGGCGGGATCCTTCCCCCCCCCCTGCAAACAGAGCAGCACCGACCTGCCTCCGGATTAGCGGGAGCGTCTCCTGCCCGACTCGACTCCTGCCCCTCGGCCGCCGCCTGCTCAGAGCCTGCCCCGGGCTGCTGGGGTCGGAGCGTGGCGGCTGCCTGGCTGCCGGCGCGTCTCTTTCATTGAGTGCGGCAGATGCTGCTGTCTCCGCCGCTCTCCCGGCAGCCGCTACTTCCTGTGCAACGCCGCTTCGGGTCCTCCCGGGCTGCTGGGGGCAGGCGAGCTGAGCTCGCACCCGCCCGTCCTAGCCCGGCTCGGCTCGGCTGGGCTCCGGGCACAAAGCAGCAGCGCCGCCGCCACGCCCCCGCCTCCTCCCGGGGGCGAGGAGAGCCCGGCGCGCGGCCCCTGTGCTCCTGCGGCCTGGAGCCTGCCTGCTGCTTCTCCCCAGCCCTGCAAGGAAGGGCAAGCGGGCCTGCAGACCCTCCGTCTGGCGGCGGGGGGTGGCGAGAGACTCGCAGCGGGATGGGTTGGCAGCAGCATGCATTGAAGTCCCTGCCTCTGAGGCTGAAGGAGTGGGCGTTGTCTGCCCTCCTCCTCTTGCCGTTCATTTAGCTCAGGCGCAGAGAGTGCGGTGCCTAGGCATGGACGCGAGAGCAGCAGCAGCACCTCTCTGCAGTGCTTAATTTGTAATGAATGGGGCACAAGCCTTTTTTTTTTTTTTTTGCATTCATAACTGATAGGGCAAACCCAGAGGGCAAGGGCTATGAACTGCCCAAACCAAGAGCTGGGATGCAGCTGTGGCAAACGCCAACAACTCAAATTAAGCACTGTGCCCCATTAAGAAAGAAATCATTTTAGGCTTACCTCAGTCACGCACACAAACCTAGTGTCTGCTCATGTTTTATTGTTCAACTCTACAATCAAATTGAAATAAAATGATATATATTAAAATACATTTGTAGCCCATGTCATTAGATGTGACTAGCTGTTTTCCTTTGCTTGTGTCCCACATTCTGTGTGCAGTGTTGTTCTAAACCTGTTAGGCCCATGGTATCTGAGGGGCAAGGTGGGGGAGGTAATATCTTTTACTGGACCAACTTAGTGAAAGAAAGAAAGAAAGATGCTTTCCCACTTACACAAAGGACTTCTTCAGATCTTCAAAGAGCTCTGTGCAAAGGGCAACACTTGTCTCCTCCAATTCCACCAGCAGAAGTTGTTTCTACAAAAGATATTAACTTACCCATTTTGACTCTCCCGTATTCTGGATATTTGTTTCTATACAACCAGCAACACTTTAACCCTGGCATGTTGCAATTAGGACCTGATCAAAAACCTACTGAAGTCAAGCGGTCTGTCTACACTGTGGGGGAGAAGGGAGAGGAGACCCTCTGGCACACTGGCCACACGTGATACATCAGGGTTAGCCACTGATGGGTTACCAGACAATTTACCTGAATGTCCACAGGCACAGATACCTGCAGCACCCAATTCTTGGGAGCTGCAAGAAATGTAACGAGCTATGCCACTGCCTCCCATAGCTCCCATTGTCTGGAAACAATGAACCATGGCCACTGGGAGCTGTGTGGCTCCAAGGCAGGGGATGGTCAAGTAAACAACCCATTTGGCAGCCCACCAGTGGCTAACTGACAAATTCCATGCGGCCTGTGGACCAGAGGTTCCCCTGTTCTACACAGTCTTCACTGGTCTTTGGATGAAGTCCTTAAAGAGCATATACACATGTATCTGTTTGAAAAGCAGGATTATAAACAAAAGAGGGGGAGCCATTTAGAGAACTGTGGAGATGACATCATCAGAGGCAACTCCTTAACATATGCTTAAACACAGGAAACTATTCATGCCACTGAATAAGAATAATACAGGTACAATTCTGGATATAATTTTAAGTCCACTAAAACAAAGTCAGTCAAGTGTAGGATTGAAGATCCGTGTACATTACACCTTCCTGTGACCCATGCACCACTGAATTCGTGGGAGTTCCGCATGTGGCAAGCAGGATCAAGCCTGTGGTATTTTATTTTTAAACCAATGCATGCCTTGGATTGACAACATGCGTATTAGGAATGTAAAGGTATAATTGGTAAGCAGCAGGGCTGGACGGAGCAAGTTCCCTGCCCATGGTACAGCATGCAGCAGGGGCAGCTAGATCGAACTCCCCACCCACAACAAAGCACAGTGAGGCTGGCCAGCCAAAGCAGGAACATCTCCCACATCCACTGCAGGGCTGACTGGCCAGAGAAAACTTCTCCCCTCCTCCCGCCTGCAGGACCCCAGCCCTCCACTGTTAAGTTAAACATATCGTTTAACTGGTTAACTTTTAAAATGTACATCCCTACTCTCCATCCCCATATGCTGCCAAGGACTCATACAGAGCTGCTGTAATGGAGAGCAGCCCCCAGTTTCCTGGGTTACATCAAGAGCCATTTCAGACCCATTCAGAATTGGAATGAGGCAAATGCAGTTGAAAGCTTCCCTATCTCTTTCTATCCCCAAAGACCGCAGCACATAATCTCACCCTTTCCCCCCTATTTCCATGCCAGCTTCTGCACTTGCGTTAGTTAGTGTTAAGAAAAAGTGCATTAACTCCAAAATGTTTCTTTAAACCGGTCTTTATTGTAGATGATGGATAATAAGGCTCTGTCCAAAATAAAAACGATATTAATTCAAGCAAATGATATAACTAAACTTGTTACAAAGAGTTCCATTACAAAAATAGAGTAAGTCATTGATTCCTCAGTCAGAAGAGTTAATTCAGACTGGATCATTAAAAGGAAGCTCTGAAGCCTGCCTGGCCTGGTTCTGGTCTGAAACAACTGTTGTAATTATGAAAAGGTGCACATTTCTATTCTTACTAAATAAAATCAGTGTTCCTTTTCAGTGTGGATGTGCTCATCACTTACATTAAAGTCAATGGAATTTTACATATCTAGCAACTAGAGAATCGGACTTAATCTGAAAGGACAACATATTCATACAGTACCTTATGGTTGGACAGACATAGAAATGGCAGAAAAAGAAAAGATGGCAATTATATAAGTAACATGAAAGAATAAGATAAAAGAAGCACTTGTGTGATTTGACATAAAAGCCTTTTGGTCTTCTCATTCTATTTGTGCTCCGACATCTTAGTGACACTTGACATCTTGTTTCTTCTCACAAGAGACAGTTCTGTCAAGTGCTGACCATTACCTCTGAAGGGAAATGTCCTTTTTTCTTTTTCATTTTATCCTCATATTTGTAAATTACTTTCTCAAAGGAATTATTCTCAGCCATCTATCTGTCTATCTATCTATCAAATAAGACACTTCTGGGCCTTTCCAGTGTCTGAGCAAAAGACATTTGATGTACATTAAAGTTGCTAAAATCCATTTATCAGCCATCCAGACCAGACAGGCATTTGTAGACATGCGGGAAAGCAAACTTTGTCTTATATCAGGGCTACTTAACACGCGGCCTGTGGGCTGCATGCTGCTGGCAGAATGACTGTTTGCAGCCCGCAGGTGGGAGACATAACAAAAAAGTAGTCAATATAATGGTCTTCTGTTGATATGCATTTTAGTAGTTAAATTCCTGGACTGTCATTGCTCATTAAAAGTGCTGTCATATGGGTGGAAATTGGGTAAATATTGCATTTTGTTAATATCAGCAGAACTGACTTAAATGGGGCCTGCCTGTTGTGTAGTCTTGCCTTAATCTTTGTATTCATGCCCATTAGTGTGGAATAATCTATTTGCATATATTTGCATATATATTTGCATATACATGCAATCACACTTTAGTTGCATCCCTCGGCATGTGTTGTGAGTATCATTTGTGGCCCCTGGGGCTTCCAAAGTTGAGTAGCCCTGTCTTACATTAGTCTGACTGTATGTGGGAATATCCTTAGGAAATATGAACTATATCCACCCTGGAAACTATTTTCCGTGCACACAACTGAGAGAGAATACTTTCTTAGACCTCCCTCCTTTTCCAGAAGCATTCTTTATACATCAAAATCAACAGCATCAGCTTCATTTGGAAACTGACAGGTTTTGGAAGAGTGGTTTATATGCTCTCAGCAAGCCATATTGGTTAACAAACTGGCAACCACACTATGCTGATCATAAGTCATATTCTTACCCAGAGCATATTCCAGTAACGGTCAGTGTTCCCTATAAGCTCAATGTTTGGGCCACTATGAAGGAGAGATTCAAATGCCACCCAGCTGATTAGCAGAGTGTCCACAGTCAGCAGCATGTGTTTCTACTGGTGGTGCACATCTGCACATGCCTCCATGCACATAACAAAATTTATTCTGCACACAGATGGAAATAATTAGAGGAAACATCGATAACAGTACCTCAAAGTGACCAAAGCATAAGTAACAGTAACAAGGTCTATATTTGGGGGAAAAAGTTGCAAATTCCTGGCCAAGAAAGATGGAGAAAAGGTAACTTTTCTTTGGCTAAAAGCAGCTAAGTAACAAGATTCCTAGATTAAAAGCACAGGTAGCAAGCAGCAGGAATATCCCCATGCAGTCAACGGGGCTATTATATAGTCTTGCATATTTTCTGCTTGCTGTGCCAAACAACTAATAGCATTTCAGTTTTATCTGCATGCTGCATCTCCTAGTTAGCACTAACTCAGCCTAAGACAAACACTGGATAAAGTATGCAGCATCTGCATCCTCTAGTTCATTGAGGGAATGGTCAGTCTGGCTGAAATGGCAAGCAACAGCTTTCTCTCTGTGAGAGAGTCTTATGTCTGTTTTGTGTGCATTGATTCTTTGGTGAAGTGTCTGAGACGTTTGTCCAATGTACATAGCAGATGGACACTTTAGGCACATGATGGCATAAATTATATTTCTGGATGAACAGGAATATGTGTTTTTGATCTTGTAAGCGGCATGGTTAGCTTTTCCACATATTTACTCTGCTGACACCATTATTGGACCTAACCATGCTCCTTACAAGATCAAGAACACATATTCCTGTTCATCCAGAAATATAATTTATTTTATCATGTGCCTAAACTGTCTGTCTGCTATGTACATTGGACAAACGTCTCAGACACTTCGCCAAAGAATCAATGCACACAAAACAGACATAAAGAATAGTGATAGAGATGTAGCCGTGTTAGTCAACAGACATAAGACTCTATCACAGAGAGAAAGCTGTTGCTTGCCATTTCAGCCAGACTGACCATTCCCTCAATGACCTTAAAACATGCATATTGCTTCAAAGAGGCTTTAACTCCAGACTTCAACGAGAAGCTTCAGAATTGTCATTCGTGCTTAAATTTGACACTTTATGTATGGGTTTAAACAAAGACTCTAATTATCTCACCCATTACAAAGATAGCTTCCCCAATTATCACCCCTAATGTCATTACCTCACAGAAACTTCCCCTATTATCACCCCTATGTCATTATCTCACAGAAACTAACCTTCCCCCCTACTCTGTTCTAAAATTTGATTTGTCAATTTCACATACGTTCATTTTTTTGATTGTATCACTTTGGTATATATGGTTGTGCCGATTTTCTTCCACATATTGATCTGAGGAAGTGGGACTAGCCCACGAAAGCTCATCACCTAATAAACCATCTTGTTAGTCTTTCAAGTGCTACATCGTTCTGTCTTTTGTTTCAGCTAGACCAGACTAACACGGCTGCATCTCTATCACTATTCAGATTTCTATAGTAAGACAGCCTGATCATTGATGCCAACATAGCTCGAGAAGCCTTTCCATTCCTGCAGTGCTTCTAGGAGGACCATCTTGGTGAATAATACCACACCATATGTAGCTAGTTTGCCCTTTGCCTCTTTGAATAAGCCCCTTATCTGTCTTCTAGTCACCGACACCAATGTAACACGATCAAGAGTCAAGGCTGACTAAAGAGATTTAGAAAGAATTATTATCCTTCTCTTCCACAACACTCCCCAGGAAATTCCTGCTCCAGACTAGCCGGAACATCAGTATGTGGGAGCCAAGCTCATACGAGCTCTCTAATGTGGCACAGGTCTTCCTCCTATGGCACTCCTGCCCACATGCCTGTGACCAGAAGTGTGTGTCTGCTGCCCTCTCCCCTTTGCTTTGTTTGTAAAAGCTCCACAGCTGAACATCATCTCTTTTAAGCTGTATTTAATGGGTACGTTTATACTACATGGCTCCATCGATGGAGCCATGTAGATTTGTTTTTTTGGCAAAGGCAAATGAAGCCGCGATTTAAATGATCGCGGCTTCATTTAAATTTACATGGCTGCCGCGCTGAGCCGACAAACAGCTGATCAGCTGTTTGTCGGCTCAGCACGCTAGTCTGGATGCTCCCCTGCCGACATCAAAGCCCTTTGTCGGCAGCCCCGGTAAACCTCATCCCACGAGGAATAACGGGGCTGCCGACAAAGGGCTTTGATGTCGGCAGGGGAGCGTCCAGACTAGCGCGCGGAGCCGACAAACAGCTGATCAGCTGTTTGTCGGCTCCGCGCGGCAGCCATGTAAATTTAAATGAAGCCACGATCATTTAAATCGTGGCTTCATTTGCCTTTGCCTATCTGTCTAATCTACATGGCTCCATTGATGGAGCCATGTAGTCTAGACACAGCCTATGTTACGTGTGTTAAGCTGTTTGCTGTGCAAACCATGCCAATAAAATGCATGCCAAAAATATGATCGTGAGAACATTTCAGATTTACCACAAAAAACATAAAACAAGCAAAAGTCTAAAAAGCTAAAAGTATCTCCAATGCATGAAAAAACTCAGAACCCCAAATTTCACATAACAGTACTTAATTTAAAAAAATCATATAAGAATCTCCAATACAACAAATAAAATAAAAATCCCAGAAGTACAGCTGACAGCCAGAAAAACATTTTCAGACCCTAGTCCCAAAAAACCTCCTTGATATTATGGGTCTGGAGGTTGGCCCTTTGCAATGGGCACCAGTGTGGATGCTCATACTGCCCAGCAAGCCTCTGCATGTCTGCCTCCCACCCAGCATGAAAGCTCTCTCCTGTGCTCTCACTGATATTGTGCAAAATACAGTTATCCAAAGCAAGTAGTGCTCTGCAGCCTCTAACCTTGTTCTGGGACTGCACCATCTACCTTTCTGCTGCCAAATGCATGCTCCACTGTCATTCTGCAGCTACTTGGGCAATACACAGTTCCTTTCTTCTCACCAAGTGGCCTATAAAAGCTTTCATCAGAGAAAGAAGCAAAGGATATATTGGATCTCCCAGAATTCCCAGAGTAATGTCAACGCCATTAATGTTCATAATAATTGTGGGGGCAAATCTTTCAATCTTCATTAAGGAAACAGGAATGAATTTCAAAAGATCTTAGTATCATGGACCTTTCCAGACTACCCTACACTCATGTTTGTGAAGCTGATATAGTTATCAAGCAGGAACACTGTGGAGAAACACCCCCTTTCTCTTTATAAACTCTGAGGTTGGGATGGAGGACAAAGAAAGGGCACATGGGGCCCATCAATTGCTCCAGTACAGTTTGAGAACTCCATGCATGCAAAGCCATCAGTAAACTCCTGAGCACTGCCAAACTTTATAATCTTGCATCCACATCTTTTGCATGGTAGTACAGCCTTCATCACAATGGGCTCAACAATCAACCTGCTCAGATTGTCTATCTACTGACCAGTACAGCTAAGGTGGCCAGCTTACGAATGGCCATGATGATCCACTTCTGAATGGAGACGGCAGCTCACATGTTGGGGTGCTGCTGCTGCTGTAGCTCTGGGATAAGCTCAGCATAGATCTCTAGGAAAACAGCCTTGGTCATTCAAACATTTTAGTTCCACTGCTGGTTATCCCAGGTCTGCAGATAGATCTTTTCTTACCACTCACTGCTTCTTTTCTGAGTCCAGAAATGATGCTTCACTTTAAGAAGCTGCTCCAAAAAAGATTGTGCAGGAGCGAGTTGTTCAATATCTTCATCCTCCTTGTTCTCCTCCTGCTGCATTATCAGAAATGGCTTGGTGGCGGGGCATCTGAAATGCAAATCCACCCGGTGCTGAGATCTCAGACTCACAAGAGCCTTCACGTATTTGCAGTTCTCAGCTTCATAGTGCAGAACTCCCTTTTGACCGTTTGAAAATGGCACTTCTCAAAATGGCGCTGATCTGCTCAACAAGAGAGGAACCGTGGAATCACATATAGAGAATCATGGGAGTTTTGGAGCTAGACTTCAAGTTCCAGAATTCTACTGACTTCTACCAGGCTCCCACCATGCATTTCATAATGGACTATGAGCAAAATCCCAGAATACACATTAGTCCATCAAAGGACCATGGGATTCCCACCCAGAGTGCTGTGACCTTACTTTCTTCAAAGTCCCCGTTGTACGTACAGAATAATGTGGACTGAAACAAGAAACAGATGTTCATTTGTATGCTATCTTTGTGACAGATATACTACAACACCAGCTAGGCCCAATATAAACAACCTCCTTATCTAAATGTCCCTATATGCTTGTGTTAGATATTTTGTATTCATCCTTCATAGTTTTGCCTAGTTTCCACATTTTTAGGACTCTTTTTTGAGTACCAGATCATAGAGGATAGCCTGGATAAGCCGGAGTGGTCTCTTACCAAAATTCTTATCCACTGGGGATAGTTTACTCTTATGCATTTAACCTGTCTCTTTGAAAAATTGCCAATTCTCAAGAACTTTTTTTCCCTTAGACTTACTTCCCTTCCGGAGCTTACCTGCTGATTCTCTGAGTTTGCTAAAATCTGATTTATTGAAATTCATTGTCTTTATTCTGCTGTTTTCTGTCTGAACATTCCTTAGAACTATGCTTTATAATTTTGGGCACCTCTACACAGCAGTGTTATTCCAGAATAATGGACATTATGCTGAAATAACTATGTGAGCGTCTACTCAGCATGTCTGTTATTTTGGAATAATAGCTATTTCGGAATAGGGCATGTGTAGACAGGGCACCTAAAGTTATTTCAAAATAATTGGCCTCCAGCCCTTCCCACAGGTGCCCTGCTAGCTGCACTGTACACACTCATCAAAACTCTATAGTTTCCCTTCCCCGGCAGCCCTTAAAGCTACAGTCACAGGGGAAAGGGCTTGTGGCATGTAGGAGGCCCTAACAGCCTGAAGCCACACACACAGCAGCTGCCAGACCACTGCATTCGGCCACCATGAGCGACTCTGTTGCTCCTACTGAGTCCTCCTCTGCTCCTAGGGAGCAGGCAGCCAGCTCTCAGGTCCCTACCCAGGGATGGAATAAGTGTCCACTTTCCTGGTCCAGTGCGGAGATCCTGGGCCTCACTGAGGTCTGTGGAGAAGAGGCTAACCTCCAGGATCTCTGCACAGATGCAGGGATGCAGATGTGTACAGCCATATGGTCAACAGTCCAGCCACCAAGGACCACATGTGCACCCAGGAGCAAGTGCCATGAAAGAAAAGGAATTAAGGCAGGCGAATGCCAAGGCCGGGAAGCTCAGCTCCTGCTCCCAGCTGGCACCGCAGGCCTGCCCATACTACACACAGCTGCACCACATCTTAGGGGTGAGGACAGTCCCTTCCTCCCCCCCAGTGTGGACTCAGGGCTGGAGACCCCCATCGTCTCCTCCCAGGGGGCACAGCTGGTGAGGAAGAAGAAGATGAGGCCAGCACCATATCCATGCCCGTCAGCCAAGAGGTCATGCTCACCCTGGAGCCGGGGAAGGCCCATCAGGTGAGTATCATTACTTTCCCTAGGCACACATGGGTGGAGGTGGCAGGCCGCGAGGGGCAGCTGCGCGCCCCTCACTCTGCCTTCTCAGCCTGGGGCTCATGCAGCAGCCTGTGCATGTGGGTGCATGTGGAGCACCAGTCTGGGGCACACAGCCCCAGGAGGCAGCAACAGAGGACCCTTGTGCTCTGGCTCACATGATGTCTGGAGTGGTCTGCCATACTCCTGACACCTGGGTTGGCCACCCTCCCACCACAAGCCACCACTAGAAAGCAGCTGGGGGCATGGACACACACACACACACACACACGAGTGCTGCACCCGGGCATGCCTGCACTCATGGGGCAGCATCCATCCTGAGGACAGTACAGCGAGGTGCAGGAGCATCTGCCACTCACACACACCTCCCAACAACTGGTCCCCTTCTCCAGCAGGCAAAGATACAAGTGCTCTTCCCGTGGGACACTGCCACTGATGGACCTGGTGTGTGCGCAACACAGAGGGAAGCCCAGCCGCCCTCTGGCCCCCCTCCTGCCCACAGACTCCCAGTCTGGTTGGCACCTTCCCATGCCTACTTTTCCTCAAGACTTGGGGGTAGTGAGGCTCCCTCCCCTTGGACATCTGTGCCCCTGCAGGAAAGGGCCCATAGTTTATGCTTCAGGTGGCCTTGCTGGAAGCACATTATCTTCATCTGACCAGTGGCCTTTCAGTCTCAGCTCAGAGATGAGAGCTGGAATCAGGCACAGTGTCTCCAGGGATGACTTCCCTTCTCTTTGTTCTCCACAGCTGGACCAGCAGCAAGAGGGGTGTGGTCGAAACCTCCTGTGCCATTGTCCCGATGTCCCGACCTTGTGTGACCCACAGGTGCAGGAGAGCCCACAAGGACCCCCAGAGGGAGCATATTGCCACCCTGTGAGCCCTGCAGTGCTCCATTGACTGGCAGGACCAGATACTCAAGGAGGACCTCCAGCTGTGCCGCAACACCTGGCAGGAGCTGCTGCAGCAGGGCCAATCCATCTGTGTGGCCTCCATACAAGGTCTGGGTGGAGGCATTCGTGTGCAGGTTCTCTGCTTGGGTAGAGATGCAGGTGGAAGAAACAGGAGCAGTATGTGGTCTCTCTGAACCATGGTAATTTTATTCTCTCTCCCTTCTACAAAATGTCGCTCAAACTCCCCTGTTTGCTACCCTGGCTTGCTTAACATTAAGCTTCTAAGCCTCTGTCATAGGACAGCCCACAAGTTCGAACATTTTTTCTCTGAATTACTGGCTGAAAACTGAACAATGTATAATTACCACTGTCACAAAAAAGTTGTTAGTAAAATCCATTGCTGTGCTGCTGACAAGTTTTTCTACTGTAGCACCTTACCTAAATTACAGTAAAACACAAACGGGAAAATCCTATTGCATTGGGTACTGCAATGCAAAATATTGCCTGACATCATACATTCAGATACGTTGCCACCTTTCAGAGTCATTCAGGATCCATTTTCAGTGTTCTAACTAACTCATGAGATTACAGAGAATGCAGAAAGATTTTCAAAGTATATATATGGAAATTTTTGTAGCCATAAGAATCTGCTGCTGCTTTAAAATCAGTTATAGCTTAATCACTTTATGATACAGATAGTGATGATCAGTGTGTTAAATAATGAACATAGATCTTTGGGCATGCAAGCAACACTTCAGAATTCTGTCTGGGGGAGAACTGATTTAAAGAAGCGGTATCAACTTGATTGCTGCCAGACGGATGAAACAAGAAAAAGATAAGATCTTAAAAAGGGTTGTTACTAGCTTGTATTGTTTTGCCTCTTTCAAGTTATATGTAGAAAAGGGAACACTTTTAGTTATTGATCAGGGGCTTTTTAAAAAACCTACCATGTTTGTGGGGGTTTTTCTCCCAATTTTTGAGTATTTTCTAATGATTAGACAATTATAGACAAGGGCTCCTAGGCTGCGTCTAGACTGGCAAGTTTTTCTGCAAAAGCATTTGCTTTTGCGCAAAAACTTGCCAGCTGTCTACACTGGCCACTTGATTTTGCGCAAAAGCACTGACGTTCTACTGTCTGAAATCAGTGCTCTTGTGCAAATGCTTTGACGTTCCCACTCGGGCAAAAGCCCTTTTCTGGAAATGTTTTTGCACAAGAGGGCCAGTGTAGACAGCTAAAAACTGTTTTGCGCAAAAAAGCCCCAATGGCGAAAATGGCGATTGGGGCTTTCTTGCGCAAAACCGCATCTAGATTGACACAGACACTTTTCCGCAAAAAATGCTTTTGCGGAAAAGCGTCCATGCCAATCTAGACGCTGTTTTCCGCAAATGCTTTTAACAGAAAAATTTTCCATTAAAAGCATTTGCGGAAAATCATGCCAGTCTAGATGTAGCCCTAGATTCTATTCCTACCATGGCCACTGAGCTGTTCTGTAGACAATGGATGAGTCATGTTTTAACATATTAGTGCCTTATTTACCAGTCTGTAATATAGGTATTATAATACCGCCTCACAGAAAGCATTACCATTTAATCGTAAAGTACTGTGCTGTGTGTCTGAAAGATGCTGTACATTCACATGAATTATGTATTATTATCCACTAAGAAAAGAGAAAAGAGAAATAAGTTTATCTGTAGTCTTGAACTAAACATTATCTAAGAAAAGAAGAGAAAAGAAGTTTATCTGTAATCTTGAACTAACATTATCTAAGCCACAGTGCTCAAGATCATATATATATATTTACAGTTTGTGGATATTAATAACAGTTCTCTCAGTGAGACTGAAAGTTCCAGGCAATTATTTTATAATGTGATGCCTGGCATATTGAACTGTATCAAGTTACTAAGTTAGCAGTTTAAGGGCAGTCAATAATGCTTATCTAAGATAAATAATGCATTTAGGATGATTAAGATAGGTCTTTTGAATGGACATAGTTAATGTCTTGTTTTGCCAGAAAAGGGGGGGAAAGAACTTTGTTTATATCATCTTCTTTTCTCCTACTGTTACATTAAAGAAATAAAATAGTTAGGTGGCAGTGTAACTATGGTTTCCATTTTGCAATGAGCAATAGAGTGCCCTAAGACGGTGACATGAAACACAATCTTTTCCCTCCTCTGAAAGCACACACCTGTTCTTTAAACTTTGAAACACAGCACACATCATGTGATGCAGCAGGGACCCTTTGTTAAAATTCTATCACCATATTATAGGGAGGGTTTGTATCTTTTTTTGCCTGTGATAAAACCATAGCTTCTCTGGATATTGACAAATCATTCCCAGCAGAGATGAGTTATTCCCGGGGCTCTTAAAATATTTCAAAAATGCAATTGTTTTGTCTTTGGAAGGCACCAGTTTGCCCCAAATAATGGTTATTTTAAAAAATGTTTTCCCAGCACCCCTTTTCACCTTAAAATGTCTGGTTTCCCCCAGCTTCAGTGCCCCTATTTACATACCATCTGTATTTACATATTTCTGTACTCTCAATATAGTCAGTAATGTTACAGGAATGAATTAAAACATAAGTAAATACATTTAGCAAAATTGTCTGCCATGCACATGGATTCCTGCCTTGATTATAATTAGGAAAAAGTGTTTTTTAAATGGATGAAAATAAAGTCAGCCCCTCATCCATTCATGCACTTAGCAGGGTCTATCATAGTCTAAAGGGGACAATATTCGTAGGAGGTGCTTGTCAAAATATTGGCAGCACATCACCAAATTTGCGTCATTAAAAAAACAGCTTCTGCTAGAAATCACAAATAAATGTATATAGAAAAAGAGGCGGAGATCTCATTTAGATGTCAACTTTGAGAATTGTGCCACTGTCTGGAGAGAAGTTAGTCAATAAAGAAATGGGGAGTAGCAGAAAAACACAAAAACAAAGTCAGCTGGTATAAATTGCCATAGTTCCATTGACTTTCATGGACAGAGCTAGGATAGTTGACACCACCTGAAAATCTGTCCCCAAATTCCATATAAATAGAAACCAATAGCTACGTCTTATTATTATAGAGTTCCAAAAACAAAGTAGCTCTTTACAGTCATGTTGATGTAATCCACTAGTTCATTTTACCAAAAAAGTGATAAAAAATTCATTTTAAATGAGCTATGGCAATAGAAGGGTTGGTTTTTTTTCAGATGTATGTGATCAGGATGGATCGAGTAGCACAAACTGTGACTATTAAGGGAACAGTAAAACTGGATCAGAGATGAAAGGGTAATGCTGTTTTGGGAACGGATGCTTTCGAATAAAAAGATACACTAAAAATTGAGGGGTCAGATTTAGCCTGTCATGAAGCAGTACAACTCCTATTGATTCAGGTAAATGGACAGTAGATGATGCAGTTGCATAATGTGAACAGATGATAAGTATTCCTTCCCGCAATGTGCTGAGCTCTCTTGGGAGACGTGTGTGATCTTAATTTGCATTGAAGTCAGGAGCAGAGAGTGAGCAGAAGGAAACAATTTTCTGTCCCAATTCTGGCTCCCCAGCCAAAACCCACTGATGAGGCTCTGCAGGCACTTGATGCCAGGAGCCAAATAATGGTATTTTCCCCCAGAATCAAAAATCAGAGGATGTGGAGTGGACCACACATCTGATGCATATCACCGGACTTTTCACTGTCAAATGTTCATATCCTAATGGGAGTAGTGTGTGCAAGAGGAGGCTCTGCCTGAGGCTGCTACCAGCCATCTTATGGGTGCCCAGGATTGCCACCTGTGACCTGCCAACTTCTGTATCTGTGTTTGTAACTAGGTAGTGCAATAGCAGAATTTGTCCCTCTAAAATCACTATATGCCACGTGCAAATACAAATGCAACCTATTCTTAATTCACAACTCAATCAAGACAAAACCTTTTTTTCCCTATTTAAAACAGATTTAGAATTTAATTTTGAAACCTCTCTCATGTAGGCCTCCCAGATTATAGGCACAACTGATGACACTTGCACCAGATTTGCAAAAGCTTCAGAGGGGTTGCTGAGTTAGTCTGTAACAGGAAAAACTTTAAAAACAACAAATAGAATAGCAGCACCTTAAAGACTAACAAAACATGTAGATGGTATCATGAGCTTTCGTGGGCACAACCCACTTCTTCAGATGAATGGAGAAGGACAAGCTCAATATTAGGTAGTCTGACAAAAGACATATAAAATGAGCCAGTGTTTGGGGCCAAGAAAACCATGGGCGCAAAACTGGAGACTTTCTACAGTCCCATAAAATTAAAACAAAACAAACTCCTATTATTTGGCTGCCTGGCTAAGTCTTTATGTCTTAACGGGACTATTTTTAGAGCTGATGGTGGAAGAATACCAGGAGAACAGCACTCTTGTGAGTCACAATATATAAGCAGCAAGCTAAGAGTATAACTCCCATTCAGTGATGTTGAGACGGCAATAACAAAGCAGAAGCTGAATCACCCAGAATGATGTGATAATATGCGCAACATATGTCTGGTTTAAATAAACATATAAGCAATATCTGCCCCATTTCAAAGAGAATCCTCTCCACCCAGTGCAGCAAAGTAATGTTAGACTTATACTGTGTTGCTATGTCACATAAGATTTATTTAGCTTTATTTATTTATTTTTTTCTGCTCTCCTAGGAATCAGACAAATAGGACAAGTGACAGAATTGTTCTGTAACATACCAGGACAGAACAAGGAATAAAGTTTACATTATACCAATTCCATACACAGAACTCATATTCTTCAAAATCAAATATACCTGTACATTTAAATACCCGAGACAGCAAGCCTTATAGTTTGAGCATGTCACTAAAAAAAATTAGTTTATTACCTTGTATTAGGGATATAAATAACAGTTTAAAAAGTTAAATTATTAAAACTATTTAATTTAACGAGTTAACCAGGTGTCCTGGAATGGAGGGAGGGGCTGGGGCCCTTCAGTGGACCAGTGCAGGGGGTCCCACTGAGGCTAGGGCTGGCTAACATGGAGTGTTGGGGTTGTTCCAGCTGGCTGTTCAGCCAGGGTAGGCCAGGCCAAAGGCCACTCTGGCATGGCCAGGGGTGGAATCCTGCCATCCTGCCCAGCCTGCCATGGCCAAGGTTGGGGTCCTGCCATCCGAGCACAGCCTGGGTTGAGGTTGCTGCAACTGGCCAGGTCAGTCCGGCTGGGGTTGGTGCTGCTCAGACACAGCTTGGGCTGCAGTCTCACTGGCCTAGCCCAGCCTGGCTAGAATTGGGATCCCCTTGGCCCAACATGGCCAGGGCTGGGATCCCATCTGTCCAACACCACTGGGGGCCCCCTAACCCAATGTAGCCGGAACTGAGTTCCCGCCAGCAAGCTGACCTGATTAACAGGAAGCCTAATTCTTATTGGTTAACCTTTTATATCCATACTTTGTATAACCAATGTCTGTGCTTTCCATAATTTGGGAAAGTAAGACCCAGAAGTGAAATTCCCATTCTCTTCTCTTATTCTGCCCAAATTAGAAAGGCTCTGATTCCCATGCTGATGAGCCAAAATGTTACAGTATTTGCTTTTTGTTCAACATAATAGATGATATTGCAACAGTAGGTGCAACAACACAACAGGAGAGAGGGAGCTGGCTGAACTTCCAACCATTCCCTTTCCTGAAACCTGGTAACAGCGTCCCAACCCTGCATCGAGGAGCAGACACAAGAGCAGAGGCCACTGTCACCATTTGGAGTGGGGATCAGAATCTTTCAGTGAGCAGCCCCCATTGGCTGCATCTTGACAGACCTGGGAGCCTCCCTCTGTGATGTCACAATAACCTTTCTTGTTTCTGCTGGCAGACAGGAATGAGTGCTGATGGGAAGGTCGATAGAGCAATTGTGTTATTCCATGTCAGTGGACAACAGGCAGGGCCTTAATATCATAAAAGAATGAACATTCTAACAATAGCTTGAAGGAAGGGGAGAGTAAAGGTTTCATTCTTTTTCTATCACACTTCATCTAGGCTGTATCCTCAGCCAGTGTAATTAAGTATAGATAGACTGATGTTCATTAAAGTTCATAAGTTATATCAGCAGAGGATTGGTTCTGTTTTTAGATTGCAATTTCTTCAAAGCATAGTCTTCATATATTGGTGTGCAGTGACAAGCACCCTGGCATGCTGATCTTGAGCAGAGTATTTGGACAGTATTACAATAATAATTTCATACCCGACAACTGCATTAAAAGACTATTGTGAAGAATGCAAAGTCAAGCACTGAAAAGTTAAGAAATGCTGGACTTAAAGTTGCCTGAGCAGTCATAAGCAACTAAAAACGTGAGTTATAATGGGAACGGTTAGGCAACTTTAAATGGGTTGCTGTGAGCTTCTCCTATAATAATATTGGCTGTACCACGTGCAGCTCAGTAGTTCACACTCTTGGGGTCTTCCTTAAGACTAGCAGAGATATAAAACACAGCATGAGCTGAGATTTTGTGGAAGTACAGAGATAGGTGGGTAGGAAAATTAAGGCTGGAAAAATTAATCCCATTTTCAACAGCATTTGTGGGAGTCGATAGTTTTTCTTTCTGCTATAGCTGTGTGCATAGAACTCAATGGAGAATAAGTGTTATTTAAGAGCCCAATATTAATTATTATCATTATTTATTATTTAACAGGAGACCTGTGATTTGGATACAGCTCTTTGGGTGAAATCCTAGCCTGATTCAAATCAATAGTAAAACTCTCAATGACTTCAGTGAGCTCAGATTTCACACTCATTGTGTTGGCAAAGGCGCTTCCATGGCAACTTCCACTGGTTCTATAGCGTGGGGCTCCATGGCAGGATCATGTGTTTTGTTACATGGTTTCAGTAAAGTTTAGGATTGAGGGTTTTCTCCATAACTCCCAGCAGAGCACAGTGGAAGTCTGTTTTCTTCCGTTTCCTTCACAACTTCATTTGATAATTAATAGAATACACCATCACTGCACATCTCCTAGCAAAGAAAACAACATGATGATATAATATTTTCAAGAGAAATTCTTCTGTCATTATCTAAAAATATAACCTGACCCAGACAAAAGTCAAAGTAAACTGAAGAGTCCTACATTGTGCCCTTAAGGTAAACAGATGCTGTCTTGTTAAACCCACTTGTGGAGCTAGTTCCAAAATCACTGCAAGCTCCCTGTCTCTGGTCCCACACATAACTAAGGATTGTTGACAGAAGTGGCCCTTCCATTGCCCACAGAGAGAAAGGTTGTCTGTCAGATAGCCAGAATCCAAAGGGCTTTAGAGATCAAAAGCAAGATTTTGAATTGCACGTATAATAAAACTGAGAGCTCGTGTAGATCATATCAAGCCAAAAACTGATATATGGGTTCAGAGAAGCTAAAGGACTCCAGTTGGCACCATTGCAATGAGAAACTGATGGCTTTCTGAGGGATTTAGAGCTGGTGGGGCCCTGTGTTCAGCTTCATTTTGGTGGGCCCCCTGGGTTCCAGCCAAGAAAAAGAACATTCACTCTTCCTGTCCCTCCCACTTTCCATTCTTTTTTCTTCATCTTCCTCCTATATTATAAGTAATAAGAAGTAAATGAAAACAAAGGGAGATACTTTGATTGTTTTTGTAGCCTAACTTTCTTTTCAGAGACCACTTGAAAATTGCTGAGGGTTTTGGTGGACCACGACATGATCTTTCCACATATTGTTTGTATCATTAGCTACTATTGTAAAGTGCTTTGGATAAGAGTGCTTATAAAAAAAATAACCTTTCCTCAGTCCACTTTGAATGGAGTTCTCGGAGCACAGTTTGAGAACTTCTGGTCTAGATGAAAACTTGTATTTGCATTAAGCCAACATGAAAAATGTGTAAAAATAAAATGTACAGACGACACATGAATGGGAAAATAAAAGTTAACTTCCTCTGAAGAAACTTATTCAATTTGAAAAAAAAAAAATTCAGCTAGCTTTCTGTCTACACTTTTTCTTTACAAAATCATCAATTAAGTCATTGTAAGTAATATTTTGTAAAGAGGTACTTTCAGTTGTCAATATTGCTGAACTTGTCAAACGTTCCTCCCTGCTCCCCCCACTGCCTTCTCAGCAGAGGGGCTGCCCCCTGCTGAGCTGCCACCTTCTGCGTATGAGGGCAGGGAGAGGTGGTTTCCCAAACCCAGTGTTGGACTGCCTGGTCTTGGGGGCCCTGTGTCTTTGGGGAGAGGGGGGCCATGCCAGGGCACAGTACGTTTCATTGTAAATCCACCCTTGGCCACGGACCTTTAGGTTTGTATATTACACTAAGGCTACGTCTACACTGGCCCCTTTTCCGGAAGGGGCATGTAAATTTCAGCAGTCGTCGTAGGGAAATCCGCGGGGGATTTAAATATCCCCCGCGGCATTTAAATAAAAATGTCCGCCGCTTTTTTCCGGCTTTTAAAAAAGCCGGAAAAGAGCGTCTAGACTGGCCCCGATCCTCCGGAAAAAGTGCCCTTTTCCGGAGGCTCTTATTCTTACTTTCAAGTAAGAATAAGAGCCTCCGGAAAAGGGCACTTTTGAAAGTAAGAATAAGAGCCTCCGGAAAAGGGCACTTTTGAAAGTAAGAATAAGAGCCTCCGGAAAAGGGCACTTTTTCCGGAGGATCGGGGCCAGTCTAGACGCTCTTTTCCGGCTTTTTTAAAAGCCGGAAAAAAGCGGCGGACATTTTTATTTAAATGCCGCGGGGGATATTTAAATCCCCCGCGGATTTCCCTACGACGACTGCTGAAATTTACATGCCCCTTCCGGAAAAGGGGCCAGTGTAGACGTAGCCTAACTTTCATGTCCCACCCTTTAGACAATACTGACATAAAATACGTATCCCCAAACCCAAGTCAAGAAAAAACAAACCAGAAATATACTGTGAGCTATGAGGCCTGTGGTGATGATTAATAAGATTCCACTTCCATCCTTCAGTTGTTTTCATTAAAGTCTTTTTCTTTTAAATGGCTGTAGGCTGATTGACTTCTTTCCTTCAAACGAGCTAGTCCAACAAAACTAGGAAAATCATATATATATGTGAGGTTGGTATATTTACAGCATGGAATGCACACGTTTATAAATGCTTTCATTTTACAGCTTCAGAGGGGTAGCAACAGGAAAAACTTAAAAAACAACAAATAGACTAGTAACACCATTTTGTTACTCTTTAAGGTGCTACTAGTCTATTTGTTGTGTAAGTTTTTAAATTTTTCAGTGAACCATAGATTGGTAAGGACATTCTCAGTGTGCACTCTGTTAGCTGTGTCATGGTGCTGTGGCATTGAATTTGTAAGGTGTTCTTTTATGGGGATCTGGTAAAAATATTAACCTATGTGAAACAAGAGTACTGACTGTTTGCAGGGATTTGGGAGTCCAAATATTCTGCATATATGTTTAGAATCACGGGCTTGGAAAGTGATAGAAATGTAGCCGTGTTAGTCTGGGGTAGTTGAAGCAAAATGCAGGACAATGTAGCACATTAAAGACTAACAAGATGGTTTATTAGATGATGAGCTTTCGTGGGCCAGACCCACTTCCTCAGATCAAATAGTGGAAGAAAGTAGTCACAACCATATATACCAAAGGATACAATTAAAAAAATGAACAAATATGAAAAGGACAAATCACATTGCAGAACAGAAGGGGGATGCGGGGGGGGGGGGTGGGAAGGGGGAGGAAGGAAGGTAAGTGTCTGTGAATTGCTGATATTAAAGGTAGGGAGAGTGGGATGTTTGTGAGTTAATGGTATTACAGGTGATAATTGGGGAAACCTTGAGAGGTCATCTAGTCCAGTCCCCTGCCCTCCTCACAGTGCTAAATATAGACCATCCCTGTTCTGTCTAATCTGCTCTTAAAAATCTCCGATGATAGAGACTACACAACCTCCCTAAGGGCACATCTACACTACATGGAAGATCAACGCTGCTGTGGTTGATTTTCCAGGGTTCAATTTAGTGGGTGTATTAGATTAGATTGAACTCAAAAGATGCCCCTGTCAGTGCTGATACTCCTGCTTCTCACAAGGAGTAAGGAAAGCTGATGAGACCATTTGATCCCATTGGCCTCTCACTGTGTGGATGGCGTGGAAACATGAAGTAAGATACGTTAACTCCAGCTATGTAATTTACTTAGCTGGAGTTGAGAATCTTACTTCCATCATCCCATGTAGTGTAGATCAGGCCTAGGCAATTTATTCCAGTGAGTAGCTACCCTGACAAAGTTTTTCCTAATGTCCAATTTAAACTGCCTTTGCTGAAACTTAAGCTCATTGCTTCTTGTCCTGTCCTCAGAGGCTAAGGAGAACAGTCTTTTATGAACTTGAAAACTGGTTTCACATCCTCCTCAGCTTACGTCTAGACTACACGCCTTTTTCAAAAGAGGCTTTTTTGAAAGATACTTTCGAAAAAGCCTCTTTCGAAAAAGAACATTACACGGATCGAAAAATCGATCCACTTTTTTTTTGAAAAAGAGCATCCGGACTGCTGGATGGTCTTTTGACAAAAAAGGCACCGGGAACTGCTTCTGGCAGGGCATGGGGGCAGCTTTTACTTCCTGGTGCTGCTGCATGCCCTTTGCAGAGACGCGTGCTTGAAGGGATCCCCCTGGACAGCCGTTGCTCTGCTCCTGCTTCTGGCTTGCCTACCTCCTAGAAGGAAAGCAAAGCTGCCGCAGTGCTTTCTCTGGTTGCTCTGCTTTCTTGGACACCACAGCAGTTTCTTTTCTGGGGGTTTTTCTTTTTCTGCTTTTCACTGTGTTTTTGGCGATGGCCCCGCACTGCCGCTGCAGCTTCTGCTGCATCTTCATGACTCTGTCATGAATCTCCTGCCCCATGTGGACCCGGATCAGACCTTCGAGACCTTTGTCCAGGATGCAGGAGCTCTGTCCTTGCCCCCAAACTTTTTTGGGGACAGGCGGATTTGAAGGCGTGAGATGAGTTCGGACTGGTGAGACTGGCTCATCATAGAGCTCTGGGACAATGACCACTGGCTCTGCAACTTCTGGATGTGGAAGGCCACATTCCTGGAGCTGTGTGCCTGGCTTGCCCCTGCTCTGGAACACCAGGACACCCACCGGCGGCCCGCCATCCCCCTGCAGAAGTGGGTTGCAATCGCCCTTTGGTAGCTGGCTACCCCCGACTACCGCTCCGTTAAGGTATACCACCACTACAGCTTCCTTCCTATCCACAAGGCTTGTTACCCTGTAAAAGAAAGCTATTAAGTTGGTTTGATATGATTTGTTCTTGACAAATTTCTAGTGTGAGAACCAGGGGCAATCAGATGTGAGATGAATGACTTAACAGTTACTCTGTAAAGCAGTTGGTTGAATTGGTCTCTTTTTTGTCAAATGACATAGCCAGATGGAATGTAACAAGAAAACTATAACTGGTGAAAGGAAAGAATGGCAGATCACATTTCTATAATGAGAGAAATGAAAATTCAGAATGTTAGCCAATCCCTTTCTGTGTTGTAGGGAAACAGAGAACACAGCTTAATTCTTGCCCAGTTTTGAACAAGGGACTGTGTACACATTGAACAAATGTGATAAACACTTTGGGCTGTGACAATTTCCCCCAATCCAGAAAACCTAGCAGCTTTCATTTTCTGAAAATACCCACAGGGAATGTAGCATCGCTAGTGTTTCCCCAGTCCAAGAAAGATTAAACATCACACCCAATCACTTCAGGCCCTTTCCTCGTGACACAGTCTAGTAGTTCATACTTAAAAACCTCACAAAGTAACACAGAGCAAAGCTCTACTGCTGATAACACAGGCTGCAGGGCCCCATAAGCTTTTAATGCGGCACCTTGTGCTATGCTTCAGGGCCAGGCACAGAAGCCAACCTCCTTCAACTGAGTGCTCCCAGCTCCTTATAGGTATTAACTGACCCTTTCCCAACAAGCTCTGATAATTAAACAGAAATGACTGGTTCCAGGCTCTTAAAGAGGGCTGCTACAGGCAGAGTGGAAGGGAACTGAATATACCGACCAGGATTTTATGAAACAACACACATAGTATGTCATTCGCACCACACACTTGTTTATTCCTCACATACATTGTCTGAAATGAAAAGCTTGAAATTCTGTAAGTCAAATACAATCATTGAAACCCCAGTCTGCTATCCAATTAGCTCTCCGGCTCTTTTCTGCCCTTCTATAATTATACATTTTTAACAGTCAATTTTTTAGCACCTAACCTGTTTTCAATTGATCCATTCTGTGTGCACCAAAACCCATGTTGGATTGTTACCGAATTAGCTGGGCAGGAGTGCAGACCTTTCAAAAATTCTGAATGATAACTTTAATGATTTTATTTCCACACGGTGCCATCAATTTAATGCAATAGGCTGTGATACTGTCACCTTCATAAACACAGATTTGGGGTAGAAATCTGAAACTTCAGTTTTTAAATGCTAACAGAGAAGGAAAGTGCTCAGAATTACATTCCATCTGATATATTTCTGCCTCTCCTTCCTGTTCTGTGCTCAATCAGCAATCATTGTATCTGGGAACAGTCACATCAGATAAGAAACAGAATGATTCCATAGCATCCATGAATCACATTTTGATGTTGTCTTCATGTGACTCCAGTGGTTTGTTGTCCATTAGATGAATCCAGATTTTTCACTGAGACGACGACTGCAGTCTCCACAGTCACTAACCTGTCAAGTCCTTCCACAATATCCTATAACTGCTTTTTAAACTGAGTGCCTCCAACAGAGTTATTCATTGTGTCCAATGCATCACTCTGCTTTTAGGGGCATCATAAAGAGACTTTGGCAGAGAAAAAGCTAGCAAGCATGATAGTGGCTGACTGAAAGAAAAGACACCATCATGGCTGCCACCCCTGCTGTCTTCTGGGACCATGGACCTTCCCCTTCTTAATCCTGTGAGCTGTCCTGACCAGACCAATCCAGAGAAAAGGAAATGACTTCCAGCAGCTCTGGCCAAACTCTAAACCAGTGATCCCCAACGTGGTGCCCGCGGGCACCGTGGTGCCCTCCGGGGCATTTATGTGCGCCCGCCAAGTGATCAGGGCTGGACCAAGCCATTCTTGTACACAGCCCCCCCGGTGCATGGCCCATGACTGGCCCTGCCCCCCGGGCGCCCGACAGCCCAAAAAAAGGTTGGGGACCTCTGCCCTAAACACTACCTTTCATGTGAGACTTGATCTCCACTCCCCAACCCCAATGTGACCTTTTCTTTCTCTCTGTATTTCTTCTTTCCCATCCCTCTCTTTTTGCCTTCTGTCTAATAAAAGTCTGGCTTAGCTGGCCAAGACTACATGTTTTGAAACTCTCCTGTAAGCATCAGAGGGGTAGCCATATTAGTCTGGATCTGCAAAAGCGACAAGGAGTCCTGTAGCACCTTATAGACTAACAGATGTATTAGAGCATAAGCTTTCGTGGGCAATCTACTAGAATTCTTTGAGGGGTCAATAAGCATGTGGGCTAGAGGGTTGCAGTGGATATAGTGTACTTAGATTTACAGAAAGCCTTTGATAAGGTCCCTTACCAAAGGCTCTTAAGAAAAGTAAGCTGTCATGGGGGTAAGAGGGAAAGCCCTCTCATGGCTTGGTAACTGGTTAAAAGACAGTTTCTAGAATGGAGAGAAGTAACTACTGGGGTCCTGCAAGAATCTGTCCTGGGACCAATCTTATTCAACATATTCATAAATGATATGGAAAAAGCGGTAATGAGTGACATGGCAAAATTCGCATAGAAATCACTGTGAATAGTTCTCTGAAAAAATCAATTCAATATGGCGCTGCAGTCAAAACAGCAAACAGAATTTTGGGAATCATTAAGAGAGGCTACATTATAAGATGGAAAATATCTTATTGCCTCTTTATAAATCAATGGTACTCCCACATCTTGAATACTGTGTGCAGATGTGGTTGCCTTACCTCAAAAAAGATATGTTGCAATGAGAAAAGTTTCAGAGAAGGGTAACAAAGGGTATGGAACAGCTGCCATATAAGGAGATATTAATAAGCCTGATACTTTTCAGCTTGTAAAAGAGACAACTAAGGAGGAATATAAAATCATTGCTGGTGTGAAGAAAGTAAATAAGGAAAAGTTCTAAAGCACAAGAGCTAAAGGTCACCAAATGAAATTAATAGGCAGCAGGTTTAAAACAAACAAAAGGAAGTATTTCTTCTCACAACACATAGTAAACCTATGGAACTCCCTACCAAAGGATGTTGTAAAGGTCAAGACTATACCAGGGTTTTAAAAAGAACTAGATAATTTAATGGAGGTTAGGTCCATCAATGACTATTATCCAGAATGGGCAAGGGGTGGTGTCCCTTGCTTCTGTTTGTCAGGGCTGGGAATGGGTGACAGAGGATGGATCATTTGGTGATCACCTCTTCTGTTCATTCCCTCTGGGGCCCCTGGCATTGGCCACAGTCAGTAGACAGGATACTGAGCTCTGATCATGCTCTGACCTAGTTTGGCCATTCTTATGTTTTTACTCACAAATAAGGGGCTGGAGGTTCCTTCTAAAGACTCTTTACAGTTAAAGGGGCAGGGAACAAGGAACGCTGTTAAAACAAAAGCCTTATTTAACTCTTTGCATTTCAAATGCTTTAACTCTTTTCCCTTCTTTTTCTGTATCTTTAATAAAAGTTTAAAAGGATTTTTCATGATCTATAAGCCAGCCTAAGGTCGCTATATACCTAACACAAACCTTCTATTGCACTATTTCATATTTGACAGTTTCGTGGTCACATTAATATCCTTGACTCTTTGGGCCTTTTATTGCATCTTAAATTAATACAATAGGCCCCAAACTTGGGTTACAAGCAGCTTCCCTTGTTCTAGCAACACAAACATACATCCTGTGGATTCAACCCTATATCTTTTTCCCATAATGGGACCCTGGGAGGTTGACTCTAGATTCTGTCTGCAGCACTTATGGAGGTCCCTATAATGTCTACACTGCAATTAAACACCTGCAGCTGGCCTGTGTCAACTGACTCAGGCTTGCAGGGCTGTAAAATTGTGAGTAGATATTCAATCTGGAGTTCAGGCTCTGAGACTGTCTCTCTTATGGAGTCCTTGAATTTTGGCTCCAGCCCAAGCCAGAAAGCCTGCACTACAATTTTATAGCCCCATAATCCCAAATCAGGCATGGATATTTAACTGCAGGGTGATGAACCAAGCACCTCAACATCTGTAATGTATTAGCCTTACAGCACTCCTGGGAGGTAGGGTCCCCATTACACACATGGGGAACAGAGGCCCAGAGAGACAAAGTGTCTTGCCCAAGGGAACATAGAAAGTCTAGAGTGGAGCAAGGAATTGAACTCAGCTCACCCAAGTCCTAGGCTTATGGCTTAACCACCCTTTCTTTCCTATAGTACCTGTCCTTCCTAGCTAATAGCATAGGTGATATGGCTAGTACTCCTTTGCATTAGAGCACTCCCAGCCACCATTACAATTCCTTGGGCCACCCAGCACTTGATATATTAGTGGCAGCCTTCAGGCACCAATGCAGAGCCATTCAAGATTGGGCGGAAGTTGAGAGAGAATCTTTGGACTTTGAATTCAAATGTGCTAATCTGGTAATATAACTAACCCTAACTAAAGAAAGTCATTCAGTAACAAGGGCCCAGAGCTGCTGCTCCCCATAATCTGTGTGCACTATGAACCCCTAGCAGGACAGAGTTCCTAATGGCTTTCTAAACTGGGCAACACATCTCCTTATTTGGCAATATTCTCTGTTTGCCTCTGAGATTTATAGTTTACATTTTCAGGAGGCTTTAAGCCTAAGTCTAGACAGAGATTTAGTTTGCGCTTTGTAAATTCTCATTTGTACTCACATTGATGAGTTTTAACCTTATATTTGTGATAGCATTTGTAAATAGAGGAGTTGAACTGGGAGCCAAAACTTCTGAACTCTATCCCAGTCCTGCCACTGACTTGCTAGGGCAAGAGGGCTGAAGCACTTGACTTGTGAGGCGAGTATGAGGGAGTTGGGCTTATTTTGTCTTTAGAAGAGAAGAATGAGAAGGGGATTTGATAACAGCCTTCAACTACAGGTTGACCCTCTCTAGTCTGGCACACTCTGATCTGGCAAAATCTGTAGTCCAACATGCGTTTAGTTAGCCAGATGTCCACTTATCATGGGTGTGGCCAAAATTGCCACAGTCCCATAAAGTTTGTTTACAGCCGTCAGTCCTGGCTTTCAGTGTTCTGTGCTTTTAATTAGCTCTAATTTACTCCTAAATGCCTTCTCAGAGCCCAGTGAGCAGAGGAAGAGTTAGCAATTCTGTTAGACGAAGTTCACCTCCCATGGTCCAGCAAATTCTCTGTAGTAGAGTGCAGAGTTTCAACCTGTACCTGAAAGGGGGTTTCAAAGAAGATAGAACCAGACTATTCTCAGTGGCAGCAGATGACAAAAGTTGCAGTGGGGGAGGTCTAGGTTGGATATTAGGAAAAACTATTTCACTAGGAAGGTGGTGAAGCACTGGAATGGATTCCCTAGGGAGGTGGTGGAATCTCCATCCCTGGAGGTTTTTTAAGTCTCGCCTTCACAAAACTTTGGCTGGGATGATTTAGTTGGGGTTGGTCCTGCTTTGAGCAGGGAGTTGGACTAGAGGACCTCCTGAGGTCTCTTCCAACTCTCATCTTCTATGATGTTTTAGTACATTCACTCAAAATCTCAGATTGCTTGTGGCAAGCATATCAGCATTGAGGGCGTCACATCACATGTGCTTTCATTTTGCTACACCATAACACTTGGGGCCTGTACTTGCAAATGCTTCTGGGCCTAATGTGTTCTATACCAGCGGCAGGGCCGCCGACAGAAGGGGCAAAAGGAACAGCTGCCATAGGTTCCAGCAATTTAAAAGGGTCCAGGGCCACCATCTGCTGCTGCTACTGCAGCATCAGTAGCAGACAGAGCCCCAGGCCCTTTAAATTGTCACCAAAGTACTGGGCAATGTAGGCCAGGCAGCGCCAAAGGACTGGCTGTGGGAGGCCAGCCCTCAGCCCTGTCCCTTTTGCCCAAGGCACCTTGCCTTTCAGGGTCCCAGTGCTAGGACCCCTTCACCTTGCCCCAGGGTCCAGCAATTCTGTTGGCAGCCCTGACCAGGGGTGGCCAAACTTAATGGCCCTACAAGCTGCATACAACAAACTTGAGGCTCGGGAGGCATCTGCCAAGGCTTGGGGCTTCAGCCCCACCCCAGCTGAGGCTCTGAGTCCCAGCAGGTGTTTCCCACAGCGCTGAAGCCCCAAGACCTCCCCCCCACTTCCTGCTGGGTAGAAGCCCTTACCTCACCACAAGACAGAGGTCCCGAGCTCCCCCTCTTCCCAGTCTTATAAGTGAGCAACATTGCAAAGGCCCACCTGAGTGACTGCATCCTCATTGACGCTGCACTGCATCACGTGTGTCACAAGGACTGTGGGAAGGGACATATCCCATGGTTTTTTTGGACTGATATCAAGTGACCAGCTCTGTGATTCTTTCCCAGTGAATTGTGGAAGAACCTGTCCATTCTGCTATGCACATGGAGAGGGAGGAAGTGTGGGGCACAGGAAGACTTCCAGCACTCAAGTGGTTTAGACTGTACCCTCATTGCAAACTGGGATGGTCACCAACCTTACTGAACATGGAATTTGGGCTCCACTATATATCCTCAACTAGGCCAGCTAGCCTGGCTTGAAAGTACCTCATCTGAAAAGTTGTGTGTGTGGAGAAGAGGGTGGTTAAAGACAATATCTGAGTAAGAGCCTGAGCTATGTCTACCCTGAAGACACCCTTCCGGGCCTAAGCCCAAAGCCAGTAGCGTGCACTGCCCCAATCCACATTCTCAATTTAAGGCACTTGACCTGTGAATGGTGCTAAGCTCTCAGGAGTTCCATTGGGACTGAAGGAAGTCTTCTCCTCTGTTCTACTCTACATGCTGTTTGGTACTCTAGCCCTGACATGCCTTCTCCATGTCCTCTGGTATACTCCCTTCCTGCTGACTTGCAGAAGTCAATTCCTGTGCACTTTCTGAGGTATGCAGGACTAGTGCTCTACCTTTTCAGGCCTTGCATTGGGGGAGAAGGCATCCTATAACCCTACTCCTGCAAATTTCCAGAAGTTCCCCTAATGGGAGCCCCTCTCCTGCATGTCCCCTCCCATATGGGAATAGGAAATCAATCCTTCGTGTCTCCAAGACTAGCTCTCAGCACCTCAAGTAACTGGAGTGGTAGTGTAAGGTTGCAGCAGAGAAAATGCCACAGCTGTTTGTCCCCACTATCATTGCAATGATGCACGGTATCTGGATGTAGGGTATCACCATGGTGAGTTTTGCAAATGCAGCAATGACAGCTTTTGGACTCTTCTGCACTCAGGGCCATGGGCTGATTTACAAACCTGATGGGCATTCGCAGCACCAACACCCTGTAGTGTAGTCATGGCTGCAATTGACAGCTTTATATCTTAAAGCTCTAGTCTTCTTCTGTTTCTCTGACAAATGCCTTTCTCTGAGAAGCATCTTGTTTTGCTGCATAATACAAACTCTATGTACCTACACCCTGGCTTAGGGTTATTCAGTTTTTCTTACACCCCCCCCCCCCCACACACACACCCCCACCCACCCACTCTTATTTTTAGTTCCATTAAAGAATTTCCTTAATCATAGTTAAAAATGAAAGTAGCAACAGGGACTCAGATGGTTGCTTGCCTGGATGGAATTCTCCTTTTCAGACTCCTTTTTGCTTCCTGGCATCCCACAGATTTCACCCTCTGTGTCCTGACCTGCATAGCTCTCTTTGAAATTAACACTGAAATGTCAAAATTAGAAGCAAGTTTATGTTTATGAAAGGATAACCTGCTGGGCGTCTCAGGGGCACCACTGCTCTCAACTGCTTTTTATTTCTCCCATCTGCTGTGCACGTCTAGGTTGTGCTTTATGAAAGGGCCTATGCTGCAGCGAAGTCTGGACATTCATGCTCAGACCCAAAGACAGGCTAGCAGTGACTCCTAATTTGAACAGTATTTGCCTTGATTCTGCCACCTTATCTTGTGTTGAGAAGTGCCTTGCTCCTCTAGCAGTCCCATTGAAATCAATGGGAGAACCTGCAGCACGAAGCACTACTTAAAGAGCGTAGGGGTGGGGAGAAGAGGTGAAAGAGTCAAGCGTTAGGCTAAGTTGATTGGTTTAAACAAATCTCTGTGCACAGTGACCTCCTTTGTTCTGGCTGCAGCCAAAAGTCTGTCTATAGTAAGCACCTTTAGAATAATTGTGCCCCTTCAAATGAAGCTTCCCCTTGGAGAGGCTAGCTACTCACTGCTCTCAGCTCACCCCCCAAGCCGGGCTAGGGTGCGGGGTGGGAGATGGGAAGGCACGCTGAGATTTCAGTCAGGGTGGAATTCTCTTCCCTGACTGGCGCACTGAGCCCCTCCCCCATTCTGCTCCTTCCGCCATGGCTCCATCTCTCCGCCCTGAGGCTGAGAGCTCAATCTGGGCCAGGGCAGGGGAGGAGGGGCTAATATAAATTAGGGTGTAGTAAGATGAGGGTCTGAAACAAGCCCACGTGTCACAGGTTGAGTATGAGGCCTAGACAGCAATGGTGAAGTCTTTGCTAATATAAAGCTAAATTAAGCTGTGAGCAAGAGGCAGGCCCTGCTCACAGAAATTGGCAAGAACAGAGCTGATACCAAAGAAGTATTAGGCACAGGCTGTAAGCACATTCCAGAGGGGTTGTTACAGAACACCTCCTTAACAAAGATCCTGGTACTAACACCCCCCATACACATATAAATAGCATACATACTGATCCAGTTTAAGGACAGGGTCTAAATTGACAGCATGATGGTTAGTAAGTGAACCCCCTTGTGTGAGGTCAGTGGCGCTAACTAGCTAACTGAGGGTGGCAACCTGATACATCAGGAGTGATGTGTAACTTGTTTGTACTTGTGTATAAAAGTGCACCCCAAAGGGTGATCGACTGTCTGTGGGGGTGGGAGGGACACACTAAAATCCAGAGCCTGTAGTTGGGTGTTGGTCCATTGTCATGGCTTACCCAGGTATAGTGGTGCAGCAGCGAATCTGTTTGCTGACAACTATTATTGTAGGTCGCTTGGCAATAAACTCAGGTACTTTTGATCCTTATCTGATCTGTGGTCTCTGTGGGCGCTCTCAGGAGTCTGTCATTTTAACTAATTGCTCATGGTTAACAGATTAGACAGGGGAGCAAATGCCCACATGCTCGCAGCTGAAAGTTTATCATAATTGATGGAGTAAAGGACCTGTCAGGAGCTCATCGGGACAACCGTGCCTGACCGATGAAGAGGCAGCCTTCTGACTCATGGGATGCCAGAGAATAGTTTGCCACTTGGGCCTCCTCCAGCTTTTTAGCCTCTTCCCTAGAATTCCTGTATTGAAGTGCTGCATCTGTTAAAGAAGCTACTCTGAACTTGGGAATTAACAGCTGATACTTTTAAAGAAACCCCAAATTCTAGTTCTGTGTGTAATCTGATTTACAGGTTTATCCAGGATGTTATCCTCCTTCCCCAGCAGCTTCTGAAGTTCCCCTGCTAAACCATTTATAAAATTAGTTTTTCATTTTTCAGGGTTCACCCATGTCATGCCCTCTCTGCATTGCCACTTCCAGATATGGCACAGAATGTTCTGCTTCACTCAAGCCCTCTTTTGGATGGGGTAGCAAAGGGACAGCCCTATCAAACATTGTCCTCTATAAACAAAAGTAACTATCCAGAGATTCCCATTCCTGCCTCTCCATTCCTTCTGGTATTTCCAGAGGGCCAATCTCTCTCAGAGCCGTTATATCAGTGTTTGCATAACTGTCTATAAAGACCCACAACCTGCATTGGGAAGTACTGCTTTGGCATCACCATCCAAGCACACTGCTAGGTACTGCTGGGCCGCTTTCTCATCAGTCCACTCATTCATGGAGAACAATAGCCATTAGCTGTAGTATTATGCTTGTAGAGTCACAGAGGTTTATTGAGACTCTGCAAATACCAACTCCAGAGCATACAAGGCTAAACTTCCCGGTAACTCCCCAGATCAGAGCCACAAGTTAATGCTAAGATAAGGATATAGCACCATCTACCGGTGGAGGGGCTTTACAGTAAACATTATTAAGTGATTATTTTTCTGCATTTATTTCCCGTCTATAAAAATTAGCACTTGGGAGCTATGACAGATTATAATTTTTAACGCTCAAAGAGTTAACCTGTTACACATAGTCTATTGTCAATATGACAGAGCCATAGCTGCCTCATTTTTAAGGTGAATATTTGTAAGTGTTCTAAATTTGCTTGATCCTTCTGTGAAGGGAATGGGGTTTCCATAACTACTAAGAAAGTAAACCTTCTTCCCACAAATTCTCTTGATCCCACTAGTGTTGTGCATTTTCCCCTTCGTTAGGAGGTACAAGGGGGAGCAAAATGGGGTAGGCAATTAGAAAGCAGTAACTCCATTGTTAGTCTTCCTGTCTTCATGGTAAAACACAACCCTCGCCATTCCAGCTCTGCAGCTTTTGAGGGAATGAGTTGGGGCAAAGCCCAAGGGCAGCTACACATGGAGCATGCTCTCCGGACTAACTGGCTTTTGCCAAATGGAAACCAACTTTGTAGTTACTGCTTGCGCCTAGGAGTAGAGAGGGGGACACTCTCCAAAAGGATCTGCAGGTTTGTCCTTCCTTTCCCTTGACATCCCCTGTGCAAGCCTCTTCACAATTACACCTAAGTTTACAGGCCACGGTTTACAGGCCTTAGCCCCTTCCACTATTATCACTAGATCTTTTCCTTTTTTGAGGGCAGAATCTCAGTGGGTTGAATTCTGCTCTCAGTTTACATTAGTGTCAGTCCAGACTCAACTCCATCAATGTCACTCCACTTTTATATCTGTACGACTGACAGTAGCAGCTGGTACAGTAAGTATCAACTTGTGGAATTTTCTACTGAATGTTTAGCTCCCTGAAAGTTTTTCCCCAGCAGGGAAACATGGTAGAGTTGCCAGACTTCCTTAAGGCTAGGTCCCAACACACAGTGGCATTGCTCCAGAGTTCACTATTAACTTTCAAAGGGGTTCTCATATGCCCTTGTGAACTCTCTTCTTCAAATGGAGTAAAACACACAATCCTTAAGTAATATTCTACCAAGACAACACAGCATCAAGGCATATTTTATATATGCAGCCCTGCACAAATTTCACATGGCACTGTTTAGGACACTAGTTTTCAATGTATGAAAATGACTTCCTGAAAGAGAGGCACTTTCTGAACACTGTACATTATTTAAAACCGTTACTGTTTAAAAATGAATGCTACTCTTAAATATTTAAACATCTAACAAATGGAAGTGTTTAAAATAAATGTTTTGTGTATTCTTCTGAGTTTCTTAGACACCTGCTGAAGTTAAATGGCCAAAGTGTCATGTCCAAGAGCCAGACTTCAGTATCTGAATTTTTGTTTCTGCCAGATTTTTAAAAGATTGCAGTCTGTAGAGCAGAGAGGGGCAACCTAGGCTAGCAAGGGGCTGCACAAGTGGCCCTCCTTCATCTCAGTGGGCAGCAAGATTGTTGTAACCAAGACCAGGGCCGACTTACCCATTAGGCACAGTAGGCACAGTGCCTAAGGCCCACGATACTTTTAGGGGCCCACGAAAATGTTTTAATTTCTTTTAAAATCAGAAGAAAAAAAATGAACTTTTAGGGTCGAAGAAAATGTTTTAATTTTTTTCTCACATCAGAAAAAAATGAAACTTTTAGGGCCCACGAAAATCTATTAAATTTTGCCTAAAACAGGAAAAAAAAAATGTTGAAGTATTTAAAGTTATATAAAAAATAATTTTTAATATTGATATTATTATGGTGGGAGGGGCCCACGAAGGCAAAAGTACCTAGGGCCCACGAAAGTCATAATGCAGCCCTGACCAAGACAGTCTCCCGGGATAGGGCAGTCTTGCTAACTGCACTTGTGTACCTATAATTTGCAGGATGTGCTGATTAAACTATAGCAGTGATTTGATTGGATGCAGATTGTGCACATGGCTCTCACAGTCACTGTTGTGTGCAATCAGCACGCACCTCACTTCATGTGCCCTTGCTTTAAGTGCTTGTCACTTCTGTAATATCGGTAGGAAAAAAACGGAACAAAAACCAACAGAATCTAGCAACCTTGTGCATGGGCAACAGTAAACAAAATGCCTTGTGGCCCACACATAAAACCTCAATGGGCTGCAGGTCACCCATCACTGCTGTAGAGATATGGCTGAGACCTGGCTCCAAATCCTATATTTTGAAGGGAAATTCAGACACAGTGTTTTGGTTCAACCCATGACAGAATTGCAAAGTTCAGATCTAGATCCATGTTCATATCCATGTTTTGGCTCTGGCCCAGCACAAGTCTGGAACTTGATTATCTAGTCAGTTATATTCATGCAGCTCTTATTCACTTCAAATCCCCTCCCCCACAACATACACACTTATAACATGTGCTTGTTCTTACCACTTATATAGCACTTGTCCAATCAAAATCTCAAAATTCAGTCCTCCATCTCTCTCTGGAATAAACTGCTAATGGCAGTCACAGAAGCGCCCCAGCATCTCTGATGGGAGGCAGCTCAGACAGTACCCGCAAATCCTTAGCACTGCCGTGATCCCCTTTGGGCTCTGGATGTAGCAGTGGGCAGAAGGTGCCTCTGTCTTCTGGTGGCTCCATTTCAACAAAGCTGCAGGACTAGCCTTTCATACTTCCTGTCCCACCCCTATGCTTCTGGCAGAGCAGGTGGAGTGCAGGTGTCCTGGCTTTGTCCACCAGGGTCTGGGCAGGGGCTCCTCACAGTCAATCTGAGAGGGAGGCCATGCCCCTATTTACAATGACAATTTATCCCATGTTAATGCAACATCATGCCAGACTTATCTCCCCCACATCATTCCCTCACCTTTAGTGAGGGGCAGCCTCGGCTAGTCAGTGGGCAACGTAAGTAGCCCTTCTTCGTCTCTGAAGGGGAGGAGGCCAGTCTTATTAAGCAAACCATTTGCAAACATACAGAAAATAGTAAGGTGATAAATAACAGTCAGCACGAGTTTGTCAAGAACAAACGGTTTCAACCAACCCTAATTGCTTTCTTTGACAAGATAAGAAGCTTTGTGGAGGGGGGGGGAGTGGTAGATGTGGTATATCTTGATTTTAGTAAGGCTTTGATATTATCTCACATGATCTTCTCAAACATAAAGGAGGGAAATACAACCTTGATGGAGATACTACAACATGGATGTATAACTGGTTAGAAAACCATTCCCAGAGAGTAGTTATCAGTAAGATTTAGTTATGGGTATTTTTAGTAGAAGTCATGGACAGGTCACGCGGGAGTGAAACAAAAATTCACAGAGATGAAGGAAGGCTACTCATGCGGCCCACTCAGTAGCCTAGATTTCCCCTCACTAAGGGTGAGAGAATGATGTGGGTGAGATAAACCTGGCATGATGTTGCATTAACATGGCATAAATTGTTATGTAATGAAGGGCAGAGGAATTAAGAGAAGTAATTTTTATTTAAACTGATTAAAACACTCACATTTTGGTTTTTGCTAACACTTAGGAGAAAAGCTCATGGTGAGGATTTCATCTCTCTCTCTGCAAGAAATAACTACAAAAGGACACTGTACACATCTCTGAGTCCTCCAAGAAGACTGTCAGCAAAAAACAGAGAAGACTGCACGTGACTTTACTGATATTTTCTAATGTAAAACAAAAATTATGGACAGAAAATCCTTCAAACCCCAAAACCTGTAGCTTTCTTCATGAACCATATGAAGTAAAAAGACCACAAATACAGAGCCGTATCGTATATTTAGCTTTTCAGGCAACCTAATAGACCTTTCACAAAGCTAGAGATTCAATAAAGACCCGACCTTGCTCTCCCTCAAGCCAAAGGAACAAATTCCATAAACGTCACTGGGAATGGAATCAAATCCTAAACAGAAACACAAACACATTGTCAACTCTCATTATTTTATTGTAAGTTTTTTGACATTTGGCATTTTCCTTAAAGTCACAGCTCCTGGCCTCACATGATTGTGGGAGAAATCCAGCTTTTGTTTAACACAATAAGCTTTCTAGATCTCGGGTTTGTGGAGAAAAGCTTGAAAATGTGACTCCTTTAAAAGCTCCAAAAAAACCACAACTCACTCCCCCCCCCGGATTTCCAATGTATTATTTTTAAAATCTAATGATTTTTAAACCAAACACATATTTTGAAGGGCCTGACTTTTGACTCTACAAATGTCTAAAAGGTAAAGTAACAGCTTTGCATGCTAAAAGTGATTCATGTTCATGATGAGCACAAGGATTTACTGTTCTAGGAGTGCCCCAGAGTGTTCAGTGCAATACATCAGTCTCTTGCAACACAGAGGAGTTCCTTTCAATGCATTCTTGAACCAGAACGTAGGGGAAGGCCATCGGTTCCTAGTTATACTTATTCACTGAAATATGCTGAGCTCTGTGCAAGACATGATCAAACCAAGAGACAAAAGAACTTCCCATTTGGGACAACTGAATCATGCCTCATTCCTATAAAAAGGAAAGCCTTCTTCTGAGAGAAAATCTAGGTTCTGAATTATTGCCAGTAAAGTCAGAATTAGTGACAAGACAGAGAGCAACTTTTAAACAGAAGAACATTAAGAAAAAATGCTGCAGTTATTGAACTGAAAAAAATCATTTTGCTTCATCCAAGCTAATTAATATTCTGTGCAGCTGGAGGAGCACTAAGAAATAGTCCGATTTCCCTTCCAGCTTTGTTCGGCTATTTATAGCATCTCCATTTTCAAAAGCACACCAATTACATCTATTCTGCTGTGGTCTTTATATTTCAACAGAGCCCTGACGTAGGTGATTAGCTAAAACAGCGGTGTCAAGAAGTGTGTATCTTTTTATTTTACTCAGACTTCATAACAGAATAGTGGGGGGTTAAAAGTGATGGGCCTATTTAAATCAATACTTCTCCAGAATTAAACAGAAGTGACTATGCCTGATCCAAAGCCCAGTGAAGTCATGGCTTCTGGCTACAAAACTTTGTATCTGCACAGGGAATTAACTCTGACAACATCAGTGCTGCTGCCAGAAGGGCAGGGGAGGGCACTCCAACTCCTCAGCCTCTAGTTTAAAATGGAGACTGATGTCCTGATTATCCTCAGAATTTGGACACACGGGCATTTTCCTACTTATGTGACTTGGCCTAGAGGTGCAAAGCTCCATTCTCAGAAAGCCTCCTCCTCACACTGTAGCCATTTTACTGAGACAGCCAGCAAAGGAGCTAATAATGCCATTGATGTATTCCTCTGTTCCTTATGAGCACTTGTATTCCATCAATAGCCAGAGGCAGATTAAGGTCTCCTGGGACCCTGGGCTGGATCAAGTAAGCACCAGAACCATGTCCCCTCCCCATGCCTTATACTCCGCCCCCTTTTTGCCTTTTCCCCAGGGCTCTGCCCCCATGCACTCCTTCCCATCTCCCTCCTCGCATTGCAGCCTTGGGGCCAAAGAATCTCTGTGCCTCCACCATGGGGAGATTTTTCTGGTAGCCCCAAATGGGTTGGGATTCCTAGAAACAGGTCCTGTGGGTCTGTGTGTTAATCTGCCACTTTCACAGTTAGGAAACAGGATGGCTGTGTCTAGACTGGCAAGTTTTTCCGCAAAATCATCTGCTTTTGTGGAAAAACTTGCCAGCTGTCTACACTGCCGCTTGAATTTCCGGAAAAGCACTAACGATCTCATGTAAAATCATCAGTGCTTTTCCAGAAAAACTATGCTGCTCCCATTCGGACAAAAGTCTTTTTCCGAAAGACTGGCAAAAGGGCCAGTGTAGACAGCACAGTACTGTTTTCCGCAAAAAAGCCCCGATCGTGAAAAAGGCGATCGGGGCTTTTTTGTGGAAAACCGCGTCTTGATTGGCCACGGATGCTTTTCCGCAAAAAGTGCTTTTCCAGAAAAGTATCCTGCCAATCTAGACGTGCTTTTCCAAAAATGCTTTTAATGGAAAAGTTTTCCGTTAAAAGCATTTTTGGAAAATCATGCCAGTGTAGACGTAGCTGATGTGTATCAAGAATTTTCCCATTTACAGTGCTGAAGTGTCAACCCAAGGGGATTGGCATCCTGGAATAGTATTACTTTGACTCCTATCTGTGCACTGCAGTGTGGATGCTAGAGCCCTAGATTTGAAGCTAGGTTAAAATGCATTACAGATGCTCAGAGTTCCCTGATATAGGACTGCTGATTCAAATCCCACTCACCTTACGTTGCTATGTAGATATACCTCACGTGGCTTGGGTGGGTTGACTTTTAGATCATTAATAATGGTAGTAGTAGCTACAGGCAGGCCTAGAGAACACAGACGTTTTGATGGCAGACAGACAGACATGCATGCAGCCATATTCACGTGGCATGTCTTCAGATATAGTGACATACATTGCAGTCTCTGGCTCGAAAAAAGTGAGTGGCATGGGGTGAAAAAACAAGCTGCATGTAAAAGAAAAAACTTGATAATCTAAATGGAAAGGTAGATAAAAAGTGAAGTGGGGAGAAAGTACAAGGGATGAAGTAATAACAGCAGTCACTGACTTACTCACACCCACTACTCCAGCCACAGGTTCCAGTCTGATGTGAGAAAAGGAAGCTGCTCACTGCCAATCTTTCCTATGACTAAGGCAAATGAAATTACATGATTATTGGTTGTTATTATTTGCATTATAGAAGTGCCCAGAACAAGGGTGGGCAAACTTTTTGGCCACATGTGGCTAGGGAAATTGTATGGCAGACCATGAATGTGGGGCTGGGGCAGGGAGTTGGGTATGGGAAGGGGGTCAGGGCTGGGGTTAGGGTGCAGGACAGGTTCAGGTTGCAGGTTCAGGCTGGGTGCCACTTGCCTTGGGTAGCTCCTGGTCAGAGGTGTGGTGGGGCTATGGCAGGATCCACCATTGCCCTGGCCTTGTACTGCTCCATGAAGTGGCCAGCACGTCCAGCAGAGGCCCCTAAGGGCGGGGATGGGGGTAAGCAAGCAGTTCCACACATTGCCCACACCTGTAGGGTCTGCCTCCACAATTTCCATAGGCCATGGCTCCCCATTCCTATCCAATGGGACAGTGTCTGCCCATGGGGAGAGTGTGCTGAGCCCTCTGCTCCCACTTCCCAGGGGCTGCAGCAATGTTAGCCCCACTCTGCTGTCGGATTTACAATCCTAAAGGCTGGATTAAAAATTCCATTGGGCCAGATGCAGGCCACAGATCGTAGTGTGTCCACCCCTGGCCTAGAGGCTGCATTCTGTATTTGAGCTCCATTTTGGTCTGAGTTGTACAAATATGTGCAAGTTACCAGTGACTGTTCCCGGAGAGCCTATAGTTTAAATTAACAAGACAGACAAAATGGTGAGAGAAAGGGACTCAGTATACAAGCTGGAAACTGGGATTAACTGCTTGACCCATAAGTGTGTGACAGAGCTGGGAAATACATTGACATCTCCCCAGTCCTGGTCTGCTATCTTAACCGCCTACCCTTTTTCCCTCCCGGAATAATGTCGTATTGTACGTTTTGGTAGCAGCTCTTAAAGAACAGTTTGGATACCTCTCTGTCATGGGGTGCCTTGGTCACGTCACCCAGCCCCCCTTCTCCGCTTTAGTTTTCCTCCCGCATGCCTGGCCCGCCCCGCCCCGCCAGATCGTGAGGTTCCGTCACTCCCTGGTCGTCCCAGTGATACCCAGCGTGGGGGGTGGGGGGGGGTCCAGGCCCTCCCTCTCTCCGGACCCCAGCCCAGGGCCCTAAGGTGGGGGAGAATATCCTCTCACCTGGCTGATGGGGCTACGTGCCACAACTCATCAGCCCGCAGGCTCCTGTTTTGCACCCGCCCCGGGCTACTTCCTCACCCCGCTCACCAGGGTGCTTCGTGTGCACTTCCTTGAGGCCCGGAGCCCCCTCATCCAGTGCTCTGGCTGGCCGCCCCTCCCTCCTAAGATGCCTGCGCCAGTGTCTCCAGGGCAGCTCCTCCTCCCTCCCTACTGACCCCGCCCCGAGCATCCTGCCCCGTGCTGATGTCAGCATGCATCAGGGTCTCCCCCAGGGCGTCAGCGGGGGCTCTGGCCTTGCTATTGCCTGTGTGGCGCACGCCCGCCGCGGTCCCTCCCGGGGCGGGAGAAGCCTCCCCCAACACGTCTGCAGGAGCGCTGGCCAAGCCGCTGGTTGGGCGGCATGCTTCTGCCACAGCCGCTGCTTCCCTCACGGCGGGGAAAGCCGTTCTGTGTGTGTCTGGCCCCCCGGGGGTGGGGGGCCTGGTTAATGTGCGATTGCGCCACCCCGTCACACACTCCTACAGACTATGCTCCAGCTCCTGGTGGAACATGGTCACACAAATGTTTTTGTGCCTGCGCAAATCCTTTAAAATGTTGCCTTTAATCTCTCTTTGCCTCAGATCCCTCTTTTTAAAATGGGGATGATAATAATACTAATTCTCTACCCCAGAGGGGACGTGTGAGGACAAACCCATTAGTGATTGTGGGGCACTCATCTAGTCAGTGATGGGGCCATACAAGCCTGTTTGCATAATACCTAGTTCACAGGAGCGATCCTGTGCTGTGACCAGAGGGCCTACTTGATATATCACAATAGACATAACGATAATAGCTAATAGAAAATAAAAAAAAGGAAAAAAACCTGACTTAGGGGCTCTCCATTGAGATAGAAATACCACAGTGGAGCGGAGAGGGAGCGAATGAATGTTGCTTCAGCCCTAGCCAGCAACAATGCCACAGTATGAAATACAAATATCACTTAATACACACACAAGCACTTGCCATTCCTGTATGGACACACACATTAAAAGGAAGCACTACACTTCTTTGTACTCCAGTTCTGTAGTCGGTGGAACACACTCTTCTCTCAGGAAATAATTTTTGCCAATTGTGAAAGGATTAATGATTCATAATCTCCCTCCCTTGATAAGCAGGGTCACGTAGTAGATCTTCAGTGTGTTTTCAAGTGGTTGTATGAAACAACAGGGAGAAAAACAGCATACAAATATCTTCACAGGCGACCCTTTAACTAGAAGTGCCAGGTTAGGGTCCATGAACCTGAGAAAGGTTATTCATTTACTTCAAAATCACTTCTGGGAATTATTGAAGGATGTTAGCACAAACCTCACAGTTCCCAAATTCAGGTGACCTCTTGTGCCCATGATCTGCCCTCTCTCCATTGGGTGCCTCAATCCATACATCAACAGAAAGGACTTATGCTCCTTGAAGCAGGGTGACTCTCCTACTAAAGGCTGGAGGGCCTAGGGTCAGCCAACCTTGGTCACTATAGGGTCACACCTGGGTGAAATTGGGTCTCTCTAAAGAGTAGCAGGAAGTAGACGTTCAGGCAGTTAGAGCAAAGAGGCTCCTGCAGAGAAGACCTGGGGGAGTTACCGCAGCTAGGTGGACTGGGGGGTAGCCTCCATTGGTAGAGGGAAGTCAGAACCTGAAAGCTGAGTTCCAGCCAAGTCAAGCCTGGGAATAGGGGGATTCAGTTGGGACCTAGATCTGGAAAGAACAGCTGAGGGCTTCTTACCTAAGGGGAGAGAGATACTGAATTGGGCTTGTGGCCTGAAGGGCCAGTGAGTTTACCTAAGGATTGAATAAATGGGGCCCTAAGAAAGGAGATATGTTTAATATTGTGGCACGTGCAGTTCTCAAGAGGGAACCTGAAGAGGAGGAAACAGCTGCGGTTCTACAGTCACCTCTGGCCATGAGGGAGAGCTCAGGAGGCAGCTGTCCTGTTTCACTTGCTTATGATGTAGTAGACCTTGATAGGTCACTGGGGGAGACACTTTGCCACATGTGTGGAGACTCATAAAGCTGTGAGGGTATGTCTACACTAGAAAGTTAGTTCGAACTAACGGACGTTAGTTCGAACTAACTTTCCTATGCGCTACACTAGCGCTCCGCTAGTTCGAATTTGAATCGAACTAGCGGAGCGCTTAGTTCGAACTAGGAAAACCTCATTTTACGAGGACTAACGCCTAGTTCGAACTAGCTAGTTCGAACTAAGGGCTGTGTAGCCCTTTAGTTCGAACTAGTGGGAGGCTAGCCCTCCCCAGGTTTCCCTGGTGGCCACTCTGGCCAACACCAGGGAAACTCTATGCCCCCCTCCCGGCCCCGGACCCCTTAAAGGGGCACGGGCTGGCTACGGTGCCCGTGCCAGGTGCAAGCCTGCCAGCACCCAGCTAGCAGACCCTGCACCTGGCACGGCACAGAGCCACCCACCCGATGCCTCCCAGCCCACCCCCTCTTGCCGGGACCAGGCTGGCGGCTCCCGGGAGCTTGCCCTGGACCGCAAGAGGCGGGCACCTTCCTGGGCTAGTGCGGACATCGTGGACCTCGTCCACGATCTCCGCACTAGGCACAGGAAAGTGGCCGTCTAGGGCAGGAGAGCTGCCAGCCTGGCCACCCAGGAGCAGGTGTGCATGAAAATCAAGGGGGTCCACTGAGACCCCCGACCCTGAGCCCTGAGCTTACAATGGCCGTCCTGGGTCAGACCAAAGGTCCATCTAGCCCAGTAGCCTGTCTGCCAACAGCGGCCAACCCTAGGGACCCTGGAGGGGATGGACCGAAGACAATGACCAAGCCATTTGTCTCGTGCCATCCCTCTCCAGCCTTCCACAAACTTTGGGCAGGGACACCACTCCTACCCTCTGGCTAATAGCACTCCATGGACCCAACCTCCATCACTTGATCTCACTTCCCTTTCAACTCTGTTCTAGTTCTAGCCTTCACAGCCTCCTGCAGCAAGGAGTTCCACAGGTTAACTATTTGCTTTGTGAAGAACAACTTTCTCTTACTAGTTTGAAGCCTGCTACCCATTCCTTTCCTTTGGTGTCCTCTAGTCCTTCTTTATGGGAACTCCTGAAGAACTTTTCTGAATGCACCCTCTCCACCCAACCCCTGCTTTTAGAGCCCTCTATCCTGTCCCCTCTCCGTCTCCTCTTTTCTAAGCTGAACAGTCCCAGTCTCTGTAGCCTCTCTTCATCTGGGACCTGTTCCCAACCCCTGATCATGTTAGTTGCCCTCCCCTCTCCCAGCCTTTCTCTTCCCCTCTCCCACCTCCTTTTCCCAGTGTCCCCCAGTTTTTTTCAATAAAGACAGAGTCAATGTTGGAAGAAACGTTATCTTTATTTTGTACATCAATAAGAAGAGGGGCTAGGGAAGGGTAAGTGGAAGGAGGTGAGGGAGGAATGGGGTACGAGCCCCCGATGGGGAGGACTGGGCTGGCTCTGCGGGCTTCTGGGGGTGGAAGCTCTCCTGCAGCCCCCCAATTACTCCCTCTCCCCAGATGGCAGCCTGCGGCAAGTGCAGCCGGGCTGATGGCCGAGTGGTGTGATGTGCCCAGTGTGGGCACTCCAAGCCAGAACTTCTTTGGAAGCGGGGCACCCCTTAGAACTGTGTGTCCGGGGTGGGGGTCGGGACCCTTTAAGCGCAGCCCTCGGCTAGCCTGAGACAGCATCTCCATGCTCTAAGTCCTCCTTTTATGCCCTGCCGGCACTGCTTCCAGCCATCCTTAAGCCCTGTTCAGAGTCCACTCAATGTGGACTTACTAGTTCGAACTAGCAAAACGCTAGTTCGAACTAGTTTTTAGTTCTAGACGCGTTAGTTCGAACTAGCTTAGTTCGAATTAACTAATTCGAACTAAGTTAGTTCGAACTAGCGCTGTAGTGTAGACGTACCCTGACTGTGTTATATATCAAAGCTGAATCATGAAGCAATTATTTTCCTGTGAAAATAGAAGACAAATCACCATGAAAAATGTTATTGTCAAAAACCTGAAAACCATTTTTTCTAAATGGGAGGGATGGGGACTTTAGGCCAGCTCCAGTCACTTCACGAAACTACCAAATAGCTGTGGATGATGGCAGATTTTGATACAATTGCCAGATGTCCTGATTTTTTTTAATTTATATATATATATATATATATATATATATATATATATATATATATATATATATATATATATATATATATATAAATAAAATGTTCTGTCAATGTATTTTGGGACTCTTGAAATACTTGAGTTTTCCATTTAATTGATTAAACATTTAACTCCTACTAAATGTTTGTTCAAGACATATTGCTATGCTAAATAGAATCTGTGCTGCATTTACCAGGAAGACCTAACAAGTGGACCAAGAATTCAATGTGATAAACAGTTTTTAAGTCTTCTCTTTAAATGTTGAGTGAGCCTAACCACCACCAAAGCTGGTCTGTTGTTTGGAGTGACTATTAGTAACAAGAACAACTTAAACAACAAATAGTCTTCTAGCAGCACCTGAAAGGCTAACAAAACATGTAGATGGTATAGTGAACTTTTGTGGGTACAATCCACTTCATTTCCTGATCAGCTTATTTAGAGTGCTAAGTTACCACAAATTACCTTTCTCTGCAAGAAATGAGCATTTGTTGTCATTGAGTTAAAAGCTATCAGTGAAGGGTATCAGCACATATTTTAGAAAAAGAGCAAATTACTCTTTTATAGGAGCACTGTGCCTCAGTGGAAAATGATTTTGAAAAAAGAGTCACCTTTGCTTCTGAACACAGCATGGCAGGGCTAGATTTGAATCTGCACCAAAAAGTTGAGAAGCTTTGCATTCTATTGCAACAGTGTATTAACAAGAGTGTTTCAAGTTACATCACTAGTCGAATTCAAAGCACTGTCAAACCTCATTTTATATATTTCTAAATGAAGATATGCCAAGGAGAACAGCTCTGTGATTATATTGCCATATCAGATATGCAGATACCTCTACATAAGGGTGCTGGGCTGCCCCTGAAGAACAGCTGAACCACAAGGCTTCACCTGGAGTGGCCAGCCTTGTGCAGATCCTCAGCACTACTCAACCCCTATAAATAAGGGCAGATGAGGATTTTGCGGGGACCAGGGCAGCACAATTTCACAGGGCCCCCCCTTTGACACAGCACATGTGTCAAGAAGTGGCTTCTTGAAGCGTGGGGCCCGGGGAGGCCGCCCCGCTCGCCCTGCCCTATATCCGCCACTGCCTATAAAATTTGATCATTTTAAAGCTGAGGCTGTGTCTAGACTACATTCCTCTGTCGTCAGAGGCATGTAGATTAGACACATAGGCAAAGGCAAATGAAGACGCGATTTAAATGATCGCGGCTTCATTTACATTTACATGGCTGCCGCGCTGAGCCGACAAACAGCTGATCAGCTGTTTGTCCGCTCATCGCGCTAGTCTGGACGCTCCTCTGCCGACATCAAAACCCTTTGTCGGCAGCCCCGTTATTCCTCGTGGGACGAGGTTTACTGGGGTGCCAACAAAAGGCTTTGATGCCGACAGGGGAGCGTCCAGACTAGCGCGCTGAGCAGACAAACAGCTGATCAGCTGTTTGTCGGCTCAGGGCGGCAGTCATGTAAATGTAAATGAAGCCGCGATCATTTAAATCGCAGCTTCATTTGCCTTTGCCAAAACAACAAATCTACATGGCTCCGTCGACGGAGCCATGTAGTTTAGACATACCCTGAAAGTGTATGCAAAAATCAAGTAAGTTTTAAGCAATATTTCACATACTGTACAGATCCTCAATGTGCTTTGCCTTAACTTAACAAGTCACAGGGGCAATTAACCAGTTTTCAGCTGAAAAGCTGACTATCCCCTAGGAAAGAACTCCAAGTGACATTCTTCTACTAAGCGTGGGGTTGGTTGGGGTTTCATGGGAATATTTTTGCCCAAGTTATATAAAAGAAAACTCCAATACTTTCCCCTCTAAACTTCTTAATTGGAAGTTTATTTATAGAAATATATAAATATTAAAAGGTAAACCTCTAAAACATTAATGTAACAGGAAAAAAAATGCATCATAGGCCTGATTTTTGCGGTACCATTAAAATCAATGGGAGGTTTACCAGTGGCTTCAGGGAGCACAGGATTATGCTCCATAGGGAGCCATCTTGTTACAAAACAAGAAAACGGTGGCTTCACCTAGGGTTGCCAGATGGCTGAAAGAAATATACCAAACACCTCCCCCGCTAAAAAATAAAACCATTGGGGAAAAATTTTGTTGAGGGGGAAAAAAAACCCTCCTCTGGATCACTGCTAGCGATTACCAGGTAATCAAAAAAACATCCCGAACATGCTTCATTGGGAGGGGGGCAGACCAGGAAGGGAGCGCTGCTGGCCAGGAAGGGGGGGAGGGCACGGGAAGCAGGGCTGGTCATGGGGGGGGGGGTCGGGTGGAATGGGGCTGGCCGCGGGATATCGGGGGAGAGGGGACCAGCTGGAAGGGGGTGGGGCTTGCCGGGAGTAAGGGGGGGTGGAAAGCACAGCTGGCGTGGGGTGGGGGGCGGGGCAGATGACTGTTTTGCGGGGCCCCGGGCAGCATAACTCCACGGGGCCCCCCCTTTGCCACGGCGCATGCGCGGGGCTTTTTTAAGCGCGGGGCCCGGGGCGGCCGCCCCGTTCGCCCTGCCCTATATCCGCCCCTGGTGGGGGATGGCAGTGCAGCAGCGCTGGCTGGGAGGAAGAGGGAGCGGGAAGCAGAACTGGCGGGGGCGGGGAGGGGTGCAGCAGTGCTGGCCGGGAGGAAGGGGGGGCGGGAAGTAGAGCTGGTGGAGGGCGGAGAGGAGTGCAGCGGCGCTGGCTGGGGAGACAAGGAAGAGGAACGGGCCGGCAGGAAGCAGAGCTGGGGGGGCTGGCCGGGGAAGATCAGGAGGGGAAGTGAGGGAGAACTGGCTGGCCAAGAAGGGGGGGTGAGCAAATTGGCCAGCGGGGAGCGGGACTGACCTGGGCATTTGCTGCCTGTCCCGCGCAGGCTGCCGGCGACGCACGAGCAAGGAGGAGGCTTCCCCTTCTCCTCACACTCAACCGACTGAGGGCTCCTGGCAGCGATCGCAGCCCCGCCCCTGCCAGGCTTCCCTCTGGTGCACAGCCGGAAAAATTAGAAAATACCGGACATTGCACGTGTCCAGTATTTTCTGAGGTTTTTTTACCAATAGAGCGTGCAAATACCAGACTGTCCAGTACAATACCGGACACCTGGCAACCCTAGCTGCACCAAGTATATGGTGTACAATTGTGACCCCTTTGATATCAGGAAATATTATCAAAAGGGAGGGAATGGAAAGAAAGCAACAAAACAGGATCAATGGGTGGAAGGAGAGAATGGTGAGGAAAGATGAAAAGAACTAAGTATGGGTAGCGTGGCTAACGGAAGACTTGGAAAAATATGAAACCCCACAAACATTTAAAATGTGATTACCCTATTGAAGGAGGAGATAAGCTTTGATTTGCTCCAAAGGATATAATTAGACATAGCACAGATTAAAATGACCAATGGAAAACTTACACTAACAGTGAAGTTCCACAGCACTCTCTATAGCGAAACTCTTAGCAGTTTCTTTGTATAAGACATATGCAAAACAGAAGAGGAAAAATGTATGGCAAATATTCATAGGCAGCGATCTGTAGTGGCAGGGAGACATACCAGATGAGCTACCAAGGCTTTTCCTTGTCTGGTGGTTATCCTATTGCTTTCTGCTGTTTACCTCATGCTCTGTCAAACAGGATTTTTTATAACCAACATGCTGAGTGGTCTTTTTAAAGCAAGATGTATGGAACTGATTTGGGCATGGTAGTCATGAAAGATTTCCTTATTAAACATTGTTCTTGATCAAGGAATGGCAGTTCTCAAGATAAGCAGAATGTCCTATCATAAGGCCTCTGAAGGTTTGTAACTCTGACGCTGTAACTGTGATGAAGATACAGCTGAAAGGCAGAGTCTCTAAAGCTTATTTTTAGCAACTTGGCAGTAATTAGTGGTTTCTGGAAGGTAAAAAAGCAAAACAAAAACTCTTGCAGCTGGCAGCCCTCAATCGGGGCTGTGAAGAAAGTAAGTGCTTAAAAATATATATAGTTTTCAGATCCAAGAAAACAGAACTGCACTTGTAGACCAATTCCCACTTGTTCTGAGGTATGGAAGAGCTGCTTAAGACTACCCTTGGAATGTCAGGTTACAGAAAAATAAGACTGCCTATCATTCTAAGGAAAGCAAATAGGAGTGGGTTGACTTCTCCGGAGGTATCAGCCCACCACCATGAACAGTTTCCATGGAAAACAACAAGCAGTCCTGTGTCATGTTAGAGACTAACAAATATATTATATCATGAGCTTTCAAGGATGACGATGGTTTTACCCATGAAAGCTCATGATATAAGATTTTTGTAAGTCTCTAAAGTATCACAGTTTCCTTGGAGTTAGGAGAAGATGAATGAGGGCATTATTGGAATTAAAAAAAAAATTACAAAAGCCCTAAAAACTAGCTAAAGTTGGTTGGAGCATCTTAGAAAGGTGCTTGGCTTTTTGTATGGAGAGCAGCAACAAAATATTTCAGTTTGATCACTTTGTTTTGAGCTGACTGGTATGGAAGTTACTCTGCTGAAACAGATTTGATGGAAATTGCCATGGACATCTAGGTCCAATATATTCCTTAAAATCTGAAGCATTTTCCAGTGATCCTAGAATTCCTTTGGTTTCCCCCTCAGTCTAAACCCCAGCCTTCCTGTGGTTGCTAAGTTGTAAAGTCAGCTGAACATACACACCTTCCACTTCCTTTTTTTTTTGTTCTGTTAGACAAATTTCATTGAAATTTTAAGGTGTGGAAAATGTTGATCAGCTGTGCTGAGGGCGGAATGCTCTGAGACTGATTGTGATAATGGAACCTGTGAGCGCTCATCTTCAACTGGTGAGAGACACTACTACAGAGACACGTAGGATAAATATTTCCACCTAAGAACCATGGTGCTGGAACAATTTTATAGTGGGGAATGCTCAAGGCAGAAACCATGTATTTGGGTTGTTATTTCTACTTCAAGGCTGCACCCCGACAACCCTAGTACCAGCACGAGTGTTTTTTGTAAGCTGTGCACTTGTGCTGCCACTCAGGAGAGATTCAAATGCCACCCAGCTGATTAGTAGAGTGCCCAAAGCTAACTTTTTGTTTCTACTGATGGTACACATTCACACATGCTTTGGCGCATGTAAAAATTATTCCACACATGGATGGAAAAGATTAGAGTGAACATTATCCAGCATCTACGTTTAAGAGTAAACAGCATTTTTGCCATAGCAACCCTGCATACTGTTGTGCAAGAGAAGGAGGGGTTGGACTGGAGTCAGATAGAACAAGAAGCAATGGGCTTAAACTGCAGCAAGGAAGGTTTAGGTTGGACATTAGGAAAAAGTTCCTAACTGTCACGGTGGTCAAACACTGGAATAAATTGCCCAGGGAGGTTGTGGAATCCCCATCTCTGGAGATATTTAAGAGTAGGTTTGTCACGTTGCTGAATTGGAGGGAAGCAGCCAGATCGCTGCTGCACCCCTAGGTGGGGGTGTTGGCCCCAGAAATTGGTGTGGGGGGAGCCATGTGGGGTATTGAATGGGAGATTATTGTTTGTTGATCTTATGTACGCTATTTATGTGAGTGTATAATGTCTATGTGTGTAGGTAGGAATCTGTAATCTGTGTGGAAGCTGAATATTTCTGTGAATGTGGTTAAGCATTGCTATGGACAGGCTGAGTAGTGAAGCCCTGTGGAACAATGGCCCTTGATGGCCCAAAGACACACCTAAAGCAAGAGGGCGGAGACCCAAGAGCTGCCAGCAGAGAGAGGCTGAGGACCAGGTGACCGGCTGAGACCAGAAGAGGCCAGGAAGGGGGTATAAAGAGGCCATGCGGTCGATGCCATTTTGTTCTCAGCTCAGCACTTCATCCCAGAGGCAGCACTGCAGGGATCGAAGAGCCCGGAAGACCTGTGAACCCATCCTGACCGTAGGATGTGCAATAAGAACTTTTAAACCAGCAGCTGCAACATCTCTGCTAGAGCCTGCATCGAGGACTGGGAGATTCGGTGCATGTAACGTACTGTACTTTAATAACCTTACTCTCATGCAGTTCTTTCTTGTAATAATAAACCTTTAGATATAGATTCTAAAGGATTGGCCCAGCGTAATTTGTGGGTAAGGTCCAGAGGGTAAATTGACCAGGGATCTGTGGCTGGTTTCTTGGAACCGGACAGAACCTGTTCGGGGTAGGTGGGATTGGGTGCTAGGACCCCCCACCTGTGTATGAGGCCCGGGGCCATCTGGGGCACGGATATTGCTGGGGTGTCGGAGGGGTTTTGCTCGGGAGGCTTCAGGCAGGTTGCTGAAGCGCTCTGTGGGACTGGTTTGTGGCCTGTGTGGAAAGGTCACCAGTCGGGGCTGTAAGAAGCCCCAGATTCGAGCAATTCGCCCTGAGCGGACGCCCTCAGCTGTGCCCAGACTCGGCCCGGTCCGTCACAAGGTTAGATAAATGTCTATCAGGAATGGTCTAGCCAGTATTTGGTCCTGCCATGAGGACAGGGGACTGGACTCGATGACCTCTCGAGGTCCCTTCCAGTCCTAGTATTCTATGATTCAGATGGGAGTGTGCTCCATCCCATTAGTCCTTCAGGCAGATCCAACTTACTAAAATTTTGGGCAGAAGAGATGCAGGAAAGAATGACATTTTCATACTCTAAAAAATAAGGTTAGGCTCTCCCTTCAGTATGTGTTCTCTAATGAAACTGATCCACATGCATCAAGCAAAGAACAGATCCAGAGAACTGTGCTTCCTGCCATGCTGATCACTATTTACTGATTAAAAAGCTGTTCCTTTTCTTCCATAATGATGCACTGAAGGAAGGTTCTGTGCTAAATTAAATCTCGAGCTAAGCGATCGTTAGAATGTCATTAAAGTAGAATGTATTATGTCTAAACACATAACAGACGCACATTTGCATCAAGGGAGGGATATAGTATTATGACACAAAGCTGTCATCGTACCCTTATAAACATTCACTTATTACTGTAAGCACATTTGAAATGGGAGGAGGAGGAGGAGGAGGAGGAAAAGCTGGTGTTACAGATACTGTGTATTACACATAGAAGGTTGTTACAAGGAGGAGGCAGAAAAATTCTCCTCCTTAACCTCTGATGACAGGACAAGAAACATTGGGCTGAAGGGGCAGGGGCTTGGGTGGAAGAGGCCTCGGGCAGAAGGGGTGGAGCTGGGGCTTGTCTTCCCCAGCTGGGCCTTCACCCGTTGCCCATGGCAGCAGCAATGGGATTCCTGAAGTATGAGGCCTTGGGTGGCTGCCCTGAACTATCCTATGAACAAGATGGTTCTGGGCAGAGGGGACTGCTGCACATCTCCCTCCATGTTCTCACATGGCCTCCTCAGCTGCAGTGGCATTATAAGTAGTTCTATGAGCGCTCCATGCTGAGGAATATCAAAGCAGTGTAGCAATCTGCCCTCCTATTACTCCCCACAACAGCAGTCTGCCTGGAGCTGTGCAGGCAGAATGGCAGCAGTCCAATGCTTTGCTCCCCCCAAGAGAGCAGCTCACTCAGCTGTCAGACACTTCTCAGAGCTTTAAAAGGGGAGCGGTACATGCATACAGGGCAGCAGAGAACAAAGCTGAGCAGAGCCAGCAGGACAGGCATTGTGGGCTACTGGCAGGAACCAGTTCTGTGGACAAAACGAACAGCATCATCTACACTGGCTCCTTGTTGACAAAGAAAGGGGGAAAGAAAAAAAAAAAACTCTTGTAGAGGTGAAGGTCTTTTGTCACAAACGGGGTGTTTCCGAACAAAAGTTGCATTACAGTGTGAATGCTCTGCTTTGTGTTAGCTGATTTGCAGCATTCAAGCTCAGAGAGGGTGGGGGAGGGATAAGGATGGGGGGGGGAGCCTAATCAGCTGATTCACAGCACTCCAGAAGTGCTGTGAGTGAGGGGGAGGAGTAGGTAAATACAAGGCCCCCAGGGAAGAGAGGCATGGGCAGAGGGGGTGTAAAGGCAGAACAAAGCACAACAATGGACCTCATGCAGCCTGTGGTCCACAGATTGCTCACCACTGTTGTAGGGTGATTTGTCCTGCTCAGTATCCTTCCAACTAACACCTGGCATCAGAATGCATCCAACAAATTCCTCACAGAAGTACAGCAAGTTACACACTTGCCACTGTTCAGGGCCATGTAGCATGGCCTTAGCACTCGCTGTGTGGAATAAATCTTATCTGGTGTCATTAGTTAATGTCATTAGTCAGGTTTTGGGGTTCGTCCTGATGGGTTTCTGACAGGTCCTTTACTCCAGATGATAATAAACTTTCGGCTGCGTGCGTGCATGCATTTGATCTCCTGTCTAGCACATTCATCATGTGCAATTAGTTAACACAACTAACATTATCTTCTGACAGAGCCCCCAGAGACCACAAATTAGATAAGGATTGAAATCACCCGAGCAGGTTTATTACCAAACCACATACACTAAGAGTTGTTAGCAAACAGACTTGCCACTGCGCCACTACACATTATGTAAGCCATGAAAATGTGCTAACATCCATTTAGTGCCATACAGTGGTCATAAGCCTCCAACATCAGCTGGTGATTACCCTTCGATATGCACTTTTATACACATGTACAAACAAGCCACACATCACTAACATATTAGGTTGCCACCCTCTGTTACCTGGTTTCCACCTTTTACCTCACAGAACAGGGGCTTACTTACTATTCTTCATGCTGTTAACTTACTATTTATTATGCTGTTCACTTTGATCCAGTCCTGAACCTAGGTCAGTATGTACATTATTTATGGGGAGGCAGTTGGTACCAAGACTTTTTTATAGAGGCGTTATGTTACAGCTCCTCTGGAATATGCTTACTTCCTGTGCTTGGTACCTGTACCTGGTACTTCATGCTTGACCTGGCTTATACTATTTCTCTTTAGCCAAGCCTTTTTCCCGCCTGCAGTGTCACTGAGCCAAAGTCTTGCTCATTAAATTTCAGGCCTGCTGATTTTATGTTGCCAACCCTCAACTTTCTACATCTGGATAGTATTGCACACTCACCACCCAACTGATAATACCAGCTCATTGTGGCAACCAGAATGGGAGAGACCCTCTGCTACTGCTAGGCTATGTCTACACTTGTGTGATCTTGTGCAAAAACTTTAGCGCAAGAGTTCTTGCGTTATAGTTGCGCAAGAGAGCATCTACACTGGCATGTGCTTTTGCGCAAGAGCTGTGCTTTTGCGCAAAAGCATCCATGCCAGTGTAGACGCTCTCTTGCACAAGAAAGCTCTGATGGCCATTTTAACTATAGGGCTTTCTTCCACAAGAAATTCATGTTGCCTGTCTACACTGGCCTTTTCTGGAAGAGCTCCTGCGCAAGAGGGCTTATTCCTGAGTGGGAGCGTCAGAGTTCTGGAGCAAGAAGCCCTGATTTAATACATTAGAACATCAGTTTACTTGCACAGGAACATGGGGCCAGTGTAGACAGGCAGTAAGTTTTTGCGCAAGAGTGACCGCTTTTGCGCGAGATCGCGCCAGTGTAGACACAGCTGTAGAGTCTCCTACATCAGCATCAGGCCAGATGAATGGCTACATGGCTTTCGCCTCCCACACCGCCTCTGGAGCCAGCTTCACAAGTTCAAGTGTGTGAGACTTGCTATAGCAAGACAGACTATGCCTGGGGCAAAAAACAAGGATAGACCATCTGAGGTGCTGTGGAGGATGCTGCATGCCTGGTGGTTAGTTGCTCTTTACCTATTAGGCTGCATGGCAGTTTTAAGGGGAGCACTGCTGCCTCAGGGGCTACTGATTAGCTCCAAACCATTCAGCTGTTCTTTGTTTTGTGCTTTAAATCTTGTCTATGCTTTTCTTGTCCACATGCAGAATGTCTCCTGGTGCACTGTATACTAATGACTTTACAAAGCGGCTCACCAGTGATGTTGAGGCTCTGACAAACTTTTATGTGAAAACATGACATATAAGTGGGAATTCTTATTGCTTAAAGAGTCGCCACATTTGTATAATTTGAACCAGAGGGCTAAAAATGCTTGCAAATGGAAAAGGGAAAAAAAAAAATCAATAACGAGAACATTTGCAGGCTTCTAAGATGGCAAGCAAATAATGGAAAATAAACAAAAAATTAGAAGTGAACTGACAGCGTTCTTTAAAGTGCATTATTATAGTCCAGTGTTTTGCCCTGGGACATATTTCTCTTTGACATAAACATACATTCTCTCATGCATACAGAGCCTTGAGTCTAATATGCTCCAGTAGCTTGTAACATGACCTTTTTGCAAGCAGTTTCATTTTATTTGCAATACCTTAAATGTAGATCATGTAACTAAAACTCTCACCTCCTTACTCCCAAAACCCACCCCATTTTCACATCTCTCTCTAACCTTAAATGGTAGTAAATAGAACCAGTAGCTCCACCCTATCTATATCTCTACCTAGAAATGGATTTGGGGCCCCTTGCCATAATAGGAAAGTGGTTGAACTGTGTTCTGTTCTTTAGTTCACTCTGAGCACTTTCTATCAAAATAGAAAGATGTTGTACTTCCTGTCTAGGCTACTGTTTTAAGGTCTGCTAACAGGCTACTTTTTTAAACAACCCCCATCCCCTCTGTTTATAAAATGCATAGTACTGTATTTGTTTAAAGGAATGGGACCGATAGCTTGAGAGCCAGAACAAACTCTGCTGCAATGCAAGTTTCCCCACATACTACCCCACTAAAATGTCTCATGTTCACGAAAAAAGTGATAGAAATGCAGCCGTGTTAGTCTGCAGACAGAACTATGCAGCACTTTAAAGACTAACAAGATGGTTTATTAGGCGATGAGCTTTCTTGGGCCAGACCCACTTCCTCAGATCAATCATTCAGACCCTTCTTACAATTGCATGCCCACACAATTACTATGTACTTTATCTTCCTACCTACTGGCTTATCAAGAGACCTCTTAGGCTGATTGCAAACTTCTGAAGTGGAATAAGATTCTTCAACAAAAAGAAAGGATGGGTGGGGAGAGAACACAGCAATTTAACAAAGCTTTAGGACAAAGCTAGTTTGTATTGCTTGAGGTTGTGTGTTAACATCTTGAATTGAGTGTTGATTCACCCTGAAAAGGACCTCTCCCCGCAGTTCTTCCTTGTCCTCACACCCACATAATACGGAAGGTTAATTAAAGCCACACTTCTTAAGATACAAAGAGGATCAAAAGGGCCTTTAAGAGACAAGTTTAATCTCTGCCCAATATTCTCACGTCTACAAATCAAATTGTGTTCGAACAAGAAAGAAGAGCTGTACAGCACCTCAAGCTCAGCTTCCCTTCACAGAGCTTGAGGTTAGATTACAGCACAGCCATTAATGTATCTTGCTATCTTAAACAAAATACAGGACTATGTAGCACTTTAAAGACTAACAAGATGGTTTATTAGGTGATGAGCTTTCGTGGGCCAGACCCACTTCCTCAGATCAAATAGTCACAACCATATATACCAAAGGATACAATTAAAAAAAAATAAACACATATGAAAAGGACAAATCACATTTCAGAACAGAAGGGGGATGCGGGGGGGGGGGGGGTGAGGAGAGAAAAGAAGGTAGATGTCTGTGAGTTAATGATATTAGAGGTGGGGAAGGGTAGATGTCTGTGAGTTAATGGTATTATTAATGTCTAATTAAAGTCAGAGAGAATGTCTCTCTCTCTCATATATATATATATATATATATATATATATATATATATATATATATATATATATACACACACACACACACACACACACACACACGTCAAAACAAAGCTTACTCTTCCAAAGGAAAGGAAGCTTTATACCTTATTCGAATATGTCCTGTATTTCCACCCTTCCCCATCGCTCGTCCAAATAACAATGATATTTTACTATTGTTAGATGTTTGTCAGAATGTTGCACAATCTCTATAGTCAGGTGATTTGTATCTTCTGAGATTCTTATCCTTGGCTCTTAGGACTCACAGCAGATCTCCAAGGGGCCAAGAAAAGTCCATTATTGAGGAAAATGGTAATTTGTTTTCTCATGTGAGAATATTTTTGAGATTTTGGATAAGTTCCCAGTGTAGCAGGAGAGCACGCCAATTCATTTTAAATGCTTTTATTACTCAAATTTTGCCTTGCAAAGTGTACAGACACTGTTATCTCCTATGGAGTGTTTTGTCTAGTGGAACTTCACTGTGAGCTAACAAAATTACCAGTTACTGAAAATGGCTGAAATAGTGTCTAGCTCAGTCCACAATGGTTTCAAGTCTAAATAAAGAATCTGTTAATAACTGCACCCCCCCCACACACACATACAACCTCTAAAGATGTTTTTACTTTACTTTGCACGAAGAAGCCTGACCCAGCTTCTATCTATGCTACATATATTGTAGTATCTGTTCATCTCTGAATCTTTATCATGCCTACATCCTCGTATGCTATTCACTTCACATTGCAGATGGGAACTGAGGCAGAGATAAGCTAAGTGGTTTGCCCAAAATCTCACACGGAATCTGGAGCAGAGCAGGGATTTGAATCAAGTCCCAGGCTGGCACCCAAACCACTGAACCCCACATTTCTCTCAGTGCAAAGATGCCCACAGACTTCATTTGGAGTTGGATCATGCTTGTTGAATGTTCCAAATTGAAGTCAGTGGAAATCTGCTTCTGTAGGAAATTAAAGAAAAATTAGTCTATGACTTAAGAACTTTGCCCAAGTGGGGAACACTACACAGAATGAAGTTTCATGGGCAGCTATTCTTTTTAATTACAGCAAACATATGACTTTCCAACTCTGTCTAAATCTATCTCAGACCAATCACCATGGCACTGGAGCGCCAGACAAGCAATATAAATTCAGCATGCAAAAATTCGTATTATGTTCAATCCTGACATCTCCAGAGATGGAATATTTCTCCCCACATTTTTCCTTCTCTCACCTCTTCCCTTTTTCAGAGTTTCACTAATATGCCCTGATTTTACCACTTTCTTTTTACAGCTGTTGGCTACCATGGAAAATGATTAAAGAAAACTTGTATTTACCCAGTTACAGTGTAAGAGTGTTTTGACAAATCAGCGAAGGCTAGAGACACTGAAAAACGATAAAGCACAAGTGGACTTTACTAAAATAAGACAGGAGATCTACATTACACACTTCACTTCTCTACAGAGGAAAAAGGACTGTAAGCTGTCTAAAATCCTACCTACCACATGAGGCCACAACAGTGGTACCCCTAACTCACCCAGCAATATCGTCAATCTCTCCAACTACACACTCAGTCTGGCAGAAGAATCTGTTCTATCTCGGGGACTCTCTTTTTGCCCCGCCATCCCCACTAACATGATACAGTTCTGCGGTGATCTGGAAGCCTACTTTCGCCGTCTCCGTCTCAAGGAATACTTCCAACACAACACTGAACAGTGCACTGACACACAGATACCTTCCCACCAACAGCACAAGAAGAAGAACTCCACATGGACTCCTTCTGAGGGCCGAAATGACAGTCTGGACCTCTACATAGAATGCTTCCGCCGACGTGCACAGGCAGAAATTGTAGAAAAACAGCATCACTTGCCTGGTAACCTCAGTCGTGCAGAACGCAATGCCATCCACAGCCTCCGGAACAACTCTGACATTATAATCAAAGAGGCTGACAAAGGAGGTGCTGTTGTCATCATGAACAGGCCTGACTACCTAAAGGAGGCTGCCAGACAACTCTCCAATACCAAATTCTACAGGTGTCTTTCCTCAGATCCCACTAAGGAATACACTAAGAAACTGCACCATCTGCTCAGGACACTCCCTACACAAGCACAGGAACAAATCGACACACCCTTAGAACCCCGACCAGGGTTGTTCTATCTATTACCCAAGATCCACAAACCTGGAAATCCCAGATTCCCCATCATCTCGGGCATTGGCACTCTTACTGAAGGACTGTCTGGCTATGTGGACTCTCTGCTCAGACCCTACGCCACCAGCACTCCCAGTTACCTCCGTGACACTACAGATTTCCTGAGAAAACTACAATGCATAGGTGATCTTCCAGAAAACACCATCCTAGCCACCATGGATGTAGAGGCTCTCTACACAAACATCCCACATACAGATGGAGTACAAGCTGTCAGGAACAGTATTCCTGATGATGCCACAGCACAACTGGTGGCTGAACTCTGTGAATTTATCCTCACACACAACTATTTCAGATTTGGTGACAACATATTCCTTCAGACCAGTGGCACTGCTATGGGCACCCGCATGGCCCCACAATACGCCAACATTTTTATGGCTGACCTGGAACAACGCTTCCTCAGCTCCCGTCCACTTACACCCCTTCTCTACCTACGCTATATCTTCATCATCTGGACCCATGGGAAGGAGACTCTGGAAGAATTTCACCATGATTTCAACAGCTTCCACCCCACCATCAACCTCAGCATGGATCAATCTACAAGGGAGGTCCATTTCCTGGACACCATGGTACAAATAAGTGACGGTCACATCAATACCACCCTATACCGAAAACTTACCAACTGCTACACTTACCTGCATGCCTCCAGCTTCCATCCTGGACATACCAGACGATCCATTGTTTACAGCCAAGCACTGAGGTACAACCGCATATGCTCCAAACCCTCAGACAGAGACCTACACCTACAAGATCTTCAACAAGCATTCTGTAAACTGCTATACCCACACGAGGAAGTGAGGAGACAGATTGACAGAGCCAGACGTGTACCCAGAAGCCTCCTGCTACGGGACAAGCCCAAGAAAGAAACCAACAGAACACCACTGGCCATCACCTACAGTCCCCAACTAAAACCTCTCAACGCATCATTAGTGATCTTCAACCCATCCTGGACAATGATCCCTCGCTTTCACAGGCCTTGGGAGGTAGGCTGGTCCTTGCCCACAGACAACCCGCCAACCTGAAGCATATTCTCACCAGCAACTACACACCGCACCATAATAACTCGAACTCAGGAACCAATCCTTGCAACAAACCTCGGTGCCAACTTTGCCCACATATATACACCAGCAACACCATCACAGGACCTCATCACAGGACCTAACCAGATCAGCCATACTGTCACTGGTACGTTCTCCTGCACATCTACCAACGTAATATATGCCATCATGTGCCAACAATGCCCCACTGCTATATACATCGGCCAAACTGGACAGTCCCTACATAAAAGAATCAATGGACACAAATCTGATATTAGGAATGGCAACATACAAAAACCTGTAGGGGAACACTTCAATCTTCCTGGACACACAATTGCAGATCTAAAAGTAGCCATCCTGCAACAAAAAACTTCAGACTTCAAAGAGAAACTGCTGAGCTACAGTTCATCTTCAAGTTTGACACAATCAACTCTGGATTAAACAAAGACTGTGATTGGCTTGCTAACTACAAAAGCAGCTTCTGCTCTCTTGGAATTCACACCTCCAGATCAGCTGCTAGAAGTGGACCTCATCCTCCTTGATTGGATCCACCTTGTCATCTCCAGCCTGATCCTGGCCTGCATATTTATACCTTCCTCTGGAAATTTCCACTACATGCATCTGATGAAGTGGGTCTTTGCCCACGAAAGCTTATGCTCCTACACTTCAGTTAGTCTATAAGGTGCCACAGGACTCCTCGCCGCTTTTTCAGATTCAGACTAACACGGCTACCCCTCTGATACTGAAAAACGATAGGTAGAGCATATGTGGAACAGTGTATGCAGAGCCATTTCAGCAGACAAAGAAAGATCACACTGCGTAATAACAACCTAAGAAGAGCTTATCTGGAGGAGCTGCCGCTGCTGATAGCTGTATGTGCTCACAGCTTGACAAAGTCTAATTGATAAATTGTTATAGATTCATTCTCTCTAATGACATTACCCATGACTAATTCCTAGCCTCACTGTGGATGTAACATTAAGTGATCAATTAAGTCCTTATCAGCAGTGGCAGATTAAACTGCCACACAAATAAGACCAAGGTTTTTCATTCATAGCTGGATCACTGGTAAGTGGATTTCTATTGTAGAAGTTTATATTATGAGATAGATTAGGCCAGTGTTTCCCAACCTGGGATGTATCAGATGAGTTCATGGGGCAGAGGAGAAGATGAGTGAGGGTGTGGAAAACACAGGATCACAAATCCATCCCAATGGCCTCCTTCCTATGCTGCTACATCTCTTTACCGGTTTACAAGGTCGTCCCCCTTCCCCCCCCGCCTTAACCAACAAAGCTGAGGGCCTCACAGAAATTAATGAATTTAGTTTCATAACACTTCTACAAGGCTTTCAGGGCTAGTCCCCACTCTGGAACTCCAAGCGCAAAAGATGGGGGCCTGCAAGAGACCTTAAATACTTTGCCTCTATAGGCTCTGCTTACAAAACAAAAACAAAAACCAACATCACTCCCCAGAGTCACAGAGGGTATGTCTACACGGGCACCCTAGTTTGAACTAGGGATGCAAATGTAGGCATTCAAAATAGTCAATGAAGCAGGGATTTAAATATCCCGCTTTATTAGCATGATCTTGCCAGCGCGTTACTCCTATCAACAGCTGTTGGTTCGAACTAACATTACTCCTCATTTTTGTAATCTTTGTGAAGCGGGGATATTTAAATCCCCGCTTCTTTGACTATTTTGATGCCTACATTTGTATCTCTAGTTCGAACTAACGTGCAAGTGTAGACATACCCAGATGTACTGGCTCTTAAAAAAAAAAAAAAAAGAGAGAAAAAGACTGCCACCATCAAGTGATTTAACCCTGAAAAAAATAGGAAGGGACACTTGAATTCCCCCAAGAAAGCTTGAAAAAATAAACAAAAAAAACCCACAGAAAACAATTGTATCTCTGATAGCTGACCTCCCAGGTTAGGCATACACACACACAGACCTCCTATTTCATTCCAGGACACAAGACTCAAATCATCAACTTCAAAAAGGTGATTTTATTAATAAAAAAAAGAAGCTATCCTTGATACAGCATACTTGGTTGCTAGATATTCCAGAGCAACTAAGAAAAGAGCAGATTAAAACAGAGGGGAAAAAATGATATCTCTGGGCACTTCTTAAATAGTGAATGTGGGGGGAGCAAATGGATTTTACACTGAGAAGTTTTACCAAAGAGAAAAATAAAGAAAAATAACCAGATCACAACTAAAGATGAGTTTTCCTTCTACCTGTGATCCGTGGTGATCTGTACTTCAAGGCCCAGTTCACTCCCATGCCCAATATTCCTTGTAGGTATGGTAATTCTGATTATTGCTTCCTCCAGTCCTTAACTTAGAACTCACCCAAAGAGAAATGGCAGCAGGTATCTATATGCAATTGAAATTTGAGCACTGTATCCCATTGGTTCTTCTGGTCTCCTGCCAACACCCTTGCTAGCTACCTAAGTTTAATCTGAAGACGTCCACATAGTGTGCAGCAGCAGCCAAAAAAGCAAACAGGATGTTAGGTATCATTTAAAAAGAGATAGAGAATAAGACAGAGACTATCTTACTGCCCCTGTATAAATCTATGGTACGCCCATATCTTGAATACTGCGTACAGATGTGGTCACCTCATCTTAAAGATATACTGGCATTAGAAAAGGTCCAGAGAAGGGCAACTAAAATGATCAGAGGTTTGGAATGGGTCCCATATGAGGAGAGATTAAAGAGACTGAGACTTTTCAGCTTGGAAAAGAGGAGACTAAGGGGGGAAATGATAGAGGTCTATAAAATCATGAGTGGTGTGAAGAAAGTGAATAAGGAAAAGTTGTTTACTTACTCCCATAATGTAAGAACTAGGGGCCACCAAATGAAACTAATGGGCAGCAGGTTTAAAACAAATAAAAGAAGTTCTTCTTCACACAGCACACAGTCTACCTGTGGAACTCTTTGCCTGAGGAGGCTGTGAAGGCTAGGACTATAACAGGGTTTAAAAGAGAACTAGATAAATTCATGGAGGTTAGGTCCATAAATGGCTATTAGCCAGTATGGGTAAGGAATGGTGTCCCTAGCCTCTGTTTGTCAGAGGGTGGAGATGGATGGCAGGAGAGAGATCACTTGATCATTACCTGTTCGATTCACTCCCTCTTGGACACCTGGCATTGGCCACTGTCGGCAGACAGGGTACTGGGTTGGATGGACCTTTGGTCTGACCCAGTGTGGCCGTTCTTATGTTCTTATAATCCTTTAGTCAGTGGGTTCTGGCCAGCACTCCTCCTGTCCACCACAAAGAGTATCATGCCCATTTTACAAGTGGAGAGTTTGGCACGGATGGGGTAAGTAATGTGCCCATGTTCCCACGGGAATTGTCTTCATGAGCAGATCCAAGAACTGAATTCTGTACTCCTGAGTCCCTACCCAGTGAGTTGACTGCACAACTGTTCTTCCTGCCAGGTATAGAAGCAGGAGCTTCCTGGACAGTGGCTCCTGTCCCTTGCTCCCTATCTGGCCCTTTTTGTAGCTGGCTGTGGGAACCATTCACGATGTATAGGCCTGCCAGTGCAATCTTCTTTTTGTGTTCTGGTGCTACAGTGCTCAATCTAGTGCTGACACACCAATGCTTGTCCTCCCCATCCAGAAGCATATAGTCATCTAATGAGTGGGGGTTGGGAGGCAGACACTGACCTGATAGGGTGGGCTGGATAAAGGGAAGGAGAAGGGTCAGGAAAAATAAAGGAGGAAAAAGTAGTTATGAAAAAGACATAAAAGACAACAAAGAAAACTGCGAACAAGAGAGGGGGACAGAAATTAGATGGTGAAAAAGAAAGAGGAGGTGCTGGTTGTGTCAGGACGTGGTACTAGCAAAAACAGGCTGGAATGCGATGACGGAGATAGAAATCACTGACAGAATTAGGCACTAACCATAGAATCCCAGTTCAGTGATAGTCACTTTAAAAAATTCCTCTCATGGGAAATTACCAAGATCTCTGTCCTTCTGCCAGAAGCTTGAAAGTCTCATCAGTGTGCCCAGCTACGATTCAGATCCTACACAGACATGGAAACCACTTTAAACCAGGGGGTGCAGCAGCATCCCTAGTACCCCTAGTAATTGCACCTATGAAACCTACGGACTTAGGGGAGTTTACTCATACGTGGGGATGCAAGAGTTTAATTGTTTCTGCTTATCAGTTTCCTGTTAATGGTTACATTCTGCTAGGGTCTCACTGGGGGCTCCTCTTAGCTACTGGTCTGATGCTCAGAGCTCTGCTGCCTCCACGCCTGGAGCGCTGCTGCCACCTGCCATCCCTATACACCCAGCATCCTGACTGCTGCCCCGTGCCAGGACTCTGCTATCACCTGGCATCCCGGAATCCCAGGATTCCTCCAGGCTGCTGGCCCTGCAACCAGGGTCCGGCACAGCCGTCCTGCTGTTGCCTGGGGTCCAGCTGCTGGCCCCATGCCTGGGACTCTGCTACCCCTTCTCCCACATGCTGCCTGGGATGCCTGTAGATGTCAGAGCCTTAGGTGTGGAGGAGGCAGCCAGGACCCTGAGTGTGGGGGCACCTTTCTGTACCTGTAGGTCCCCAGGTAAAATGTTTAATCATGTAACCAACAGAATTGTTTGTTTACATGGTTACAGATTTTATATGTTTTTACATCCCTACTCATATGGTTAAAGGTTGCAGGATTGGGGTTTAAGAATGCCACTTACGCATGGGAGAGTGGTGGGGGATGGGGGAGGGAATGGCTTTACTTTATGTACATCTAACAAAGAGGAATGTGTCCTAGACCCATTGAAAAACAAAACAGCAGCACTGCCACCAAGTGTCCAAAGTGAAAATATCTTCTTTGCGGAAAAACTTGGACGAATAGTTTAGCAGCACTTTAAAGAATAAGAAAACATGTAGATTGTATGAGGAACTTTTGTGGACACAACCCACTTCTTCAGATGATTGGAGTATTAAAGGTCCAGATCCAAGAATAATAAGGGAAGGTGGTGGGGAAAAGGGAGGAGAGGGAAGTGAATTAGATTGTTCAAGTTACAAGAGACTGATAAGAACAATATGCACCTCTATAAGTACCCATTGTTTGGTAGATTGGTTAAGTCATTAGGATGTGGAAGGTAGTGTCCCAACCAGCCAATATCTTTATTCATTCCTCTTGGATAGGAATCTAACTTGTAGCGAGTGCAATATGGATAAGAATTCCCAGCTCACACAGTTACACTGCTACAACTACTTCCAGGGTAAAATCACTTGGTTTAAAAGAGGACTATGTAGCACTTTAAAGACTAACAAAATGGTTTATTAGGTGATGAGCTTTCGTGGGCCAGACCCACTTCCTCAGATCAAATAGTAGAAGAAAATTGTCACAACCATATATACCAAAGTATACAATTAAAAAAATGAACACATATGAAAAGGACAAATCAAATTTCAGAACAGAAGGGTGATGGAGGGGGGGAGTAAATGTCTGTGAGCTAATGATATTAGGGGTGATAATTGGGGAAGCTATCTTTGTAATGGGTAAGATAATTAGAGTCTTTATTCAAACTTAAGTGTAAAGTGTTGAATTTAAGCATGAATGACAGTTCAGAGGATTCTCTTTACCTCCCCCACGCTTCCCTCTTCTGTTCTGAAATTTGATTTGTCCTTTTCATATGTGTTCATTTTTTTAATTGTATCCTTTGGTATATATGGTTGTGACAATTTTCTTCCACTATTTGATCTGAGGAAGTGGGTCTGGCCCACGAAAGCTCATCACCTAATAAACCATCTTGTTAGTCTTTAAAGTGCTACATAGTCCTGTTTTTTGTTTCAGCTACCCCAGACTAACACAGCTACATTTCTATCACTATTCTTGGCTTAAAAGTACTTACATGTCTCCTATGTGCTTTCAACAGGCTAAAGAAAAATTCAAAGAAGGTGGGCATTTTCTTTTTCAAAACTTTTTTCAATGAAATTTGGACATTTTTGAAAAACTGAATGTTTGGAAAAATACTTTGATTTGAAACTGTTTGGGGTTTTTGTGGGATGGTTGTTTTCTTCTAGTTTTTGAAGGGACATAGGCAGTAGCCCTGTATGCAGTTTTACCACCTAACTTGCTTATATTGATTGCATACAGACTGAAGGTGTCTGTGCTTTCAGCTCACACACAAAAGCTTTTTTTTTTCTTCATTATTCAATATAGAAATCTAGACATGTATATCTACAGCTAAATATCTTGAAAAAGATAGTTGGAGGCATAATGGACACACACACGAAAAGTATTTCCCTACTTATCAGTAGGGTGATGTGTGTAGATAGCAGTATCCATACAGAGCTTGAATAGTATCGCTGTGTAATGATGCATCTATTTTTGTTGAAAGGAACACACTCCAGTGTCAGTAAATAGAACTGCAAAAAGAGTCATCCTAGTTAGCAACAAACAATCCAAGTTGTCCATACCCCCTATACTCCACTTCACACCTGGTTACAGAGCTCTGTGACTCTGTCCTCACCCACAACTGTGTCCAATTTGGGGACAATTTATATCTTCAAGTCAGTAGCACAGCTATGGGCACACACATGGCCCCACAATATGATCTTTACGGCTGACCTTGAATAATGTTTCCTCAGCTCTCACCCCCAAGCATCCTTACTCTACTTACGCTACAATGGCGACATCTTCATCATGTGGACTTGTGTGACAGAGACCCTTGAAGAATTCCACAGGGATTTCAACAACTTCCACCCACCATCAATCTTAGCTTGGATCAGTCCACAAAAGAGATCCACTTGCTTAACACTACAGTACAATTAAATGATGGCCACATTGACACCACCTTATACTGGGAACCTACCGACCATTATACTTATCTACATGCCTCTAGCTTTCATCCTGGACACATTTCCCAATCAATTGTTCCAGCCAGATCCTAAGATACAACTGGATTTCCTCCAATCCCACAGACAGAGACAAACACCTACAGGAGCTCTATCATTCTTAAAACTTAAATACTCACCCGGGGAAGTGAAAAAACAGATTGACAGAGCAAGTACTCAGGCATCAACTTCAAGACAGGCCCAACAAAGAAAACAACAGAACACCACTAGTCATCACCTACATCCCCCAGCATAAACCCCTCCAGCGTATCATTAACAATCTACAACCTGTCCTTAAGTGACAGGCCAATCCTCCCCTACAGACAATCCCCTAACCTGAAACGTTCTTTCCAGCTACCATGCAGCATACCTCCATCATATTCACCCAGAAACCCATCCCTGCCATCAACTCCGGTGCTAATTCTGTCCACATAAGCCACTGCATACAACTACATATCCACTAATGTGATCTATGCCATCAAGTGCCAGCAATGCCTACCTGCTTTATATATTGGCCAAACTGGACAGTCTATGACAAAAGATTAATGGTCACAAATCAGATATTGAAAATGGTAACACACAGAAACCTGTTGGGAAAAATTTTAACTTGCCTAGGCACCCACTAATGGATTTAAAAGTGGCTATTCTCTTACGAAGTAATTTCAGGAGCCAGTTAGAGAGTCAATCTGCGGAACTGGCCTTCATATGCCAATCTGACACATTTTTAGCCAGGGATTGAACAAAGACATTTCTTGAATAGGCTAAACTTAAAAAACAACGAATACTGTAGTTTAGTAGCACCTTAAAGACTAACAAAACATGTAGATGGTATCATGAGCTTTCGTGGGCACAGCCCACTTCTTCAGATGACAGGAGTGTTAGAAGTCCAGATACAAGAATAAATAAGGGAAGGAGGAAGAGGGGAGGAGAAAAAAAAAAAGAGAAAAAGGGAGGGAAGAAAAAAAGAGAGACAGTGAGTAGATAGTTCAAATAGTGACAAGAGGCTGATAAGAACAATTAGCACCTCATTGTTTGATTGGTTGGTTAAGTCATTCAGATGTGGAAGATAGAGTGTGAGCCAGCTGATGTCCCTGTTCATGTCATTTGCATAAGAATTAAACTTGTGAATGAAGTTAAGTTCCAACCCTTCTCTGTGTATTTGGCTTGTGGAATTGTCCTGAAACAAAATGGTGACTTGGAGATCCGTTAACGAGTGTCTTGAATCGACTGTTATATTCAATACCCAAATGACATAAAAAACTAAGTATAGGCAAATCTGCTGGCTGATGTCTGTTATTAAATTATGGTCTTTTTTCTTCAAGCCTGAACAACCTGTGTACAGGAAACTAGACAGATCACCAAATGCATTCCACCTAATATCCCATGAACCTGTATGTTTCTTTCCTCCTACTTGCTTAGTATTTATTTGTACCCCAGGATCCCTTGCTCCATTCATCTGAAGAAGTGGCTTGTGCCCATGAAAGCTCATGATACTATTTATATATATTTGTTAGTCTCTAAAATGATACAGAACCATTCTTGTGTTTTACATTCCTCCCCCCCCCCCCCCCCCCCCCATCCTTATGGCATTAAAGAGAGTACCAAAGGCTACTCAGATTTCAGAACTGGAAGCTGGAACTTCTTTCTTCCCGAGGAAGGTTTCTTTTCATCAGCGGCTGAACACAACAACAATATAGCAACTACTACCTCTCTGAACTTACCTCTTGTGCTGCTGGGTGGTATTCATCTGCTCCAGGGGGGAACAACTGAGGCAGGCTAAAGAATCCCACCCATTCATACATTGACAACCACAGACATGGAGACAAACACTTTTCACCAGGCTCTGGGGCTATTCCTGCCTCTTCTGTTTCTACTGCTAGGCCCTCGATGGACTGCTCCTCTGGCAGGGTGGGTGGAGTCTTGTCATCAGACATCTTCAAGTACAGATACAGGACATGTTGCAGCTGCTCTGGTGGCAAAGCCTCCTCGGACCACTACGAGCACTAGCTTGATCCAGTGGTTGCTGGCTCTCTGCTAGTTTTAGGTTAGGTTCCTAGCTGACCAGGCTGCCATAAACCACTGAGGGCACATTGCCCGGTGCAGTGCCCAACATTCAGTTAAAGTGTAAAACAGTGTAGCCAGACAGGAACCCCCCTTGCAACATCCATCTTGCTTGCCCCTCTTAGGTGCCTGGAGCATACAGGGAACACAGAGCAGTAAAATCAGCATAGTCTTTGAAGCCTTGACAGGAGACCCAGATATGCTAGCTCAAAATGACCCTGGATGGCTGTAAACAGAGATACGCCAATTGTTGACCTTGAGCCTGCAAGAACTGCCTTGACTGAAACCTATATTGATATGAACACACACTCGTCCGGGGGGAGGAATCTCCCACCCAGTAAAGAATGTCCAGTACTCACAATTTAGTTATTTCTCTTACAAGTGTAAATTAAGTTGAAACTCCCTTATAAGAATTGGCGTCACAAAGATGGACCAGTACAATTTCTTAGATAAGAAAGAGAATACAGACCCCTATGGGTATAAAGATTGATCCAGCAGCACACTTACTCTGAGCGTCAATCTACCATCTATCTGCTGGTCGGATTAGGTGATTGGCCTCCCGAGGTTCCACCTCGTATTTGTCTTTCCTAGGAATTGAGGGACCGGCCCTGGCTTGACCCACTGGAGTTGAGAGGCACAGAAGGGGGTAAAAATTGTACCTGGATGTGTCCTTTGTCTCAAGTATACGCATAGACTTAGAGCTCTTTAAAGATTAAGCTGTCACGTGGTACCATTATTTCTATTTTCTATCTTTATTTTCTTTGTAATCATTTTTAAGATCTATATTTGCTAGCAGTTAAGAAATAGAGCAATAGTCATTGTAACCATATGATTTATAAGCGTCTTTAATAAAGCTGTAACTGTTTAAGCTTTAACCTGATCCCTTCAGTTGCTGTAACAGAACCAAGCACAATTTAAAAGAACTCCAGCCAGTCATAGGGCAGACACAGTGAGGGAGAGCTGGGCATTTGGATCGTGTTGCCTCCAGGGAACAGATCCGTAGGGGCATCCGTCAGCCTTCCCTAGGCTGCCCGCTGTGAAGGGACACCCCCCACCCCTCCCCCAGTTCTAGCAGCTAAAGACATGGGTGTAATAAGCTCTCCCTGCAAACTTTGGGGCCTCTGTCAGCCTGTTGGCTGCCCTCCGTGAAGGGACCCCAGTCCTAGCGGTCAAAGACACAGACGTAAAACTTCTCGGGGCGCCCGTCAGCCTCCCCTAAGGCTGCCCGCTGCGACAGGACCTCGTGTCCCAGCAGTTGAAGACTCGGGTGTATAACACATACACACGCACTGCCCTGACCATCGGCTGAGAAACAGGCAGAATGACAAGGAGTTCTCAGAGGTGCAGGTCTCGTTCCCTGGCTTTCCAGTTGTGCTCGAGCCACCTACTCCACTCCCTGCGCTGGTCACTCATCTATTGAATGCCCAGTGCTGCCAGCTTCTCTGCTATTTCCTGGGACCCTTGCTGTAGTTGAACATGTTGCTCACCTCACACCAGAGATGTACTGGAGTCTGACTGTGGTCCTGTGACTAGGCGGCAGCGTTCTTGGCAAAGGACTAGTTAATGACGGGGGTGGGTGGCTCTCCAGCTCAGTGATCAGAATTGGATGGAAAGGTTAAATGCTGAGCAGCTGCACTTGAATCAGGGGGACTGTTTGTTTCCTCAAGGCTGATTGAGTTGTCTTGGCCTAGAAAGGCTAGAGACACTGTCCCAGGGGACCCATGCTGGCTCCTAGAGAGCTTGCTCCTAGGGAGCTCCTAGGGAGCTTGCTGACCCAAGTCAAACAGATGTGTGTGGATGATGCAGGGGGAAGGTAGGACACAAGTCAGATTCCAAGTGCTGGCTTACATTGCAGTACTGGAATGCTACGTCAGATAGGAAACTAGTGGCTGAAAGATCTATTCCAAGTAGAGGGATAACAACGAGAACTGGGCAACAATTTTTGGACAAATAGCTTATCTGCTGAAAAATGCAGTTGGGGGCCAACCAAGACTATTCCCAAGGTTGTGCTGAGCTCACTCAATTGTTTTGACTGAACCAAAAATGTCAGTAATAATATTAAAGAGGAACACTGAAGAGGTTGCAGTGGTGAAGTGACAACAGACATATGCATGGAATTAAGGTGGAAACATTCAGTCAACTTTAACACAGGAGAGGGGCAGCACCTGCACAACACCTGTACTCTCCTGTACCAGGTACTTCATTGGGCCCCCCACAGGATTTAAAGGACTCCTTAGCATATAACCTAGAACACGGGGAGACTGTCAAGTTTATCTGCTTTCCCCTTCCCCCAGGACTCAGCACTTTATGAGTTCGACCACCCTTCTCCCTTTGAAGGGGACAGAGGGTGCAGCAGGGTGGAGAGCTTGGGCCATATGGGTCACAAGTTCTCACTATCCCATAAGCCCAAGGCCCATAATCAAAATCCATGTCTTTGAATTCTGAAACCTGTTCATTTTATCCTCTTCCCTGGACTACAAACTGGTCACAGGGAGGACCAGCGACAAGCTTCATTGCTCACCCCCAAACCATGCAGCCTGTCATTACAACTCCTGCCCAGGGGCAGCAGGTATGTATAATTTTTGGTGGTGCCCAGAATGGCTCCGATTCCTTCCCCCCAACACCTGCCATGGGCTGTGGCTCTAGGGCTGGAGAGGAGAGGTTTAAGGTATGGGAGGGGCTCAGGGTTGAGGTCAGAGAGTCTTGGCCTGTCTGAATAGAAGAACTTTTTGTTTAGGTTTGCCACATTTCAGGAACGTGCCCAAGCCACTAGGCCCCTCCCACAAGTACAGGGTGTCTCAATCTCTCTTCTTCAAGGTGTATTATTTAATTAAATAGTCCGGGGAGCAGGAATTTGAACTTGGGTCTCCTACCTTCAGATTCAGAGCCCTACCTGTCATTCTCACTCACTTTTCCTGGCCCACTGACTATTCATTGTTACCATGAATAACTACATATTGCCCCTTTGAATGACAATGGATAGCCATTAGTCCAGGGAAAGAGTCTCATAGTTAGTTATTCCGTATTTTGTGGTTTATTCTGCTTAATGGGCAGTTCATTTGCTCCAGACATTCAATCAAATGGCTAAACGGGTATTACAAATAATATTGGCTCACTGTGAGCTGTACCCATTTAGCCCTGGCAGGCGAGCAATCTAAATGTACCTAGATCTGAGAATCTCATCAATGAATCTTGCATTTGAAAATAAGATGGCCTGGAAATAGCAAAAGCGACGAGGAGTCCTGTGGCACCTTATAGACTAACTGAAGTGTAGGAGCATAAGCTTTCGTGGGCAAAGACCCACTTCGTCAGATGCATGTAGTGGAAATTTCCAGAGGCAGGAATAAATATGCAGGCCAGGATCAGGCTGGAGATGACCAGGTGGATCCAATCAAGGAGGATGAGGCCCACTTCTAGCAGCTGATCTGGAGGTGTGAATTCCAAGAGAATAGAAGCTGCTTTTGTAGTTAGCAAGCCATTCACAGTCTTTGTTTAATCCAGAGTTGATTGTGTCAAACTTGAAGATGAACTGTAGCTCAGCAGTTTCTCTTTGAAGTCTGGTCCTGAAGTTTTTTGCTGCAGGATGGCTACTTTTAGATCTGCAATTGTGTGTCCAGGAAGATTGAAGTGTTCTGGCCTGCATATTTATACCTTCCTCTGGAAATTTCCACTACATGCATCTGATGAAGTGGGTCTTTGCCCACGAAAGCTTATGCTCCTACACTTCAGTTAGTCTATAAGGTGCCACAGGACTCCTCGTCACTTTTGCAGATTCAGACTAACACGGCTACCCCTCTGATACTGGAAATAGCAAGCACTTAAAAGGTGACTACTACCTTACAAGGAGCCTCAATTAAAACAGTGGGTAAAAATTTCCAAAGGTCCCAATAACCCACTAGCTGTAAATGTCTGATGAGCCTGCAGTGGGTGCCCATTAGCCTGTAGGTTAGCTAGAGAGAAGTTCTATTTAAATATTAACGAGAGAGCTTAACTTTTAAAAACATTAGTGTGCTCTTTGCATCAACGGAGCATTGAAATAGGAAAAGAAATAGGGTCACCATCTCTGCCCTGCTCTCCATGCCTTACGGATGTCCCCAAAGCCAGCTATAGAGTCAGACATGCCATCTGTATCAGCTGAACACTTTGGAAATCAGCAAGTAGTCCTGTGGCATCTTACAAACTAACCAACAGTCTCTTAGGTGCCACAGGACTACTCATTGCTTTTTTTAAAGTTACAGACAAACACAGCTACCCCTCAGACTTTTAAACACATTGGGAAATTGGTGCAGGAATATAGGATTTGGCATATCACCTCACACCAGTGCTATATCACTGGCCTCCGGCACTGGCTGACCCTTCATTGTATCACAGGCAGAGCACGCTCATGCAATGATGGACACTGAAGGCTGAAGACAAGGCATGTCGGATTCCTTCCTCTCATAAAGTGAATACATATACTCCTGGAAGCAAGAGATCTGATTATCGATGTTTGGGCTTGCCTAACTAAAGAATGTTATTAATGCTCATTTAAATGACCACTTCTCTTAAATCCTGGACTCAACCTCCTTCACTAATGAATTCAAAAGGCTGTCAATGCTCTGTGAAATAGTATTTCCCCTCTGACCATTAATTTAATCAAATAAGCTTTTGTATTAGCAGGGAACAATCTGACTGTATCTGGTTCCAAATAAATAAGAACATGCTGTTGACTTTTTTCCCTGTTGCATGTCTTCTAGTAATTTCATGGAAAAGCGTGTTTAGAGCAGGGTAAAAACCATCGAACTTGAACTTGGTTTCGTGGTTTCCATGGCAATAGAGTGTGGATTTTCCATGGCAATCTCAACATGGATTTTTTTTTCCTCATTTTGCCTCTTTTCTTTTTGAATTCAGACGAGCTGCTACAAGTTTGTACTTAGGAGGAAGAAGAGGCCAGGATTCGCAAAGGCACTCCTGTTCACTTAGAAGTGATTTCACCAGCCTGGATTCTTTACCAGAGTAGAGCGCTTTGAAATCAATGACTTGCGCTGTCAATGGCTTGTCAAGTTTTAAACCAGAAAGTGGCCAGTAAAATGAATATGAAAGTAAAAGTAAAGTGAATATGAATTTAACCATTCAGACAGTCAAATTCTTCCTTTGGTGTCATCAAAGCTTATAGAATTTCCCACACTCTCTTCACTGGTGGTTTCACTGTTTCAGTCTTTGCACTCCCCCCAGTCAGTGACCTACTCTACAGTGAAAGGGTTGCAGCTTCCTGAGGAATTTTCAATTGGGGAAGACTGGAAATGAATAAGTCCACTGGTGGTGGCTAGTAGAGACACATTCTTCTGTACCTTTGCTTATTTCTATTGCAATATAACCCCATCCCTTTCATCTGATTCCCTACCTGTGACTGAAGTATTGAGAAGCGCAGCCCATCCTTTTACTAAAACTCAATGCAAGCCGAATCAAAGTTGGAGATGCTTTCGCACTTGCCCTTCTGAAGCTTAATAATAAAGGTTCTTGGTTGGCAAGGACTGGAACAGTGTCATGTGCAGGCTGCACAGAAGGACTGCAGCGGGCCCGCCTGCATTTCCATAGAGGCCAGCACAGTATTATCAGCAGTTCCAGCATTTTATTGACTTTCAAATTCATGTAGAAGAAGGGGCTGCAGAATGCCAAAGTATGGGTATGGGAGGCCATTAGTGTCACCCCCAGGGCTATACCACCCTACCCCATCTCTTCCTCTCTACTGGGTCACACCCCGCACTCCCACCACCAGCACCTGATCCCACTGTTCTGTGAACCCCTACACATATCACTTCCCAGGAACCTCAGCCCTCAAGGGAGCTTTTGTATTAATCTCATCCAGAGTCCCTGCCTCCTCCATCCCATTCCTTATCTTAACCCTCTCTGTTGGCAAGTCTGGATCTCTGGTGACAGGTTCATTCTACTGACATGGACCAGCTGTGGATGTTTCATTTCAGCGTTGACATACTGTGGAGTGCTAGTACAAACTACCCTTTTACATCTCTCACCTTGGAGAACTGCATGCATGGCAGACAGCCACTGCGTTTTTCTCCCTTTCACCCACTATCAAATTCCAGTCGTATTCAGTGGGGGTACATCTACACAGTGCAGCTATTTCGGGATACCTCTGGCTACCCTGCGTTATTTCAAAATATTTTTTGAAACAACGGGCACACTATTTTGGCATTCCTGTAACCCTCGTTCCATGAGGGTGACGGGATGTCTTGAAATACTATATTATTTTGTGCTGTGTAGACGCGCCAAATTTCAAAATAAGCTATTTCGTAATAAAATCAAAATAAGATACACAATTTGCGTAGCGAAAGTTGCGTCTCCTATTTTGAGTTTAGGGTGCTGTGTAGATGCATCCTGGGAGAGCCCAGTCACAATGGTAGAATATCCACGGACAGCTTTGTCTCTACTTACTAAATTACTCCTGTTCTCTGTAGCAAGACATTATATCTATATATCAACTACATGCTAGATAAGAAGTTGAAGTGGATTGATAACTAAAATAGTTTTAGATAATAATATTAGCTAGTCACAGATAACAACTCCTGATATTGCATAATAGATCTATTTCAGAAAAGGAAATACATATACAAGTTTCTTTAAGATGATGGACAAAATAACTAAAAGAACACAGAGGGACTTTGGCTTATTAGCCCATCACACAGCAGAATGTGGCCTAGTGGACTTCAAACCAAGACTCATACATTTCTTCCCAGCACTTGTCATTTTCTTGTTGAGTATTTTGGTCAAGTTACACTATGATGCTGCAATAATTGAGCCTACAAATTTATTCCAATTGTAAGTTTAACTGTAACAAGTGAGTGTAAATTCATAGGGTATCACAATAACCTCGAACAACATGAGCAAAAGAACCAGACAAAGAAGCTGGATTAGTCTAAACCAGAAATATAGCATAAAGGCTGTTACAATTATACTTGATAAAAAAACCTGGAGATGTGGAGCTGGAAGTTAATGAGTCATAATTGGTATATTAGATATTAGGCCTAATCGCTGGACAAAATGATGATGTGATGGAATATTCTATTCATCTCTCACTTTGAGTCCTTGAAAGGAAGAGCTTTTGTGGGAAGAGTATGAAAGAACAAAGACAAGAACAGACAGAGGTTACTTGAGCAAACGTCATTCTTGTAGCTGCCACCCCCTCCATCTCCTGAGAGTCCAGTCAGTTTTCCCTGTAAGCTGTGCCACCCAACTGATTAGCAGAGTGCCCACAGCTGACAGCATGGCACATCCACACGTGCCTTTGTGCACTTTAAACTTTTTCCATACACTTGCAGAATAAATTGTGAGGGAACATTGCATGGGAACCCAGGCCTTTTTAGGCCTAATTCAAAGGAACATCCTGACCAGAAAGAGCAATCCAGATGACATCAACACTCCTACCAGCTCTACTAGAATCCCTAACCCTACCAGGGATGAAACTGAATTGGACTTTAGCAGCAGCAACAACAGCTTCAAGTGCATCTCAGCCAACTTCTTTTCTTTTCCCCCAAAGGACAGTTATTGCCACCTTTAATGTCTTTTAAGAGACTGTCAAACAAGGGTGTTTTCCTACTAAAACCTCTCTCCAGCTAGAGGTAAAGGGAACAAGGAACATTTTTTAAATGGAAACCTTATTTCACATTTCAAATGCTTTAGCTGTTTACATTTAAGAGTTTCTTTTCTTTATCTTTAATAAAAAGTTAAATTTTTAATGGTGTATTTGCCCTGGGGCTAAACAGGCTGAGGTCTTCATACACTGGACTCCAGGCCTTCTTTAATACTGTTTAATGTGGGACAGTGACTAGGTTATGGTAGCCACCTTTCACCCATATATTACACTCAAACTAATGCAAAGAAACATCATACAAATGCAATTAAAACAATAGCATCCGTGCACCATTATCTCCACTTAACAGATAGGAAAAGGCTGACCTACCAGTGAAATCTGCCAGCTCTGTCACCTCCAGAGATGAAGTCCTGTATTTATCCAAGGCAAATAGAAAACAATTGCAGTGAAAACTTCCACCATGATGTGCATTTACCTCTGAAATGGGACCTCCTAGAGGTTGGAAGGTGATTCTGTCTCAGCAAATCTGCCAGCTGATATCTGTTACTGATTATGGTTTTTGTTAGTGTGAACAACCTGTGTATGGGAAACTAGACAGATCACCAAATGCATTCCACCTAAGCCCCTAAAGAGCCATTCCATGAACCTGTATATTTCTTTCCTCTCACCTGCTTCTAAGGAATCCGGTTCCCTTGTTTTGAACCTGTAACCTGCACCCCTTGATCCTTTTGTCATTATTTGTCCCCCATGATTAGTTGGACATGGGTCCAGTTGTCCCTCCCGCAAGGCTGGGGGAGGGGCTTTTAGAACGTGGATGGGCTTTGCCCGCCCACCTTCCCATGTTTTCAAATAGAACCTGCTTCTAAGGAAGCAGGCACTAGCCACAGCTAGACAGGGTGACTGATCCTTTTAATTTAATATGGCAGCTCCTATACAGGACTATTAGTGCAGAGAGCTAAGGCTCTCCCATGAATTCTCCTATATTACTGACTCTTGACTTGGCACGTTCCTTGGCTTGCAAAGGGGCATGTGCAGAGTCAGGGTAACAAAACAAAAGGGTGAAGTCAAGCTGATACTAGCAGATATGGTGTGAATCAAGCAGGACTGGATAAGGGGGGGGGGGGAGCTAGCCGGGCAGTTGCTCGGGGCACCAACCTATGGGGGGCACCTGATGGCAGCTGTAAGGTGCGCAGAGTGCTGAGGGCGGAGCTTCGCATGTGTCACGCACCCGCTGCCCGGGGCGCAGGAATGGCTCGAGCTGGCCCTGGAGTCAAGCTAGCATGGTGAACAAAATATGGCACAATAGCAGCATTGGCAGGGTGAAGAGATAATTTTGTCTTGCTAACAGCAGAGGGCACTTTCATTCTAAACACTTAGCTGCTCACCACATTTTGCAAAAGAACATATCTTCATGAGCAGCGCAGCATTGTTCTCCAATCAATATTTCCTTTTGAATTAATAATGCCAACATGTTCCAGGGCTGTGATGCACACTTTGATCCAATAAACATCCAAGAAATAAAAAGCAGCTCCAGTGTTACCGATTGCTCCTGTACCATACACACACAATTGGAGTTAATTGGACTTGAATTGGAGTTAATAGCCATATTATTCTGTTAAATTATGGGGAATTCACATCTACAAAGTTCTCTCTGCTGTTTTTTTCTTTCATTGTGACACTCCACAGAACACTCCGCTTTGCTTGCTCGTTAACATGGGCACAGGAGGAGATAGCTGACGTAGATTCATATTTGTACCTGGGTAAACTGCATAAATATGCCTGGATTTTTTAACGAAACCCTCTATTGATTTAGAGCAAATACAGCATCTTCTGTATGAGCTTCCCCACACTCTGTGTCTGAGAGAGACTACCTAGAACATGAGGGGATAGGTCATCACTTGTACACCTTTCTTTTGTAACTATCAAGATGTCCAGTTGGGGTGGTGACTGGGACAGGCTGTGAACATCTGCTCAGCAGGGAGTGGAACAAAACCTGCCACTCGTTCTACAAAAACAATAGAAGTCTGTCTGGTAAAACTCTGATGACTACCAACCTGGAACAGTGATCAATACTTCAATCTCCTGAGTTAAAGGCTTGCAACCTGACCAGAACTCAACTACAAGGGTCAGGCATGGCAGCCCTATGGCTGGGCAAACTGTACTTTCCCTCCCGGGCGCCTTAGCAATAGGGGTGCTGTAAGGGGCTCAGACTTCCCCTCACTGGCTGCGGCTGGTGCAGCTCAGTTCTGGTGCTGTATAGCAGGAATGCTCCAGTTCCCTGCCTCATCCTGAGTCTCTTAGTTTCGCTGCTGCACTCTGCTGCTGGGAGCCATCCCCGCCCAACTTCTGCGGCGCCTCTTTCCTGACTGGCCAGTGGAAGGGGAGTGTGGTGCCTCCGTCAGCCAGTGGGAGTTTGGGAGGGCAAGGGAAGAGACTGGGAACACAGTGCAGAGCAAAGAAGAAACCAGTAAGTGTAGGGTGTCCTGACCTTGTGCTCCCAGCCCCCTCCTACTGCCAGCCCGTCCCGCCTCCTGGGGATCCCTCCCTATCTCCCAGAGGACCTTCCCTGTGCTCTCGCACCCCTCCCCCAGCTCCCAGGGGACCCATGGCCAGCCCTGAGCAGCAGCAATGCCAGGGATGCTGTGTGCATCCAAGTCAGTTTCCCAAGCGTGGGTGCAGGAGAGAGGTGCAGGGATTAGGATGAAGGGGGCACAGTGCAGGACTGGGGACAGACTGGGGGGCAGGGGTTGGGGAAAGGGAAAACAGTGCAGGGATTAGAGTGCAGGAGGGGAGCAAAGGGGGCACAAATGTTTGGGAGCCCATCATGGCCAGAGGAAATAGGGGGCACCATGACTACAGGGCTGGGGCTCCATTTTCCCTAAGGCCAACCCTGGGGTCAGGGTCAGGTCAGGACAGCTCAAAACCACCACATTCCTTTGGCTCAGGTTGGGTCATCTCTGCTCACCTTCTGCCTGTGAGGTTGGTGCAGCTGCAGCTGCCTACCCTGCTCCTGCCAGCTGTTACCGCCTCACTGTGCTGCACCTCTCACTCCACTGTACACACAGCAGGAGTGCAACACGAAGCTGCCACAGCAATGAGCTCACGGGTAGGGGGTGACTGGAGATGGATTTCAGGCGCAGGGGGCAGGGAACAGGAAGACCAACAGACCTAGTCTTAAGGACAAAACACTGGTGCTGACACAGGACTGAGGTGGAAGGAAGTGTTCCATTCAGGTCAGGTCTGAGAATGATTTGACTTTCTTGGACTTGAAACAGGCTCAGCTTAAACCAGCAGTGGGCAATAACTGGCCTGCAAGCCAACCAGTTTTCCAGGGTTAGCCTCTGGTGGGCCCCCATTGCTGTATTTACCTGTGCCTCTGCAGGTATGGGTGCTTGCAGCTCCCATTGGCTGCGAATCACTGTTCCTAGCCAATGGGAGCTATGGAAAATCGCATCTCAGTCCATGCCACGTCCCGACATTCCCATTGGCTGGGAATGGTGATCCATGGCCAATAGTAGCTGCAAGCCCCTGTAATTGCAGAGGCGCAAGTAAATATAGCAACTAACCCTGGCGAACCATCACCGTCTTATCACCCACCTCTGGGTTAAGCTTTAAAATTAGGCCTGCACAGATCTCTACTGCAGGGATGCTTTCCTCGTCCTGTTCATCTCCGTCGTCATTAATAACATACAATGCACGTTGCTTAAATACTATCCTTCTGGGGCCTGATCTGAACTCTAAGGAACTGCAGGACTTTAACTGCAAGTTAGTATTAATCAGTTAATGACAAATAAGTTATTAAGCTGGATACTGAGGAAACTGTGAAGCTCTCTGGCCTGCATAGATCAGGAGATCAGATTAGATAATCTAATGATCCCTGCTATCTTAAAAATCTCTGACACTAGGGGAAGGGTTTGGATTGAAAGACCAAAACACATATACACAGTTTTTTTTAGCTTCCTAGCAAAAGCCTTTATAGCCAGATGCATTCCCAAGTACAGTGTAGACATATCCGAGAAGTTTACATTTCTCCACAGGTCTTCTGCTCAGTAATCTTTGTTAAAGTAGGAAAAGTACACAGAGGCTTACTGTGTTTTACCTTTTTTTGTGAAAAATCATAATTAACTATGCCTGTGAGGTAAGTACTGGCCCTCACTCTATTATACTGCTAGTGAGATTTGCATACAATGTACTCCAGAGTTAAATTGCTCATAAAAAAAACCCAAGTAAAACATTTAGGAAAAAAAATTTATTGGAAAAAAAGAATTACATCTCACACATATACACCATGAAAATAATTATTTGTGTTTAATCTTCAATAAGAAGAGGTTAAGACTGTCACAAAAAACATACACTCTGTATTACACTCTGTATTACAGCATTACTCTATTTGATCACAGATTCTGGTGGCCTCAGCCCTGTTCATTTATATTGGACAGCAGTACAGCAGGATTAAATGTGCTTGAAACTAATTGGATTACAGATGCTACCCACCTTTAGGTTAAGAAAAAAATTACACCCATCTGGGTCAATATTTAAGATTCACTTTAATAATTTTTTTGGTAAGGCCAAACTCCTTTTCTTAGTTGATTCAGAAATCAACAGCCAGGAGAAAACTCCAATGGAAAGTAATCCCCAACTCATTTTTCTTCAGTGGCTGTATGAGTTAAACGCACCTTAAAATGGCATTTAGGAAATAATGGTGAATCATTTTCTAATAAGAAAGTGACATAAAAAGACTACATTTAAAATGGTACCAACAGCAAATTGTACGGTCATGATTCAATGGCATTAGTATACCCATGATATCATCTCACTCTTACAACTATACCACAGTTTTCCAATATATTAATATATCAGAAGAAAATATTGTTCAATCAGTACTGACCATTTCTCGTATAAATATCAATTGTGATAGTCACTTGGCACTTATGGCTTCAATCTAGCAAAGCACATAAGCCCATTCTTAACTATTAAGTACCTAAGTAGCCTCAATGAAGTCAATGGAACTACTCAGATGTTTAAAGTGAAGCTCACACTTACATGCTCTGCTAGACTATAATATATATAAATCCACAAGGCCTCTTTTATAATTGATCATCTATTAATAAGGTCTTCAGACAAAGTAGTACTAGTCTGACAGCTGACTGACAACTAGCATTATACTGCTTGAAAATATATCCTTTGGAATGCCTTTCCTCATAATGAGACTAGCATTATTTTGGTTCACGAAAGTTTTTTTAAAATGTGTAAACAAACAAACCAAACAAACAAAACACATTAAATGCCACTTAGACTGGAAGGCTTAAATAAGTAACCCATCAGGTGCTGAAGAACGCAGCACAGTTCACTTCCAGCATTTTCTACCATAAACAGCAGGTTTCCTTGGCAACTTAACTTTTTCTTGTGCAAAAACTATGCGTTCAGACTGTGTGGCAAGAACTGAAATCATTTGTTCTAACAGAAACGGTCTAATTTTTAAACAATTCTTGTCAGACCTGGAGACCACGGAACATGCAAGTATTGTTTGTGAAAGCAGGTCCTACAAATGCTACTTCCCATTACTCTACCCACAACTTGAGTTGTCACAGGCAACCCCTATCCAGCTCTAGTTGTCTCCCAGCCCCAGAGGGAACTACTACGAACTGTACCACTGTATAGTGCTTTTGCAGTGGGGGAGCGGTACTTGCTAAAACAATCCAACTGAATTCACTTGAGATCCACTGAGATTTCAATATTGGTTTGAAGTAGCTAGTGATTAAACACCAAAGTTCTTCATAAAATAAATGAGGCCTACCACACCTGCTGGTAATCAAGTGTATCTAGTCTTTCAGAATGAGATAGTGCTTTGGTGTGGAAGAGCAGATAATGTTGAATGTATCCTAACTAGTGTACTATTAGCCTCATATTTACTATTGTAAAGGTTAAGGAACAAAACTTAATATGTTCCATTACATCTTGCAAATGCATGCTTAACATTTAATGAATGTGGATAGCCCCATTGTCATCAATAGGACCTATTCATATGCATGAAAGCATAAGCTGCATGTAACTTATTTGCAAGACCAGGGCCTTAAAGTCGGTGTTGCTCTTAGGAAAACTGGACAAAAGCCTATCCTTAAATGTGTTATTTCACTTTAGAACTATACAAAAAGACATGCAAATGATTGCTCTCTGCAGGCACCTTCTATTTATTTCCTCTATGTGAATCTAAATGTAAACATATACAGTAACCGGCCCATGAAGACTATGTCACCATCAGTAGTCTCCTATGGCTAGGAGACCCAAGGCGGCCCCAATAAGCATGTGCTTGGATATCAAATGTATGTTGTCTTAATCAGGCTCTGGGGGCTGTACTTGAAAATTAAACTAAAATAAACTTGGCACTCCTTGCCCTGAAGGATGTCACTGAGTGAAAAGCATAACCACGTACCTATACTCATGCTAGCTCCAAAGAACAGTTGCATTTCCTCCTGAAGGGCAGTGCAAATAGAAAAGTAAGTGCATGTTGATACGGCCATCCCTCAGAGGGTCCTCAAAACTCATCACACATAAATCGTGCCCACTAACTCCAAAGGGAGTCAGATATGTGCACAGTAAAGCACAGAATAAAGCTCTGATCCATGTCCCCTCCTCTGACCCATGATTAGATGCTCCATCAGGCGTTTTAGTACAGAGCAGAAGCAGCACTTGTCAGGCATAGATAAGAAAAAGCTCCCAAGGGAAACAGTTGATAAGTTCTTCCCCAGCAATTGGAAAGAGTGAGGTATTTATAAGTGGTTTTAGGAGACCAAACTGTTTCTTTAGAAAAATAAAAGGTTAAAAAAAAGTGTGTATATCATCAGATAATCTCTGAAATCTGTGTGTATATATGGCTGGGATGTGGATACTGCATCCAATATTGGATCCTAGATCTGCTTATCTATGCAGGCAGCCACTCACACCTGCTTGGAGACCCTATAAAATAAGCGTAAAAAAACTCCAAACCAGATTCTTAATACTTAGTGGTTTGCTTTTGTCTTATTTGCCCAGCACTAAAAGATAAACATAATGGCTGTGTCTAGACTGGCAAATTTTTCCGCAAAAGCAGGTGCTTTTGCAGAACAACTTCCCAGCTGTCTACACTGGCCGCTTGAATTTCCGCAAGAACACTGACTTCCTACTGTCTGAAATCAGTGCTTCTTGAGGAAATACTATGCTGCTCCCATTCGGGCAAAAGTCCTTTTGCGCAAAACTTTTGCACAAAAGGGCCAGTGTAGACAGCTCAGATTTGTTTTGCGCAAAAAAGCCCCTATCACGAAAATGGCGATCGGGGCTTTTTTGCGGAAAAGTGCGTCTAGATTGGCACGGACGCTTTTCCCCAAAAAGTGCTTTTGCGGAAAAGCGTCCGTGCCAATCTAGATGCTCATTTCCGTTAAAAGCATTTGCAGAAAATCATGCCAGTCTAGACATAGACAATAAGGTACATCAAGGTAAGAAATAATTGTTCTGATCTTCAAAGGTGCTGGGAACGCCACAATTCTAACTGAATGGTATATTTTAGCAACTCAGCTCTTCTGAAAGTCAGGCCACATATTAAAAAACACTTGAGACCAAAAAACCCTTCACTTATCTCCATCCATACTGTTCGTCTATTTTTGCATTCCTCTCAGCATGGGCAGCTAAACAAAGCCAGTCAGCGTCACGTTCTGTTTTAGTTTAATCACATTCACTTTGATTCTTTTGACTCATCTCATCAAAACCCCAGAATCCTGCTAAAATCAAAATCCTTTAGTTTCTAACTTATCTCTAGCTTTACTATAACTCAAAACTGAAATTTGGGTCTATTGGAGTTGAAAAAAATTAATGCTCAAATTACAGTGGGTGAGGCAGCATTATTTAGTCCTTTTATCTACTGTACTACTGCAACTCTTCACAATTTAGAATATAAGCCTTTCCAGTAGAAAGAACAAAATGCATGAGAGCCAACCAGAATATACACAAACACCATACAAGCTGACATTTTCACCAAAAATTAAAACCATTATCATTACATAGCACTCTGTCTGGCATAAAATTCATTTACTTATTTATTTTATATGCTTCAAAGACAATCTTTAAGAGATGTAAACATATACAGAAACAGGGTCATCTATTCAATATGAAACACTCCACAAATATCAAGTACCTAGAAAGTTTACTTGTAAATATTTCTCTGTTTAACAATTTAGAACTAAAAAAATATTACTTAAAAAGGCATATTTTATTTATTTGTAAGCTGTCCAGGGCTGGTGGGGTTGTACTATCCCTACCATGTCAGAGCCAACTTCTGCTCTCCTCCCTCACAACATTATGCTCCCGGAAGAGGCAGATATGGTGTGGCTGGGACCTGAAGCCACAGTGCTGTCTATAAAAATATAATTCGTAAGACTTTCTGTTCCCGTTCTGAAGGCCTGCACAGCCAGCCCCCAAGTTCTACATTTTCTCCCCACTGCAACTAAAACTTAACACATATACACAGTACATAACACTACGTTCATCTAGACACACATTTTTATAAATAGCAATGCAACAACAAATGCAATACACAATTTAGACAGGTAATTTCAGTGATAATATATGGCACATCCTTCAAATATTGTTGGTATTTTCTTTAGTGCGCTGCCTACTTCTCTACAAATTCAGGGTTTTTTTTGCCTCTATACCTGTGGCTGCTCCTAGAGGCAACAATTGAGGAATACGCATCCTTATTCAGGAAAGTACTTCAGACACATGCTTAGTTTTATACATATGCTTATGTCACATTTACTTAAAGATTCATTACAGCTAAGCATGCAAGTGCTTCCCTGAATCAGGTCCAGAGTGAGCTTGGTAACTGGAACAAGTGTTAAACCATAGAAACTTTTTTTGGAATCACTGTTGAGGCATGGGATTGGTTTCTTGATTAACTATATGGAATTCATGGGGGTGCTATACTGTTTATATGTTCTTTTCTCCTGGATAGTTTCCTTTCAACTCAATTTAAATTCTGAGCAACTAACTTTGGATCTCATTCTAAAGAAAACATATTAAAAACTACAGATTCCCTATGAGATCTGTGTTCAAGAGTGTTCTTTGGTAAAATAAGCACAAGTTCATGTTTTTGATAAGCATCAGGGCCATCCTTTTTACCTTCTAATATAAATGTGCATAAACTCACTAATTTGCCCATATATTTAGAAGAGATTTCCAGTTTCACAGCTTATTAGCTATAATTTTTCAGAATAAACCGTCCTTCAATCAAGGATCTCATTTATCAATAGTAAACAGCAAGAGAAAAACAAATGTATTTTCAAAAGCCGTTTTTCTTCTGAAAATATTCTACTCTAAATGTTCAATTAATAATCAATGCCATTGACTTAAATAGGTGTTGAAAGGTACTCTAACAATGAAGCATTACTGAAAAGTACAATTTAAGATAAATTATTTATTTAGTGTTTAAGCTTCAAGAAGTGTTTTGGTTTTAAAGTAGCTGGACTATGTGCCAGTTTTATACCAGCATACAATTCAACTTTTTAAAGGGATATAGATGAGCCATTGTTTCATTTAATGGTGTGGGGGCTAAGTGACATTTGGCTAAGTTACAAAATCAGGCTCTCTGTCTGGCATTTTGCAGAAGAGACTTCTTGAATAGAGGATCTTCCATGTTTCTCACTAAACTGGCTCTCTGCCTTCTTCCACTCACAGAACTGCCCTAATGTTTAAATGATGCCATGTTAGATGCAAAAGGGATGTGATCTGGCACGGCAATCCCTTTGATTTCGCTGATAAGGAAACAGAACTAAAGAATGGACTGTGGCTCTGTCTCTGGAGGCCCTAATCCCCAGTGAGGGAAACATTCTCTCACTCTGAGCTTTCTGTAAAATGCATATGGGAACAGAGATGCAGAATGTCAGAGTCATTTTTCAAATGGCAAATGTAGGTCTCTCAAAAGCAGTCATGGAGCTAAAACATGCTACAGAATTCATCACTAACTCCACCTCCTCTCCATTAGTGAGCTTCAACCCTTGACCTTGCAGCAAGTTTCTGCCGCTATGAAAGTCATTCAAATAAATGCTTAAAGACAAGTCTAGTACTGTACTGTGCCCCAGTTCAGTGGTTTTATATTGGCATGATTTAGGTATTCAAATGTGGGCTTCCCTCTTGTTCCCCCAGTCTTCATATCAGATACTAATACAACCTTAATTAAATCCACTTACTCAGTAACACTACCAAACTGTTCTTCTTGTTTTAATTCTGAAATGGTTAACATTCAAAAATAGCAGTTAATATTTATGCACAGTATATTAATGTAGACATTTTTATTACAATCTTTGACACATATTGCAAATTAAAATAGACGAACACAATCACCGTAACCATATCAGACAACAAATTAACATCAACCAATCAAGATACATATAGGATACTCTTAACAAGGCAGTATGTTTCGCTAGCAACCTCAGTCCTCCAATTCTATTGTATAGTATGTTATCATTTTCTTGCATTTTAAATATAAATCAGCAAATGAACATCTAAGTTACTAATTTTAATGCAGATTTTAAGTGTATTTATACCAAAGTAGGAATAAAACTTCCATGTGACACTTTTTTAAAACTTTAAAGTGTTGTTATACATTTATCTTCCAAGGAAGTCAGTGAAAGTTTTATGCACAAAAAGGCTGGGTTCTGGCCCACAATAGGCCAGATCATTAGTTTAAGTGAGTTTTGGTCCATCTGCATAAGGCTTCACAAGTAAGTGAAACTATAATAACCAAAAAGGCTGCACACAAAGAAGCACAGTATAGAAAATGGGTTCAAACACAAATTAGCTAGCTCAAGTAACATCAGCCTTCCATTTTGACAACAGATGAAAAATCACTGACCAGAATTATTGAATCTACAGCTTGCTGCCAAGTTGCTTGTACCTCTGCAGTCATTAGAGACATTCATTTTAGACTGACAGCTTTTCTTTGTATGAAGATCTGCAAGTGGATAAGATGACCCCTGTACTAGCCTCATTTCCTTTAAATGGATAATTGGCAACTGTGAAAAAGGCCAGAGTGAATAGTGAGCTGTGTGCTTGTTGCTCTGGAAGTGTGTGTCTTTTCTGTATCAGTGGAATCTTCATGGATGTTACTCCAAGAGAAGAGAAGGGAAATAAAAGAATGTTAGCATCTGATTGGACTGAGATCGTGTGCCCCACATGTCACAGTTTGTTCTAAAAACACTAGGAAAAAGTGCTGCATAACATTAACTGGTAAAAATGCCTGTAAGTTATACGAATTGATTTAACATTTAAAAATACCTTTGTCCACATGCTGTGACTACACAAAGGTAACTACAATATGTATTTACAGTCAGTTTCTCAATAGGCCTTCAATTATTATTGTTAGACAGTGAGCCTGATTCTGTAGCTGATGTAAGACCTGATCTAATTAAAGTCACAGAAAGAATATGATGGACTTCAGTAGAAGTTCCTGCACATATCATATGAGCATCTCCCACTGACTTCAACAGATGACATAATGCAGCGGCTGCAAATTGCAGCCAGTTCATAACCTAACTTCTCCAAGTACACTTCTGCATTCAAGTCTTTAAGGTTAAGCATTCCCTCTACTGTGTCCATTTGTCATGAATATCAAACTGAAGGAGCGATCCTGGAGGGGGAGGGTGTGTCTGCTTTTCTCTGAAGCATCAGGCACAGGCCACTCCTGCAGTCCAAATATGTGATTTGGACCACAAGTTCAAGCAGCCATGCCAAATCATCTGCCCCACATAATAGCTGGCCTCTGTTCCACAGATAAAAATTCTGAATTGATTTATTGTCATTTAATCTATTAATCTCGTTGATGGCATCTGTTATTCCATTTCCAAATAAACGTATTTGTTCCTACAATCCTAAAATTGATTGCAATCTTACCATAACTATGCTCTCTTGATGGCAAAAAGCTTGGATCATGTATTGTTATTACTGCTTTCCAAAAGGAGGAGAGGATTATGAACCTCTCTCTTTGATCCCGATGCGAAGAACAGGAATCTTTCACTAGCCTATGGAAAATTTAAGATCCTAGAGGGATTATTCCTATAAGTTTAAAATAGCTTCCCCATATTAAAGAATCATCGTGTGAAAAGATGGAGCAACAATCTGTTGATCAGGCTTCCCAAATCTATGGGAACCACTGCAAATATCAACATGAAATGGTATGGGTTTTAAAAAAGCGAAATAAAAAAGGTTTATGCTTATTATCCACAGAGTGTGCTACATGGCCACTAAGTAACTAGCAGCTGGTAGTGATAAAACTGTATTTATGTTGAAAAATAAGTAGAAAGCCCTTGGAGTTTTATTATTGAATATTTTGATTTAAAAGCTACTACCTCCAATTTGAAAGATGTCTGTTTCCCATGCAGCTTCCATAGCAAACAACATATGCTCAAGAAGGCAGTTAATTAATAAAGATCAGTTTTAAACATATGGAAATTAGTGATTAAGGTATCTAGAAGGAAAACAGCTTTAAAATATTTTAAAGATACAGTGCTGAGGAAGAAGCCTGACTAAATTGTGCTTTGTTATGACTATGAATGTTGGACATCAGCCATAAACTCATGCACTGAAGGAAACTGCTGTGCTTTATTCATATTAACTGAATTATTATTGCTAGAAAGTTATTTCATGGTTGAGGTTACTGTAAATTGTGGCACTCCAGTCAAGTTTACCAAGTAATTTTCAGATGTGTGTGTTTCTTATGTCAGCAGAGCAAACTTAATTGCTGAGTACGCTGGAGATGATAAAGTATTAGCCAGTTAGCGCAAAAGTTGAGTTCTTCCCTTAAATGTACTGCAAAACACATTAGCATCTTATGTGTTATTTGCTTCCGAGATGCTGAAAAAGAGGGATTTAAGACTACTACTAACTGGAAAAATTCCACTCTATTAAAAAAAGGAAAAAAAAAGTTTGGCCTAAAATTAGTGATACCTGGGTATGCTAGTGGAAACAAAACGGGGACTCTGATGGCAGAAAGTCCACTGGGAGGTTGGATGCACAAAGATTGCAGTGGCACACTCTACCTACAACCCAATCATGGCTGAGGGACCTACACTTAGTCAATGGACATAGCTTAGTAACTGGCCAGGAAGAAGTTTCTGGGAAGGCATCCAGGAAATACACAGATCAAGTGCTTTTCCTGGGCAGCCTCAGACAGTGTATGAAACAAAACTGCCCTTCTTTTAGCATGCCCCTGGATGTACAACCCCCTCTCCCCTCCACCCCATTGCAAGAGGGTGAAATTTGTATCTGTGTATGCCACTATGAAGAAATCAAGTTCACAGTGTGTCTTCAGGTTTGGGCACATACACCATACTAAGGCTCATTCTCAGAGGTGCAGAGAACTTGCAGTGCCTGTTGAAGTCAAGAGGAGTTACTGGTAATCAACGTCTCCCAGGAATGTTACCAGCATACATGGTACAAAAATTGTCAAGAAACTTCTTCAGAAAGCATGTCAGGGAACTGGATTCTGATACAAAATTTTAAGCCATAAAAATTCCCCTGCTGCCTCCATGGAAGGAGAGAGAAACTAGAAGAGGAACTTTACACTGAAGTGCTGAGGTTCTATGGATGATAAGTAGTAGTATAGATCCTTAGACATATTCTAACATTAAAAAAACTGCTGTTTTCGCAAGCATAAAATAATTCCTTAAAATTCAGATAATAAAACTGTCTAAAAGTGGCATTATGAACAAATTAATAGTTCTACTTACGCCTTCAGGCAAATGTAGGCAACTGTTCACTATTGTACTTTACTGATGAACCTCTTATACGGTGCTCATTTTAATTAAGCAGGTGAGCCCTCTGAGATTTCTAGATCGAACCATTAATAAAGTATACAATGCCCTCAACAAAGATGCTAGTTCTCAGTACTCCAGTGGCTTGCTGTCCATTACAATACCAATAGGTTTACTTGGCTTTTACTAGAAGTAGCCACAGCACCTTCCTTTCTTAGAGAAGCTTTTTCTTGAAGTCTTAATTTAAAAAGAATTAAATCTAGTATCAGAGGTAGAATTACATATTTCTACCTGGTGCTACTTACTGGCTAATTAAACTAATACAATAGTTCTTTTCTGAAGTGGAGCATGCAGACAAAGTGATGTAGATACTTGTGGTCACTAGAAATTAAGGGATTAGCACCTATAGAAATTGGAATCACATATTCATTCATAGGCCGGAAATAGGATAAGTTATTAGCAACATGAAATGATACCTCTAGACCTTTGCAGAGCACCTAATGCTAAATATCTCTGATCTGCTCCCTACACACAGCCCAAAGCTGTGTGCAATTTCAGCCCTACTAGCAGCTGAGATAGTAAATATCACAATTACCTACCAAATGCCTTTAGTTAAGGGAGTAGGTAGCTAATGAAATTGGTACTAGATGCTTTGCTACAATACATTTGCCAGTCAGCCAGCTATTCCACTTGCAAATTCACACCCAAAGTCTTTGGCAAGGCAGGAAGCCCTGTATTCTCTTGCCATGAAACACAGACTAAGTGAATTTCACAGCCATTTTGATTCCTGTGAGTAAGTTATACAACTCACTTTTTTCCTCCCCCTTAAACCAAGCAAGGGCAGCACATATGTTTGATAGTGGATATCTGCCTATGCAAGGCATTATTTCATGGAAGTCAGGTTTTTGTCACAGATCTAAGGCAAACATTACAATTTACGGGAAAGAAAAAAGAGGACATCAATACATTGTGCGTTACTGGGAGACATACAGCCTTTATAACAACACAGTAGCTTTTATTATTATCTCCGGGTTTTCTATGTCCTTTTTGCTTTGGACCATTCTCAATTCCAGCTGGGCTGGGTTAGGTTTGTTTCCTTTTCCAGCCTGTTCTAAAAGAAGATATTCAAGTGTCAATAATAACCAAACACACACACACACACACACACACACACACACACACAAGAATGAATAATTTTTCTGTCCTGTCCCCATCATTACTGTTTTCCCTTTTCGTTCACTGTACTACCACTTCCCGTTCCCTCCACCAGGGGGTATAAAACAATGTTGTTCCCCCAGCCCAAGTTCTTCTGCAGTACCACTATTATTTAGAGACTAATCCCAAAAAGTTCTGTGGGAACTCAATTTTTCTTTGGATCTTATTGGGACTTGAGAGAGCCCAGCAACCTGTATTCTAGGTGACAAGGACCAAGTTGTGTGAGTATACAGTAGAATAAGGTTACTTATGTGTTTCCAGCTGGTGTTTTTAAAATTTTCCTGTAGAAGAGAAGATAGTTTGAAGAAAAATGTCTTCAGATTAGCCTAAGGCATAGGAATTCACCACTCATTAATAGGCGAGGAATCCATCCCGGTCCCAATATACACAAAAAAGGGTCACGGAGGCAACTGTTACACCCCAAAATAGAAAAAGGTGAGGCTCCCTTGTGCATAACGCTCCACATTCTCCTGGAATTTTCCCAGTCTTGTTCTAATAGCAATGCAATCCCACCACAGGTGCAATACTACTGTCAACTGTGGCCAACACATTTTTACTGCTGTCATCTAGACTAGAGTTAGAGTACACTGCTGTAAAAAAATACCAGTGCTAGAACTCCCTAAACTCTGTTTTGTGGATGTAGTCTAATAATAGGCCACCTTTTGTGCTAAAAACAACTTTCCAGAATGTTTGTTCCAATGAGGATGTGAGCAGAGTAAATTCAGGAAGAGGATGTAAAATGATTACCCTTTGCACACTTGATGGTCCTTTGCAGGACATGCTGCATGGCTGATACAGTCTTCTCACATGCCACCTGTAATTAAATATACATATATATTTAGGCTTACCAACATTCCAATCACTCAAGTTAGTAGCAGTGCTTTGGACTACAATGTTCAGAGGCCAATTTGATTGATCTGAAGGGAACTAGAGTCAATGATTTTCCTCAGTTCTATAAGACACATACAAGTTGGCAGCTGGATTTAACACAGTGTGTAAAAAGGCTGTAGAACCCATAATTAAGAGCAAAAGGATCCAAATTAGGGACACAGTTTCCAAAATTAATAACTAAGAAAGAGTCATCATGCAAGACCCACATTCTCATAGTAAGAGCTCATATGTAAAAATCAGTTATGAACCAAGGATAAAACCAAGTATTTATAATTTATAGAGCATCTTTGATTTGGTAGACTCCCCAAATACTTTTACAGACTGTACAGAGAAAGACACCTCATCAGTCATCACTTGAAATGGAATCACCCAAGCAACATTACTGAATAATGAGTGTTTTTAAGCGGCTGGGGGACATGGGAGAAAGGGAACTTTATAGATAACATTTTACATGCTTAAAAATGTCAAGTGGCCTAGCAATGAAGTTTGGTATGGGGAACAGCACACGCTTTTGCAAGAAGTGTTATTCTATATTCTAAATATTCTCTATCCGGCAGTCTATATCTATATTTTGGGCACTAACAATAATAAAATGAAATAAGTCATTTATTAAAGCACTTTGCTGTCCAAAAAAATCCCAAAAATAACAACAAAACACCCTCCGTCATACCTTAAGGTTATTTGGATGTTTGTGTGTCCAGGCCAAGAGCATTGCAGCAAACAAGTCTCCAGTTCCAACAAAATCAGCATCCACTTTAGGAGACTCCATTCGAATTCTCTGTATCTCTTTGGTGCCATCTGCTCTAGCTGGAAGACAGACATACAGTTAAACAACAGAACCTCTCCATGCAATTACAATGCTTATTATATTTAAAAGGCAATTGTTACTGTAGTGCTTGACACTAAGTTAGCAGGTTTTTAAGAGGATCTTGAAAAATCTGATACAATACACCAGCTCTATCAAACTACGTTTTTCTTCAAACTTTGCTGATTAGGGAGCCATACTCACAGCGTGACTGCTACACAAATTTGGAACAGGTAGCTAACACTATCATCTTTCATATCAGAGTACAAGCCATTGCACGCACAGGTCCGAGCATGTATTTCTCCATCCTGAACTACTGGCAGCTGGCCAGCAAGTATGGTGAATCTGGAAGCTGCTCAAACCAAGATGAAGCATCATGTGCTGGAACACTCAGTATCTCTAGGTTTCACCTCAGTTTTAAAAATAAGGCCAGCCACAGGCCACAACAGAGAACATGCGCCCCTGTACCTAACCTATGATTACCACAACATTAATGAAAAAAACAGCTTATGGTACATTTAGTGAACTAGAATTTTTAGGTGTCAGCAAAACACTAGCTCTGGATCAGGTCTGCATTCCAACTGGTTTCTTTTGGCAGCCCGGCTTGCAATCTCTACATTTACATCCCATAGGGACAGCAGAAAATGGGATTATTCACCATCTTGCGCAACAGCACTTCTTTAACATGAGACCAGTCAGTGCCAATTTGCTGAACACAGACAGTGCTTAGTGCTATCAGAAGGCTTGGGAGATATGGTGAGAAAAAATGGTTTAGGAAAGAGACAAATTATTCCTGCGCTGGTTGTTTACAATCCATTTTGTCAAGAGGACAGTGTGATTTTTCTTCTTCACTGACAAGCATCTTAAGTTTCCATCTTCCCACCCCTCACCACTGCAGGCATCAGAATCTATAGGATTGAGCTGTTCCCATGTACTCCAGGCTGTTTTGATAGAATGATTTATTTTTAAAGCAACAGAAACAAATGGAGACAGCTGTTCAATAAAACAAGACCACGACTTACTTTTCTTTTGGCTCCCTAGTGCAATTAGGTAGTCATTTCCTAGAGAAGACTGTAGGTCTGAGCTTGTGATCACCACTGTGTCTGGTCCCATTGCATGAAGCATATCCATTACCTTCCCATGCACAAAAAGACAAAATACCAGTTATGTGTTACTGCTAAATGGTAGCTCCATTAATAATGCTGAAACAGTTCTGTTGAACACTTAAAAACTTCATTGCAACCCTCATAAAAATTAAATTTTCCCTCAAACAATTAATGTAAAATAGTAAGATTAGATTTTAAAGAAATCTAAAATATTAAGTTATATACTTATTAAAATACATCATTACTCTATTTGTATTGTTTTCAGATTCTCTTCCCATACAGCCAATACTGTGAGTTCAACTATAAGACCTCCAAAGAGGGGAGTGAAACCTTATGTAATAAGAAACTTGTAATAATGAGGTATATGGGGAGGGCTCACAAAAAGTGGCATGATTCAAAATCTTATTAGCCAGAGAGGAAGTGAATGCACATTTATGTGTGTGAGCTAGTGTCTTGTAATAGTTAATAGGATTCAAGTAACTTCTCTAGCAATTGAGCTATTGCACTGAACTACAATGACAGAATGGCTTCTATAGCCAGCTTTATAAGAGACAGGGGAAAATAATCATAATAAACAATGTAATGAAACTCAAATAACGGAAAATTATCTGACCTTGTCCTGTAAATCTTCTCTCAATCTCCTTCTCATTTTGGAACCTAGACACTGTATGTTACAAAGGCATATGTGTATCTGCAGATTACGTGCACGTGTCTAACATTTCAGGTTTATTCCATAAACTACACCCCTATGTGTTTCACACCAGAAGCTAAAATCCCTAGCTGTGATTTCACAGTTGGCTGCTGTGGAAGGGATTTTGATTACACAAAGAATGAATGACTTCAGTTCTGGATTTAGCATAAAAGGCAGATAAAAAATAAATTCTCCCAGAAGAAATCCTCTCAGCCTAGCGATGACTCATGAGCAGCTGAATAATAAGAGCTTATTTCTCCAATTTTTATTCGGTATTGACATCCTTTTTTGTCTGAGCTTCAAAGAAATTTTCAGTCGTCAAACTTCCTCACACACACAAAGTTGGTTAAAAAACCAACAGTAACCTCACCAACTACTGGCTGCGCAATGCGTTTATGAGGTAATGGCAAGACCATTTTCATTCCATATTAAATGTTTCAGCTCGTACTCTCTCAATGAAAACTTAAATATTAAAAATGAAACACTTGAAAAGCCTCTAAAACAGAGACTTGGCTGTAACCTATAAATAGATGCCCTGTGCAGGAACTAACCAATGGTATGTCTGTTGTTACCAGAGCAGCATATATACTGTTATCTCTCATGGTGCGCAAGAATTCAGAGATCATGGAATAGTAGTTCCGAGAACAGGTTTCTTATAAATGGTCTTTTAAAATGAGAAAGCAAGAGGATGGTATCTCTGGCAGAGCAGTTTCTAATAGAACCCTCTTCATTATTTTCCATATAGCATCAGTTGTCTTGCACAACATGCTTGATTCCATAGCTGCGTAACAAGGCGTAGCACATGGTTGCTGGTTGCATAGGTAATAGAAGGAAGACGTTTCTGTTTTTGAGAAGTGAACACTTGGCTTCAGGTCAGACCTTGACAGCAAAGGATATTTCAACAATGCAGACTCAGCAGAGTTAAAAATTCAGGTTGATGTTCCAGTGCAGAGGAGAGCTAAGCTATGCCCATCCATAGTGAATATCAGGCTCAAGTACAGTTATTCCGAGGCAGGTCTAAGACTTGGGCATAATTTATTCACCCCTACAGTGACACCACACCATGTATAATTGTGACAGGATTATACAGTCCTGCAATTGCTCTTGCTATTAGAGCTACCTAGAGAACATTAATTCCATTTGAGAAAAAAGTTTCAAGGTTTCAAAAACTGTTTTCATTCAGCCTTCAAGCCTTGGGGGAAAAACAAATCATGAAGGACATTTCCTTCTCCTCCCTATACCCCATCCTCACGTCCAGAATAGCTAACTGCCACATGGTTAGGGCACTCACTTGGCATGAGACCCCCAAGTTCAAGTCCCTGCCAGATATGAAGCAGTGTAACCTAAACACAAAAGTGCATTGCGGGGTGGGGAATGTCTCTCTCTCTCTCCCCTCCCACCAACCTGAGAAATCTTCCTACCTAAAATTTTCATAAAAATAGAAACATTTCAGTGAAAAATGTGTTTTGCTTCATCAGCATTTTCTAGGCAGGGGAGACGGGAAGCCTACAGGAAACTAATTTTCAAAAGGGTTAAATACATTCATCACCATGCTGTTTCCTCCCTGTCTGAGACTTAATTGATTTTGAAAGGTTGTTACCAGCAAATAATGGTGAAAATCCAGCACTCACACTGTTTGGCAGAGAATTTATTTGTAAAATTGTTACTAAGTAGCGTATTATCACAATTCTTGTGTGGGACGGGTACATACAAACTTTAAGCTAGTGGCTTGTAAGTGTAATTTGCAGAACAAGAGGATTTAACCCTATACAAGGGCAAATCCTTACTATACAATAGGATGTTTGTGAAACCTCCAGGTTGTCACATTGACTGATCATGATGCTACCTGTCACAGGAAAAGGTTCTGGCTCTTCTGTGCCAGTTACTGGGAAATACTGGAAGACCATAACTGGTTGGTGGTCCTCTGCACTACTGCACCCCAAGCCTCATCCTGTTGCCCAGCTCTCTGGATAGCAAGATGCCCATCCTCTCTAAAAGTAAGTTTTAAAAAGTGAAGAACCTTCAGTCACAACTGCCTACAGCAGAAAAGGACTCAGAGCCCAACCCTTCTTGCACACAGTTTCCTCAGTGCTGTTCCCTGCAGCACCACAGAGCTTGCTGGTACATTTGTCTTCTCTAGCAAGCCCTGTGGCAGAGTGAAAGCTAGCCATGGTAGGCCTTGCAATGCTGCTATGACAGTGGTCTCATGCTGGCAGCAGGGGGAGCTACTAACACACCACACTGATTGACAGTGTTCGTTAATAATGTCTGGTGGTTCCTTAATCCCCCACCCCATCCTTACAGCTCACTGGCATTAAGTGCCTGATGCTCTATGTAACATCACTCTTTTTGTAAGTCTTTCTTGAAAGATTCTCCATCATCTAACCAGAACGTTTTCTGTCCATGAAGTGTGGCCTGAGTCACTACCAATTCGCAGAGAAGTTACAGACAAGCACTGATGGGAAGCTTAATAAAGTTTAATAAACTGAAGTGTAATAAAAACAAATGCAAAGTGCTCCACTTAGGAAGGAACAATCAGTTTCACACATACAGAATGGGAAGCAACAGGCTGGGAAGGAGTACGGCAGAAAGAGATCTAGGGGTTATAGTGGACCACAAGTTAAATATGAGTCAGCAGTGTGATGCTGTTGCAAAGAAAGCAAACATGATTCTGGGATGTATTAAGAGGTGTATTGTGAGCAAGACACGAGAAATCATTCTTCTGCTCTACTCCGCGCTGGTTAGGCCTCAGTTGGAGTACTGTGTCCAGTTCTGGGCACCTCATTTCAAGAAAGATGTGGAAAAATTGGAGAGGGTACAGAGAAGAGCAACGAGAATGATTAAAGGTCAGAGAACATGACCTATGAGGGAAGGCTGAAGGAATTGGGTTTGTTTAGTTTAGAAAAGAGAAGATTGAGGGGGGACATGATAGCAGTTTTCAGATATCTAAAAGGGTGTCATAAGGAGGAGGGAGAAAACTTGTTCATCTTGGCCTCTGAGGATAGAACAAGAAGCAATGAGCTTAAACTGCAGCAAGGGAGGTTTAGGTTGGACATTAGGAAAAAGTTCCTAACTGTCAGGGTGGTCAAACACTGGAATAAATTGCCCAGGGAGGTTGTGGAATCCCCATCTCTGGAGATATTTAAGAGTAGGTTAGATAAATGTCTATCAGGGATGGTCTAGACAGTATTTGGTCCTGCCATGAGGGCAGGGGACTGGACTCTATGACCTCTCGAGGTCCCTTCCAGTCCTAGTATTCTATGATTCTATGAGTATTCTATGATACACAAGCTTTAAGGACACAAATTATGAACTCCAGAATTGCCAACAGACGTCTGGCTGGGTGGGCGGGCAGGCACACGCACACGCACACACACACCCCTACCTCTAAAGCTTCTTTTTCTGTGTGAATCTTTCTGCCAGTGAGCAACCTAGGAGTCAAGGAAGAAGATTAAAAATCACATACACTACGGGCAATCACTATCAGTTTTGCCCTCCAGGATTAAGTCTCTCCATATATGGTATTTTGTTTACAAGAGGGCCTGAGCAAACCATTAGCTGTAAGTAGCATAAAGTTCCAGACTGTCTTTCAATGTCTTTGCATACAACAGATAGAAATTTCTTATCTTATTGTCAAATGATTAAAATTTAAAACACTTGGTATGTGAAACTAATAGGTAATTTAAGTCATGTTGCCAAAAGTTATCTGTTTTATGAATACCACCACTTCACAATTGGTTTTTACATCTCCCATTATGAACTGAAGCCATAGAACTACCTCAATAAAAGAGGCAATACCATGATACATCATGGAGATTTAAGCTGACCGGGCAGCTCAACCTACAGAGTAGAATAGGATCATGAGGCACTGCAATGGTATTTCCAAAGCAAACGACTTAAATTTTGATCCAAACTATTTAAAACAAAGCAAAACTTGAACACCCCCCCCCCCCCAACCCTGGATTTTTGCATAGGGGAAGTGCTGGGGGGGGGGGGGGGGCGCAGAAGGGGAGGGGAGGAGGAGAAATATTTTCCAACCAGCTCCAGATATGACTTTTGGACACAATCAAAAGTAACTATATCATTTGGATGTTTAAGAAAACAGGATATTTTTGAGCAGTTATTATTTTAAAAGGTAAAGTACAAATAAATCGCTTGTTGAAACAAATCAGTAAATCTTGGAGATTTACTGGAGAACCATTTACAAAAAAAGTCAGTAACAAGATTCATAAACACACAAAAGCCAATTAACTGAGTATAGTGGAAAGAAGGGAGTTCAAATATTTCTACTTTTAAACCCCAGATTTACTAAGCATTAAGAGAAACGAATACTTACTCAGCTTCAAACTGATTAGGAGTTATTATATCTGCCACAGGTACAATTTTGTCCCTGTAGACTGGAAGAAGATCCTTGGGCACATACTGAAAAAGAAAAGGAAAATTATAATTTCTGAGAGAGTTCATTATTCTGGCAGTCACAGGGATAAATTTCCTTCATCTAAATTTGATTTCCATACGTTAACATACATTCTATAGTCCAGAGAACTACTCCATTTTCAACCTGGAGGAACATTTAGAAGCTAAAGCAATAAATGAATCGGAGTTATAGTCTCTTCCCAGGTTTGCAACTGATTTGTTATGCCACCATGGAAGAATCATGTAACCTCTCCATGTCTCAGTTTCTCATCTCTGTTAAATAAGGAATTACTAGCCATCCCAGATGGAGGTTTTAAGAATAGCTTCATTACTGGGGGCTGGGCAGGTATAGCAAAGGTTCCTGACTTAAAACAATTTTTAAAAAAAAGTTAGTTACAACGGCTACTTTTTATCTTGTACAGTCATAGAAATCATAGAATATTAGAACTGGACAGGACCTTGAGAGATCATTAAGTCCAGTCCTCTGTAAGGATGTTAAATTTAGATTAATCAGCTAATCGAATAGTCAATGTAATTGACTAGCCAACTAATCGTCAATTAGTCAATAAGGGCAACTCCACCTTTGAAATATAGCAAGAGCCCTGCCAGCTTTTGCTACATTTCAAATGCGGAAGTGCCACAGGGAGCACTGGGCCAGTGGGAGACTGCTCAAATCCCCCACTGGCCCTGTGCTCCTCATGCAGGCCTTGCTTTTGAAATGTACGAGATCCTCCTCCAGGATTCTTGTACATTTCAAAAGCAGGAAGCATGGGGCCAGCAGGGGACTGCTTGAATCGCCTGCTCAGCCCTTGCTCCTCAGTGCTTTGCTTTTGAAATGTAGCAAGAGACCGACCTTTGCTACATTTCAAAGACGGAAGTGCCGCCAGTTCCCCACTGCGCTCCTGTCTCTCCCACCTCCCCGAGACAGTGCTGGAGGGAACCAGCTTTTACGCTGGCTTACTCCAACACTGGCTCCTGCTCCCCTTCCCTCCCTCCTCCTCTCCCCCCTGCTGCCTCTCTCTGATAGAGGCAGAAAGGGGTGGGGAAAGCGACCAGTCGAGTTGACTCGTCACTTACATCCCTAGTCCCCTGCCCTCATGGCAGGACCAAGCACCGTCTAGACCAGCCCTGACAGATGTCTATCCAACCTGCTCTTAAATATCTCCAGTGATTCTAGCTTCCCTAGGCAATGTATTCCAGTATTTAACCACCTTGACAGTTAGGAAGTTTTTCCTAATGTCCAACCTAAACCTCCCTTGCTGCAATTTGAGCCCATTGCTTCTGCCCAAAGCAGAACAATTTTTCTCTCTGCTCCTTGTAACACCCTTTTAGAGACTTGAAAACTGCTATCATGTCCCCTCTCAGTCTTCTCTGTTCTCAACTGGACAAACCCAATTATTTCAGTCTTCCCTCATAGGTCATGTTCTCCAGACCTGTAATCATTTTTGTTGCTCTTCTCTGGACCTTCACCAATTTATTCACAACTTTCTTGAAATGTGGTGCCCAGAACTGGACACAATTCTTCAACTGAGGCCTATCAGTGCAGAGTAGAGCGGAAGAATGACTTCTCGTGTCTTGCTCACAACATTCCTGTTAAAGCATCCCAGAATCATGTTTGCTTTTTTTTTTGCAACAGTGTCACATTGCTGATTCTCATTTAGCTTGTGGTCCACTATGACCCCTAGATCCATTTCTCCAGTTTGTCCAGATCATTTTGAATTATGACTCTATCCTTCCCAGCACTCGCAACCTCTCCTACCTCTCTGCAAACTTTATAAGAATACTCTCTATGCCATCATCTAAATCATTGATGAAAATATTGAATAGAACTGGTCCCAAAACAGACCCGTGCAGAACCCCACTTTTTATGCCCAGAATGACTGAGCCATTAACTACGACTCTGAGAACGGTTATCCAGCCAGTTATGCACCCACCTTATAGTAGCCTCATCTAGGTTGTATTTCCCTAGTTTATTGATAAGAAGGCCCATATGAGACCCTATCAAATGCTTTAGTAAAGTCAAGGTTTACCATGTCCACCACTTCTCTTATCCATAAGACTTGTTATCCTATCAAAGAAAGCTATTGGAATGGTTTGAGATGATTTGTTCTTTACAAATCCATGCTGTCTGTTACCTATCACCTTATCTTCCAGATGCTTGCAGATAAATTCCTTAATTACTTGCTCCATTCTCTTCCCCGGCACAGAAGTTAAACTGACTGGTCTGTGGTTTCCTGGGTTGTTCTTATTTCCCTTTTTATAGTACAGTGACTATCTTTGAGATGTGCTGTGTACATACATCTTCCAGAGTAGCAGCGGGTGCACCCAATAAACTTGACACAGAGACCTCAGCTTGCCACATACTAATTGTTCCTCTAGACCAAGCCCTAAACATGTCCTGCTCCACAGCACTGGCCGCACACTCATCTGAAGTGGAATGTGTGTGTGTGCATAACCAGTGCAAGGAAATCTGTTCTGATTTGATAATGAACCCAGCACAAGAGCAGGGATTAACAGAGAACCCTGTTTCACTTCCTTCCACTAACTTGGGACAGTGCTTCCAAGAGCCCCATTTGCACCAGCTGGCAGCAGGATGACGCTAGGCTGGAAGCATCAGGAGAGACTGACGCCTGACTGGGGCGTTTCTGGGTCTCCCATTCCTTCACTTGGAAGGCGAGTCAGCATCAAAACCCAGCAAACTTCTGTTGTTTTGTTTTATTTTTGTCAATAGGGCCCTGTGGGGTGCTGGGTCCACTCATTTGAATCCAGTAGCAGGACCAGGCCCCAAGAATGATGCATATGTAAAGAAATTGTGGAATGAGTCTTTAAAAAAAAAAAAATTCTGTGAAATATGAAGGGGAGAAGTTAATCAATCAAATGTTTTGGGTTTGTAATTTTTGAATAATACACAATCTCTTTAAATAAATGGCCATTCCTACTTCTGCACCATAACTGGAACAAACATATTAAAACAAAATAATTCTTGCTACCCCCACACAGCTGTCTAAAATGCCACTACTCATTTTTTTTGTGGGGGGATGGGGAGAGGGGAGGAGCAACTGTCTAAGAGACTAAAGTCTTCACCTAAAAAGTGCTGATATTCTCCTCTCCCTTCACCTGTGTTCCCATTCTCAACATCTTAACAGCAGCACCACCAGAAATTTGTTGGGGAACAGTTTAACTTGCCCAGGCACTCACCAATGGATCTAAAAGTGACTATACTATTGCAGAGCAATTTAAAAAAACAGCTGTAGAGAGAAGCTGAAGAATTTGGTTTCATTCACAAGTCTGACACCTGCAATCAAGGTCTGAATAAAGACTTTACCTGGATGGGCTGTTACATTCCACATCCTAATGACATAAAAAGCCAAGCACCGGGTACTTACAGCCCACTATTGCCTCATTTAACATAGACACTCTAACTGACAGTATTTTTCCCTATTTTTCTTCCTTCTTCGCTCTCCATCACCTCTCTTTCTCTGCTATTTTTTTGTACCCTGGACCTCTAACTCAATTAATCTGAAGAAGTGAGTTGCACCCACGAAAGCTCATGATACCACTGACATGTTTTGTTAGTCTCTAAGATGCTGTGGAACTATTTGTTGTTTTTAAAATCTAAATATAGTTCAAGTAGAAGATTACCAACCATAGAGCCTTCTCCATCCCATTTGTCACCCATCACTGGATCACAAACTGCAACAGAAAAATAAAACCAACCTTAGAAAGAAAGGACCACCACATAGTCCCTGTGATGATATACACTTATACCCAACAGTAGCAAACATGTTACAACTTTGTATTTTATACACTTGTCTCATTTGAAGCACTCTTGCAGTACATTGGAGCTGGAGTTTGCCATCTATGAAGGGTAAGAGGTGTGGTACAAACAGGAGTCATAGCAATGATAATCAACTTGTGGCCCATCACAGTTCTTGTTTACTGTTGCCCAGGCTTAGGGTTTCCAGATTCTACTGGTTTCTGTCCATGTAGTTTTTCCCCTACCATTTTACTAAAGTGACACATACAGAAAGCAAGGGCACATGAAGAGAGGTGGGTGCTGACTGCATATAGCATTGACTGTCAGAACCATTCACTCCCTCTGCACCCAATCAAAGTGCTGCCAGAGTTCAATCGACATACCCCAAAATTCTAGGTCTGCGAGTGCAATTAGCAAAGCTACCTTATTCCAGGGAGACTCTCTTGGTTACAACAATCTTGCGGCCCATTGAGGTACAGGAGAGTCACTCTGCAGCCCACTCACTAGCCTAGGAGCCTCATTGCTGTGTTAGAGATGCGCTGCTCATGTCCATTCATCTTAAATACGTGTACTCACTACATGCAAGGGTGCTGGAAAATTTTCCCTCAGCAGTATCCATAGGGGTCCGACTCTGCCCTCTGGAGTGGCGTGCATGGGCCACAGTATATAGGGTGCCACTGGCTCCCCCCCACCCTCAGTTCCTTCTTGCTGCAAACTCCAGCAGTGGGGAAGAAAGGCTTGATGTTGAATGGATATAAGCAACATATCTCAAAGCACACTACTTACAGAAACAGATACCTGTATTTCTTCTTCGAGTCCAAGCAGTACCCACAAAGGCAGTAGGCGTTTATGAACATACAGATTGCAGTACAAGTCTGCCAAACTCAGAATCATCCCTGGCCTGGTAAGTGATAGCATAGTGGTTCACGAATATGTACTCATGTCATGACCATGTAACTGCCTTACAGATGTCCTGGATTGGAACATGAACCAGGAAGGCTGCTCAAGAGGCCTGCACCCAGACCAAGAGCGCCCTCACAATTGGCGGTGATAGGACGGCCAGCTCATAACAAGTCTGTATGGAAGAGGCTATCCAATTCAAAATTCTCTGTGTGGACACCAATAGGCTCTTCATCCTCTTAGCTGATGAGATGAAGAGTTGGAATGACTTGTGGAAAGGCATCATCAAGTCCAAATAAAAACACCAGGGCCCTTCTTACATCTGGGACATGCAAGTGCCTCACACTGCTTGTCTTATGAAGCTGAAGGACAGCAGAAAGATACCCTGGCACACGTGGAAAGTAGAGACCACCTTAGGCAGGAAGGCCAAATATGGGCAAAGCAGTACTTTATATGGAAGGCCATTTAAAGCAGTTCCGAGGGTAAGGCATGCGATTCTGAGATCTGCCATCTCAAAGTTACTGCCACCAGGAAAGCTACTGTTCCACAAAAGAAGTGGTGGCAAAGAACATGAGACCAAAGTCTGAAAGGGTAGCCCTGTGAGCCCAGAAAGGATCACATAGAGGTCCCACTTTGGAACGGGTGACCAGACTTGATAGAAAAGTGTGGCCTAGCAGCCTGGGCCTGAAGGACTTGCAAATTTCATATTTATCTGTGATGTGTCCTTCTCCCAAGCACCGTAAATACCTATTGTGTGGATTGCTAATGGGCATGGTTCTCCCGCAGCGATCACTTGGCTTAAAGCCTAGGCACCGGGGCATGTCTCATTAGAGGCCAAGTCCCAACACGGGACCTAACATGTCTCTAAGTTCTATGGCGGACAAATAGAAGGAAACTTAACTATGAAACAAACCTAGAATAAACCAAGTCCAACAAGAAGCATGAACTGCAGCAGCACAGTTCTCAGCAGCAAGACAGAACTGAGGGTGGAGGGAGCCAGCAATGCTCTGTATATCGCGGCATATGTGCATCACTCCAGAGGGCATCACAGCTGGTCCCCTATGGATACTGCTGAGGGAAAAACTTCCAGCACCAGAACATGTGGTGAGCACACACCTAAGCTGAATTCACAAGCAAGCACTTGAAGAAAAGTTCTCTCTGGCAGAGGGCAGGACAAAAGAGAGTAGGTTTAAACTACAGCGTAGCAGATTTAGATTAAGTCTCATGGGCAAGGAACTGGATAACTTCAGGGACAGGTAATGGGAAACACAGGCTTTTGATCTGAGATAGCTGGCCAAGCTCAAATCAGCTATGGGCAGCTGAACATTACTGTCTTCTGCTAGCCCTTGTGTAATCTCAAAGACAGGTCCAGAAGTAAATGGTCCTTTCAGAGATAAACAGGCTAGGATGCTACCCTGTAGGATGTAAGTGATACAGGGTAACGTGGAAAAGTCTGTATCTGAGGATCAAGAGAAGACATCAGTTTCCAGTATTATCAGTACTTCTCAGATCTTCATTGCTAAGAAACAAACAGCAGCAGTATTTGCTGGATAGAGAGGATCACTTCCTAAATCACATCTTTCTTTGGCTGGCACAGTGCAAGAAAAGCACCAGTAGGCACAAAAGGAAAAAAAGGAAAAAAAAATCACTATAGCAACATTAGACAGAGTCCAAGAGAGTCTCAGGAAGATCAGAACTGGGCATTGCTATGAAACTCAGAAGAATGTCAGAGCACGGTCTTCATCTGAAGTGATTTCAATATGTGCATAGAAAAAAAAGACTAAAAAGGTTAAAAGCCATTAAGCCTCTTACCATATACCACGTTAGAGTTCTGTTGCTTCAGTTCCTGAACAATATCAACCACCATTGCAAGGAATGATGCATCCCTTGTGTAACCTTTAGGGAAAAAAAGAATTTGTAAGTTCATTTCATATTTTGATTTTAAACAAAAAATGACTCCTCTCTATGCAGAAACCAATGCTGGTCATTTCTTCCCATTCCTGGAAAAAATGTTTACAACTAAAAACATCTTAATATTTTATTCAGGGATACGCACATCTGGAACAATCAAGTTCAACATTTGCTAAGTCACCAATTAAGCCTGAAAAGAAAAACAAGTCTCGGGAATGACACAATACCTGGTCTAAAATGCTCAGAAATCAAACACTTTGCTTAAAAAGAAAACATATCTGCTTTTGTCCAAAACACCAGTTTGAAGGGTTCATAATATAAAGGAGCATTGTTCAATATGCAACAAATATGAGAGGGAAATATAAAGTTAACATTTCATTAGCATTTCAGAGACTTATGCTGGAGGCAGCCTTCTAAGGGTAGGCTATTGGCATTCTCAAACAGAAAAAAAACCTGAAATCTGGGTAGGTCTACATTGCAGTTACAGGGTATTATTACAGATCATGTACACAAACCCAACCCAGCTTTAATCTAGCTAGCTTGGAGATTGGAGCAGTGAAGCCATGGCAGTGCAGGTTCACCTGGAACCCTGGGTAATTACTTGCCTGGATGGCTCGCTCAAGACATTCAAGTAATTCAGCAATACCATGCTTCCATAGCTTCATTGCTCCAGTACCCGAGCTAGCTTGCATATGTTTCCACACGATGCATTCACACACCATGACTGCATGGTATAGGAATCACATTCCCCATATCTAGTCTGTTTGGATAAAGGCTAGCCCATCATAAAAAGCATTCATATTCTATCTTAACTTTTCTTCAGATATTTAATACTAAAGCAAGCTGGAAATTGACTTCATTTCATCTCACTGGGCTCTCTTACCACTACTATCACGAGTGCTAGGGCTCTTTAGCAAGATAGTATCCTCCAGCTTGTGACTAAGAAATGCCAACTGTAATTAAAAACTTAAATACATTTCAGAGTTTTCATTTATTCATAGAAATACTTCTTTCTTAAAAGCAGAGAAAAATGGGTGTAGTTTCCACATTCATCAAATTCAGTTTACGTCAGCAAAGGGGCACTGGTGTCAGAGGGCAGACCTGGATTTGTAACGAGCAGCCATCATAGGCCACTCTATGGAGATTACGCTAATAACTATTCACCTTCTCAAAGAGCTAGTAAATTAGTGACACAAATATCTCAAGCAGGCCACAAAACTGGGGCTAGTTTTTCCCCTAAGGCGCCTCTTGTTAAAGTAAAGTAACTTTGACAAGATCTGGGAATACCCTTGATTAAAGGCAAACATAACAATATTCAGGTTCACACGGCAAATATAATGCTAGTTCTCTCCATGTAACCCAGCAAATGAAGGATTTGAGAGTTAGAGCCATCTGCCCCCAAACTGACTTCATTTCACTGTTTAGTTTAATAGCAGGTATGCAGGGCCAGCGCGAGCCATTCCTGCGCCCTGGGGAGTGGGCGTGCTACGCATGCGCAGCTCCGCCCCCAGGTGCACAGCACATGGGCGGCCCCACCCCCCGGCACGCTGCCCCCCTTAGAGCTGCCATCAGGCGCACCAGGCAGCTGCCCAGCTAGCCTTCCCCTTAATCTGGCCCTACAGGTATGATCCAGAAAACTCTTTTGTGCCAACTATTAGAGGGCAGAGCAGGACAGAGTGTTAACAGGGATTTGTGGTTCAAGAATGTGCACATTAAGGGTACGTCTACATAGGAGGGCTACAGTCGAATTAAGCTACACAACTTCAGCTACATCAATTGCCATAGCTGAAGTCGAAATAGCTTAATTTGGCTTGTGGCTCTGTTTACAAAGCAGGAAGTCAAAGGAAGAACGCTCTTCCTTCGACTTCCCTTACTCATTGTGAAATGAGGGTTACCATGAGTCAGAGTAAGAAGTCCTCCAACTCGACATTATTTCAAAATAATGGTTTGTAGAGTAGATATGCTCTTTGTTATTTAGGAATGTCAGTTATTCCAAAATAACACTGCTATGTAGATACAGCCTAAGATTACCAAAAGGTGGTATGCAAGGTCATACTAACCACTAGTCATTATCATTGCAAAACATGTGGATGGATAATGTTTAAGAAATTATGCATGTGTACTGAAAATTATATTAAGGCCTGTGAGTTGAGGTAGCTCACCAGGTGATAAATAAGATTCTCTCACTGGTATGTTCAGTAAAGCCTGAAAACTGTCCTTGACTTATACTAAAAATATATGGGAAGAGGTGGGGGGGAGAGGCAACTGCTCTGTCCCTGCCACTGCTCCTGAAGCAAGGCTTAACTACTACTATGCCAGGCCCCCAGAGAGGGGGAGGGAGGGGAAGAGTGACGTAATCCCAGTCGCTGCTCCAGCTGGCCACCGGTCAGCTGCTCTGGCAGCCTCCAGGCTCACAAGGGCTCCACCCTCCCCCAGAAGAAGTAACAGAGGTCCCAGAAAGTGACAGAATCCATACGTCCAGGACAGAATCATAACCTTAGAGAAAACGTGCACCTGTCAGCTATGAGGGAAGAAACTCCTATCTTTGGTCATGTGTGTATTGTCTGCTTCACAATGGAGGACTATTTGCATTACTGAGCCTGACTCATTGAGAGATTGTGAAGTCAGGAGAAATAAAAGCTACAGGGGGAAAAACATAGCAAGGAGGATCCTGTTTACAAGTAAAGACACAGATTTTTTTTTTTGGTGTGTGGGGGGGGGGGGGGAGAAAAACTGAGATAAATCCAGGAGCTTTTACTGAGGAAATGCACTATTATTGTGTGCTGCCTTATGAAAGGAGGGTCACAGTCAATATGGTTGGAAAATGCTATAGATTTTCAGAGAGCTAAGCTTCATAACACAAGGAAGTCTAGGCTTTAGAACACAAGTTATAATCTTATTTTACTTGTAATAATGTGAAAGCCAGTACCCGGGTCTTGCTACTTCTTGAATCTCCTAGCATTTATTTAAATTAAACTTTACATTTAAAAAAACCTTTTACTTTACTTTACTACAGTCATATCTCAGTGTGGTGTGTGCAGCAGAGCAGTGAATGGAGACAGAGCTGGTACGCTGGACTGTACTGCTTCTCTGAGAGCTGCAAATACCACAAGTGTTCAGTGACCAGGGGCATGGTCATGCCAAGAATGTGCTCAAAGGTTGGAGAGTGCCTGAAGGTAGTGTTTGTCTTACCCAAGGCCAATGGAGTTGGGAAGCTAACCCTTAGACACAGAAAAGGCTTCCTCATGCTAAAGGCAGGTGGTAGCAAGGTACCCCACAACCCTGGGTACCCCTCCAAGTGCCACAGCATGTTACTGCTAAAGATCGTAGAACACCACTGTGCTGGATAACCTAGTAACATCCAATTCCTTCTTTGTGGGTAGCTGCCCTGGAAGATAAAAGGCTGATTTCCATGCTCAGCCCAGAGTAGCATTAGAACCCAACACTGAAACAGGGGCTCTATTTCAGAAGACATTAAACTCATGTTCCTCTTCTGTCCATTTCTTTTGGGTTTTTTTTTAAAAGGGAATTGAGGATTCCATGCACAGCTGGGAAAACAAACAAATCCCACAACCCACAGGTCAAAACCAGTCACAAAAATTTGAAGTAGTTTCCAAGAAAGCTAGTTTAGAACATTTCTCCTATTTTTGACTGAAATGTTTCAGTTTTGAAAATATGATTTTTCTTTTTCCTTCTTACTCTTCCACATTTTGCCGCTGAAACCCACTCTTGGGAGAGTGACAGGAAAACTAAAAACTTTTCATGTTTTGCTGAAAAAAGTGAGCATTTTTTTGAAATATCAAAACTTTGCAAAAGTTGTTTTTTAAAAATGGCCAATTTTTCACTACCGTGCTTTTTATTCAAGAATTTTTGACCAGCTCTAACCACATGGCACGCTTTGCAAAAAGCAATGCAGAGGGCTCTTGATCCAGACTTTATTCAACAGAAGACATCCATATGGACCACTTCATTTCTAATTCACACAATAGAGTTGCTCATAGTGAAAAAATAATATAAATATGCAATAATGATTTAGCACTTGGGGGAAGTTAGCATTTTCCAATTAACAAGCTCTCACCTGATCACAAGCAAATATAATGCAGACCACCAGTGGTCCATGTACCAGAATGTGAGTAGCTCTGGAAGAAGATATAAGCCTACAAAGACATGGCCAACATTCCCACTCTGAAAAAAACCAGCTTCTACATGCAGTCCCCGGGTTACGTACAAGATAGGGACTGCAGGTTTGTTCTTAAGTTGAATTTGTATTGTAAGTCGGAACTGGCGTCCAGATTCAGCAGTTGCTGAAACTGACCAGCGGCTGACTACAGGAAGCCTGAGGCAGAGTTGCTCTGCCCTGGGCTTCCTGGAATCAGTCGCTGATCAGTTTCAACAGTGGCTGAATTTGGACGCCTGGGACAGAGCAGCTGGGGTGCTGCCGGGTAGGTCCCCGCAGCACTGCACCTCAGTGCTGTGGGGACCAACCCGGCACCACCCCAGCTGCTCTACCCCAGGTGTCCCCAGCAGACCAGGGAGACGCGGAGCAGCTTTTCTCGCCCCGGAGGACGCGGGCGGCGGGACCGCGGCGCATCTGGGCGTCCCGCCGCTCGCGTCCTCCGGGGCGAGAAAAGCCCTGTTCGTAACTGCGGATCCGACATAAGTCAGATCCGCGTAACTCGGGGACTGCCTGTACTGTCCAAGACTGGGAATGAATACATCAACAAAATACACAGCTACTGCAATTTTTGCATATACACAGCCAGCACTGACAGGGCCAAATGGACTTGATGTAAGCAGGTGCAATCACATTCATTTCAACAGACTTGCACCCCATTTACTCTGAATTTGTCCCCAGGTATCCTAGCTCATCACTCTGTGAAAGTGCAATCTGGAATACAAGAGGCACGGTTACCAATTTTAAAAGCTTTTACATGCTGCAGACACACCTGAAACAAGGAGATGCTTCCAGATTATTTTTCATACATTTTACTGCACATGAAACAATCTTCTGGAAAATCTTGTAATACATTCTGTTTTTCTGGAAAATTGTTCTAGATAGTTGTGGACTGTTCACCCAGGAAAAACAATGTATACATGTACCTCCCAACCAATTGGAACCTGTATACTCTGATATTAATTACTGCATACATCAGTGTCACCTTATTCTGTGTGTTATTTAATACTGCCTTTACCTCGGAGAGCTCCATAAAAATAGGAGGGAAAATAATTCAGCAGAAATGCAATACCCTTCATAGCTCACTGATCCTTATGGGTCATAATTCCAGATTCATACAATTAAAGTCTCCTGTTACCCCAGGCTTTAAAAATACCTCCTTACATATGGAAGTCATGTAATCAATCAATCTGGCAACCAATTTCTGCTTGAATTTTAGAAGCAACGGCTCACTGCTATAAGAAATACAGACAATGACATTTAAAATAGATTTACTGCAGTCAGTGAAGTGGAATGATATTAATAATCCATCCCGATAGAGCAGGAGACTGGATGGGTGTGCAGCTTTTAGTATAGACTGCCTATCTTCTCTTTTAAACCAGTTTATACAAGGGCTCCTTGTCTATGTACATACATACATACATACATACATGAATGCAGGGCCTGGGACTCGTGGCCCAAGTCCTGGGACCACAAAGGGGAGAAAGGGGATGCGCCAGGAAGATGAGCAAGGGGAGCGTGTGCGCACAGGCCGAGAAGGCGGCAGGGAGCCTTAGGTGGGTGCATGCAGCATCGCCACCAGAGACAAGAGGCGAGACCCTGAGCCAGGGATGCGGATGCAGGGGAGGCTGGGGCAGGGGCTAACAGGACAACAGAGGGTGCTGGGAGCACTGGGCATTCAGGGGGCTTCGCACATAGGGACATGGAATGGGAAGCGCTGAAGGGATGTGGGGCAAGGAGGGGGCTCTGGAGATTTGGTGAGGTGCTAGGAGAATGGGGGATATTGGATTTGAAGGAGATGTGGGCAGGGAGAGAAGTCTGGGATTTGCAGAGGATGGAGAGGCACCTAGGGATATCAGGATATGACAGAGGTCTCTCCCTCTCCATATTTTATATATATATGAATGAAAGAGAAAGAGAATGAAAAAGAGAGAGAGAGAGAGAGATTTCCTGTGGGACGACATAGTGACATCACCACGTCATTTGCGTCTGACTGCCTGTCTCTGCTTCTATCCTCAGCCACGTGGCTTCCTCCCTTCCCCCTCCTGTGCACGCCCCCTTACTCCTGTCTGCCAGTGAGTGGTATAGGGGTGGGGGTGCAGGATCTGGGTGAGAGGTAGGGTGCAGAAGGGGGTTAGGGTGCAGAGTCTAGCCAGGAGGGAGGGTGCAGGAGCAGACTGGAGGTAGGTGGTAGGGCATAGCGGCCGGGGGTTAGGGAGGCACAGGAGGGACAAGCATAGCAGCTGGAGGGGGTTTGCGTATGTAGCGGCTGGGGAAGGGGTTGGCAAGCTTCTGCAACCTCCCTTGCTCCTGCACCTCCACCCTGGCCAGACAAGTGCTCCTACCCCCCCTTGCTCCTGCCCCCTCCCACTGACCAGACACCCTACTCCCAAGCCTGTTCTTGCACCCTACTTCCCACCCAGACCTTGTACTCTCCCCCCCTCCTGTACCCCACCCCACCCCCAGATCCTGCACCTCCGTCCCTATCCCACTCTTTGGCAGCCCTGTCCCTCATGCTGAACCCCTCACTTCATCAGAGAGTGTAAGGGGGGGCCACAAAAATCCACTAACCCTGGAACTCCGGAAGAGTTAATCTGGTCAGAGGCCTTGAACCTCAATCCTCCCTCCCTCCCACCATGGGGCTGAAGCACCAGAGGAGTGAAGCATTTTAATTGGGGGCCACATCAGTGAGGGTTGGGGTTTTTTGGAAGGGCTTTTTTTCCTTCTCACTTGTGTGGTCCCCAACTGATTTTTCCGTTGGTCAGTGGTCCCCGGCCCAAAAAAGATATACTACTCCTGCCATAAATAAAGACAATGTAGAAACCTGTGTGTGTTGGACACAATATTTCACTTTATTTAAAATGAAGCCTAGCCAACAAGCCCCCAGTTGGGGCTCAACCCCCATCTGGCTGCAGCATCCCGTTCCCGCCCTGGATCCTGGGGCAGGCCCTGCGGTTGAGCCCCCATTTGGCCACAGGAAGGGCTGGTGGCAGCCCCCTTCCTGCTTCGGCATGGGTAGAAGGGGAGGCCACGATCTGGCTGTGGCGGGCAGAGGGGGTGTTAGTGAGTGTAGTGAGCAGGGGGCCCAGCCTCCAAGTATATATAAAAATAACACCCTGAATTTCTATTGCTCCTTTCATTAGTGGATCACACGGCACATTAACACACACTTACCCAAACCCATATTCAGGAACACATTCCCCATTCCATTACAATGCAGCCACATTACAGCTGGAATATAACACCTGTGTCACAATGTACAGCATAAGGGTTAAAGGACAGGGCATGCAGCCAGCACTGTAGAAGGAATCTGAAGAAGGAAAATGTAATTAACTGTTTTTTAAAAAGGGAAGGACGTGGGTTATCACTTTACTCTCGTGTAAATATAATGGGCTCTGCAAAGAAACATAAGCCGTTACCTGTGAGCACGTAGTCATAGCGGTTCACATTGTTCAGTTTAAGCCCTTCATACAGTTCGTGGAGTTCATCTGAATTTAACACCTGCCCCTTCCAGTGGGCATAACCTGAAAAAGGAAAGCCAAATGACTTACCCAAGTCCATTTTATATTTAGGATCACATATTATACGTGCAGGACTTCCCCGCCACTCCCCAAAATAATGCTGCTGTCAAAAATGGGGTGAGTTATTAACAGAACATTCTCCACATTCTCTCAGTGCTCTGAAAAGGAACGGTTTGTGGATGGGGCTAGTCTGACCACTCTAGACACTCAAGTCTTGCATGTATCAGCAAAAGCATGTAATGCACAAGCAGAGAATGCAAGCTCTCCCCTACATCCTGCATCAGCCAGACCTGACCGGGAGGCCAGAGGTTAATTTTAGTTCTCATAGATTACTAATATATCTTTCATATTATACCAGTGCAACCTGACAGCAACTGGAGAGCTTGATGACAGACATATTTTTTGAGAATAAATTCTATACACTGCAGCCACTCAGAATCAAGCACGCGCACACATACACAGAGAATGTGCTAGGCCCCCTACTCTCACTGCCTTACAGTGTAAGAGAGACATTCTCCATTTACTTTAGCAAACAGGCTTACGTGCTTCGGTCTATCCTGTAAGAGCTATACGAAAGTCAGACAGCCAGCAACTGCCACATTCAGTTGCACCCCGCATCAGAGAAAACACCCTTAATTTGACACGTGTTCATTAAAATCCTACAGTGAAGGAACATCTTATGTCAGTGCTCCACTACAGTAACTTTACTTCCATTAGCAGGATGCTATCCTCAGCGACAGTGCCTCTGAATTTGGAGGCTTTGGGAGCAGCTCTGTGGATATCAGTTAGGGCTTCAGGAACATCTATTATGAGCAAAGAAATAACTTTCTGTGCACTTTTACCATCAGAAAGGGCGAAGCGTTATAAGTATGTATGTGAGGCTTGACTCAGCACCCATTGCAGTCAATGGAAAGAGCTGACCTCAGTGGTCACTGAATCTGGCCTTTTGGACCTTTAAGGCAGCATGTACCCAATATACATATGTTTACTGGCCTGGAACCTATCTCCAGAAGAGGCTGCCTCTATGTGCCATAATGTCACAGATCTCCCTCCGCCAACTGCAGCCCCATTTTGATGAAAGAGAGGGTGCTGCCTTCAGGAAATTCTGTAAGGGCCCCACAGCTTGAATACTTTCAACTGCCTCAGTCTGTATCTGCTGACCGTCAGTGCATTCTGCCACTGTCCTCGTGGCATTGGGACTGTGGAGAGAAAAGTGCTACTTGAGGCATCTTGCCCTCAAAAGCAAAAGGTATTTTTAAATGGTGCTGTAGGGGGTTAATTAGATGGCTTTGGCTTTGTTTTTTCTTCCAATTTCTGTTATTTCAGTAATTATCAAGGGTGGTTAATGCTTGGTATTAGGAATGTGACAGTGTAATCGGGTACACGGTTAATGGATTAGCTCGGGCTAATCAGTTAACCTTCACAATTACAAGGCTCCTGGGACTCACTGGGAGCTGGCTTAAAAGCAGTCTCCCTGAGTGCAATGGCTCCTGGTGAGTCAGCTCCCCCCCCACCATGCTGCTGCCTCTGTATCAGAGGCAGCAGTGCGGGGGGAGAGGGGAACAAATGGGAGCTGACACATGCAGGGAGCCAGCTCCCCTACTCCCCCTGCACATGACCATGTAACTGCTGACATTTTCAGCAGTTACATGGTTAATTAAACTCATTTCAACATCCTTACTTGACATAAGCCCTTTTTGTGTATTTCTGTGTTTGCTCCTACAAACGCAAACACACACAGTAAGTGAACAGCTGCAACCCGTCTGTTGCTTCTTCCTACAGCTTGTGCTATAGCTTGATCTGATGCGTTAGGTGAGGATTTGACCTAGGGTCTGAAACACTACTAATGTGTGTACTGAAGGAGTCTCGCAAGTTATTAAAAGGAACAAATTATTATTCTGTGTTTGCAGCCAAAAAAGTACAGTTTTGATGCCTAGTTTTGACAACAGCGGCTCTGCTACCTTTGAGCCCGTGCAAAAGGGGTCAGGACACAAAGTGCGCTCATTTTGGGATGTGACTAAATGGAGGCTACTGGCCCCTGTCATTTTTAGGGGGGCAATCCTGAAAAATAAAACAAGCTTTTCCTTTGAAGACATACTATCTAGGAAAAAAGCTTATGTTCTCCATCAGCCATATGCTGCAGTCTGCTCTGGCCTTTTATATTAAAACAGCTGATTCAATACAGGAGTGGCTCATCCTTTAATCAAGACCAGGACAGTCTCAGACTTTCCAGCCTATGGGGCAAGCCATCCCATTACACAGTTTCCACTTCTCCAGGAATTAATGTGCTGCTGATGGGAGGCAGGGAAACCTAGGTTTGCCCACAATTCACTCACTCACTTTAGAGGTGTTAAACTCTGTACACGCTAGTCACATTTTTAAACAAGGCCTATTATCCCTAATGCAGTCTAGAGATGACTTTAGTGCAATTCTTCAGTCAGCCCTGTGTTTAGTGCACTGCATATCGTGCCCATTTGGAAAATTCAGAGCTTCACAGAAGGAAGTTGTGCTACCACCACCCTGAGCACAAAATCTGCTTAAGGTGATTCTGTGACTCAACATTCAAGGTGGTTTTAATATGTCAATTCAAAGGGAAGCTGTCAAATGGGCATAAAATGGGTGTATGGTATAGTCAGGACTAAGGAGCTAGTTGTAAAAAGTTGCTGAAAGAAAAGCAATTAACACCACGTGTCTCATCAGCCTCATTCAGGATTGGATGTCAATTCCTCTAGTTCACCAAGCAAATGCTCTCATATCTCTTTTGGACTGACAGTAGAGGCAATTTGCATTATATGCATGCTTTCGACAGACCTGGTGCTTCAAGCCAGTAAAGCAATGAAAAGTGGAAGAGCTAAGCAAAATTATTCTGAGGATTACTAATCTGCTGTCATTCCTAGGTAAAGTAAATTTTTTTTGGTCCTTTTTTGTTTTTGATGTGTGCCAATCAGTTTGTCCCTTCATTAGCCAGAAGGCCCTCTCACTCAAGGGTAACTGAAGACAGATTTGGAATTAGATTTCATGCCTCATAAGGTCTAAGGGATAATCAACTCATGGCAATAATTACCTCATTATTATTTCATTAAATATATTGACTATTTGCTGAACTGTAAAAGAAAGCAGAACCATTTGTGTACATGGCATAGTTCATCCACACACACCGCAGAGTCTTAATATGAAATAATATTTATATTTTGGCACTAGGCAATAAAACAATACAAAGCTGCACATTACTTGAGTATTTATTCACATTATATAAAAAGGGAGCCAAGAAATCTTAGATAAACTATTTGTACTGACAAAAATGATTACACAACATTAGGGTGGGCTGCACTATGCTGAGAACATCAGGGGGTATTGGGTCAGTGTACTAACCTTATAACTTTGGAAGCCAAGTTCAAGGCCTGGCTCACATTCTCTGGAAAGGAAAACATGAGCCCTCTCATCCTAATTTTCCATGTTAACGTTACAAAACCATCTAATTGTGCTTAATTAGAAGTCTCTGATGAATTCAGACCCAGGTCTGGAATAGCAGACCAATGAAAGTCAAGGAATATTTGCAGAGCTGTTTGGGAAAGTTTGCAATATGTGTCTCCAAGTGGTATCTGGTTCAAGCCAATGGTGTAAGTTTCTCTCAGTTTGAGGGATTTTCTTAAATATAAAAGTAAAGTGCTTTTAATAGCCTTTCCTTTCATCAAGCTGGAATTTATTTTTGAAATTCCTTATTTCCCAGATTTACTTTTAAGCCGCAGACTTATCCTGGCATGCAATGTTTCTTGCCCTTCAACTGTCCACACCCTCCATGGGTAAAGTTATGCTTCTGCAAAAGAGGGACCAGGCTAATCCATCTACATTAAAAGGGGGCTATGCCCATGTTGCTTTTGCATGTTTTCTTCTGGACTTATCCATCCACCACACTTTTCCTTCTTTAAAAACATATTTATAAAACTTGGGAATTGCATTACAACTCAAACCAAATCAAATGACTTCCCAACCTCCCCGGGGGAACCAAAATTTTTCAGGGGAAAAAAGGTCAGCTATAAAAATAAATTTATCACAAAGGGGTATGTGAGTCTCTCCTGTTTTTTGTTTCTCCCCATCTATTCCCAACTCCATATACCTTATTCTGAAGCCTGAGCTTTTCCTTTAATGCTCCTTAAAATTATACTGAGTGGCCTTAGTGAAAGCAAGAATCCTTTAAAAGCCTTTAAGGAGGAAAGAAAATGTTGTTTTTATGAGACATGAGTTATTGTGCAACAAGTCAGGTTACACCTACTAGCCACACAACAACCACTGTAGTGTGGTTTAGTGACTGCACTTTCAAACAGTAGAATGCAAAGCTACACACTAGAGCTTGCAGTGCACTATCATAGTGTTCACATGGGATACTGTGGCACCTTCCACCTTGGATTGCCACACTGGCTAGACATGGCCCAAACCTCTGGCACTAAGTTTCTCAGTCTGTAACTGAACACATGGAAGGAAGCTGTGACACGGGAGAAAAAGATGGGCAAGGCACTGTTATAAATAATCTCAGATCAGGGCTACCAACAAAATCACAGGGTCTGGTTCCTTGTCTGTGGAAATCAAACGTTCCTTAAACAGACTATATCTGTTCCTTAAACAGCTTCAGGCATGGGACTCAGTTACAACAAACAACAAAAAAACCAAAATAAAAAACGCATGTTATATACACATTCTGCCAATCACGGTTAGAAAGGAAACCAGCATACATGGATTTAAAAAATATGCGCTAAAGCCCTCCAGATTAGATTTGCACTATTACACAGGGAGCAGGTTGCTACACCAAACAATTGGGCGTGGGGGGAGGAGGACAGCATCTCTGTAAGCCGTGTGACAGTTTCATGTGTGTGTGCATGAAGCACAATGTCACCTGGAGGTGAGTCACTTACTGAAACTGTACAGTAAATACTCCTCACCAGGCAACATGGCAAACTGTGCTCTCTGGGATTTTTGATTAAAAACACTCCCTCATATTTCAGGATCACCAGAGTAGAAAAAAGCTGAATTTTCTGAGCAGCAGTCAATAATGATAGTCTTTTGCTTTATTGACTAAAAATGAGAACAAAAATAGCAAGGATGATTCAGAAGAGCAGACCTATTAGTTGATAAAAATGATAGATGATAAAAATACAAGGAGAACTAAAAAGAACAAGCTTGAAAAAAGTGGGGGGGAGGGAGGGAGAGAAGAGTGAAAGACATTAAAAGAACACAGGGTCCAAAATGTCATAGTGGACTTTTTTCTCCATATTCTATAAATAAATAAAAATAAAAAGTGACACCCACACACAGTGTTATCTGTCCCCTCCAGGATGTAGCTCTTCCTTACAGTGTCACAAAAGCAGCTGAAAGTCAGCTCTAACAGAAGTTCAGCCATTTGTTTCTCTCACAACAGTGCAGCTGAATGAACTCTCATAAGAGAAGGCAACACTGATCTTCCTCACTTCATTCCCTGCAACATCTGACTCTGGGAAACTGCTACAATACACACATAGTAAATTAACTCAGCAATTAGTGGTGCCTTCTCCACAACAAAGACTATGCATTTGGTTATCTGTGTTTGCATGCACACACATGCTTGCCAGCATGTCTGAAACAAAAGAAAGCAAATTAAAAGAACTGAAGGTTTTTTTTTTAAATAATCTCATGATTTTAAAGGCACTCTCATAATTTCTGAACTCAGGGTGGGCAGTACCTTGTTCCATTAACAAAAAGGATCACTAATTCGTTGCTCCTTCCACCATCACCAATAGCTGTCAAATCTCCTTCCTGGCAAACCCTTTCATCATAACCCCTCTCCCAGTTGGCAAACCTTTCCAAATCGCTCGGCAACACTATTAAAAATGGTATCCTTGCTTTCATTTCAAGAATCTGATCACCCTATCGGTATTAATTTGCTTGGCCTCAGAACAGCTTCCCTTTAACTTTCTGGGCTAAGTTAAATCTGATTCTTTTTAATTCTTCATAACATTAATTTATTTTTTAAACAAAAGCAGTAAAAAAAACCCTGGTTAGAATCTTCATCAGTTATAAACATTTAGTTAGCTTCTGCAAGCAAAACTGAGACTACCTACATTTCTAGAGCTTACAATAATTGTATCAAGTTATCAAAATACTGAAAAATTTGATTGCACCACAAAATGTGAAAAACTAAAATCAGCTCCACAGCTTTTAGACTCTAGTGGTGCAAGAGCATCCTGATACTGGTCAAAGGCAACCAGGCAACTAAGCAGCTTTTGGTCAGGGAGAGCTGTATGTGAAAGAAATGTTCTTCATGTTTAGTTATTACTCCTTCCACAGCTTCCTGATATATTTTTGACTTCCTAAATGTCCCTTGGGACAGTCTTTCACCATCCTGACCTCGTACTAAAGAGTGAACTCTTGGCTCCACTGAAGTCTAAAACAAAACTCCTAAGGACTTAATGCACCAGGATTTCACTCAGTGCTTTCTGGTTATAGCAATCTATATTATCCTTCCTGAAATCAATGAGAGCAGGGTCTAAATTAAATGAGCAAGGCACATTTCAGAGCTTGCTCTTGGAATTTCAGTTGCAATTAATTGAGAATAAGAATGTAAAGTCTAGTTTAATTAACTAATTAAACGTTAAGGGGTGCTCCAGCCCAGTCCTCCACCTGCCATGGACACGCTGGAATGGCCACCCTGTCATAGATAGGGGCTGATCCAGGTAAGTTGGCGTGCCTCCATGAGCCCCTTGGAGCTGGAGCAACCTCTTGCCCACAGCAGAAGGGAAGCTACTCCAGCCCCCACTGGTTAACCATAACCAGTAAGCCTCACAATACCAGTGTTTCTTTTCAAGCCCCACTGAGTAGAATCATTGGACTATGCAAGAATCTCAACTTTCATTTTTAAAAAGTTTTTAGGCCTCATGGATGCAGAGAAAAGTTTGAAAATGGGGCAGAAATGCACCCAAAAGACACTCAAGCCAGAAAGCAAACAAGGAGTCAACGTGTATTGTTTACATTTATTAAATTTTTAGAAATAGGCTCAGGATTTCGAATGTTAGAGGTTAGCAACACTGAAATACCAACAAAAGAGGCAAATGACTCACTGTAAAAGTGCCACTGCTAGAGATTCATCCACGGTCGGATAACCTGTACTGGTGATGCATTCTGTGTGTTCTATTTCATTGTCTAATGTCTTATATTGGCATGATATTGCCTTATTCAGTTTTATTTCTAAATTTGCTAACAAAAAAAAAAAAAGCCCATGCCACCACTAAGTAGAGAATGGAATGCATTACATTTAGGCTATGCCTACAATTAAAGCCCTGCAATTGTGCTACTATAATGCTTCCGCGTAGCCACTTATTACAGCAACAAGAGGGGTTCTTCCATCGCTGTTCTAAATTCCACACCCCTCCCCCCAGAAGCTATAGCTAGGCTGACAGATGAATTCTTCCAATCAACCCAGCACTGTCTGCACAGGGATTTAAGTTGACTTAACTACATCACTTAAGGGTTCAGAGATTTCACCCCTTTGAGAGATGTAGCTATGATGATGCAACTTTTCATTTCAGACTAGCCCTTAGATTCAGGCCCTTATCCAAAACCTATTGAATTCAATGGTCTTTGCTCAGGCTTTGAGCACTGTTCTCCTCCTTTTTCATTCAAGACAGATCACAGAATGACTGTGCTTCTTCCCAGTAGCATGTAATCAGGCAGACAGAGTTTGGTAGTTCTAACTCCACCAGAGCAGATTCACAACAGCACTTCAAGATGCATGTGTGTGTATGTGTATTTACCAGTATGGTTTGAAAACTGGACAGAATTCACAGGATCAACTTCAAATCCCAGAACCTGGAAGACAGAATAAAGGAATACTGTTATTAAAACATTCCTCAGCATGCCACTCATATCATAAAACAGAAGATAAATGTTACCATGGTCTGTTACACATTTAGAAGTTTAGAATATGATTTTAAATAAGAGTGGAGTATGGTATTTCAGTAGAGTAAAGGACCTGAAGAGAGAGACACGATGCACCCACAAGAAAAGTGGAGCTCCACATCTAAAGGAGAAGATTAACCTGGGGACAAGGAAAAAGAGACTAGTAGAGCAGCATTCACAGGGTCTGGAGTAAGCTTTAGCCAGGCAATGCCACAACAACAACTGAAAGGGCCAAATGAATATAAAACGAGAGGGAGTAACGGTGGGTGAGAGGGAAAAAAAAGTTCACAGCTCTGAAAAAAACCAAACAACTTTTTCATAAATTTCAAGGGCAAATGGACTGCTGTGATCCTCTAGTCTGACTTACCACACAGCAAAAGTCACAATTTGCTCAAAATGGTTTCTTTTTTAATTAAAGCATATCTTTAAGAGAATAAATAAATCTAGCTGTGGTGGGGGCCACTGCTCACCTAGGTAACAGAGGTATTAAAGCAGCTCTCAGAGAAACTGTGCAGAACCTCAAGCAATAGGATGAGGGCTTACTGACAGAGCCAATAGGAAGGAGGCTTGCTGAAGCAGCCAATTAGGGCCAGGGAGGGCTATATAAAAGGAGCTGCTCAGCAGAGCAGAAGGCAGTCTTTCCCTGGAGTGCAAGGGAGAAGACTGGCTGAAGAGAGAAGCACCTTAGCTAAAGCAGTGTTGGGCAGGCTCAGGAGAGCAAAAAGGAGCTCTAGCTTGACTGCTACCAGACTGAGGCCCTGATACCGGGGAAAAGAAGGTGCTGGGGCTATAGGAAAGTAGCTCAGGGAAACATGTACCAGAGGTTGAAGGAAAGGTAGCAGGTGGCTGCTAGCTATAAGTCCCTGGCTTGGTATCCAGATTAGCAGGTGGGTCTCATCTCCCTACTCTTTGCACCCTATTTATCAATGAGGAGAGTGGCTATGGGCTGAGAAGAGGACATTGCAGTCCAGGGAGTGATGTGGGTCCCAGAATGGTGGGGACAGCAGGAGTGATGGCGGGCAAGGAAGGCATACTGTTAGAATGAGCTAATTCCCAGGACAGCCAGTAGAAGGCACCACAGTGGTGAGTCTTGGCCCAGTAACCAATCTTGATTTAAAAATTGCCAGTGATGGGAAATCACCTCAACCCTTAGTAAATTGTTCCAGCGATCAATTACCTTCTCTTTTAAAAGTCTGTAGCTTATTTCCAGTCTGAACGTGTCTGCTGTCAACATCCAGCCATTGGGTCATGCTAGACTGAAGGGCTAGATTCTTATTCTAGCCTTTACAGCCCTTGCTGAGCCACCCAACAGCAGCTTCATCAGCACAGTGACAGGCCTGAAGGCCACCATGAAATCCAATCAACAAGCTGACATTTGTTGACAGCAAGTGCCATTGACTGATGGAGGCCACAGTGACAAAGTGGATCAACACGCAGATGCCAGGTGTGTCGCACAGGCCCCAAGGGCTAACAGGAGAACCCATTATCAAATACAGGTTGGACATCTCTTATCTGGCACCCTTGGGACCTGACCGGTCCTGAACCAGGGAATTTGTCAGACTAGAGAAAGTTCCCTGCCACAGCCCCAACTGGACTGCCAGCTGAACGGGGGAGGGGAAGCGAGGGGAATACCTCCAGCCCTTGCTGGGCTGCCTGCTGGGCTACTGGCCCCACCACCAATGCCCTGGTTAAACTGCCTGCCAGGCTCCAACAGCCCACACTGCCACAGGCTCGGGCCCTGGTCAGGCTGCTGGGGACTGCCTAGGGCTTAGGTTCTAGTCCCAGCCCCGCAACAGCTTGCGGGCTCTGGCTCCGGTCCTGGTCCCACTACCGCAGGCTGCCAAGAGTGCAGGCTCCTGCCCCATGGCAGCCCACAGGCTCTGGCCCTGGCCTCAACCCCATCCCAGTGCCGGAAGCTGCCCTAACCTGGTCCCAGTGCCGCATCTGTTAGAGCCTGCTGTGGGCTCCAGCCCCACTGCTTGGATGCTGCTGCCAGCCTCAGAGCCTGTCCCATCCTGCTGCTTCAGCCTGGCCCCCTCCTGGATTGTCCTCTGCCACTAGGTTGGCTAGGGTTCTCCGATCCTAGAACATCTGTAGTCCAGCAACATCCATGGGCCAGCAGGACCAGAGAATTCCAGTTTTGGGAGGCACCACCTGTATTTGTTCCTCATGCTGGTACTTAGACTAATCAATGGACCTTTTAACCTGCCCTTTTTAAGTAGATTGAGCTTGTATCTATCACTGTATAGTATGTTTTCTAAGCCTCTAATCTTTCCTATGGCTCTTCTCTGAAACAGCTCCAATTTATCAATGTTCTTCTTGAATTGTAGACATCAGAACTGGACACAATATACCAGCAGCAGATACACCACTGCCAAATACAGTACAGAGATTGAATAACCTGTCTACTTTTATTCAAGATTTCCCTATTTACACCCAAGGATCACGTTAGTGCTTTTGGCCATAGCACTGAACTAGGTACTCCTGTTCACCATGGTCCCAAAATATTTCCCAAAGTCTTTTCTGGGAAAGTGGCTGAAAGAACGCTGTTTGCCCCCAAATTTAGATTTCATAAACAAAGCTTTTATGAAATTTAAGACTGAGAAATTATTTTGAGACTTTATTTCAGTGGCAAAGGCTTAATACAATGGAAACATTTTAAAAATATCCAAAATAAATAACTTTCAATTTCAATAATTGCAATCCAAATAATACAGCAGCAGGAGATCCTGAAAGTGAAGCTGACAAATATATTCTGAATGCCTGAGATGAGAGAAGTAGGGGGAAAAGCCCAAAGTAAAAATTTTATTACTTACAAAACAAGGCTGGGGAGGAGAAAAAAAATAATCAGTAAAGATTTTTAACTTGACACTGTTCATTTGTTAGAAACAGATAGCAATTACTATTTTTTAATCTGTTGTTCAAACCATGTTAGTTTGGAACCATGCTATCCCATAGTAAGAAAAGTCTAATAAAAATCTGACAACAGTTTGACATTTAGTATTTATTTTCACATTCTCCTTGCTATGGATAAATTTTTCTCTCAAAAGACAAGCTGCTATATATGGCTCTGTGAGTCATGAGACAACAGTAATGATGCAGAAATAATCGTGTATGATCCATTTTCAGGCAATTTGCTAGAGGGTTAATTGAAGCTTTTGCTAGTCACGCTCTTCATAGGAGGCACATTTCTTCCCTGTCATCAACAGCGTAACACCTTCATATAAATCAAGACCATGCGAGCAAGTCGTGCCAGCAATAAAGCTCACACACAACTATGTTCCTATAACACATACAGAGAGAGTACATTGTTCCTCTGTAGCAATGATTCATTCCAAATCAGTAAAACAGTGTTATTCTGTATGGAATGACTTTTTTAGAGATGCAGCCGTGTTAGTCTGGTCAGGCTGAAACCAAAAGACAGAACTATGTAGCACTTTAAAGACTAACAAGATGGTTGTTAGCCTTTAAAGTGCTACATAGTTCTGTCTTTTGTTTCTTTTTAGAGAGACTCTCACCAGTACTAAAGATTCAGAGGGGTAGCTAAGTTAGTCTGTACCAGGAAAAACTTAAAACAATAAATAGACTAGTAGTACCTTAAACACTAACAAAACTTGTAGATGGTATCATGAGCTTTTGCGGGCACAACCCACTTCTTCAGATGACAGTATTAGAAGCTGGACTAGAAATCTAATACTCCTGTCATCTGAAGAAATGGGTTGAGCCCACGAAAGCTCATGATACCACCTACAACTTTTGTTAGTTTTTATAGGGCTACTAATCTATTTGTTGTTTAAGTTTTTCCAGTACTAAAGATGTTGCTCCTAGATAACAGCAAGGGGAAGGGGAAATGAGGCTCAAGAAGACTTCTTACTGCTACTCAGAACACAAATTTAGCCTAACATTTGGATTTGAGACTCATGAAACTGCATCCATATGGCAGTTTTGCACAGTTTAATTGAGGGCAAAGGAATTCAAGCTGGAAACTTGGTTACAGTTCACTGAAGCATATAGAAACTATAGACTTTGTCTGACACAGCACAGACCACTCCAGTGCCACCCTATCAATTACCTACTGAGGGTTGCTGTAGTATGATAAAGGCCCTGAATATTTTACCCAGGACACAGCTTTTTCCATTGCCTCCTAAACTTTGCTAGACATCACTTTGCTACAACCAGCATAAAAAAGTAGATAATAAACCATACATTATTTATATATCAAATTATACACTGCCAGACATCACTTCACTTGACTCCTGAACATAGATGTAACATGCAGCAATCTCTTCAGAAACCAGTGTTAAAGTCTGTTGTATCCAACTGGAAATATGAAATTGGGGAAACATTCACATGGAACCCAAGTTAGGACCATGTCTTTTTACTTGTTCTATTGTGCACATTTTGATTTACGTACAAACAATTTATATAGAAAACAGTGAGCCAGTTTGGAATGCTGCCCACATTAGATCCAACAGGCCCTGAAAGACTTTCCCATATGGAGTTAGGTTCACTATTAAATGCACAGTAAATTTTAGGATACTACTTTGCTATGCCAGCATCTGTCTGGGAAGGGGTTTTACACGCAAGTGCACCCTGCCCTATCTCCTAGTGGGATTGCTGCCCTAAATTTGAAATTTAGATTACAGCTGGGGCTTTACAGGAGCAGGTCATGCAAAGACTGTTGCAGGAATGCACAGAAGTCACATGATCTCCCAGTTTCCCTGGCCACACCACTGTTCAGGTAAGCATCATCCTCCCTTTGGACTGCAGTGGCCTTCTACAACCTCTTTTGCAGAGGGGAATTCATAGCTTCTGCCTCTTCTCCCTATCCCCAGCTACTCTTCTACACTGGATACACTCCACCAATAGAATCATAAATCTTGGATGACTCTAACCCCAACCCCAGCTGCAGGTTCGGGGCAGGTAATTCAGGTAATCCCAAAACAGAGAATGCAAGTCCTTAGACTTAATTCAAACAGAGTTCTGAAAAGCCAACTGAAGGAGATTCACACTCATCTCATACAATAAAACGGACTGCTATTGAAATCTCAGTGAGAGGGACTGGAGATTATTACCCCAGGCTTACTGGAAGGTGTTTGGTTTTTTTTTAAATCACTGAAGCATCAGATGCTACCATAGACAAATGAATCTGATATGCAGACGACATGGCTGGTGAATCACTACTATCCCCTTGGGCTAACATTTGGAAGTCTAAATAACAACCTTCACACACATTGAACCAGGATGCAATAAAAATATTCCCATCTACAAAACATGAAATACAACGTTACAAATAAGTTCAAATGAACTTTAAACCTTCAACCACAAAGAGAGAAGGGAAACAGATGGACACTGACCTACTCTGCCTACAATGCAGAGGTCACTATCCTTGACTTGGAGGAGAAGGGGTGAGGGAAATGCTGGTCACCCCTGGAGAGGTACACGATATTCTAGACCACTAATTCTGCTACAAGACCTTTGAAAAAGATTCCAAGAGAAGAGAAATCTCTAAGAAAGAGGGATGCTTAAAAGATACTTAGAGCACTTTTACTAACAAAGTCACCACTTAAAAAAAAAGAGAGAGAGACTGATAGTGACTCTTTCCTGACCACACAAAGGAAAACAGAAGCGCAATTGAATTACAGATGCAACCACCCACAAAAACTTCAGGTTAGAATATGACCTTCGATTAGGATCCTAGAATCAATGAGCCAGTCTAAAACTGCATCCAAAAATATCTTTGAGGTTTGATATCCAGATCTGTCCAGTACAGCTCTGGCTCTTATCTAAATGAATCTTCACTGGTTTTAGTTACAGTGTTTAAGTGTTCTTGAGATTATTATAATTTGTTTAAATTTTGCTCCACCCCCCCCCCCCGCTCCGCCCCCCCAAAGCAGGTATCCAAGTTATACATTTCTGTTATTGATGCATGATATTTCTCCATTGGGAATGGTGGAACAGGGGTGGAGAACAACCAACGTAAAAAAAAAAAAAAAAAATCACCCCTTAATTAAAAAAAAAAAAAAAGAAGCAGCAGCTTCCCTAGCTGTTATGACTAGCACCTAAGATTAGTACAAATGGAAGATAAAATATTTTTATCATTTTCAGAGTTTAACTTGTGTTGTTGTGACCTTAGTCACCTCTATATTCATACCCTATATACAACTGCAAAAGCATTTGTACAAAATATGCCTTGTGCGGTATCTTTTGAAAACTACTATCCCCCTGGTCAATATCATAGCATTGTTCCATGCATTTCACAAGACAGTGTATGGAATTATGGATACTCACTGATATTATGCTTTAAAGTGTGAGACTAAAAGGTATTTAAAACCACGCAGGTCAGCAGGAACTGATAAGCAGGCAAAGAAAGGCAGCCAACATCTCTGACCAAGCATATCAAAATTCAGTGTGTCAGAATTTGTCTTGAGGTTGCAGGTGGAACTTTTACATTGTAAAATGGCAGTAGAAAGCACACAGGAACACACCAAGGCTACATCTTTACTGTAGCCTTCTTCTGCAAAAACTTATGCAAATGAAGCATGGAGTAGAATATTGCTGTGCTTCATTTGCATAATTAACTAACAGCCGTTTTTGCACAAAAAAGCCCTCTTGCACAAAAGCTGTTCTTCCTGAAAAAATGAGAAAGAAAGGCTCTTGCGCAAGCGGGGGCTTTTGCGCAAAAAGGAGCCGTCTACTCAGCTCCTTTCTGCAAAAAAGTATCTTGCGCAAAAACGGCCCCTAATTAATTATGCAAATGAAGTGTGGCAATATTCTACTCTGCACTTCATTTGCATAAGCTTTTGCCGAAGAAGGCTGCAGTAGAGACACAGCCCAAGAGACACCTTAATCAAAATAAAGTTAGCCTCCCCCAAAAAAAGGACAGGGGATCAAACTGTCTCTTAAACAAAGGCAGACCCTGATAGGACACGCAGAAAGAGAGAAAGTTATGCTTTAGCTGAGGAGATAAGGAAAATCTGCATCTTGGGCTTTGGGAGTAAAGTCAAGACAGCCATTTCTTCACAATTCTTCCTTTCCTGGCAACTACTGTACCTTAAATAAAGACTATAGCTTACTAAAAACTAGTTCTTTGCCATTAGAAAGTGTATTTTTACTTGTTTGTTTGTAACCATTTCCATCTTTACTCCTTCCATATATAGCATCACTTAATGCCTTCACCCATATCCTTTTGGAAACAAACTTGTTTTATTCTTACCATCCATCAACTCAATGCTGTGTTTGAGGGAAGGATGTGTTTACCCCTGTTAAATTAATAAGTTGTAATGTACTGAATCTTTAAAACTGCAGCAAATTTAGTATCTTGAAAGCCAGCTTTCTGCATGTACCTGCTAGGGTTGCCAGATGGTTTAAACAAAAATACCAGACGCATTGGTCATTACATCACAATCTACATTACATCTTATTTAGAAAATACCAGACAGTTCTATTTTCTCATTTATATTTTCTCAATTTGTTTCCCGAACAGAAAGCTAAAATACTGGACTCTCTGGTTCAAAACCGGACACCTGGCAACCGTAGTACCAGCTCCCGCATGTCCTCTTCATCCCCTGAAGGGGGAGGGGAGAGGCAGGCAGGAGCCGACACCCGCAGAGAGCTGGCTTTTAGGTCAGCTCTCCACATGTTCCAGCTTCTGCAGAGCCGCTACCTCCCCTGGCCTTTGTGAGAGGCAGCAAGGGGGGCAGGCAGCTCTGCAGAGCCAGCTTAAAAAGCCAGCTTCCTACACGTGTTGGCTCCCAAGTGCCCCTTCATGCTGCTGCGTTTGTGGAGGGCAGTTGGCTCTGCAGAAGCTAGCTCCCCATGGGCACGGACTTCTTCAATGCAGAGGCAGTGGAGGGGTTGTGGGTAACCACTATGATTTACTGATAACCGATAAGCCTGGGTTTAACCGTGTATTTGACTACACGCTAATATCCCTATTGTTAAACTCCATTCAGCTTACAGATAAGTGGCACTGGCAATTGCATTACCGTCCGTCTGCTATGTACATTGGACAAACATCTCAGACACTTCGCCAAAGGATTAATGCCCACAAAACAGATATCAGCCAAGATCACAAAGAGAAAACAGTTTCTTGCCACTTTAACCAGAAAGGACACTCTCTCAATGACTTAACCACCTGCATTCTGCTACAAAGACCTTTTATATCTGCACTTGAAAGGGAATCCTCTGAACTGTCATTCAGGTTAAAATTTGACACTCTCCAAAAAGGAATGAACAAACACTCAAGCTATCTTACCCATTACCAAGATAGCTTCCCCAATTATCACCTCTAATACCATTAACTCACAAACATCCCACTCTCCCCACCTCTAATATCATCAATTCACAGACACTTACCTTCCTTCCTCCTCCCCTCCCCCCCGCATCCCCCTTCTGTTCTGCAATGTGATTTGTCCTTTTCATATGTGTTCATTTTTTTTTAATTGTATCCTTTGGTATATATGGTTGTGACTATTTTCTTCCACTATTTGATCTGAGGAAGTGGGTCTGGCCCACGAAAGCTCATCATCTAATAAACCATCTTGTTAGTTTTTACAGTGCTACATTGTCCTGCATTTTGCTTCAGCTACCCCAGACTAACACGGCTACATTTCTATCACTGAATTTAGAGCTGCCACTTTTGATTAGATCTATTTCCTGGAGGTTTCATCACAGGACGATCTTTAATTTAAGATTAACCATTAATTCCCAGAGACTCCAGCACAATCATGGAGTGTTGGTAACCCTACCTGAACTAGTGTTGCTTGCTACTTAGGTGTATTATCATAGCACGTAGGTGCCGCACTCAGGGACCAGGATGCCTTTGTTTGTAGGAACTGTACAAGCACAAAACAAGAAGCTGTGTTTAAAAGAGTATGCTATGCTTAACCACTAGAAACAAGTAAACTAAACCATTTCCAATGTCTAACAGATGTAGACTGCCAGACAAGAAAACCATACCTTTCATTGGTTATAAAGTTGCCTAATACATCCATGTATGCTTCCAATTCAAAAGACCGCTGATTACCACCATAAAAATTAGAGGTGTGGCCAACATACTTCTAATACCTACTAACTTCATTAATTTAGCTGAGAGAGAACATGTGTGCAAAAATTTAATCACAAAACCTGCCATTACAGTTATATTGACAGAATCTTAGGGAATAAGGGATCTAGTTTTTTCAGAGTGCAATTCAATTACAAACCAGTTTTCTTTCTAGATGCCCTTTTGTCTTCTGTAGCTAGGACAATGCAGCACTTTGCCCTCTCTGTGGGACTTGTGTTCCTCCAGCCAGACAGCATTTTTATTTGTCATTTGGATAAACACAAGTGCTGTCCACTTATACAGCAATGCAACTCAAGCCACTGTAAAACTAAGGAAAAAGGATCTGAATCAAAGAGATGAATCACAAAGGAGGGAAGGACAGAGAAGCAGAAAGGCAGAGTAGAAGACAAGTAAAAGGAGCCTGGACAAAAGCAAGTAAATGGCACACAGGATTTTTCCTTCTCTCCAAATGAAGACTGAATATGTATCATTACTCCTGTAAACAATTTCAGCCTGGGACATCACACCTATCCCTTGCAAATAAATAAATAAATAAATAAATAAATACAACCCCACGTTGGTCAGTATAGACATTTTCAGTTTACCCATAACAGAGTTTGGAACTTCCTGTAATCATGAAACCAACGTGATTTTTTTGTTTGCATGTTAATGAGATATTTAATGAAAAATGTTAAATTAACAACGAGAGTCAATTGAGAATCAGGTACAAAATTCTGCACTTTTTCCTTTGTTCCAGTTTGTGAATGTCAGTGGGAGTTTTACCTAATAAATTCAGGATTCAGCCTAGGGTGGATTGCTTACATTCCTAGGAACAAAAAAGGACCATTGCATGAAATTAGAGAATAATTTATTTTGATATATTACCCCCTTTTCTTCTTGATATAAAGTTATAAATCTGAGTCATAATGTATAATCTGCAGCATGATGATAGCTTGAATAAATACTTTAAGTGATCCAGAAGTTTTTAAAAGCTCCCTGTTGAGTATGGGTTACAGGACATTAGGTACAAAATAAAGGAATCCCTTGGAATACAAAATGGGGTGATTATTCTAATTTGGCTTTGTAGAAAATTCTTGAGTGTTGCTTGCTGTTCTATTACCTTAAGAAAATTCACACATAGCAAATTCACTTAGGGACTAGTAAGGAAAGGAGGCAAGGGGTAGCCAAAGATCGCAGAGAGTGTTTCCAACTTGAAAGCCTTAACAGTGACTTACTATTTCAAAGCCTTCGCCATATGGACCAAGGAGGGGAGGGAAACTTATGAAGATGAGGTGACTTTCACGGAAGTGTCTATATGACTAGAGAATCAGGAGGCTGCCACCACCACAGACCTGATTTGAAAACAGTAAAAATGCGAAGAAAAGAGATACAGTTACTGCTACCTCTAGATCAGGGGTCTCCAAACTTTTCAGCCCGAGGGCCGCATTAACTATCAAACAGCAGTTCGGGGGCCGACTACACACTTGAGGTCCAAATAAAAAACAATCAAAACATGGATGTTGTTTTTAATTATGTATTTAATATTATTTTATTCAGTTATTATTTAATAACACATTCATGTTGTTGTTGTTCGTCCATCGTATTCGAAGAGGACCTTGACATCTAACAGGTTATGGACTGTTCATGGTGTGTCCGCAAATGGCTGATAAGGCCGATACGGGCACGGAATGTTCTACCACAGGTCGGGCAGACATGTGTGGGCACCACTGTTGCAGCTTTTGCAACTCTGGCTTTACGGAGTGCTCGCTTCTCCTGTGCTATGGTTGTCCTTCTGGCTTCAGATGTTTGACAGCCTTGGTAGATCAGCGTGTGCCATGTTGATCGGTCTTGTGCCAGGGTCTCCCAGGAGGTGGTGTCAATATCCAGGGACTTGAGAGAGGCTTTAAGCGTATCTTTGTATCGCTTCTTTTGTCCCCCGTGCGATCGCTTCCCTTGAAACAGCTCACCATAGAAGAGCTGTTTAGGGATGCGATGATCTGGCATCCTTGCAACATGGCCTGCCCAGCGTGTCTGAGCTTTCATCAGCAGGGTGTAAACTGACGGCAGACCTGCTCTAGAAAGGACTTCTGTGTCTGGCACCTTATCCTGCCACCGGATCCTCAGAAGTCTGCGGAGGCAAATCGTGTGGAAGTGGTTCAGTTGCCTAGCGTGCCTCCTGTATACAGTCCAGGTCTCACTGGCGTACATCAGGGTAGTTAACACTACTGCTCGATAGACTTTAAGCTTTGTAGCAAGGCTTATTCCACGGCGGTCCCACACTTTGGTCAACAGTCTGCCGAACGCAGAGCTTGCCTTGGCGACTCTGCAGTTGACCTCGATGTCAATTGTCACTGAGCGGGAGAGGGTGCTGCCAAGATATGTAAATTGGTCCACTGCTTGCAGCTTTTGTCCCTTCACTGTGATGGTGGGCACTTGATGCTGAGCTTTTGGAGCTGGCTGGTGCATCACTTCGGTTTTCTTTGTGTTGATGAGAAGGCCGAAGTTGTCGCATGCTGCTGCAAATTTGTCCATGCTGGCTTGCATTTCCTGCTCTGATCCAGCATTCAGGGCGCAGTCATCAGCAAAAAGGAGATCTCGTAACACAGTCTCTTTTATCTTGGTGACAGCCTGGAGTCTTCGCAGGTTAAACAATTTCCCATCGGTCCTGTATCTCAGTCTGATTCCCAAGGAACTGTTCTGAAAGGCGTCTGACAGCATGGCTGAAAACATTATGCTGAACAGGGTCGGTGCCAGCACACACCCTTGCTTGACGCCGTTTGTGACGGGAAAGGCCTCTGAAGCTTCTCCATCATCCAAAACACGAGCCGTCATGCCATCGTGGAACTGACGTACCATCAAGATGAATCTGTCAGGGCACCCAAACTTCGACATGATGCGCCACAGACCTTCGCGACTGACAGTGTCAAAAGCCTTGGTGAGATCCACGAAGGTGGTGTACAGTTCACGATTCTGCTCTTGACACTTCTCTTGAAGCTGTCGGGCTGCGAAGATCATATCCACCGTGCCACGCTCTTTGCGGAAGCCGCACTGTGTCTCGGGTAATAAACCCTGTTCCAGGTGGTTAATCAGACGATTCAGCAACACTCGTGCAAGGATCTTACCTGCGATGGAAAGCAGTGATATTCCTCTATGATTATCGCAAACTTGTCGATTTCCTTTCCTCTTGTAGAGGTGTACGATAGACGCGTCTTTCAGTTCCTGAGGAATAGATCCTTGATTCCAGAAGGACTGGAACAGCTGAGTGAGTTTGTTGACAAGCACTGCACCACCACCCTTATAGACTTCCGCTGGAATCGCATCAGATCCTGGGGCCTTGCCACTGGACAGCTGGCTGATGGCCTGTAAGGTTTCAGTCTCTGATGGTGAGACATCCAGGCTGTGGTTGATATCCGCCTGGGGCATTCTATCAATCGCCTCGTTATTGATGGAAGATGGGCGGTTCAGTACGGATTGGAAGTGCTCAGCCCAACGCTGTAAAATCAGAGCCTTCTCAGTAATAAGAGTTGCACCATCTGAGTCCAGTAGAGGGGAACTCCCTGAGGGCTGAGGTCCATACAAGGATCTAAGGGCTTCGTAGAACCGTTTGGCATCGTTTCTATCAGAAAACTTCTGGATTTCATCTGCTTTGGCACTCAACCAGGAGTCCTGCATCTTACGAAGCTTGTTCTGTACGATCCTGCGAATGTTGTTGAAGGCATTTTTCTTAGCTGTTGACGATGGGTCATTCTGGTGAGCACGGTGAAGGCGATGCTTTTCAGCAAGTATGGCCTTGATCTCTTCATCGTTTTCATCAAACCAGTCCTGCTGTTTCCTGTGTGAGGGTCCAAGAACCTTTAGTGCAGAAGAGTGCACAATATCCCGGAAGCGTTCCCAGTCCTTCTCAGCATTTTCCTCTAATTGCAGCTCTAAAAGTTGGTTGCCAAGATCTTCTGCTAGTAAAGTTGCTGTGTTGGGGTTCCTCAGTCTACTGACATTGATCTTTTTCATCACAGCTTTGTTTCCCTGCGGACGTCTCTTTGGCTTGATGCGAAAGCTTAATTTGGAGATAAGTCTGTGGTCAGTCCAACAGTCAGCACTCGGCATGGCCTTGGTCACCCTTACATCCTGTCTGTCTTTCCTCCGCACAATGACATAATCAATGAGATGCCAGTGCTTAGAGCGTGGGTGCATCCAGGACGTCTTTTTGCGAGTGGGCAGGCGGAAGATGGTATTGGTGATGATCAAATCATGAGCCGCACATGTCTTCAGTAATAGTAGGCCATTGCTGTTACATTTACCGATTCCATTTTTTCCAATGACGCCATCCCAGGCAGTGTGATCAGATCCTACTCTCGCGTTGAAATCGCCAAGTAGAATCAGCCTGTCAGTGCGCTTCACGGATGAGAGTAGGGCATCGAGATCTTCATAAAACTTGTCCTTTACTTCATCCGGATTCGTCATTGTGGGCGCGTAAGCGCTGATCAGTGTGGCTTGCTTTCCTCTCGGTAGTGGAAGATGCAGTGTCATGAGTCGGTCATTCACGCCCTTGGGAAGACTGGCAAGTTTGCGGACAAGATGATTCTTAACCGCAAAGCCAACTCCAGATTCACGACGTTCGTCACTGCTGCATCCACGCCAGAAGAATGTGTAACCACCTCCTGTTTCCATGAGCTGACCTTCATTTGCTAGACGAGTTTCACACAGTGCCGCAATATCGATGTTAAATCTTGTGAGCTCTCTGGCGACCAGGGCTGTTCTTCTTTCTGGGCGGTCTGCTGAAGGGTTGTCCTGAAGCGTGCGTACGTTCCATGTGCCAATAGTGAGTGGTGTCACCTTGCATTTTGTTCGAAATTTTATTGTTCGACCGCATGAGATGGGATCCCCTCCAGCCGCGGTAAGCTGGCCAGGGTTCTGTGAAGCAAACAATGTTTAGGGCACCTTTTCTAGCCCCTTCCTCTTACTACGGAGGTGAGCAGTGCAATCCTAAAGAGGGCTGCTCAGTCACTCAGGTAGACGCCGAATCCAGCTGTTGCTTCCACCAGCAAGAAGACGACCATTAGACCTGAGCCGCCTGTGTGCAGGTCCGCGGCTACAGCTCCCAGTGTATCCACACCTGCTGCTTCGTCGCTCGCCCGTCGCCACAGGACTTAGGAGATGTCGAGATGTCAAGACTTGCGCGTGAATTGGATTAAAGTGAGGGAGAGGTGCGCATAGTCAGCCTCACTCTCTCTTCCCAGATTCCATCTTACTCCAATGGCAGGACTAAAGTCGAGACGGTTGGAGATGGGCTGGGCGCAGTGGTTGACCAGGGCATCTTTCATGTCTTGCCGTGCTCTTAGCGTACCACATCTCTTGCAGAAACCACCTTCATGACCGTTGGTCCAATTCTAGTAGGTCTCATCCGCTCGATCCGCTGGAGTCTGTCTTCACATGCTCGGGATAGACAAGTCCCTATCTCACCGAAGGTCGATGACCCGACGGCTACTCTCAACCTAGTTTAGCCAGCCTGTCGAAGCTGTTGCCCGGGGTGTGGCCGCTGCACATGCTACAGCTACTAGGAGCCACAGGTGAGAGTTGAGTGACAAGTGGGGACCAAAGGTGGACGAGCTGCCCTGAAAGGACACGACATGCCCGTACATCAGAGGTGCTACCCCTCCCTGAACACCCCATACACCCCAAACACATTCATACACTACACATGAACACCTGTATTAGTGTGAATGGTGAAATTGTTTCCTGGATGCCAAAATAGCAGACATTTCTGGCTTTAGATTTGTTGTCCCTAACATCAACAGTGACCTGAGATTATCATCGGACAAGTTTGTTCTCAAATTGTTCTTCACGTATTTCATTCTTGAAAATGTTTGTTCACACAGGTATGTTGTTCCAAAGATTGAAAGGTACCTTGATGCAAAAGTTTTGACATTAGGAAAGACTTCCTTGGGCAAAAACTGGTAAAAACCCACCAGTCCTATTTTGAACTTGTCCCTAAGGAGGTCATTTGCTTGCAACTCAATGACTTCCAGCTGCAGTTCATCTGGGCAACTGGCCACATCTGCTTCAAATGGGTTTTGAAACAATCTCACTTCTTCTGCCTTTGAATCCAAAAAGGTCTCCACGGGCCGGATGAGAGGGCCTCGCGGGCCGCATCCGGCCCCCGGGCCGTAGTTTGGAGACCCCTGCTCTAGATGATAAACTTGGATACTCATTTTAAAGCTAGAATCTTCACTATTTTGGCTACCTTGTTTTCTCTTTCCCCATGTAAGTGCAGCATGTTACTATTTGACTTTTCTCTATTTTCAAATTTTCTACTGTATAGCAAAATTCTCATTTTATAACAATTTACAAAGCTGCCATGACATTGTTATATTAGATATGTAAGGGGACACATGCCAAGTCAGTTACTATCTGTCTTTCATACTAGAAGAAGGTTTGAGATTGATGATGCAACATTTACTGTTCCCTAAAAGCAAAAGTGCTATGGTTTAGTGGACTGAAAACTGAACCATAAACCAAGAATTTACTCTCCTCTCTACCATATATTTGCTTTACCATCTTAAGCAAATCATTTCAGCCAAAGTTTAAATAAATTATTTTAGAAAGTGTCCACTAACTTGGGGTGCCTTAGTTTCAGATGTCTCATTCAGAACACCTTGGGATGATTTGCCAAGAGACTGCACACAGCTCCCATCACCTTCACTTTTAGCTGATGATCCAGATTATTTTCACTGCTGAAGTAATACAAGTGTTGCCCCTAACCTGGTTCCTGTCCACCCACAATCCCCCTCACACAAATTTGGAAGTGCTTTAAATCCAGGCTACTGAGAGCTGGCAAAAGCCTGGGTGCTAATTTCACTTGTCTTGTAACCTGTGCACTTTGTAATGACAATGCATACTCAGACCTTCTAGGAGGACATACAGTCCTCCCATGCCTTCCCACAATTCTCTCTGCCCACATGCCCAGAAGGACTGACAGGTTCTCCCACAATTCAGTGGAAACCAGCTTACTACAGCAGAAAGGTGTATCCTATGATTCTACCAAAAGTGCTAGTGCCACAGAGGGGTGAGTAAAAGACAAGTAAGACCACAGTAATTTGAATATGGCTGCTCATGCACAGCTGACACTGTCACAAGTGCTGAACACCTCAGTAACCTCTGCAGTGAAGAAAAACTCTTAATAGGAGAGAGACGGTCAGAATGTGGGGAGCAGAGCAGTCCAAGTGCCACCCATTTTTTGAAAGGGGGTGAGAAGTGAGGGAAGAGTGTGGCTGAGCCACCACAGTTAACATGATTTGCAGGAGGTCGAGGGGGAAGATCAGCCCAGCTGTGGAAGGAAGAGCTTAAGTGCTTGAAGACTTCTTCTATCCCTAGAAGAGATACAAGGACAACCAAAGCTGAGCCCAGCAGAGTGGGCATTAACCAATTTTCCTTGTTGCAAAATTAGTTGATGTGAACACCTGAATTTTCTGGCTGGTAAATAAAGCTATGCTAGTAGGAAACAGGACTGATGTAAACATGCAGGGAGAGGGGGAAAGCAAGTTCCATTTTCCCCCAGAACTAGTAAACTTAGCACTTCAGAGACAGGGTCAACATTTTTTTCAAGCCCTATAAAAAGTCCATGTATGGAAGTGAAATACAGAGCAAAGCAACAAAATAGAAAAAAAACATGGCAACCTAATCCAGCATCCAGATACATACTACTGACAATAAATACACTGTCTGTTCACTTAAATACCTGAGTGTCCAAATACAAATCAGCCAAGGACTCCCTACCTAAGATACAGAATTACTCAGTCTGAGGCACAAGTGGCTTTTTAACATCTCCCCCATGGCTCTTTGCAGCACATGATATCAAAGCACAGTATGCTTTAATTAACCAATCAAAATTCTTTTACTATGTTATTAACCAAATGTAGAACACTGGGTCAGTTGTTCTTCTGTGACTATAGAGTAAATGAAAAAATAAAAATAAACTCTTGCTATTGTGACTCTTTGGAGTAATGCTTATTGCTAATTTGGCTCCTGAACCACTGAGATCCGAGTATCACTGCTGTAGCACCTACATTTGAAAAATAACCCCCCTTGAGTCTTCTGTGTCTATACCCTAGTTCAGAATCAGGCACCCGCACTCTCTGTTTTCAATTTGAAGTGCAAATTAAGAGCACGTGGTTAAGCCAGCTTCCAAGTTAGCATCTCATGCTCAGGATCTCCTCCCAAACTCCTTACTACATATGTTTGTCACACTGAACTGGCTGGTAAAACCCAAGCCAACTTTACAACAAGTAACCCATCCTACTGTCTCACATCTCTCCCTCCGGAGGCTGAACTCTTGGTGGACATTCATGTTTTAAAGTGCCATGGGATCCTGCTAGAAGAAAGTTGCAGTGTAAGAAGATCATAGTCTAAGGAAACTTGCAATTAGACATTATTTTCCAACAGATGTGTTGTCAGTTTGACAAGGAGCAGCTGACAGAGAGCTTCTGTGAAGGCCATCCATCATCCTGTTATTCTGCCCAACCATATCATAGATTTCAAGGAAAAGCTGCAAAAAGCAATCTAAGGTGGCTTTGTTTTTTGCATCTTAGAGCATTATAAAAATAGGTGTGAGTAAGCCACTGGGATGTTGCTAAGTTTTGTTGCTTGTGGGGAGAGGATTTTACTAGAAAACTGAGATATACATGTCTGTTGTGTCCCCCTGAAAAAAAAAATGGTGTGCATATGATAACATACTGCTATCACTCAGATTTGAAACAAAAATCTTACTAACATCTCAGTAGCAGGTGCTCTTAGAATGATGAGGCATTTTCTGCCAGCAAAGCCTTTCCTGATATGGCAATATCTACAAATCTTCTTGTAACTTGGATTCTTTGACATCTGAAGAAAGAACTACAAATCAGATGTTGCTACTTCTATTTCCCTTTAGGGAACTGATCAGAACTGTCTAATTGCACTGATGGGATTGGGAGATATAAAGGAGACAAAACAGACTATTTAAAATATAATCTGAACTTTATCTAGTAGTGTATGTAGTTTTTGACTTTAGACAGATAGATATAAAAATAAAACTAAGTTATTATATAAGCTTTTGCTTACTGGTTAATTGAGTACACTTCTACATCCCTACACCGGATCATGTGAAATTTTCAGCTGTTACACAATTATTTAAATGCATTTTAACAACCCTAGTCAAAAGCCATCTAAGGTGACTTTCCACTTTCCTGCCTACACGAAGTCAGTTCCTGCTAAAATTAACCCAGTTTAACTGTATAATAAATAACACTAACAATGAAATGGATCAGTCTATACTAAAGTATTACAGGCAATTCTTATGTTCTTCAGACCCTGATTCTATGCTACTCTGGCCATAAAACTAGTTGAAGTCATTTAATAATGGGTGGGCCAATAGTGATTTGAAAGTTTAAAATGGGGTGAAAGGGAGATAAAGGAGAGGAGAATATGGGGGGCTGGGAGAGGTTTTTTTAACCATCCAATTATGGCTATAGTAAATCTCTTGGTAAAATGTCTGGAGTACTAAACTAATTCCTCTGTATGGTCTTAAACTGTATAGAGAATTACTTAGTTAAAATAAAGGAGGTTTAATAAAAGGACAAGTGTCTCACTATATACTGCCTTTTCAATTTATTGTCCAACTGAAGCTGGCAGAAATCAATTTTTAATATAATTTCCATGGATAATATGTAAGCTTTTTTACTCATATCACCTACATTTTCAGTTTGGGGAAGGGGGGGGGGGAGAGAGTGAATCAGATAATTACTATACAAACAATACATGTTAAATTCAAAGTTATTTATAACCATTACAACAAAATTGCCATATTGACAATATACATAATGTACATATCCTTAAAATTAAACTCTCAAGCAGCACTTTCTTCTTATTTTGCTAATCAATGGAAATATTTATCACTTTGTGTGACCAGTGAAATCAATGTTTACCAACATTTACTGATTAAAAACTGAATCCTTCTAACCCTACATATAACCACTTATCTGTATTTACTAAGTCTAAGTTGTGTATCTGTCATTGGTGAAGTAACTCTCCCCTGAAGGTGATAAATACAATACGTTGCAAGTGCTAGTCTCTTGACAACCTTGAAGTGGTACACTTAACTCCCTTCCAGTTTGACACATCACTGATAACTCTTAGCTTTCTATTTCTAAGCCAATTGTTTCCTTAAGATAGTGGAGATCCAGTGAATAATTTCACTTTATAAAGGCAAGAGAGACTTTTCTTACTTAGATGTAACTGGACATGTTAACACATCACTCAGTAATAGGGTGTTGCCTCTCACTTGACAAGATCAAGTCCCAGAAAAGCAAAATGCAAGAACTGTTAAGAGTTTGTCTTTGGAGCTGCAAAACCAAGGAGTAGGGAGGGGTCTAGAATGGCAATCCTCACTGAGGCAAAATTTGCACTGATATCATTAGGTGTTCTCCCTGAGTAAGAATCTGAGGAAGTGGGTCTGGCCCAGGAAAACTCATCACCTAATAGTAATAGAAATGTAGCTGTGTTAGAGTACGTCTAGACTACAGGCTTTTGTCGACAGAAGTTTTGTCGACAAAGCTTCTGTCAACAAAAAGCGTCTAGACTACAGCCAGTTCTGTCGACAAAGCAAGCTGCTTTGTCGACAAAACCCTGTAGTCTAGACACAACCCTAGATGCAATAACACCTTCTGTTGACAGAACTCTATTGACAAAAGGCGTTATGCCTCGTAAAATGAGGTTTTCCAGCGTCGATAAAACTGCTGAGTTCTGTCGACGTTATGTCAACAGAACTCAGCGGTAGTGTAGATGCAGGTATAGTTTTGTCGACAAAACTCACAAACATCCCACTCTCCCCACCTCTAATATCGTCAATTCACAGACACTTACCTTCCTCCCCCCCCCCCCCCCCCCGCATCCCCCTCCTGTTCTGAAATGTGATTTGTCCTTTTCATATGTGTTCATTTTTTTTTAATTGTGTCCTTTGGTATATATGGTTGTGACTATTTTCTTCCACTATTTGATCTGAGGAAGTGGGTCTGGCCCACGAAAGCTCATCATCTAATAAACCATCTTGTTAGTCTTTAAAGTGCTACATTGTCCTGCATTTTGCTTCAGCTACCCCAGACTAACACAGCTACATTTCTATCACTATCCTGTAGTCTAGACACACCCTTAGTCTGGTGTAGCTGAAGCAAAATGCAGGACTATGTAGCACTTTAAAAACTAACAAGATGGTTTATTAGATGATGAGTTTTCGTGGGCCAGAACCACTTCCTCAGATCAAATAGTGGAAGAAAATAGTCACAACCATATATACCAAAGGTTGCAATAAAAAAATAAATGAACACATATGAAAAGGACAAATCACATTTCAGAACACATTTCCCCCCCGAAAGGAAGGTAAGTGTCTGTGAGCTAATGGTATTAGAGGTGATAATTGGGGAAGCTATCTTTGTAATGGGTAAGGTAGTTGGGGTCTTTGTTCAATCCCCCCCCCCTCCGGAGAGTGTCGAATTTTAGCATGAATGACAGTTCAGAGGATTCCCTTTCAAGTGCAGATGTAAAAGGTCTTTGTAGCAGAATGCAGGTAGTTAAGTCGTTGAGACAGTGTCCTTTCTGGTTGAAATTGCAAGAAATTGTTTTTTCTTTGTGATCCTGTCTGATATCTGTTTTGTGGGCATTAATCCTTTGGCGAAGTGTCTGAGACGTTTGTCCAATGTACATAGCAGACGGACACTTTCGGCACACGATAGCATAGATTATATTTCTGGATGCTCAGGAATGTGTGTTCTTGATCTTATAACTCACTTGGTTAGGTCCAATAATGGTATCACTCCCCGGTGAGCTGTCTGGCCCAGAGCCAGAAAACAAGATGGCTGCCAGCAGCCTGTTAAAGCCAAAAAGTCTCAAAGGCATTTCTTAAAGGGGCCATGCTATTTATTTATTGATTGATTAACAACTTGGGGGGGGGGGAAGGGGAAGGTTTCTTTTGCTCAACAACTTTGGTCTCCCCCTTCCCCCCCCCAGAGAATTTTTTCCAAGGGGTTTTTTTTGGGGGGGGGGAGGGAGGACAAGGGGGGGGGGTTCGATGTTTTTGGTTAAACCATCTGGCAACCCTATCTATAGAGGCAAAGTATTTTTTAAGGTCTCTTGCAGCCTCCTACCTTCTGCACTCAGAATGCCCAAGTGAGGACAGCCCAGACATATGAGAACTTCTCCTCCCCCCCTCCCCCAAGAAAACAGTCTAAAGGTTCCACTTCCATGCATCCCTTTTTGCTATTTAAAATGTGTGCTGCTGTCTTGGTCAGATAAAAATCACTGTAACGTTGCCATATGAGGCAGCCACCCGGGACTACTCTAACAACTGCTCAGGTCAAAAAGGAGTGATAGATGGTCAAAGTTCAGAGCCAAACAGAGCCAAAAAAAAGTACCCAGAAATGAACTCCTTCAAGACAGGCCCAGAAGAGAAAACAACAGAACCGCACTTGTCATCACCTACAGTTCACAACTTAAACCCCTCCAATGCATTATCAAAAATCTACAACCTCTCCTGACCCCTCACTCTCAGAGGCCTTGGGGTGGGGGGAGGGGGGGTGTAAATTCTCACTTACAGACAACACCCTAACCTGAAACAAATTCTTTCCAGTAACCATGCAGCACAGCTACATTATAAGCATCCAGGAACCCACCCCTGCAATCAGCCCCGGTGCCAACTCTGCTCACACACCTACACAAGCATTTTCAACACTGAACTACATCAGCCACCAAATCAGAGGCTCATTTAACTGCACATCCACTAATGTGATCTATACCAGTGTTTCTCAACCAGTGGTATGAGTATCCTTAGAGGTATGCAAGAGAAGTCTGGAGGGTACATCAACAACTGAAATTTGGAGAAAACTGAATTTTACGTTTTATAGCGCTTTATTATTTTTGTACTTTTTACACCCAAAAATGTCATCATCCGCCCGGCTATGATTAAGTTGTTTAAACAACTGTGTTGCAATGGTAGAAAAAATGTTTGTGTGTCTGAAAACTCCAAGTACTGGGGGTACTTTTTTTTTTTTTTTTTTTTTAAAGAAGGTACTTTATAAAAAAAGGTTGAAACACACTGATCTATGCCATGAAACATCAGCAATGCCCCACTGCAATGTACATTGGCCAAAACTGGACAATCTCTATGGGAAAGAATTAATGGACACAAATCAGATATTGGAAAGACAACACACAAAAACCTGTTGAAGAAGAACACTTGAGTCTTGGACACTCATTAATGGATCGCCAAATCGCTGTTTTCTTTCAGACTAATTCCACAAGCCAAATACACAGAGAAGGACTGGAGCTTAACATCATTCACAAGTTTGAATCTTATTCTAATGGTCTGAATCATGATATCCGATGGCGCACACATTATCAACCAACCAACCAACGAAGGTGCCAATGGTTCTTGATGTCTGTGTAGAATCTGGTGTTGGTCATCTTCCTTTCCAAGTGCTAACTAATGGTTTTTAATCAGCTTCTTGTAACTATTTAGTCTTTGAGATGCTACTAGACTAATTGTTGTTTTAAGTTTTTCCTGTTACAGACTCACTCGGCTACCCCCTGAATCTTATATACTCACTGTCTTTTTTTCTTCCTCCTCTTCAATTTTTTTTCCTACTCCCCCTCCCTCCCTTATTTATTCTTGGATCTGGACTTCCAATACTCTGGCCATCTGAAGAAGTGGGTTGTGCCCACGAAAACTCATGATACCATATACATGTTTTGTTAGTCTTTAAAGTGCTACCAGACTATTTGTTTAAGTTTTTCTTATAACAATGTCAGTCAGAGCTGTGAAAAATCTATAAGGGGGCCCCGGAATCTGTGGGAACAGAATCTATTTTGCTCACACTGCCAGATGCCTGAAATGTAGATGTTTGTTTGCTGTGGAGCTAGTGTCATGATCTATTGGCTTGTAAGAGAAGCATAATAATGAACGTATGTAGCGTTTTAGAGAATTATACCAGTTGTGCTTAAATTCCTTGGGCACTTCACTTGTTCTGGCATTAGAGACAGCTAGGCTTGGGAAGCCAGACAGCTGACTGGCCAAGTAACATCAGTTGGTAATGTTTTATTCTTTGTTACTGTTCTTACTATTTTAATAAACTAATGCTTTAAAATGTCAACAGTCAAATATTTTACAATATTTAATCGGTTGGCGGGCCAATTATGTTTTGAAAGTCAAATACCTAGTTCATGGCTAATTTTAATTATTGGTATAAAATATAGTTCTTTTCTGGGCACTAAGGACAATATAGATGGGGTAGATTTGTCAGCAACATTCCTATAATTAAATTTAAAGTTTATATGAACTATAAGCAATATTCCAGAACTCCGAATTTTTTAAAGTACTGAGAAGTCTTATAAAAAATAGTCAAAACAAAGACAAGGTCAGTAAGCGTATTCTTGCTACAACATTGCTTAAAGCTATGACTTGAAAACACAGATACTTTGAGAGCGAGTTGGCATGTGCCCCCACCAACACAATCAATTTCTGTTTTTGTAAGCTGCAATGCCAAGTGTTGCATCGCTACAATTAGAAATATGTTACTACAGACTACAAGCTGTGAGCAGATAAATATAGCACACTCCACACAAGCCTATACTACTTCTTTTTAAAACTGATTTCCATTCCTTAAGAGCTCATAAATAACTAGGAAGCTGAGGAGCAATGAAATGTTTTCACAAGATCAGAAGGATTGATTACATAACTGTACTTTGTGATCTTGGCCTGAGGTAATATATAAGCACAAAGCACACAATTTTTCACTGGAATGATTTTTCAGTGAAAAATTCACTTTTTGCAGAATTTGTCTAAAATTTTTAATTTATTAACAGGAATAAATCAAGTGATCGTATTCCAGCAGCCACTGCAGGGAGAGGCAGAGAACTCCAGTTCTCTTCTCTACAGCAGCAGGGCTTGCAGGAGTGGGAACCCTTTCCCACAGAAAAAAAGTTAGTCAGGGGCTACACACAAGTGAGAGGCAAAAAAAAAAACCAAAACAAAACAACCCCTCATTGACATGGCCACCCACTGAAAAGCAGAAAGCCATTCTCCACGTTCCCCTGCACACCAGAGTTTAGAAGGGCCCAGGCTAGTAGAAGGTGTGCTCTAGTCCCATGGGAAGATAGCGGGTGTTGGAGTGCCAGTGTGGGCTCCACAAGGCTGAGGGGAGCCTCAGGAGTTAGATTCAGGCCTTAGGTTCCCCAACCCTGGCTCAGCATGAGGCTCAGAGTTGGACAGGCATCCTTCCTAGAAGCCTGGCTGGAAGGTTCTCGTCAATGACAAAGTGAAATTGACAAGTAACTTCCAGGTAGAAAGCCAGCAAATTCATCATAAATAAATAAATAATCCATTTTAGTTCTTTCAGGAATCCCTTCCCAGGAAAGAATGTTTTGACTTCATGTCCCTATGTCAGATGAAAAAAACAAAACAAAAGCAAAATAGTTTAAACATGAACATTTTCTACAAGGAAATTACATTTTCTTGCAAGCTACGAGGCAGTGATTGATGGATGTTACATAAACACACTACTGTGCACTTTTTAGTACATAAAACTGTGTTTTATTTATTTGGTAGATGGTTGAATTAGAGCAGGCACACAGATTAAGCATCTTGCCCGTGTCACAAGTGAAGATCAGCCTGCCCAATTTTAATGCTATTGGAACTCTTACCTAAGCTTACATGAGGATGTTCTTGAAAGAAGAATACTGCACCATTGTAACCTAAATCCATTTGGTGTTACTGCAGTAGGCTATGTGTAAGTAGACTTAAGTTACACAACTCCACCTACACGAATAATACAGCTAGAATCAATATAAGACAGGTTAAATTACTGCAGTGCAAACAATGTGCTTGATCAACAAGAGATGCTCTACTATCAACTTAATTAAACTTGAATGAGAAGAGTTAGGTATCAGGGTCAACTGGAGAACGATCTGTGCTTTATTTGGCAGGCCTTCACTAGACCCACTAAAATAGACCTCTTTGGATTTCCAGAGCATCAGTCCAGCTGTAGTATAGATGTAGCCTAAGTTCAACTGGAGCAACACCCTATACAAACACTGGCTTACAGAGTAGTTTCAGTTTAGCTTAAACTAATTTCTAATTGGCTTCCTGAAATAAGCCTGGTTTACAAAGAAAAGCCACAGACTTTTAACTGATGTTACAGATTTTGTTAAGCAGGTGCAAAAGCTCACTTGCTCTCTTTGGACTACAGGCAGTCCCCGGGTTACGTACAAGATAGGGACTGTAGGTTTGTTCTTAAGTTGAATCTGTATGCAAGTCGGAACTGGCGTCCAGATTCAGCCGCTGCTGAAACTGACCAGCAGCGGCTGAATCAGGATGCCTGGGGCAGAGCAGCTGGGGTGCTGCCGGGTTGGTCCAGTAGCGCCCAGAGCGGCACTGCGGGACCAACCGGCAGCTCCCCAGCTGCTCTACCACAGGCGTCCGGAGAAAAGCCTGGTCTGCGGGGGGGGGGGGGGGGGGGGAGGGGGGGCACTAGCTGCGCCCCCCCCAGCAGACCAGGGAGATGCGGGCGGCGGACTGAGAGGTACCGTGGTCCCACTGCCCGGGTCCTCAGAGGCTTTCCTCCATGTCTCCCTGGTCTGCTGGTCTCCAGCAGACCAGGGAGACGCAGAGCAGCTTTTCTCGCCCCGGAGGACACGGGCGGCGGGACCGCGGCGCATCTGGGCATCCCACCGCTCCAGTCCTGCGGGGCGAGAAAAACCCCGTTCATAACTGTGGATCCGACATAAGTCGGATCCGCGTAACTCGGGGACTGCCTGTACTCCCAAGGCAAAGTTATAGTTGCCTCATATTTTGATTAAGACAACCTGCACTGTTCAGGAACAATGGCTAGCTGTCAGAATACAGCACCTTAAGGGAGACTGAGAAGCAGTAGGTAATTACTGTTGTTGAAATGACTCTGGCATGGTGCATACTAGACAATGCCTCAAACGGTTCCACAGAATGGGTAGCAAAAGCCACCTGTATGTGGGGAAAGATTAATTGGCTGCAGGGTACCAAAGAAATTAATCAACAATCCATGAATATAGTCCAGATTCCAAATCACTCTACTCCAGCTATGTGACTATAGTCACAGGTACAAAAAATTAAAATGTGCGTATGAGTGTATATGCACCCATTTTCAGCTTTTACAGACAGCTCTCTATTATATAAAAAAACCCTTAAAAACAATGAATAGTCCTACAGCACCTTAGAGACTAAAACAAATCTAGATGGCTTCATGAGCTTTCAAGGATACCATCTACATGTCTTGCAGCACCGTAGAGACTAACAAAGCTTTGTTGGGTTTTTTATGGTTTTTCAGTTAGAGCCTAACACAGCTACCCCTCTGAAGCTCTCTATATTGTACACGGCGCAAGACATACTGAAGGCTAATGTAAGAACAAAGCCTCTCTCCACAGACAGAACTGCAATTTTTTCAGCTTGCTGTGGATTGGCTGACCTGACTATAATAGAATGGCTGTCAAAGAAGGAAAGACTACAGCAGCTTCTCTTGAAGCACAGGAATCAACTGAAAGCAAATTCACTAATTCTCTGCTTTCCCCTAAGAAAGCTCACAACGTAAGTGAACATATCTAATTCAGCCAAATTCAAGGGAAGGCTAATGCATTTTAAAGATGTTCCTTCAAAAATCACAGCACATATGATCAAATCATTCTGTTTTATATTTCTCCTCTCCCACAGAAAGACAAAGGCTGCAACACTAATATTATTCAGTTCACGACACCAAGAACACACAGTATAAGCCTCCACCGTATTTCCCTGAAAGGTATTTCTTTCAGTACAGGAACAACTTCTCATCATGTGCCATGTACATTTTCTCCAAAAAACATCCTCCTGTGTCTGGATGACGCACACAGCAATCATCGTCTTTCCCTGCGTCACACAGTTCAGGTCCATATCAACCCAACTAACAATGACAGAGGTTTTTCGTGCAGCTAATCTCTGTTTGGGCATACATTTGGCATTCAATTAAATGATTGAATTGTATAGGATTGACTTAAGGCTCTGGGAATTGGAAAGTAAGAAAAATCTCAACATCTACCCTCCTCTCCCCAAATGCTGCTCCTTTTCAAAAGGGAAGAAAACAAAAGCCACCCTATTCTTTATCTCTGAATGTGCACCTCTAAATGTAAACCTCCCAGCCTAGGAATGTATTTACCCTCCTCTGCAAGTGAGGGATTGGACTCTGCTCCCAACATAGCAAATATGAGCTTTGCTATTAACACTACATAAGCTGAGTCTGCTCCCTGTATCTTATAATTTGCATTATAAGTTGCTAAATATTATGACATGCTATTTGCCCGAGTCCACAGATTTGAGATCCTCTTGCTGCTTCTACTAACATACTGATCCATGACTCTACCTAACTAGTCATGGGCAATATAACACATGTATTTTCAGAGATGGGACTTCAGAGTATCATATCCGATTGTTCAGCTCTAGATCTAAATATCATGGCTCTGGCCTATTTCTATGTATTGAACAGCATCCGAAGGAAAAGTACTAATAAACGATGACTAACTTATGCATAAAATGCCCATGCAAATTACACGTCTCTGGGTTCTTTTTAGAAGGACATTTCTTACAGATGATTGGGTATGTAGGGCTGTGTCTACACTGCACCCCTTTTCCGGGAAAGGGATGCAGATGAGACAAGTCGGAATTGCAAATGAAGCGGGGGATATTTAAATATCCCCCACTTTGTTTGTATAAACATGGCTGCCGCTTTTTTCCGGCTCACGGCTTTGCCAGAGAAAAGCGCCAGTCTAGACGGGATCTTTCGGAAAATAAAGCCCTGAATAAGGGATCTTTCGGAAAAGGCTTTATTTTCCGAAAGATCCCGTCTAGACTGGCGCTTTTCTTCGGCAAAGCCGCGAGCCGGAAAAAAGCGGCAGCCATGTTTATACAAATGAAGCGGGGGATATTTAAATATCCCCCGCTTCATTTGCAATTCCGACTTGTCTCATCTGCATCCCTTTTCCGGAAAAGGGGTGCAGTGTAGACACAGCCGTGCTGTAATGTCTTACATAGGATGAACAGACAGGGATTGAGGAGTAATACAGGCCGTGTTAAGAGAAAGCCCTGAATATTGGGCCTGTCCCTATAAAATCAGGACATTTGATCACCCAAGTCTTACCATTGATATGGTCCTCAACACTGTTCTTTTGCTCAAATCAGAATGTTCTGGGTGGATCTGTTCTTTAAGAGAGAGACTGTCCTATTAAAATATTTAACTTTCATTAGCTATAATGATTTAGTGTGCGATCCATTTATTACTTCAGGCAGAAGGTTGATAAATGAATCACATACTAACTCATCCTTGTTTTTCAGATGTCAGCTCTCTTTTAAAAAAACAGTATACAACAAATATCAAACGTACATCAAGGAGGGAGATTCCTAAAACCCAACTAAGGAGAAAAGTCAAATACTTCATGGTGGTCTCTGACTAGCAGATTTCATTTTGCTAATGGGAAGCATTCAGATATTAAGGTCAGTACAAAACCTTAAGACAGAAAGTTACTCAACTGTGTTGGTAACTATAGTATGAATGACCAAAGGCCCAATTCTGTTTTCAGTGACTACAACTGAAGCTGAAATTGGCTGTTCTAACATATTGTGTACCTCAGTTCACTTGACTCCTGAATTATGAGAGGAGTAGTCTTACAGTGATGGGCAGAAGAGCAAAAGTCAGGACTCCCAAATTCAATTTCCAACTCTACACCACCAACTTGCCTGTGACTTTAAGCAACCCAGGCCTTAGCTGTGAAAGGTATGAAACACTTATCTCTCTCACTGAGGTGTTATTGACTTTATCCAAAGTATCCTTGATTTCAAGTTCAGTAAAGTCACCTTAGATTCCATAGATATGCCTGAGCTCTTTTGCCAGTTTGAATTTACAATCATGTGTTTCCCCTCCTCCTCATTTTAAAAATAAGTATTGACCCCTGCCTCTCCTTGCTGTCTTCCCTTCCCCTGCCACTCACAAACGGGGAAAGGACTGAATAACTACCAAAACAGGGGAAGCAGTGAAAATTACTTACTATACACCTGGCAAATAAACAAGTTTAACTGAAGAAAGTCCATACCTCAAACTCTGGCTTAGTCATTCTAGGCATTAGATAAACATCTTTAGACAAAAAAAAGTCTAAGTTGAATGTTAATTTTTAATTTACAAAAATTAGAATCTCAGATTTAAAGCATGAAGTATTTCACATTTATAATTTTTTGAAAAGAGAAAGCAATGAAGTTAAGAAATACAATCAGTAAAAGCTAGACCTCAACGCTGGAAACTTAATTATGCCACTATAAACTACTTTACCATTTTGCAAAAACATCCAACTTTGAAGTTCTAACTGGCTACACATTTTCTAGTAAACGTTACTTCACTTTTCTTGCCTCTTCTGAATGAAGGGCACAAAAACTGACCAAAACATAGAGACTATGAATGACTACCAGCAAGATTTAGATGATTATTTAGTGTTTGGTAAGAGAAGTCACAAATCATATAAAAACATACCCATTCCAATACACAACTGCACCCATGTAGAAAACAAGCTCTTTATCACTCAATAAAATGAACTAGCCACCAATGTGCGGAGGAAAAGGGAAAACACTGCCTTGCTTGAACGCCATCTTTGTGAGAGTGCTCAGCTGTTTGTCTCAGACAGGGCAAGGACTCTGATCTCTGCATTATAGACCATGCTTGCTGATGGCAGGTACTATTTTTTTTTTTTAATTTGATTTTATTTATTTTTGTGGCTACCCTGCTGCAAGCATGGACATCTCTGTCATCTTTACTATAGATTAGCTTTGATTTCTTAGTATCTTTCATATCTTGTTAGGAGAGGTGAAACATCAGCGTTAATCAGAATGTTGGAGCACTATTCAGTACTGATTCAAACTAATGCAGGGAGCTTGGAAAGGTTCCAGGGTCAAGAAGACCACTTACAAACATGTGCCACAACAGAACAGAAGTTACCCCCACAGCGTCTACACCCTGTCACAGGGGAGACAGTCATTTTCTGACGTCTGCTCGAGCAAGGGAACACCCAAATTATCCTCTGGTAAGAATGTATTTTTGCTTTCCCCAACAGAGAAGTTACAGTCTCATGGGATATGGAATCAGTCATTTAATTTTCCGATCTTTACAGCCCTAACGTGATGGTGCTCTGAAATCTATTTATGAAGCTAGCAAATGGAGAAAATATAGATATCATTTTCTGTTTTACTCTATTCATAACTGCTCCAAATAGCAAAGGGACTAGTGCTGAGGTCACAGCTGAATTCACATCATCAACGTTCAAGGCTGAATTATAGCTTGCAAGACATCAGCTGAATCTGCATAACATTTTCTGTTTAAGACTTGACAAACTAAACCAGTGTTGCCAAAACCAAGGCTCTTCCAGTAGCTGTCAAAAGTAAGAACAGTTTGTCAAGATAGGGCTTTGACAGCGATCAAGATTTTACATTACTTATTGATAAGTATCCAATCCTGATCAGGTTATGTAGGAGCTACATTGCATCGTGCCAACCACTCTCCCCCTGGAGGCTGACATTTTCTTAATCACATCCCGTGTTTCCCAACATTAACCTTGCTTCATGAGCCTCATGTCTGCTTTTCACATGGCAGAACAAATTAGAGCAGGCCTTTCTGTCATGCCTCTTCAGCTGACGGATTCCAAAGAACAAATAAAGTGACAAACATTTTCCAATCTTCCAATTGTCTCTAATTAAGCAAAATGGCTCTTAAAAACAGGGCAGAGATTCACCTTGAAGTCGGTAAATCTATGCCAATTTACACTAGGGATGTTTGATATTGTGTAATTGAATAGTCAGGCAACCACATGAAATCTTAGCAATTACATGACTATTTGATATCCCCAGAGGTGGGGCTGGAAGCCAGTACACTCTGGACCCACTCCCAATGAGCTCCCTTCCACCCCCCACCCCCACCCCGCTGCCTCTGTCTCAGAGGCAGGGGAGGGGAAGACAGGCAGCACCATGGAGTTGGTGCTGGGGGGAACCAGCTATTAAGCTCTCCTCATCCAGCACCAGCTCCTGCCTGCCCCACCTTGCTGTCCCTGTAGGAGGCAGCGGGGAAGTGGGGGATAGGTGGGTCTGTAGAGCTGGCACGCATGAGGAGCCTGCTCAAAAGTTGGCTCCCTGCACCTATCAGATCAAGCCTGCCCCCCCTCACCCTCCACAGTGCTGCCTCTATCAGAGGAAGCAGCACGAGAGGCAGGAGGGAAGGTAGACAGGTGGATCCAGTGCTCATGGGAGCATGCTTAAAGCCAGCTCCTCACAGGCACCATCTCCCGCTCCTGTCCTCCCCCCCTCCTCAGAGGCAGCAAGGGTGGGGGAGCATGTGTAGTCGACAAGATTAACAGATAAGCCCAGGTTTATCAGTTAATTGGGCAGTCAACTATACGTTGATATCCCTAATTTACACCATCTGAGGCTCTGGGCTCGGACACCTAATAACGAATAAAATGCAGATTTATGTGATTACAAATTCTTCATTGAAGACATAGCAAGATAATAGCCTACAAACACTCGCCATGGAGTGTTATGGGCAGCAAAGATTTTCCTCACAGAAACTAGATTCTAGATAAATAATATGTTGCACCCCTTCCACCAGCCCTCTGTCATTTTAAGTGGTAAGAAGACAAGGACTGCCTTTCTGTAGGCACAGGAGTGGGGAACCTTTGGGGGGGGGGGCGGGAGAGGGGTTGCTGACCCACAGAAAAATCGGTAGGTGGCCACACACAAGTGAGAAGCAGGGGGTGGGGGAAAACCCTACCCCTCACTCACGTGGCCCCTGATTGAGAAGGAGAAAGACACTCTCCTCACAGCATGCCAGAGCCTATGTGGGTCCAGGCTAGTAGTTTGTGTGCTCCAGCCTTGAAGAGGAACAGCAGGGGGCTGGACTGCCAGCGTGGGCTCTCCAATGCTGGGGGGAACCCCAAGCCTCAGGGGCCAGATCCAGGCAAGCCAGCCTGGCCTTAGGCTCCCCACCCCTGCTATACATCTTTACAGCACATTTTTTTACTTTTTTACTTTTTTATACTGTAAAAAAGGTCACAACAAAAACAAACTCTACACCTGTTTTGTCAAGCACAAAAATTAGCATGAGCGATTAGTTCAGCCTAAGCTTCAAAATCTGAACACCCACAAACCTGAGGGAAGTTCATATCTATACTTGAACCCATTTCTAATCAACAAAGAAATGGCCATTTTTCAGTGTTCAGCACTGTTTCTCACCTCCTTCCGAATTCCAAAGTGACCAGAAATATTTAAGTGTATGGAAGAGTCACGGAAAGAGCCAAGAATTAGTATCATTCATCTTCATTATTGCTTGAGCCAACAGCTCATTCCATTCAGTAGAGAAGTCTACACAGACTACATTTCAAAAGGTCTTTTGTTCCACAAGAGGGAGGTTTGTCTCACCTAAATTATAACCCACCACGAAGAATCTCATTATCTACATCCAAGTGGTGGTGTTTTGTCAATGCTTTTAACGCCCTCCTTGAGATAGCTGCTCTAATAGAATCAAGACATGAAAATACAGAGGCGATTCCCCTATATTTCAGGGATGTCAGGCAATAATCATGTGAACTCAACATTATAAAAACTGAATTAAGGATGGAAAATTCAGTTTAAAAATAATGTTTGAAATACCTATAGGTGACTAGGTGGCTCTTTAGTAATAGAATACAAAGTCGGTCACACTTTCAGGTTCCAGACCTGAATGAAGGCCATTCTGACAGGTACGAAATGCTACTGTGATATCACATGTGAAGACATGCCACAAAATACAAGCTATTCCTAGAAGAGACTTATCCACATCTCAGAAGCTTCCTGGGCCATGCTTGTGGTATAAACAGAGCGCAAAGCCCTTCCCCTCCTCCCCAAGAGGCACAGAAAGATGCACATGTTTTGAGATGTGAGCAGGGGCACAGGAGGCAGGGAACCTGCCTGAGGGTTTCACTAGGCTGCTGGCCAGGAGCTGCCTAAGTAAGCACCTTCTGGTCAGAGCCAACACCTAGCAGCCCACTCCTTCCCACATTCCAACACTCTGCCCCAGGTCACAACCTATCCTTCTGCACCATCTAAACCTCATGCCCCAGGTCACAACCCCAAACCCTGCTCCCTGGCCCCAGATTATAATCTCCTCCCAGATCTTCAACCCTCTCATATATTCCTCCTCCAGATCAGAATCCTCTCCTACCAATAACCCCCCTCAGACCATGCACCCCAGTATCCTACCCCAAGCTCCCTTCTGCACCCAACCTCCATCAAAGATCCCATATGTCCATTAATATCATAGAAGAGTGCAGACCTTGGCCACTTATCAAATTCTTGGAGTGCCTCCCCCCCCCCCCATCAAAAATTACCATCCCGAACTAGGTCAGGTTTAGGATACTTCAGCAAAGCATCTGCCCTCCTGCATCTCATGTGGTTAGAGAAGGACTTCAGTCTCCGGAGCTATCAGCACCACATACACATCAGTGGCACAACTTTTATATACACTTTTAGAAACGAGGGGATGCTTCAAGTGAAGAGCATAAATACAATAAAAAGTTAAATATGGTGGAAAACATGCATGTTTTCCACAAGCTATATGCCACTGAAAGCAAGACAGCCCATAGTAAAGGATAAATGACTTCTACTGTATGAAAACCTGTACAATGGAAACTCTGCAGGTCAATGGCCTTTCCATATTACAAATCTGGCAGCATTGAATTTTTAACTAACACAGTGCGCAGACTGTGTGAATGTGAATTAGCTCTGTTAACACCACTTTTAGAAATCATTCAAGACTACCTTGAGAACAGCTTCTAAAATTAGCAGTTCAACAAAATTACCACCCCAACCCTCCCTGCACACCACCCAGCATAACTGGGTCAGCAGAAACTTATTTAAAAGTGTAACAAGGTAAAATGTATAATGCAGATGAAACTCTTCTGGGAATCATTGCTCTCAACCTTTGTGTGTGGAAAAGAGTCAAGGCATGCGGACCGTCCACCTGTGGTTAACTAACACATCTGCAGTGTCTCAAAGTACATACGTTCAAAGAACATGAAGAAGTGTAATTTATCTCTGGATGAGTAACCATTAACAACTTCTTTCCTGGCTTCATTGCAGAAGAAGCCAATCACAGACACACCCTGGCAACTCAAAAATACTTTAACAAATACTTGTAACACAGCATCAATATAGAAAAAGTGAACACTGCACAATTAACAAAGGCAGTATGTTTCAACATTTTACCTTTTAATGCAGTAGATATTTGGTAGAGAAAGGGACCTGTTAAAAGAACAGATGTTAATTTTTAAAAAGATTTGCTCTTGTTGCAGAACTTGAAGTGAACAGAAGTTTTAACAAGTATTAGCTTCAGTAGGTTCCACCTACAGCAAGCAAGCTATAAATATGTGGGCCTGATTTTCTTTATTCTATGGCTTTCTTTCAGGGCACAGTCTACTTTTTATCTGTACAAGTACCGAGATGTGCACTTTACTTTAATTTTTGGGTAAAAGAGTCACCCTATAATTTCTCTCCAAACAAAAAACCCTGCAGTCATGGGGAGGTGAACAGGAGAGTGTAAGAAACCAGAGTAATTAGTGATTATGCCACGTTGCTTTTATTCGGCACATGGTGATAGATGCCTTTGGCTTAGGGCTGCCAACTCCCACTTTCACCAGGAATCACACCCTTTCTCCCAGATGCTACCTCAGCCAAACCAGCAGATTTTGGGCACTAATAGTCCAGCACAGTAGTGATGCGAAAGCAGGTTCCTTTATCTGCTTTCACTTTGTCCCACTCCAAGAAGTGGCCAGCACCATCACTGCAGCCTTTGGAGGCAAAGGGGCATGTGTGTGTCTATTCACTGAGCGCTGACTCTGCAGATACTATTGGCCTGAAACTGTGGCAAATGGGAGCTGCAGGGACAGTATCTGCAGACAGTGGCACATAGAGACACTGTGGACCACTGCCAAAGGGATACACCTTCAGGAGCTACACCACCTATGTAAGTGACAAACCCCTCTCACATTCCAATCTCCTGACCCAGTCTAGATCCCACACCCCAACTCCCTCCCAGTATTTATACCCTGGCTCCATCTCTCACACCCAAACTCTCTATCAGAGTCCATACTCTCCTCTTGTGTCCCAAATCCCTGCCTGGTCAAAGTGAGTGAAAGAGGCGGATGGAATGGAGAAAATGGGGGTCAGGGCTTCAGAAAAGAAGCAGCACAAGAGCCTTTGAGTCTGCACAATCAGACAGTTGACAGCCCTACTTTGGCCTGACAGTGTTGCACTATCAGAGTGATGGTAACAACAGAAGGAAAGCTAGTGTAGACAAGGCAAACACATTTTTACCACAACAAATTCTGATCTACAAGAATGGTAAAAAGATACCCCACTATTTTGACCCAGCTGCATTAGTGCTACGCTAGTGAGTAGGGATGTAAACAATTAGTCAAGTAGTTGACTATCTGATAAGCCTAGGCTTAGCGGGTAGTTGAGTCAATAATACTAACTATTGCCCCACACACACACACACACACACACACACACACACACACACTGCTGCTTCTATCAGAGGCAACAAGGTGGATGGCAGCAGGAGCAGGTGCAGGGGAGAGCCAGCTCCCCCCAGCACCATCTCCACTGGTTAGGGCAGGGCTCTCACTACATTTAAAAGGCAAAGCCACAGCAGAGTTAGCTCCTGGGGTGACGTGAGCATGGACTACTTAGTCCCAGCTCACGCCACCCCTGAGAGCTAACCCCGCTGCAGTTCAGCCGTTTAAATGTAGTAGAAGTTGGGTGATAGGAGCTGCTGCCCGGCTCCTACTACATTTAAATTGTAGAGCTGTAGCAGGGGTAATGAGTGCCTCCCCACCTTATCGGCTAGTCAGGTAGTCCATGAAAATTCCATCAACCACTCAATTGATTGATTATTCACATTTTAACCTCCTTACTAGTGAGGCTGCACTAGTGATAAGGAGAAACCCCCAACACACACCATACGGATACGCTTTGCATTTAAGCTCTTTTGAAAAAAAATCCAAGGAATTAAGTTCCCTTTCTATTTGTAAATCCCATTGCATCTGCAGCACACGCTGTGTGGTGCCCTTTCATCTTTCAGGCATCTACAGATGTAGCATTATCCTCTCTCTTTTAGAAGCATGACGACTAATGGTCTTTCAGGAGCTTCCTTTAGTTTCCATTTGCCAAAACTCTCAGTTTCTTTTAGCCAGAAAGTGATTAGTAATAAGCGTTAGTATAACAAGCTATTAGGTGATGCAGGATCCTTTTCTGACTATATAAACGGAACACCTCTTGATAGCTATATACAACTGTAATGATCACTTTATATTGAAAGCCTGGAATCATCCCCAACAGTAATTGTTTTGTAGTCTTCGTATATACTTTTCTGAAGCTTGAAGAATACATAAGCTGGGAACCTCATTACTAGTACCTTTTGTAAGAAAATTAGTGGAGGTAAGAAAACAGTTTAACAAAGGAGATCCAAGAATGTGATTAGAACTCATGTAGTCACAAGCTACTCTCAGCACTTATGCCAGTGCATCCACTGAAAATCTGGTCTAAGTTTTCAATAAAATGTAAAAATATAACTAGAGATAACATTTTCACTGAAAAAAGAGCTATATTATATGCCCAAAAGGAAATGATTAGGAATAGCCACACTTGGCCTGATTAAGAGATTATTTCATCCTTCCGATAAAAATATTCATTTAAATTTTAGTAGTTCTGTCATTAAGCTGGAACTACTTTGTCCTCTACTAAGTAAAAATAACTTCCTCGATCTGTATACCTCTTGTCTAACCATGCACCAGAATTCATTGGCTCTGCTGTAAGGAGCCACATTTAACCCTTCTTCCACGGATACAGAACAAGAGGGAAATTTGGCGTAAGGGAGCACCAAAATTACAGAACAAATCCCCAAGCCTGACACTGTCCCCTTCCCCTGGTGAATTAGTAAGTAAAGGGTTCTGAAGATAACTCCATCTCACAGTTTTGATGACTAATAAGATACCCAAATGTCACAACAGCAATTTGGAATATTTACCAAACTATTTTCATTCTGGTTCTGGGAATGGCCCACAGGTTCCCTCCACCAATAGCTCTGATCATATGACATGCACCAAGGAGCTTTAAAGACTTGCACTGTTTGAATTCTGTAATAGCATCCACTGCTACTTCGGTAGGTACTTTTTAAAATTAAAAATATTTCAGTGCATTCCATCCAAAGTACTCTGCAAGCATTAAAGTTTGCCTCATATAGGTTGTGATTGTTATGGGTTATTTTCCCATTTTAATAACATGAAAAATGGACACACACAGAAATTAGAATAGTGATAGAGTAGCTAGAACCAAGGTATTTGCTCCCAGACCTGCATTTAAGGCACAAGGCAAAAGTTGTCAGACTAAACCTTACAGGCCTGCCCCACATGTATAATTAAAGGAACATTATTCCTTACATTATTTTATCCAAACTCTGGATAATGTAAGCAGTGGAATCAATGTCCTTATGACTTCGTTGCACTTACATTTGTTTATTGTGGATCATAGTTACACAAGTACACAGAATCCCATAGCACATGGAATTACTGGTCCATCAAATCTGGCTTCCCACCTTCATCAGTGGTCAATGCAGGATTCTGACCAAGGTGAGAACCCAAAATACATATGACTGTAGTGCTCCACATGGGGTGAACCACAGCTTCTAGTGCTGACCCAGCAGTAAATGAGAGTATGACACATGATATCTGATGAAGCATGCTTTCTAAAACAGGAGCAAAAGACAGGACTATGTAGCACTTTAAAGACTAACAAGATGGTTTATTAGATGATGAGCTTTCGTGGGCCAGACCCACTTCCTCAGATCAAATAGTGGAAGAAAATAGTCACAACCATATATACCAAAGGGGTGTTGGAAACATGCTTTGAGAATATAAAGCACTAAAAGTATGATCTTTAAAAACAACGAACTTACCCAGAAGCATTTCCAGACCCATTTGAAACCCACCTACCACGGTATTTAACTCCACGCATTTATTCAAGTCAGTCCTCATTTACACACCTAACAACCGCTGCAGCAGCTAGTAATAGGACTGAGGATTTGACAATCAAAAAGCGTCCTATGCTCAGCCCCGGGGCACAGGCTCGGGAAGAGCCGACGTGCACCTGTTTGGGCAAACGGCGTCCCTAGACAGTGGCACCCTCCGATGCAGCGCCGCGCCCGGCTGCGGGGAAGCAGCGAGCCCGGGCGCCCCGCTCACCTGCAGGGGGAAGGCGGCCGCCTTGTTGCCCACGTAGCCGCGCACGACATGGCTCTGGATGGAGAGCACCCGGCACTGCGCCTCCGCCTCCGCCTCCATGCCGCCCGCGCGCCCTGCCCCGCTGCTGCTGCTGCTGCTGCTGCTCCACGCGGCCGGGCCGGGGCAGGGGCCGGGGCCTGCCGGGCAGCGCGGAGCCGCCAGGCTCAGGCGGGGAGCGTCAGGCGATCGGCGCAGACAGCTAAAGGCCCGGCTCGCAGCAGCCCGCCCAGCGCCGGAGTGCGCCGCCAGCGCCCGCCAGCGCCACTTAAAGGCGCCCGCAGCCGCGCCGCCGTGTGTCTCCCCCGCACCCCACACACTCACCGCCCCCCACCTCCGTAGCGCCGCCGCCCGCCCCCGGCACCCCGCTACCCCCATATCCTTAGTGCCGGCACCCGCTGCTTCCCGAATCCCAGCTCCGCACTCGCCCTCTCCACACCTAGTGAGACCCACTGCTCGCACACCACACAGTGCCACCCCCCCCCCCCCGTGCACACACTTGCACCCACAATGCCTACAGTGCACATCTCCATTCAATGCCAGCCAGTGCTACCCACAGCGCACACACCCCCGTGACAGCCAGTGTGCACACTGCCTGGCACATACAATTCTCACCCCCCCATGCCACCCACTACTTCTCCCATGCTATTCAGTTCCTTCAGTCCTGCTTACTACACATACCCAGACCCATTGCCACTCAGTGCACATAGATAGCACACACCCCTTGCCACCCACTGTGCCACTTGTGCCTCTACCACACACAGATACATCTCCTCTGTATGTATTGTGCACACAAACTGCCATCTCCCCAAATCAGTCACTGCAACGATATATTCTAATGTGGGCATTGAGGGGCCCCCCGTCACTACACACACTATTTATAGTGTGATGGGGGCCCCTCAATGCCCACATTGGAATATGTTAACCCTCATGCACACTGTAACTCCAGTACCATACACTATGCCATCCCAATAATACCTGCCATGGTTCAAGGCTACAGCACATATTTATATTTCCCCCTTATCATACTTGATGACACTCCATGTGAGGTTTCATGCTCCTCAACTATCATAGAATACTAGAACTGGAAGGGACCTTAAGAAGTCATCAAGTCCAGTCCTCTGCCCTCACGGCAGGACCAAGAACCACCTAGATTATGCCTGATAAATATATTCAGTGATGGAGATTCCACAACCTGCCTAGGCAATATACTCCAGTGTTTAGCCACCCTGACAGGAAGTTTTTCCTAATGCCCGACCTAAACCTACCTTGTCACAATTTAAGCCCATTGCTTCTTGTCCTGTCATCACAGGTCAAGGAGGACAATTTTTCCTCCCTCCTTGCATGGTGTCAAGTATCAGAGGGGTAGCCGTGTTAGTCTGAATCTGCAAAAGTGATAAGGAGTCCTGTGGCACCTTATAGCCTAATAGATTTATTGGAGCATAAGCTTTCGCGGGCAAAGACCCACTTCATCGGATTCATCTGACGAAGTGGGTCTTTGTCCACAAAAGCTTATGCTCCAATAAATCTGTTAGGCTATAAGGTGCCACAGGACTCCTTATCACTTTTCCTCCCTCCTTGTAACTCCCTTTCAGGTACTTGAAAACAGCTCATGTCCCCTCAGTCTTCTCTTCCCCAAACTTAAAAAAAAAAAAAAAACACCTCCCTCCGCCCCAATGCACTTCTTTCCGTCTTTCCTTATAGGTTATGTTTTCCAGAGCTTTAACCACTTTTGTTGCTCTTCTCTGTACCCTTTCCAATTTTTCCACAACCTTCTTGAAGTGTGGTGCCCACTGCCCAGAACTGGATAAAATACTCTAACTGAGGCCTATCCAGTGCAGAGTAGAGCAGAAGAATGACTCCTGTTGTCTTGCTCACAACACTCCTGGAATCATGTTTTGGGTTTTTTTGTTTTTTGTTTGTTTTGCAACAATGTCACACTGTTGACTCATTTAGCTTGTTGTCTACTATGACCTAGGGATGTTAAAGACTAGTCGACTATCCAACTAGTCTATTTCTATGAGATAGAGGCAGCAAAAGGGGATAGGAGGGGTACTTCAAAGCAGCAGCACCGCAGAGCTGAGCTGGGGATCAGCTGTGCAGCGGCGCTGCCTTTTTAAAATGCCAAAGAGCTGTGGAGCCTGGTGGCAGCTGGGAACTCCCCAACTAACCCCGGGTTCTGAGCAGTATTTCCCCAGAATCCAGGGTCCCATGCAGCACCTTGGCATTTCAAAGGGGTAGTGCCGCACCTCTTTGAAGGGGTAGGAATTAACTTTGAAGTAGGAATAAGAGATCCTCCGGAAAAGGGCTTTATTCCGGAGAATCGCGCCAGTCTAGACGCTCTTTTCCGGCTTTTCCCCAAGCCGGAAAAAAAGCGGCGGCCATGTTTATTTAAATCCCACAGGGGATATTTAAATCCCCCGCGGATTTCCCTATTCTGACTTACCTGCTTTGCATGCCTCTTCTGGAGAAGGGGCCAGTGTAGACGTAGCCTTGTAGTATAAGGTGAGTTGTAAAGGGAGCTGTAGCAATTTAGCAAGTTCTGACTTTCTCTGCCCACTGCACCATACTTTGGTTATGGAGTTCCTTAATACTCAAATTTATTTGCATAGTAGTAGGTCTAGGATTTCTAATGAAGTGTTCTCAGATGGCAAATTAGTTTTTTTAAAGACTCACTGACAGCCCTAATCAGGATACAATCCAGACTAATGAGTAGCTGTGTCGCTCCGACCCTCTAAACTACAATGCTTCGCTGATAGCCTCCAGCCTGGACTACTCACAAACCCTCCAGCCTATAAATCACTCCCATCTACATGAGAGTGTTGGCTCTGACAGCCTTGGTTACATTGCACTGTGACCCTAACACACCCACAGTCTTGGATCTTGTCCCTTGCCCCCTCCCCAACATGCACATCCTGTACTGCCTAACCTTATCTCAGATAAGTCCATTATTTCTTCTCTTTTATAGAAATATACATATACTTGCCACCTAAAACTGACTTTTCTGGACACAAGTATATTAACCACAATGTTAGATTTCAAGCAAGTACAAATATTGAAGCATAAGCATCAGAAATAAGTTACAAGAAAAATAAAGATAAAATGCTACTGGTGCCTACTTAAACTATGTTCAAGGTAACCTACAGTTCTTTCACTATATGCTTTCAGTGGTCGGGAGCCATCCCCTACTCCATCAGCTGCTGGGCTACTATAAGCAGTGAATCAACAGGCAGGAGGAAGGGCCGAGACAGGAGTACAGGCAGTCCGCGGGTTACGTACAAGATAGGGACTATAGGTTTGTTCTTAAGTTGAATTTGTACATAACTCAGAACTGGCTCCAGATTCAGCCGTTGCTGCTGAAACTGACCAGGGGCTGACTACAGGAAGCCGGAGGCAGAGTTGCTCTGCCCCCAGCTTCCTGGAATCAGCCACTGGTCAGTTTCAACAGTGGCTGAATCTGGAGCCTGGGACAGAACAGATGGGGCGCTGCCCGGTAAGTCCCCCCAGGATCAACCCGGCAGCACCCCAGCTGCTCTACCCCAGGCGTCCACAACAAAAGCCTGGTCTGCTGGGGGGGGGGGGGCGCATTAGCTGCGCCCCCCCCCAGCAGACCAGGGAGACCCGGAGCAAAGCCGCGGAGGTGGCGGGGTCCCGCGCCTCCAAGACTTTGCTCCGGGTGTCCCTGGTCCGCTGGGGGGGGGGGTCCCCAGCAGACCAGGGACACCCAGAGCAAAGCCGCAGAGGCAGGGGGTCCCGCGCCTCCAAGGCTTTGCTCTGGAGCAAAGCCGCAGAGGCGCGGGACCCCGCCGCCTCTGCTCTGGGTGTCCCTGGTCTGCTGGGGACCCCTCCCAGCAGACCAGGGACACCCGCAGCAGCTTTTCTCACCCCGGAGGATGTGGTGGTGGGACCACTGCTCATCTGGGTGGTCTCGCCGCCCGCGAGTTCCGGGGTGAGAAAAGCCTCGTTCGTAAGTGCGGATCCGACATAAGTCGGATCCGCGTAACTCAGGGACTGCCTGTATTTTGGGGTGTTTGTTCTTTCTTTTTAATAGTTTGTCCCCCTCATGAAAAGTGTCCCCAACTGGGTATCAGAAGATAAAGTCTCTGCTGCTTTTTTATCACTTGTTTGAGTTTCCTTTCCTGCTCGATAAGTCTATGTACTGCTTAAATGCAAGTTAAGCAGAGTACACATTCATTTTGTTTGACAGACAGGCCTGTAACTATCTCAATTTGGAGCACATTAATACCACTGTACAGTGGAATCTTACAGCTTCACAGTGTTACTGCACATTCTATCATATTAATACTCATCAGCAAGTTTTAGTCTTCAAATGATACCTCACAAAGCATCTTTTGTCCCAAGATTACTACAATAGTGTGTACAGTGTGAACACAGGGATACATTGTCACAACAGCATTCAACTGCCTTAACAATGAGACCTTCCTTTCCCCCCCTGCTTCATTCACCACAGCCCTTCCAAGTTCTGCAAGGAAATGAAGCAGGGATCTTACTAGACAATGTTGCCCCTCATTACACAGCCAGGATTCATCTCCAGACGTAAGCCTATCCTGTGCACTGATGAGCGCAGAGGTCCCGAGGAAAGGATATCATACTACATGCACACAAAGGGCTGAATTAGGGTCACACAAACTTAGAATGGACTCAATGGGTGCAGCAGGGCTGGAGCACCCACAGAAAAGAGTTGATAGCTGCTAAGCAGCCACTACCAACCAGCCTCCCCCACTCCACCCCTTCTTTGAGTACACCTCCATCAGTCACCTCCTCTCCCGCTTCCCCCAGAGCTTACCGCACTCTGAGGAACAATTATTAACCAGCATGCAGGAGGCACAGAGGGGGAAGAGGCAGAGCAAGGGTCAAGAAACCCTCAACTTGCAAGGGAGTCAGCATCTATGTGCACAAGTAACCAACATTCCAGCATTTCCTAACTCGAGTGCTTGGCTTTGCCCTCCTAATGTTCTTTTAACACATGTGCACATCCTTGGGGGAGCCTGCCTCAGCTTCTTCTCACCAGGCTCCCAGAAATAAGCCACAAAGGCACCCTCTCCAATACCTTCCTTTAGGTCTATATTTATTAGAAAGACAATCCTCAAAGTACTAATCTCAAGCCACTTTCTATGTCCCCACAGGACTGCATTCCTTATCCAATTCTCCAGCTCCACAAAGTCATCAGGCAAACTGCTCTCCTGGCCTTGCCCTGATTCTTCAGGATCCCGTTCCCAGGGTACTACCCTAGAAGCCCTTGCATCCTTAGCTATCACTGGGCTTTGCTACCTTTCAGGTTTCTAGGTGCTAGACTTCAGCACTGACTCCCAAGCAATTTTTCCTGCTTTCTTTTCCCCCATACAGAAACCTTCCTTATTCCTCCACCAAGCTAACTTTTCTGCCCTTTTATAAAGCCCACATGTCTCATTATATCACCTGATCTTAATCCAAGCCCTTTTGGCTAAGAGGCAATTAATGAGCAGCACAGCTTGGACTGATGGAACAGAGCTGACTAGCCCTAGGCCTCTTATGAGCGTGAATGTGTGTTTAATTTCATAGGTTTTTTTAAAACCAACTGAAAAAAACCCAGAAACTCCACGAGGCATTATATTGACACCTACAAGGGTCATCAGCAAGCTTAGAAGCTTTCTGATCCACTACACAGGCCTCTGCCATTTGAGCCAACAGGATAACTGATAGCAGTAGGAGTTGCCATCCGTACCTGGACCAGCACTAGAGAGCAATGGGGCACTTTGCCAGTGAGTTTCACAGATAATTACTGATTGCAGAGAAAAGGTGAGACTCAGAAACTGTACCTTGCTTTCCAGCTCTAGAGGAGAGCGTGCTCTAAAAGTCTAATGAGCATGGATTCTTTTGCCTATTCCCCCCAAAATGTGATCCCTTTGGTCCTCCCTCTTCCCCACTCATGTCTCTGCCCCCCTTCTAGATCCTTCTCCCAGTTGCATTCTCTTCATCTAGTCACTTCCAGTCTCCACTCTTTCAGCTTCTCATCCAAGTCACAGTTTTCTTGCTGAATCATTCTGTTCCCCACCTTCCCCCCAGCTCCTTGTCCCAAGTCTCCTTGCCCACCAAGTCTCAGCTCAATCAGTCTTGGCTCCTTGTCTGACCTGTTTGTTTCCAACCCTAGTTGCCAATCACCTCCTCTCTGCCCACATTCTCTATCTCCACTGGTTCCCAGTTCAAATCTTCTTCCCCAAGCTCCTTGTCCAGACTCAGTCTTCTACTCACTGTTCCTTGTTCCCATTTCTTTGCCCAACTAAGCCCAATTCTCTCTTCCCACCCCCAGCTTCTCATTAGACCTGTTTTTCCTTCTCCTACATTTTCAGTCCCATCTGCCCATAGCTTCTCATCTGATTTCACTTTCTCAGCCACTGGCTCAGGCTGTCCCATTCTCCCCCACATGATCATTTCAGTCTCAACTTCAATTTCCCACTTCTTGTCAGCATCCAATTTGTTTCCGCACACCCACGCTGTCTAGGCTATGTCTACACTACAGAGGTTTTTTTTTTAAAAAACAGCTTTTTTTCCGAAAAAACTTCACTTATGTCCTCTCTGCAATCGTGTTCTTTTGGAAAAAACATTTGAAAGAACAGAGGGGTTTTTCTGACATTGGTAAACCTTTTTCTACAAGGAAGAAGCCTTTTCCCAAAAGAACTCTTTCATAAAAAGGCCTGTGTGGATGGGAAAGAGGGAGTTCTTTCAAAAGAAGAGGAACGAGGAAAAAGCACATCCACAAAAAGCACTCCATCCATAGTAATCACAACTTAAATGTGAGATAGCTTCTATTCAGTGTGGACACTATGTTTTGAAAAAGCAGATCGCTTTTTCGATGCACTTTGGCAGGGTGGTCGCTCTCTTTCGGAAGAAGTTTTTTCAGAAGATCTCTTCCAGAAAAGCTTCTTCCGAAAGAAGCCTGCAGTCTAGATGTAGCCCTACTCTCCTCCCTCCCCACAGATATGGTTCTTGTCCCCTCTGCATTTGAATTGAGCAGCTTGGTCCTCCACACTGCCTGAGCCTAGCAGGGAGTCATTTTGAGCACAGGACAGAGAGGCAGGCTTCCTGTTGTCCATTCAGGTAGTTGGACCTGGGCCTGGATGGACCCAAAGCAGCTGGGAAATGCAATTACTGGGAAAACCCTGGGTTGCAGAATGCCTGATATGGATGGAATCTTCTGGGAATTTACCTGCAAACGTCTCGTAAGTCTCCACTGAGTATGTGCAAACTGCAATTTTCAGAAGCTTATCACTTGCGAAAATTTGGGCAGATTTTCACATGGATGTCAAAAGTTACATTCCTGACAGAGAGAGAATCCCCTGGACAAATTTTAAATTCCTGATCCACATCATGGGGGTGTTAGAGCTTTACAAATAAAAAGGTCACCAGAATTTTTTATCGTGGGCAAAACAACATATTTTCATCTAGTCTCATTCTTGGAATCAATTCAACCATTTCTGCTGAAATTTTCCACAAAGCATTCACTTTGAGGCAAACAACTAACATGGAAAATTTCATCCTACCTTGTCAGAATTTAAAGGTGTAAGTTACTGAAAACAAGGATTCTATAACAGAAAGTGGCAGGTCCGACTAGATATACTATATACAATAACAAACACCATATGCTACATGCTCATGCATATACAGTAATCTTATATAGAAACAAATGTGCAATTCTGTAATGTTACATTGCACATGATGTGCATCATATATGTTATAATCCCATCCAAACAACATGGAGCACACTTTGTAAATACACATATATATAAAAACAGCAGCCTGAAACGCACACACAATTTGCACAACAAAGACATAGCATGAAGGAAACTTGATTATTATTTTTCATTTCACATTTAATAGTTAGAGGCATCCTGCTGTGCATGTGTTTCCTGAACTTCAGCAGGCAGTGGCTAAGGTTTAGGCTTATAGTAATGTTCTTTACAGTAGAAGGGAACAATACACAGCAGCTTTTTAGTCTGCTAATCTGAAGTCTGCCTCAAACAGGTTGGAGGCAGCTGACTTGCAAGTTGCCATTCTCAGGTGCGCACGTGTGAGGGCATACATACACACACACACACAGATTGCAATGAGAAACTGCTGAGCTGGAATTTATAGGAAAATTTGACACTGTCAAAATAGGTTTAAGCAGAGACGTAGAATGGCTATTATTCTACAACTTCTATAATGGCTATTCTATTATGTATTGTAATAAAAATTATTACAATACATAATTTCCCTTTAAGTTACTGCCACCTCATCACTGATGGAGGTGAGCCACATCCACTCTGATTCAATTAGCACTGATGTCATACTCCCATCTCTGTATCCCTTCCTTTTTTCTTTTTTCTTCAAGCATCAGAAGTGAGTTGTATTTCAAAAAAGCTTATACCCAAATAAATTGGTTAGTCTTTAAAGTGTCACCAGACCCCTTGTTGTTTGTACAATGCAGAATATTTCTCTGAGTCCAAAGTGCTACTATACAGGATATATTTGCTTCTACTTGTGCACAAAAAGATATATCAACTCAAATGAAAATGAATTGCACTCAGGAAGAGAATATACATATAAATCACTGCTGGAATATAGTTCATTGAGATAATATGTTTTGATATGGGATAAAATAAATTACAACTGCAGAGTTTGCCACCAGCATATGATTGCTCTGAAATACTAAGTTAATTGAATATCAATTTACATAATCTGATTTTTTGCTGCTTTTCTCTGGGTTGTGTCAATTTAGGAGCAAGTCTCATGAGTAATTATTTAAGGGCATACTGATGGTTTCTTTTAAGTTTGTATAATGTTAAGATTTGATTACTGGCCATTGTTTTTTTTTAAAAAAACCTTAGATTCTGGAGAATATTATTTGTTCTGCAATCCTACTGCCAGGAATATGATAGGAGTACTTTATTCTGTTGTACTTCCTCACTCCCAGAACATGAGGGGGCTGTGTGCATTGTTCTAGCCACATAGGGTGTGTGTGTGGGTGGGCACACACACCTTTTTTGGAGGAACTCAAGAAATTACTTCCAGTAGGGAAGCAATATATGTAGGAGACTCTGAGTGTCTATTAACATAGTTGTGCATTGACATTAACATTTTCTCTCTACATGCCTCAAGCGCCTGCTGCATGATGCCTCTCCTTCGTCCCAGTAATTATTTCCTTTTCATAGGCAATCCAAAGGAGCCATCAGTAAGTGGCTCTGGCATTTCTGATTGCCCTTTCAACAGCTGCCAATGTGAGTCTTGCATTCTTATCAAACCAGCTCCTCTTCCTAAGAGAGCAAAGCATCTATCGCATTTGGAATGTCAGTCCTTCGGATTCTGGCACAGTTCTGGCAGCCTCCCGCACAGGTGTGCCAGATGGGGCTCAGACACAGGGAGTTATCACACACCTGTTCAGGAGCTGCTTTCACTTTTAGCATCATTAGATGTGACTGAGCCCCTACTAAGGAGTGTGTGTGTATATGCAGGGCTCTGCCCATCTCTGTGCACCAGTTGTCAGTCTAAGGAGGCAGTACATGCTGCACCTCCAAAAAGGACATGTAGAAAGCAGCCCTAAGCACCCTCCCCTTGCCTCAGCTCTCCATGCACCTAGAAGTGCAAAGGCAAAATACCTCTATTAACTGCTACCCAAGCACTGCACTTCTACACCGGGTGTGCTAAAATGTTAGTTAACTCTAATCACTTTCTAATCTAAACAAGCCCTTACAATGGCAGGATTAGGACCTAAGTCAGTACAGTTATGCATTCCCTTCATCAGAAGTCCATCCCTGTTAAGACATTAATTTTGAATGGTTGCTTGAAATGGATTGGACTGTACATAATGAAGATGTACTATGTAAAAGTCCTAGCAGGATTTTACTTATTAGGCCTTACTAAGACTTCTGTTCAAATAGAACTTCCATTGGTTCAGAACTAAAATAATGTTGTCAGGAACTATCAATAATGAGGGTAAATGCTCTTCTCTGGCTAACGGGAAGTAGATTATTGAAAATGGATAGTGTCACAGAGCCCATGCTGTGCTGGAGAGTTATTTGAACATTTTAAATGATTTGACAGGAGGCTTTGATTTGTGCAAAAGATGCTATGATCAATGCTATTTTTTCAGCAAGTTTTAAATAAAATAGAACAGCAAATCAGCAGGATTGGTATGTTTTCTGCAATGCTGCAATAGAATTGGTCTGAAGAATGACTGCCAGACTTAAATCCTTATTGACTGCAATAGTAATTTTAGTGCACAGAACAGCATTTATAGATGTCTTAAACTTTCTTTAGATCAGAGAACGCGTCTCTGGAACTGATGGGAACATGATAGGAAATAAAAAGCCTATCATTACCGCACTCAGGGCCCAGTCCTGCAAAGTGCCGAGTGCCCCCACCTCCTATTGACGTCAGCACTCTTTGGCAGCCCACCGTATTATAATGGCCGGAGGAAGAAGATCAGGCAATGTATTCTAGGACCTGATCCTAGAATGTAGGACCTGATCTTGCAAATTTTATGTGAGTTATCCAACTAAAATAAATGGGACAACTTCCTTGAGTAATATATGCAAAAATTCTGGGCCCAGAAGGCTGAGTGCCCTGAAAAAAATCAGGGCAATAATGATACAAGATTAAAATACCTGAAATGCAAACTGAAAAGAGTCCAGTTTTGATGTTCTACCCATATGTGATCCTTAGTCTGAGACTGACCTACTCCAGAAAAGGGGCTAGAAATATTCTTCCATTCAAAGAAAAAACCCTAAATATTTCATGATGTGTATTCTAAGATGTATATTCTGTACTCATGTATTATTACTTTCTCTGTTACCACAAGCCATAGTATTCCAACTGCTTTTGCCATCTACATATTTTTGGCCCCCATGGAACTAAAAAGTTTAAGGGAATAGAAAGCAGAAATCTAGACCCTGGTATTTTATCGTGTAAATCTTCATGACTACAGGGAAACCAACAGACCCACATTGGTTTACATCTGCTGAGGATCTGGCTCCAAGTTTTTTTTATATTGGCTGAATTCAGAATTGAATACTATTGTGCTTAGATCAACTATCAAAACAGTAGAAAAATAACGTTTCCTATTTCCTTATTCTTTTTTATCTAATTGCTTTGTTTATTCACAGTACAATGTCTTGCCATTGCTATTTATATATAATGGTAACTGTACCTGGTCCTCAGCTGAGAAGTACCTATTTCTAAAAGTGAACAAAACCCCTGCTGTTCAGAGTGACAAACTGCTATGGTGCAATGTAATGCAATGTAATACAATGCAATCCAGTGTGGCATGTGGTCATTATAGTTTCGTGAAAAAGCTGTGTTTTCAGTGGGCTGGAGTTTTTTGGTTTTTTTAAGGCACTTAGGTGTTTTTCTGAATCCCATTGTTTTCTGTAATTTACAGCCATATAGACCTTGCTACCTAACTTCATAGAATCATTGCACTGGAAGGAACCTCACAACATGACTGTATGAAGGGGGGTGTGAAGGGTGCAAACAAAATCCCCCATGGTCCTTCATGCTCTGCCATGGCTGACATAAGGAAGGCAGGGGCGGGGGCATTGCTCCAGCCTCCCCCACCTTGCTCTGGCTGGGGCTGATTCCCGCTTCCTCACTCAGGACCAAGGCTGGGGCGGGGCTGGGCCATGGGGGCAGCCACCAGCTCATCCCATAGCTCACATCCCCCCACACAGAGAAATTCCTGCATATGGGATGCAAGAAGTCATCTAGTCCAGTCCCCTGCTCTTTTGGACTAAGCACCACCTAGACCATTCTTGATGAGTGTTTGTCTAAACCTATACTCTTAATAATCTCCAGTGAGTTTGTATTACTTAACCCCAAAAGAGGTGGGAGACAGTTTATAAGAGATACTGTACCAGATACATTTGTATTATAATCATGCTATGAGCTAGAAAAGAGCAAGCCCGTTGCTGGCACTTCTGAAACTTCTAGTCATAAACTGTATCTCTCAGCAGTTTGCCCTGCATGTGATGGCTTGCGTCACACGCTGTCATTTTGCTGTCATGAGTCACTTACTTCAGTTCCCGTTGCTTTGGGATATAAGCTTGGCGAAGGAAGCCCTGTCTCTACATATTTTAATCCCTGTAGAAATGTGCACACAAAGCAGTGGAAACTCAGGCCTCTGCTGTGCTTGAAATGGAACAGATTTGCATTTGAGCGAGAACTCCAGGGGGTGGACGTTAAGCTGAGTAATATTGCATCTATTTTCAGTCTTGTTACCGGGGTGATAGTAATTGTTTTGTTGTTCTTTTCCTACAGTGCTAGGGGGAAAAAATCCTCACTAGCAGTGAAGGGAATTTAGATTTTTAAAAATTCAATAGCTTCCCCAAAATTTCAACATCACATACAATATATCATATTATCAAAACGTCAAATGTCCAATATAAAACAAAATCTGGGAGTTACAAGCATGACTGTTTTGTCTTATTCTGTTCTTCCTTTAACCTGTATTTGATTTGCCTGTGTAATAACACAACCTTTATGATAACAGGTAACAGGTTTAAAATAAACAAAAGGAATTACTTCTTCACACAACACAGCCAATCTGTGGAACTCCTTGCCAGAGCTAGTTAAAGTCAGAGAAGCAAAACATTGCAGTTATATTTTCTTTTTTCCTGAAAAAGCATTTGCTTTCTGGTATCAGTAAAAAGCCAGAAAAATTCAAATGTAGCCCAAAGAAGTTTGAGTAGCAATAAAAGTTGTGGAAAGAAAAGCTAGAGAAATGTGGACATTAAAATAAAGTAAATTAGAATTGTAGCTTGTTTGAGAGCCACAGGACCTGGATTTGGATCCTCTAAAGAGAAATAATGATTTGGGCACATTTTAGTGTCAAGAATGGGATCCATGAAGGGACTTATGCTGCAGCACTGAGTTTCATGGGGTGTCTAGCTTTTAGAAAATTACAGGGAGAACAGTGAAGCCCACCAGGCCGAGGTAGGTGTCTAAGGGCTTGTCTCCAGTACTCTTCACCCTGTGTCGTCTTTGGTAACTTACATAACTGAATTAGCATAACTTAAGTCAATTTACAGAGTTAGCATACATCAGCATCAGCCCTTAGATCCCTGAACAATGAATGGGGAGAGAAAGGGATCCACAAAAGCCAGCACACTAGGCAGGGAGATGCCTAAGCCAGCCAATGGGATATTCTGGATCTGGGTCTAAGCACTAGCCTCCTTTCAGAGCCTAAGCCAGGCTGCAGGATCATGCCCAACTTTGCTTAGCCATTCACAAATAGGAGGCTGCCTCCTAGAGTCAGACAGTTTAGGTGCCAAAGATGTTTCTGGGACCAGCCTTACCCCATGCAAAATGGCTGCAGGAGTAACTGGTTTCTTATATAACTTCTCTCTCCCCCATTACCTACTATATGTTAATGACAACAAGATGCTAAAATTAGGCTTTGAGAGGTGGGGTTCTGCTCATTGTGCACTGCTGGAAGACAGATCTCCATAATCTTGAAAACTGCCTCGTTTGCATCCCTTGGACATCGCAGCTGTGCTGAGGAGCTGGAGCCAACACATAACATCTTCCTTGGCTGATCTTAGGCAGCAGCTATAATGCCAGCCAGCTGGGGAAAGCAATATCCAGCCCAAGAAGCCTACGGGATTAAAATGGAAAAATCCCACGATTGCTAGAGTTCAAGATTTAGTGAACACATAATCAGTGAGAGCTCTTCTGAAGCTGCAGCTACCCTAGGATATGGGGCCACCACATTTTCCAATGGATACATCGCCAGTAGTGGAGATTGGAACGTGTTCAAGGGTTGGACAGGCTCAGACTTTTCCACTATTGTCAGACCCAATGGAAATTGATTGAACTTCATCCATTGGCCATTAGTATCCTAAAAAATCCTATACCGGGCACACCCTTTGATATTATATTAAAAAAAATTGTGGAAGTATCAGTAGGATGCCACAGGGGAAGGAACTTAACACCTACGACTGGGGTGGGGGGGGGGCAGGAGACAAAGACAGCAATATGTTTAAAAGAGTGGTCTCAATCATAGAAATGTGGGGTTAGCGGGTATTGATTAATCAGCTAATCGAGTCGTCAATGGAATTTCCATCAACTACTCAATTAGTCGATAAGGAGAAAGTGGAGCACTTGCTATCTGGGCTGCACCTCTGCCTTTTAAATATAGTAAGAGCAGCTCACAACTCTTACTACATTTAAAAAGCAGAAGAGCAGCGGGAAACCTGGAGTGGGGACTCAAGCAGTATCCGTTTGCGCCGTTTCCCGCCTGTACCTCTGCCCCCCTGCCCCTTACAGAGATGGTGCTAGGGGGGAAAACCAGCTTTTAAGCCAGCTCTCCCCAGCACCAGCTCCTGTTCCCCACCCTTGCTGACTCTCTCTGATAGAGGCAGCAACAGGGAGGAGGAGGGGGAGTGATTAGTCAAGTCACTACTCGACTATCCAACAAGCATATGCTTATCGGGTAGTCAACTAGTCACTTACATCCCTACAGGGACCTTCAAAAGTCATCGAGTCCAGTCCTCTGACCAAGTTAACCTAGGCCATTCCTGACAGGTGTTTGTCTGATATGTTCTTAAATGCCTCCAATGATGGGGATTCCACTGCCTCCCTTACAAACTTATTCCAGAGTTTAACTACCCTGGTAGATACAAAGTTTTTATTGATATCTAACCTAAATCTTCCTTGCTGCAGATGAAGACCTTTACTTCTTATCCTACATTCAGTGGACCTGGGGAACAATGATCACAGGTCTCATTGTAATAGCTCTTGATGTATTTGATGTACTCCAGCTGAGGCCTTACCTATTGTTTCTTACAGATGATACTCCTGTTAATACAGCCTGGAATGACATCAGCCTTTTTTGCAGCTGCATTATGTTGACAACTCAGATTCCATTTGTGATCCTCTGTAGCCTCCTGATTCTGTTCAGTAGCACTTCCACCTCATCACTTCTTCCCTATTTTGTAGTTGTGTGTTTGTTCCTTCCCAAGTGAAGGACTTTGCACTTATCTTTGTTGAATTTCATGTAGCTGATTTCAAATCAACTCTCCAATTTATCAAGATGATTTTGATTTCTAATCCTCTCCTCTAACTTGCTCACAACTCCAGTAGCTTGGTGTCATCTGCATATTCTCTACTCTATTGTCCAAGTTTATTAAATGAGGCTTAGCTAATTCAGATCTGTAGAGACACTTTTTGTGACTTTTGCTGCCTTCGTCAGGATTTTATAGCACAGCCATTGGGAAATGTTCACTGTAGAATGCAGACTTAAGAGGAAAGTGCTTAGTTATAGTCATATTTGTTTTTCACTAAGAGCAAATTTCACTCATCACAAGTCCTTCCACCTCACTGAAACTTTATGACAAGAAGGACAGGATCCCCAAAGGAGGTGTCAGCATTAGAGACAAAGTCACTACTCGACTATCCATGGGGGACACGGAGAATCCATGAGTGAATATGCTCTATGATTTTGCCTACAGATCCAGTCACCAAGAACCCTTACACAAGAGGCACAGAGGGGCCGCAGGTGCTAATGCTTGTGAATAGCAGCCATGGAGGGACTGTTACAGTCCTGCAGCTGACAGGTGGGTTGGGAGGAGTCCTCTCCTACAAACACACCTACAAAGGCCAAGTAATGGGATTGTGTGAGAAGAAAAGTTGGATTTTTTTTCCTAACCCAGCAAAGGCAGTAGAATTCTATGGACGGTAAGGTGAATGCCAGGTATAGACACTTAAAAGTCTCAGAGGGGTAGCCCTGTGAGTCTGTAACCAAAAAGAAATTAAAAAACCCATGAAAGTCACTAAGGTACTGCAAGGCCCAACAAAAAATGTGGTTAGTATCATGAGCTTTCAGGGGCACAACCCACTTCTAAAATGGGTTATGCCCCTGAAAGCTCATGATGCTATCCACATTTTTTGTTAGTCTCTAAGATACTTCAGGACCATTTGTTGTTTTCTTAGTTCTTTTCAGACACAGATGTTAATGAGTTCTGCAATTGTCCTAAGGCATGTTTAGGAATGACTACTCCATCATATTCACACCCTAAAGAAGCTGAGGAGAGGTCTATGCTAGAAAGTTACATTGACTATGTCTCTCAGGGGTATGAAACTGGTGTGAGTAGCTGGGACAACCTAATCCCTGGGTTTAGACAGCAAGGAGGCAACAGAAGAATTCTTCCATGGATATTTGTATATTCTCAATTAGGAAGAGAGCATCCTTAATGAATGCTGATTTCTTAATCCAGTTTTAGCTTTATCCTCCGTGATGTAAGGTAGCTTTGCATTCCAAAATTGGTCACTAAAGCTAGTGACTTTTTTCCTGTGGCTCAACCCTACCAGATTTTGATAAATCACCTGTCAAGCAATGGAGCATTATATAACTTTCCCCCATCCAGTCCACTATAACTGCAATCCTAGCAATTAAGACACGCCTTGGCAAGGCCAGAAAAATACTTGTCAGCACTTAAAGTACAGAGAGGTTCATTTCAATTTAAATTGCAATGTTATTCCAGAAAACAAAAACTCCTTTCATTTTCTGGAGAATTCAACCACATATGATTCAGAGAACTCAGTGGTTCACAATCTCTCCTGTTAGAAGTCGTAAGTAGAAAAGCCCGCTTTATATCATCTACTTAGTGAAACAAAGAATTTGATATTACGGAATCTTGTATTTCAGAAAATTTGCACATATCTGAAAACCAAATGCTAAGCTTATTAGTGTTAGAAACATAGAGGTCTCTTTGCCAGCTATTCATGCAACACAGCTGTTCAATTTTAGTTCAATGCTTAATTGTAAACATTAATCTGTGACCAAACCTAACTGTATAATGTGCTCCATTTCATCTGTTTTGGGAGACAATCAGCTTCAGACTTGGTGAGCATGTGGATGAAAGCAGCATGATTTTAAGGTGACTCTAGCTTAGTAACCTTTCCTTGATTGAATTAATTGATTTGTAAAATAACTATTCCCTTGGAAGCTCTTAGTAAGATGTCCCAATGCTGGCTACTGGAGTTGGCTGCGTTCTCCTTCTGGAGATGAGACAACAAAGACAGAAAAAAAAAAAGCCATAGCCCAGATACTATACAGAAACAAATAGGAAAATTCTTAGTAGTGTATTGAACAATTTGCACAGTGTACATTAGAAGTGGGCCTGTATACTTTAGTCCCATATTCTTATTTTTTTGATCATGAGTGTGTGCTAACGAAGAAGTCTGACACTAGGTGGCAGCTGTAGGAAGTACAGATTGAAAACAGCAAAAACAAAAGAACGTGTTAAATACTACATATTCAAGGTGCCTAAAAATGACAGTCAGGAGAAAACATTGCAAGAAGGATGTATGCAACTGTTTAGTATAACTAGAGACCCATATTCTTCTTTAAAAGGGATTCATAGTTATCAAAAAATGGAGTGACTAATTTTCCATATTTCTGAAATAAAAACCCTGTAACTAGTGTGTCTTGAAATAAAGATTCTTTAACACTTCTTTTTAAGAAAGGGTTTTCCACTCCTCTACATATAAGAAGAAGGGTGTTTTGCAAGTTAATTGAATATATGGGAAAACAATGAAAATTATGTACAGAGTGCTGTAAAATGCACCAAAAGGAAGAAAAATATTTCTTCCCTTTTTATCCCACCATCACCAGTGTTAATAATCTTAGGGATTACCGTAAAATCTCGAGTATAATGCACACCTATATATAATGTGCATCTGCCTTTTAAAGGTCAAAATTCTTGAATAAACTAAACTCTTATCTATAATGCGCACCCCTATTATACTCGAGATTTTAAGGTATGCATAGGAAGGAAGGGGCTCGTGCCTGCTGCTGGGCCCCCTGCCCAGCTGAGCTCGTGCGTGCTGAGCTCGCACCTACTGGGGGAGCCTTCCCCACCCAGTTGCCAGCGCGCCGAGCTCGTGCCTGCCGGGGGAGCATCTTCCGCTTAGTTGCTGGCACGCCGAGCTTGCGCCTGCCCCCCGCCCAGCTCATGCCTGCCGAGGGTGAGTTTAAAACTTTTTAAAAAAACCTCCTATGGATAATGTGCACCCCGACTTTGCCATTAAAAAACGGGAAAAAAGTTTGCACTATATTCGCAACTTTACAGTACTTGCAACAACAGTAAATTCAAAAATTTCAAACAAAAATGTTATTTTTAGAGTTGACATCTTTTTAGCTTTCAGGGTATTGTTAAATGGCTGATGTTAATTCCTACAAGGGAGAACAGGATCCTCTAAAATATCCCTGCTGGTTACAAGAAGGTCCAGGAATCTTTCAAGTTTGGTTTCTGGAATTCCATGAACCACGATACCCAAGTCTTTAGTCAGCAGAGTTGCTGTGTGGCCTTGAAACCTGTATACTATTGTCAAATGAATATAACAGGGGCTCCACAACCCCGGAAACACAACTCTCAGTTACTATTTGCATCCTCTGTTCAAAATAGCAGACATCAGCTATTTTAGCATTATTTTTAGGTAATGAAATACAGGACACTTGTAATAAGATCCCACTTTTAACTGCAAAACTATTTTTAAAATGTAGGCTGACACTTAAAATATATTTACATTTTAAAGAGGTAAACTACACTGACAGGTTGGTTAAAGAAAGTTTACATTGAAGACAAATAGCTTGGCACGTGGACTCATACACTGAAAGCATGTTCCAACTTTCATTAAAGGCACTGGTAAACTGGAGTTAACTAAACCCAAAGTTGGGAAAGACCTCTATACTAAAGCCCAGTGGAAATCCAGAAATTCAACTCTTATTCTCACATGTATTGTTTTAAGTATTTTTCTTTAGTCATCCTTACATTATTTTCCTCTGGAATGTTCAGATTGGAGTAGGCATCATTTATGTGCATGTTTGAGAAACTGTCTATATTTTCCACAGTGCTACCACACACTACGTCTACACTGGCACCCTTTTCCGGAAATGCTTAAAACAGAACGGTTTTCCGTTATAAGTATTTCCGGAAAAAGCGCGTCTACATTGGCAGGATGCTTTTCTGGAAAAGCACTTTTCCCGGAAAAGCGTCCGTGGCCAATGTAGACACGCTTTTCCGCAAAAGAGCCCCGATCGTCATTTTTGTGATCGGGGCTTTTTTGCGGAAAAGACTACTGTGCTGTCTACACTGGCCTTTTTCCGGAACAGTTTTTCCGGAAAAGGACTTTTGCCCGAACGGGAGCAGCATATTTTTTCCGGAAAAACACTGACAATTTTACAGTAGACTGTCATTGCTTTTCAGGAAAAGCAAGCGGCGAGTGTAGACAGCTGGCAAGTTATTCCGGAAAAGCGGCTGCTTTTCCGGAATAAGTGGCCCAGTGTAGACACAGCCTACATGTTTGAGGCTAGGCAAGTCACCCAAATTCATCTGTGCCTCACGTCTCCAGTGGGGATAATACACTTGCCTACCCGTCACTGGGTGTTGTGAAGAAACACTTAGAAATTTCACTGTTAGGGGAGTACCAACCTAGCTAGCTATATAGGCCACAATCCCCTTGAGAAGATTCAGCAATGAGATTTAAGGGCGGGCCTAGGATTGAAAGCAAAGTCTGATAACTGAACAAGTTGATAACTGAACAAGTTGGCAGATGATACCAAACTGTTTAGGATAGCCAAGACAGAAGCAGACTGTGAGGGACACTCCAAGAAGATCTCACCAAACTGAGTGATTGGGCAACAAAATGGCAAATGAAATTTAATGTGGATAAGTGTAAAGTAACGCACATCGGGAAAAATAACCCCAACTATACGTACAGTATGATGGGGGCTAATTTGACTATGACAAATCAGGAAAGAGATCTTGGGAGTTATCGTGGACAGTTCTCTGAAAACTTCCACACAGTGTGCAGCGGCGGTCAAAAAGGCAAATAGGATGCTAGGAATTATTAGGAAAGGGATAGAAAATAAGACCCAGAATATCTTACTGTCCCTGTATAAAACTATGGTACGCCCACATCTTGAATATTGTGTACAGATGTGGTCTCCTCACCTCAAAAAAGATATTTTGGCCTTGGAAAGGGTTCAGAAAAGGGCAACTAAAATGATTAGGGGTTTGGAACGGGTCCCATATGAGGAAAGGTTAAAGCGACTGGGACTTTTCAGTTTAGAAAAGAGGAGACTGAGGGGGGGATATGAAAGAGGTATATAAAATCATGAGTGGTGTGGAGAGGGCCGATAAAGAAAAGTTATTTATTAGTTCCCTAAATAGAAGAACTAGAGGACACCAAATGAAATTAATGGGGAGCAGGTTTAAAACTAATAAAAGAAAGTTCTTCTTCACACAGCGTGTAGTCAACCTGTGGAACTCCTTGCCAGAGGAGGCTGTGAAGGCTAGGACTATAATAGAGTTTAAAGAGAAGCTAGATAATTTCATGGAGGTTAGGTCCATAAAAGGCTATTAGGCAGGGGATAAAATGGTGTCCTTAGCCTCTGTCTGTCAGAGGCTGGAGAGGGATGGCAGGAGACAAATCGCTTGATCATTGTCTTCGGTCCACCCTCTCTGGGGCACCTGGTGCTGGCCACTGTCGGTAGACAGGATACTGGGCTAGATGGAACTTTGGTCTGACCCAGTACGGCCGTTCTTATGTTCTTAAACTAGCCAGTCAGAGCAAGCTTCCCCCTCGGGCACCTGAGCCAAGGGCAAGAAGCATGAGCAAGAGGGATCCAACTGCAAAAGGACAGTTAAAGTCTAAACCAAGTCATGCCTTTGTCTCTGCTGGTCCTCTACTGAGGATTAACAAACCAAATCCAATCCAATAGCATAACAGATTAAATGTACAATTATATTCTTGCTGCATGCTCATAATTCCTATTACCCAATGGAATCTTATTCAAACATTACCAAAATAGACCCTACCCAAGGCATTTATTCAAGTCTGAAGAAATATATTTTTTCACCTTTCATGTTGCAGGAGATCCATTGCCTGTAAAGGATTTTATCTGGAAAGAAATCACTGTTTCTAGGTTCTTTAGGATATTTATTTTACACTCCTCCCACAGCCCATTGCTGTGGGTGGACAGATCACATTTTCGTGACTGAAGAATTAGATTTCTAATATTTCTCAGATACTGAACATTTAGCTCTTCAGTCAGGAAAATGTGATCAACAGTATTTTAGATGCTTGCATATAGCACAGTTCTTGGAATTCTTAGTAATTATGTGATCATTGTAATCGAATACCTTATGTTTTACTGATGAAAAATGTAGAGAGCCATCACACTGCCCAACTTTTTCACTTAAGTACCTCAGTGAGGCACAGTGATTATACCTTTAAGGTATACCTCTTCAGGTTGGAGTTGTGGTATTTAAACTTACTTTGCTTGTCCTGAAAAGTGTTTTTTACCTCTGTTGACCTCTACTCCTATTATAATGGTCATGTGGACAGACACCTTCAGCCACTAACTTATTTACTTCCAATATGCACACGATAGCACCTCAATTCTGGGTATTGCAAAGAAAGCAAACAGACCCCGGATGCTACCACAAAAATAAAAATTCACTCCAGAATACAAAATCCACAGAAATGACAGTTTATTGGCACTTGACTAACAGATCCAATGTTTAACCATCCATATTTATATTAACAGTATAGTTGCAAATGTACACAAATTAATGGGAAAAAAATTCCTGCCTGCAATAAAAGTTATATATGGGAAATGAGAATAAAAGGAACAAGGGATGTACAAAGCTTTAAGCTTTGATAAAAATAAAAGCTTTTACAGCCTGATATTTTAAATACAATGTTAAACAGTCCCCCCCCCCCCCCAGAGGATTCATTTTGTGCTTCTGAGTTCATCTAAAATCATTAAGAATTACAAACCATCAGAAAAGTTTGACAAGTACAAAGTTGACCAGATTTATAAAAAACTGGGGGGGAGAGAGATCCCCATTACAAAATACTGTCCTTTTTAATCTTAGCCACATTAACTTCACCATTCTGTTTCCTCAATTCTGAATATGGTTGGCAGCTGCAGATTTGAAATAAAATTAAGTGACAACTTGATTAGAATCCACTTTTTGTTTAAATCCATCTCTTTGTGCTAGAATTGTGTTTGCACAGTAATTATCTCAGATGTTGAATTTATTTCTCCTTTTATTTATCTTCAATGTTTACTGGAATTTCCATTACTGAAATGTTCTGGGTTATTTAATTCATTTAACTGAGAAATTGCATTGACTGTATTTTGGGTTTTCTTAGAAACTTGTCCTTAATGAAACTCCAGGTACACTGAAGAAAATGGAATATTTACTACACATGCATATTTACAAGACATTCCATCAATATAATGGTACACAGTATGCATTAAATCCAGGAGCCCCAATGAACAATCATATCACTACAATATTCATTAAACAGTGACTGTCATTTTAACCCACACCATTTAGCATCTGTGGGTCATAGTAACTTGGCCAAGCACTGGGTCACAGGATCCAGAACCAGTAAAGAGGGGTGAGATAACTTGAAGATGTTTGCAGAAAGATAAGAATAATAACCATTTTGTTTGAACCTCTGATACCCAGTATCTCTATATACACCAGTGACTCTGTTGCATCTACATCCCTAAGGAATACTGAATTCCAAACATAATGTATTAAAATCCATGCACATACAGATGCTATTATGCGTATTCCACAAAAGACTTCTTACCCACAGTACAAGATAACAAGCACAACATATTATTGAATAGTCTTTGTTAACGCCTACTCACCACTGCCTTCTCAGAATAAGTCGTTTCTTCAATACGAGAATCTCGTTTTTATATATTAGTAATATACCGAAGAGCAAATATTCATAGTTCTCAGATGTATACTCCCTCGTTCTTTATTGAGCAGCCAGATCAATAAAAAAATGCAACCTACTGAAATTCAGTTCTTCATTTTGACTGAGTAGTAGCATTCAAAAAGTAGAAGTAAATGATTTTCTGAAGCGCTCTCATGTCAATACCACAAGTTGTGGACCGGCACTGATTTAATGTAATAGTAAGAGACATTTAACATTGAGCACCATCCTTAATTTACAATTGTACAAGCATTTTAAGGAAATCCTAAATGAACTGGTTTCTCAGAAGGTACAGTTTCATTCTAGTTGCTGTTGATACTATTTTGCAAAGACAGCAGGCACAAAAGACTGGTAAAAAGATATGGATCTATCTATCTTTCTAGATAGATTTTACATATTTACTATGCTGGCTGAAGTACGCATCTGCTAGTTTTGATATGACATAAGATGATGATATAGGCTTCCTGTGCCTATTGATACCCAGAAGTAAATGGAGGGAAATTAAGTGAACAGCTGTGTCCAGACACTACACTGTGCTTTAACACTGAGGTCCAATGCAGAGGCCTAGTGAAAATCCTTTTTTGTATAGGCACGTCTTCCAGAAAATACCTACTGCACCAGACTGCAGAATAATTCCCTCCACACATCATAATTTGTCAGAAGAAATGAACAGTCTATTACAGCAATTTACTTCATTCTTAACTGAAGTCATAAGAGTAAAAAAACTAAATTAAAAAAAAACAATCAAATCACTGGATAACCATAGAATACTTGAATATTCCATGCAGAATAAAAACATACCAAAAATAAAACCTGTAGAAAGAATTCTTCTGGTTCTACCTTAAAGAAAAAGCTATGAGCTGCTTGCACTATAAAGCTCTACCTTGTATTTAAAGGCACCAAGGTTTTCAGAGAAATGTGTATCCTAAACAAAATGCACTACTCTGTTTTAACTCACTTTAATTTGCTGAATGAAGTTTAGACTATATTAAAGTCTGACCTCTGCTCAAATGTAGTGATACCAATTGTTAGAGGGGAAATAAAGATTGTTTTGAAACTTTTGCCATTTTTTGAGAAAGAAGACAGAAGCTGAACATTAACACACAAGAGACTTCTCAAATATGATAGCCTTATTTCAGTTGTAGTAGGTAAAAGAGAGAATGTGGAGAAGCCAACTGTGCCACAAGTGATAGTGAAGTACAAGTCACTTGTTTGACAATATTTGTGTGGTTTGTATATAAGTAGCTGATTGGCTGATCAATGCCAAGAGTTTATGTATGAAATGATCATCTCAGCAGCTACTTTATTTCTAATCCATGTGGATAAATTTTGCTGCCATCTGTAAGGCCAAGAGGTTCATTAAAACAGAGACTAAGTTTTCATGTCAGGCCAAACCAGAATGCCAGCGATCAGAGAGTTACTTGAGGAACAAATCTGTAAATACACTGACAGCTGCCTAGTACGTTGTTTTCTTTTTTCAAATCCTGAACTGCTGTAGACAGTCAAGGAGCTTGAAGAATAAGTTTTCTTAATCAGTCTCGAAAAACTGACTCTAGCAGTCCTTCAAATAGCAAGTCCTGTGAGAACGCCATGGGGAGACCACACCTTTCAGAAACGTAGGTAGAGTCTCATTTTAATCCCTTCCCAAAACAAGTATAACAAGGTACCTCACAAGGCACAGCTGAAGAGTTGGTAAAGCAGCAGTGTCACAATCAGAACCTCTTATATACAGTTCAGAGAAATTTAAAATAAAAAAAACCCAGAGAAGTCCAAAATACCTCCTGAGAAAGCTCTGGTTTACTGAAATATCCTGTACAAAAAGTAGGCCACTCCGAGCTGACTTAAAAGAAGTCCATTGCGGTTGGTCTCTTCTTAGCTGGTGTTACAAAGGATTTCTTCAGCTGGGGCTCTCCTGTGGGTGCACCAGGTGACTTCAGCACCCCATGGGGAGGCTTTTGTTCAGGGTTGAAAGCCACCCGGGAGGCTCCTTCTGGGCTCACTAAAATACTTTTGTCTGTCTTTTTAAATTCTGTCAATAAAAGTTAAAGAACAAAGTGATTAGAGACCCAGCCGATGAGAGATTTAGGCACTCCTCCAGTTCCCTGATTGCTCTGGCACCCGAATGGGTACCAAGGAAATCTGCCATCCATGCACGAGATCCAGGCTGTTACCAAAACTCAGAGTTTGAAGAGGAAAATCACAGAAATGTAGGACTGGGCAGGACTTCAATAGGAGATCTAGTCCAATCCTGCCTCAGTGCAGGGAATTACATATTACCTAGACTATCCACAACAGGTATTTGTCATTGGTAGTTTTTAACAACAGGTTTGACAGAGTTTACAACCTCCCCGAGTAATTTGTTCCCGTGCTTACCTACCCTTACTGTTAGGAAATTGTTCCTAATGTTTAACCTAGGTCACCCCTGCTGCAATGTAAGCCAATAACTTCTTGTCCCGACCTCAGTGAATCAGGAGAACAATTTATTACTCTTCTCTTTAAAAAAATTCAAGTCCCTCCTCAGTCTCCTCTGCTCCAGACTAAATAAACCCAGTTTGTTCAATCTTTCCTCGTAGGTCATGTTTTCTAGAATATAAGTAATTTTTGTTGCTTTTCTCTGGACTGTCTCCAATATGTCCACATCATTCCTGAAGCATGGAGTCCAAAACTGGACACAGTACTCCAGTTGAGGTCTTCATAGTGCTGAGAGGAGTGGAAGAATTACTTCTTATGTCTTGCTTACATCATTCCTGTTAACATAACCCAGAATTATCTTTACTTTTTTTCCTGCAACAGTTTTTATATTTCTGCGGTACTCCCTCCTAATTTCCCATTTTGTATTTGTGCAGTTGATTACTCCTTCCTAAGTTTTGTACTTTGCATTTGATCCTTATTGAATTTCATCCTTTTTCTCCAATTTGTTAAGATAATTTTGAATTCGAATCCCGTCCTCCAAAGTACTTACAACCACTCCCAACTTGGTATTTTCCACAAACTTTATAAGTGTCATCTCTGTGTTTTGTAAGTGTCATCTAAATAATTTATGAGGCTATAGACTAGAACCAGACACAGGATAGATCGATGTGCGACCCCACTTGATCTGCCCTTCCAACTTGACTGTGAGCTATTGAAAACTACTCTTTAAGAATGGATTTCCAACCAGTTATCCACTGACCTTACAGTAGGTTTGTGTAGGTTATATTTCCTTATTTTATAAGGCCATATATAGCATCAAAAACCCTCACTCAAGTCAACATACATCACTTCTATTACTTCCAAATTACAGAGAAGCCAACAAGCTTTTATGAAAAAAGATGTTTGTGACAAATCTACGTTCACTGTTACTCACTTTGTATTTTCCCTTTTTCATGCCTATGAGATTTCTTCCATCCTCCATAAATTCTTAAAGATAACTGCTTATGGCTCAGATCTCGTTAGCCAGTTCTAGGATGTGTTTCATCAGTCCTTGAAGACATCTACTTTGTCTAAATTCTTAACTTGGTTTTTCCCTATTTTGTCAGATCCTGCCCCATTTATACCGATTTTCACTATGTCAGTCATCTGATCACTGGTAAATCGGTGAAAATATGAAAGACTCTTATAAAGCAGTCCACAGAACGAAATAGATTTGAAACCACTCTGCCATAGCATTACTGAATCTAGTGGATTCTATTCATTAGGGATCAGTGCAGCTTCATGGAGTCAAGACAATCTCCGAGCCAGAAGCTTCTAGATTTTAGTCTGTCCCCCAGATCATAACTTGGGTACATAAACAATAGAATCCTAAGGCCGGAAGAGACCTCAGGAGGTCGAGTTCAGCCCACTGCCGAAAGCAGGACCAACCCCAACTAAATCATCCCAGCCAGCGCTTTGTCAAGCCGAGACTTAAAAACCTCTAGAGATGGAGATTCCACCACTTCCCTAGGTAACCCATTCCAGTGCTTCACCACCCTCCTAGTGAAATAGTTTTTCCTAATATCCAACCTAGACCTCCCCCAATGTAAGCTGAGACCATTGCTCCTCGTTCTACCATCTGTCACTACTGAGAACAGCCTCACTCCATCCTCTTTGGAACCTCCCTTCAGGAAGTTGAAGGCTGCTATCAAATCCCTCCTCACTCTTTTCTTCTGCAGACTAAATAAGCCCAAATCCCTCAGCCTTTCATGTAGGTCATGTGCTCCAGCCCCCTAATCATTTTGGTTGCCTTCTGCTGGACCCTCTACAAAGTTGACAAAAAGACACACTCTGGAAGCAGAGTCTGACAGGTTCTGTATCCTCGTCTACATACTGTTTTGTAGTTCTAGCCTCCCCTGCCCCTGTCTTTCAACACTGCCCTACTGCACACCAAAAGATATACGTATGTTGCAGGTTCGCAGACACATAGACTCACCAGCAGTCATGTTCTTATTCAATCCAAAGGTGACTTTTTTGGAGCTGGAGCCCTGCAGCTTGTTTAACTACAGAATAAAATGAAGATAGAAAATAAAGGTTGATTTGAGGCAACATTAAGTTCTGTTTCCCCGCTGGAGCTCTGCCGAGTCCTAATTTCTTCCCAGTTATAGATTACTCCCACCCTCAAAGACCCATGCATAGCAGCTTTTGTGCTGGAGAAAAAGGAATGATATTGCTTTAGATTGACTAGATAGCTCACCAACAGTCGACTGTCCTTCCTCCCAGGTATTAAGTACACTGGCCCCACCACCACTCTTAGCCCATCAAGCTAAGAGGGTGTTACAAAGCATAAATTTTAACAGGGTTCAGAAAAGTTGAGAAAAAGTTTAAGAGGGTTATATGAAAACAGGTAGGACGCCTTAGAAGACCTCTTCTGTTACAAGCCTCCATGAAAGGAAAGAGCTGCAAAACTTAAGAGACCATCTGTAAGAGCAGCAAGCCCAGCTCTCTCTCCCCAGACTCTGGGAGGTTGGGCCAGGCCGTAGCTACCCCTCCCCAAGTGAGGCCATAGCTGAGGGAAAGGCTGAGGGACGCAGAGTGATGCATGATGTCACTGTGTCATCCCTCAGGAAAAGCTTTTTTTATATATAGAGAGGGAGAGATGGACAAATAAAATGGACATATAAAAATCCCATGGAAATCACAATCTGCTGAGGAGCTCCAGGCCAGTTTTCATCTAGGTCAGGGGTCCCAAACTTTTACCCAGTCTGAATCAATTTTCCTCTAATTGTTTCCAGCCATGTGCACAATAATTTTTTACATGCACGGAGACATATGTGAATATGAAACACAAAACCTAGCTCTGGGCGCTTTGGTAATCAGCTGGGTAGCACTGGACTCTCTCCTGAGCAGTCACACAGGCACTCAGCTTACCAGGAACACTGCTGAGAATTTGCCAGGAGCCTCGGGGCCACATCTAGTTTGCACAAGGCAGAGCAGACAACAGTTGTCTTCAGTGTCACAGATGCTGCTCACGGAGACAACAGATCCCAGCAAAACTGGATGAAGACACTGGTGTAATCCACGTGGAGTATCATGGGTTGGGACCCACATCTGGACAAACTGCCTTCTGTTTTTAGATACAGGCAGCTGTCAGCCACATCCTGGAGTTCCATGAGCCATATTAAGCACCCCGCTAATTTTGGCAGACCAAATCAGGGTCACTTTACCTGCATTGAGGCTCTGGTTGAAGAGATGCTTCCTTTGGCTTTCCTGAAGAAAACTGGCTTTGGCAAAGTTGTTTTTTCAAATTTCACAAAGTCATTCTCTGTCTTGGCCTTCTTTTTCTTTATTAAAGTGAGAGTGCCACCAACCTCCTGTGAGGTGGGGAAAAATAAAACAAAAATTGACTCAGCGTGGAAAAGAGCGGCAGCTAACTGAGAAATACATGCTATGGGTTAGTGCAAGCCATTCGCTAGTGGTGGCCACAATTAAAGAATGGTAACTTATTATGAATGAATGCTAGTTGGCAGTCACTTGTTAGTCCCCTGGTTAACATTTGCCCTCATTACAAAAATGTCAAGTTTGCATGATGGGAAATCTGTGTTCAAGAAAGATCCGCACTGGAATAGGAAGACTGTTGCATGGCGAAAGGAGGTGCATTGGGGGAATTCTGAAAGGTGATGGGAACTTAGAAGACACTTGTTTGAACTTTCAGGGTCCAGATAATGCCACCCCATTCAGGAGCACAAGGTTTCCCTACTCTCTTCTATGTCCATCGGGGAGCTCTGAAGCTTTCCCCTTTCCCTCTGCCCCAGTAGGGCAAGGATTACATGGGACTGGTTCTGTGTCTGTTTAACTCTGTTCCTGCATTGAAAGAGTGTGGACAGGCTGCTACTGAGTAATATAAAGATCTAGAGAACATGACCTATGAGGGAAGGCTGAAGGAATTTGGTTTGCTTAGTTTATAAAAGAGAAGATTGAGGGGGGACATGATAGCAGTTTTCAGATATCTAAAAGGGTGTCATAAGGAGGAGGGAGAAAACTTGTTCATCTTGGCCTCTAAGGACAGAACAAGAAGCAATGGGCTTAAACTGCAACAACGGAGGTTTAGATTGGACATTAGGAAAAAGTTCCTAACTGTCAGGGTGGTCAAACACTGGAATAAATTGCCCAGAGAGGTTGTGGAATCCCCATCTCTGGAGATATTTAAGAGTAGGTTTAATAAATGTCTATCAGGGATGGTCTAGACAGTATTTGGTCCTGCCATGAGGGCAGGGGACTGGACTTGATGACCTCTCGAGGTCCCTTCCAGTCCTAATATTCTACGATTCTATAAGCACACTTTGCTCTCTAAGGAATGACTATGCTAAGAAACCTAGGAGACCGAGAAAGTTACCAAGAATGAAACAAAGTCTCTTGCAGAACCTGGCAACTAAGTGGCTGCCCTCTCCTCACGGACAAATTGAGTCATGTTAGTTCAGATTTTTTTTTAAAAGAGCAAAAATAAAAAAGGGGGCAAGAGAATAAAAGGGGACCCTTTTCAGGGTAATCTTAATCTTAACACCACTGAGACCAGAAGACAATTATGCTCCACTTAAAAAAAAGAGCATAAGTCTTAGTTTTCCAATTCTGGACATTTCTGGTTTTGCCCTTTCCTATTGTTTTACAATGTACACAGCTTCTTCCCCTTCCCAAAATTTTTCACACTTGGGAAACCAAGAAACAAAACATCTCCAACTCCATTCTCTTGAGGGCAGGACAATTTTTAGTTCAGGTTAGTTTTATGGGACATCATTTTTCAGATGCAACTAAGCTCCGTCTTCAAAGACAGAGAACCGAGAACCAGATATTACACCATTTAAAATAAAAGATGTACGAAGATAGATTCCTCTCTTTTTACATCATAAAGGAGAGAAGCAGTATTTAACTTTGCATTAGACACAGATTTAGAGATCCAATATTTTGAAAACTCTATAATGGCAGAAATGTGTGATTTGTGATTTGGAAATGCCAATTTCCTATACTCTCATGAAGCCTTCGTTCTTTGAATACTATTTGACTGCAAAACATAACTCTTTAAAAAATGTTCACAGTATTATGTATAAAAATCTATAGAACCTTTCTAACAGCATAATATATGAGTTACTAGTCTTCCAAGGAGTATACTGTTGGATCTTGTCGATACACAAATGTGCACAGGTTTAACTAAAGATGTGTTTTTAAGCTTGTTTAAACTGGTGTGTAACCAAAGGTACTTAAGCAGTCTGATTTCTAAGGCAGAGGAACAAAGAACAAAACCTTTTCTTAGACTGTGTACAAAGGTTTCCTTAAAACCCTGTGAAAGACAAAATGAGCAATGCAAAGTGCAAAACTAGGATTAAAATATTTGGAAAAACATCTGTAAACGAAAATGAAAATATATAGCTAGTAAATATTCACTAGTTTTCACTAAGGAAAACTCAGAGACTATTTCAAGGGGAAAATAGACACAACACTTCTGGAATCCTGGCAAAGTCAGAATCTGCAAAATATTTTTGGATGCTAAATGCTTTGTAAATTCAGACTGCCTCCACTTACACCTCACGCCCCAAGAAGGACATGGAGGACAAAAAACAAAATGGCCATTTATTGTTGCAAGGAATTCTTATTGCTGCATCAGAAATGGCTTTCTGATGCAGAACAAATTGAGCACAGTGTTGGATGCAATGCCCCTTTACAAGGATTTGGCCCATTCATTCACACAAGTAGTCATGGAAGCACCATGAGCAATGGAAGTGACTCTGATCCATGACATTCCTGGGTGGTGAAAGAGGGAAAAATAGGCACATGGGACTCTCCCACTCCTTTAATTCCTTTTCACAAGGGGAAATTAATGCCCTCTCAGACTACTTAGCTCAAACAAGCCTCACGAGCAAAAGAGAATTAGGCCTCTCTGCTTACGCTCTTTTTGCTTTTCTTGCATGCAGCCTCAAGAACTCCCTTCACTTCCACAGAGTTTATCACCTCTTTGATCTTCCTCTTCTTTTTCAGGGATGCTGGTTTCTGGTTTGAGACCTTGAGTCCTTCTGAACTGCCCAACTTAGGTTTTTTCTTCAATTTCACTTTTTGGGTAGGTGTGGATTCAGAGTCCCCTTCTCCTTTAAGGCTATTCTGCAAGCTTTCTCCTTCTGACTGCAGAGCAGCCTGTTCAGATAAGCCACTTCCATTGAGTAAGACAGTCCCTATTTTCTGTTTCTTTTTCACCATCTTGGTAGTAGTCAGAGGGGCACAGTCACTGCCATCCTGCAGGGCACTGGCATTAGTTGGTCCATTCTGGGATACAGGATTTACAGGAACCTTCTGTAGTTTTGTATTCTTTTTCTTGAGCTGTGTCCTTTTATTCTGTATTATGTGGGTCAGAGCATCCTGAGCACAGTTGTCACCACCTCCTCCACTGCCGGTTGCTCCAATTCCAGTCTCCGTTGGCTCTCTGTCCAGAGATTTGGTTTTTCTTTTTCTCTTATTAGTTTCTGACGCTCTGCCCTTGTTGGGTTCAACGGCATCACATACCCCTTGCTCACTCCTTCCGTCAGGTGTGCTGGAGTTTGCAATTTGACAGTCTCTCTTCTTCCGCCTCTTCCTCTTCTTCTGGCGTCCTGGTGCATCATTTCCCTCTGCACTCGGTGCCTCTTTTCCATCCTTCTCTGCGAGACAAAATCAGAAGCAGAAAATTTAACACAAATATGAAATGAAGGGACAACTGCAACAGTCCAGGTGCTTTCATTATGCCCCTAAAACTTATCTTCATGTACAGCCACCGATTCCATATCATTTTCCCCCCAGGCCTATTCATGCTTTGCTTGCCTTTTTTCCTTTGTTATTGCTGGGTTGCCAGCAGTTTCCCATGAATAGTCTATTATGGGCAATAATATCTCTGCCCCATCAAAGTACTCTTTCTTGGAGGCCTTCCTGCCAGTAAACCCATTAAAAGGCAGCTCATGTGTCAGATGACTGGTACATTTTCAGATAAGAACATGAAGCCTGTAGTAATGTAAATGCAAACCCTGATGGGAGAAACAGCTGTGAAGCCTCCTAGATAGCTTATCTCCATTCCTCTCCTGTAGACATTCCCCCAGTTGCTAATGTTCTAATACAGTGTTTCTCAACATTTCTTTTATAAAGTATCCCTTAAAAAAATTATAAGTACCCTCAGTACCTACAGTTTTCAGACACTCAAATTTCTTTTCTACCATTGCAACACATGTGTTTAAACAACTTAACTGTAGCCAGGCGGGTGATGAAATTTTGGGGTGTAAGAAGTACAAAAATAATAAAGCGCTGTAAGACTTAAAACAAAAATTCAGTTTCCTCCAAATTTCAGTTGTGCTGACATCCCCCGCCCCCCCGACTTCTCGAGTACCCCTGAGGGTACTCGTACCACCGGTTGAGAAACACTGCTCTAATAGCGTTCCTCTTTCAAGAAGACAAATATGTTCTTGCTTGCACGGTAAATACCAATAGTGCTCTTTGACAGAGTGTCATGACCATGAGAGATGGGCAGTAGCCTGGGGACTAAGGGGTTAACTGTACCTAGCCAGGTGACTTGGGTTTAGAAAGATCCAATGTGGACAAGGGGGAGGAAGTTGCAGAGGGATTGGAGGTTGTTTCTGATGGAGTGGAGACAGCCAGGGAGATGAAATAGCCCTCTGGTGATCAAGTGACTGTTTGACCAGCTTGCTGGAGTGTGTGTGTTGCTGAACAGGGATGTTTCCAGTCTGATTCTGTGAAGGGACCAGAGATCCATAAGTCTATTAAACCAGTTCACCTAGGCCCTGTCTCTGTGAGGTAGTGGCCCACTTGGAAAACTAGATTGAAAGAAGCAGGGTGACAGGTTAGTGTCTGGACTGCTTGCTTCCTGATTAGCTGTGGAGAGAAGGAAAATTCCATGGCCATTGTGAGCAAGGCAGACACACCCAGCCAGCCCTTTGTCTTTGGGATACAGAGTTCTGAATTTTAACACAAGGCGAGGGGGAGGGGCAAGACTTGTGTTTGCCCAGGAAGGAGGCAGCTTTTTAAATCAAAAAGCCCAAAATTGTCAGGGTACACTTGCTATGGATTTGTTTCTACTGCTTATCGTAACCTTCATAACCAATGTGGTGTTGTTACTAAGAATTGTAACAATGTCCACTGTGCATGATTTTGTACCAAAACCCTGGAAACTGTTAAGAAATGTACCCAAGGACACACTGTATGTTCAAAAGCCTTGTGACACTGGTATTTCACTGTTGATACCTCTGCTTAGTTTTAGAGCTTCTCACCTGAGAAGGGGCATTCCAGGATTGGTGTGCTATGTGAAAGGGGAAACGGAGGCACAACTACATTTTGGTATCCTGGCTAAGTTCCAACATGCCTACACTATGGGGAATAAGGATACATACATACATTATATCAGCATTAATTTTAAACAATTGCCAAAGCTGGCATGGATAAATTTAATATTTTCTTTAGCTGAGCAAGGGCATTGCTGTACCCACTAATGGGTGTCGGGTCCAAATTTTGTGAAAAGGGGCCCATTTAAGGTGTCTACTGAAAACTTTTTCTCTGCTGATTCTATGTATAATACTTGTGTACGTGTGTGATGTTTGTATATGAAGTTATGGAATGGACTTTGTTCTTGTATGTTAAAATTTTTCTGTCTGGAAGGACTAAGTGGGTGTGGACTGCCTACTGTGAAGAATGCTTATTCAGTGAATGGCTGTGCTAAGTAGCACTGCCTCATGAAACAAAAAACAGGGCTATGTAGCACTTTAAAGACTAACAAGACCTGAGGCCTGCATCTGGGAGACTGCAAACCATCTTGCAGAGGACTGCTTGCATGTGACCAGCTCCAATTGGCAGACAGGAACATTAAAGGGCCCGAGGCTGACACTAAAGACTGTTAAGCTAGCAGTTTGTCCGATCTTTGCTAACCACCTGCATCAAACTCTCGGTGATTGACGTATGACAAGTGTTCTCATTAACAATCTTACTCCCAACTTTTTCTTTCATTAATACACCTTTAGAGTTTAGATTCTAAAGGACTGGCCCAGCGTGCTCTTGTGGGTAAGATCTAAGAGAAAACTGGCCTGGAACTGTGGATGAGTCCTTTGGATCATGAGGATCTGTTTAGAGTTGTGATAGAAATGTAGCCGTGTTAGTCTGGTGTAGCTGAAACAAAATACAGGACTATGTAGCACTTTAAAGACTAACAAGATGGTTTATTAGATGATGAGCTTTCGTGGGCCAGACCCACTTCCTCAGATCAGTGGGTCTGGCCCACGAAAGCTCATCATCTAATAAACCATCTTGTTAGTCTTTAAAGTGCTACATAGTCCTGTATTTTGTTTAGAGTTGGTGAGTGTAACCTCCCACCTGTATGTGAGGCCTGGGTCTGATGGTGGCACAGGGAAACTGGGGTGTCCAAGGGGTTTTGCTGGTAAGGCTTCCTGCTGGCCAGGTTAGCAGCTGAAGTGCTCGGTGTAACTGGTGGGGTGCCTTGGGAAAGGACCCCAGTTGAGGGTAGTAAGTAGCCCTTTTTTTAAGCAATTCGCCCTGAGCTGACGCCCTCAGCAGTACCAAGACCCGGCCTGGTGTATGACAGTGGTGCATTCCCCAGGAGGCACAGAACCTAGTCAATCAAGCTTTGGATCAGGACCCCACGCTATTCTAAATTTGATTTTGAAATTGAGAGTTTGATTAGTTAAAGAGGCAATTCCGGACTCAATTACTTAGGACACTCTCAATATATCAGTCATGGTACTCCATGAATGTGGAAGAGTTTTGTTTAATTCTCATGTATTCGCTAAGAATGTAAATTGTGCTTGTACTTATTTACTATGTTTTATCCCAGACCTCCAGGAAGAAATCACGGCCAGTGTAACCAGAGGCTGTCCAGCACCGTCTGCGATTTGGGGACGTGTCATGACCATGAGAGATGGGCAGCAGCCTGGAGACTAAGGGGTTAACTGTACCGTACCTAGCCAGGTATCTGCTCAGCCAATAGAAATGCAGATAGGGATTTCAAACTGAGACAAAGGAATTTTGGGGTTTTTCCCTCCTTTGTCCCTGAGCAGTTACTCTCCAGCTACTGAGGGGGGCAGACAAAATGTCTCTCTCCAAGAAAAGACTCTTCACTATCTGTAAGTAGGGCAAAGTTTAGACAAATCCGTTAGGTTTTATTGTTTGGGAATAGGAATCTATGTCTGTGCATTTAAAAATGGGTTTTCCTCTCCTAGTTTTGGCCCATGGTGGAATCCCCCCATGAGTATACTGTGACTTTTCCTGTACTCATTATGCTTGCAACAGGAATAGTGTGGTGATAAAATGAAAAGAGAAAGAACTTTTATTATTAACCTGGTATTGGTTAATTTGTGAGTCCTGGTTTTACTTTTGGAGCTGAGATTTCCTAAGTAGTCTCTCACTGGTTTCTTTATTATTACTTAGGTGGTGACAGTGGATTTTTTTTATCCTCAAAATCTAGGGTTTTAAGATTTTTTGGGGGGAAGCTTTATACCAAGGCCTGGAAAGATAAGACTTTGGGATACTTTTGTGGGCCCCCACTTCTGCATTTATCGTGCCAGAGTGGGGAAGAAACTTTGACAGTGAGTAAAGGCAAAGTCCAGCTTCTTCCCTATCTGCAACGTATTGGGTGAAACCTTAGCTCCACTCACAACAGTGGCAAAATTCCCATTGACTTAAATGAGAATTGAAGGATTTCAGCCTTTCCCCTGCATTGCAATGAGACTCAGAAATCAGTGAATCCCAAGCATTGTTTTAAATCAATCTAATCCTCTTATGTTGCCATGCCACACTGGGTGTGTCTGCCCTGCAACTGGGAGCATACCTCCCAGCCTGAGCAGACAGACTTATACTAGCAGGACTTGATCTAGCATGCTGAAAAGAGCAGTGCAGCCACTGTGGCTCAGGCTCTCAAGTCTACCAGACCTCCTAGGTTTGACAATCAGAGTCACAGTGTACCACACATCTATTTTTAGCATGCTATCATCAGCCCTGCTAGCCTGAGTTTGGCTAGCTCACCACTGCAGTGTGGACATACTTGCAGCCTGGTGATAACAGTCCCGCTTCCCTAGCTTTGCCTCCTACCTTTCTCTTTCTCCAGCTTGGCTTTCTCCACAGGTTTAACAACTTTTCTCTTTCGCCTGCCCCTGCTGAATGTATCGTCATCTTCATCTGTAGAAACATCTTCAGGGAAGTCATCTTGTGGGAAGATTCCTGTTGAGGAAAAAAAGTCTGAGGAGATGTCTGGAAGTCCCCACCTCTCTCCCTCAGTAGTTTCTGGGCTCACATTCAGCACAAGGGACACAAACATAGATTCCCCTACTCTACTTGTTCATCAGCAAGTTTAAAGCACCGCAAAGAAATGTGCACCAAAGTGTGAGATTTCTTCATTTTTCTGTATCAAACTAATCATGTTTCTCACTTAAGAAGCAATGAATCTGATTAAGTGGGCAAGACCCTGGCTTATATGCTTCCTAATCAGAAAAACACATCACAGCAATCCCCTCTGAAATTAATACTCTGAAAACGTATGTAAAAACAGCACACAGACACAAAATTCATGAACATGCTTCTTTTTTGATGCTCAATTCTCACCTTCTGCTAGGCCCTGGAACCTGAAAAAAAGTTAAAAAACAAAGTCTTATTGTTACAATAACGTTTGACTGAAATGTCATCAAGTCACTGCATTTATGATGCACACTTCCCACTTTTAAGGAAAGCATAATGAACTGGAGGGCTACAAAACGTATCTCTCCAAGAGATCGGCCTCAAATCTCAGGCAATTCAAAGCCAAACTATTGAAGAAGTCTTGGCAAGAGTGCAGTCTAAGACTCCCCCCACCACAGTTTGAGCACAGCGCTGTTCAAAACACTGTGATTTAAGAGAATGTGGAGTAATTTGTCAAGCAAAGGCATAGAAGCCTGATCACTTGAAATACTTAGAACTACACAAGACAAAGCACTTGACATGCAATGTAACAACTATAAACTGGTATGAAGTACAGACAAAATAACTCAAGTCCCTTCCAACTCTAGTGTCTAGGAAACTGTGAAAGACACAACAGCCAAACCAAAATCTGTTTCAGACCCATGTCAGACAGATTTTGTACTCATATACACTAGGAACTGTAAGCAATGTCCTCTTTTTAAGATATATGGTTAAAGCAGGAAAGTACTAGACAATATATTCACGGCTGAAACGCTTTCATTAAAAGGAGAGAAATCTCTTAATGCAGACACTAGCAGTAGACTGAGTTGTGGAAACAGGTCCTCAAGTCTACTGACAAATCATCATACAGAGCTTTGTTTCAAGAAAACTCACTTTTTGACCAGTTTGTACAGACGTTTTCTGTTAAAGGCAGGTGTATTTTTTCTGCTGGCCAATTCGAAGAGTCTGTTAGCAACAGCTTTATAGTTAAACTGCAAAAAGAAAGCGAGCACAATACAGCATCGTTGTTAGGCAATTATACTAAACAGCCTAGTATAGCTTATGTTATAAATACTTCAAGCAGCATATGCTTCTTACTACTTCCAATCTCTTCCATTACACTTGATCTCTGCCAAGATTCACACCCCCAAATGCACATGCTAGCTTTATGGATGGGTTCTTTGACGACATAACCATGGGAGAGACCAGCTGGGTGAGGCAATATCTTACTGGGTCAACTTCTGTTGGTGGAAGAGACAACCTAAGAGCTTGGTTTAGTTTGAACACTTGCATTTACTGCCAAGAAAAGTTGGTCCAACAAAAGTTATCTTACCCACTTTGTGTGTCACCCTCTGATAAACATAACTTCAGCAACACTACGTTACAATGAAGCATTCAAATAATATTTTTGAAGAACACTTCTAACATGGACGTTCATTCAGAAGGAAAAAGCAAACAAATTAACTTATATTTAAAATCTTTTAAGATTTTAAACGACAAAATTTACATGCGCCATAGGCCATCCCAGAAGCACGAGGTGTCTGTTGTAGCATAATTCTGGATCTCAGCAGTTCATTCCAATGAGTTCATAAAATCTGGCATGCATCTTTAGAGGGGAGGGACAGCTCAGTGGTGTGAGCACTGGCCTGCTAAACCCAGAGTTGTGAGTTCAACCCTTGAGGGGGCCAATTAGGGATCTGGGGCAAATCTGTCAAGGAGGGTACTTGGTCCTGCTGTGAGGGCAGGGGACTGGACTGGATGACCTCTCAAGATTCCTTCCACCTCTATGAGCTGGTATAGCTCCATATATTATATTACTATTAAGGCCTAACCCCATGCCCTGTATTCCCTTCTACCCTGTCATTTGTGCTCTCAGTATCAGTAAGGGCTGTGCTGACTCCTGGGACAGACAGTACAAGATATGGGTTTAGCAACTTTTTTGGTACCTTTTGAGGTGGAAGGGGAGGAAAGAAGCAGTCAGGGGAAAAGGGAGAGAGAGGCAAAACAGAATTTGGCATATGTACTGCTGATTCATCATTTATTTTGTGTAACCACCTCATAAGGAATATGTTAATACAAAACTCAGCTGAAGATATTTAAGGCATGTCTACACTACAATTAAAAACCCATGTCTGGCTCCTATCAGCTGACAGGCTTGTGGTGAGGATGTCCTGGATTGGGCTGTACCCTGAGCTCTGGGATGCATCCACCTTGCAGGTCCTAGATCTCAGCCCCAGCCCAGAAGTCTACACAGCAATCAAATAGCCCTAGAGCCAGACTCAGTTGGCAAGGGCCAGCCACAAGATCTTAGACATACCTTAAGACAGGGCTACTCGATTTTTGGTAGCCCCGGGGGCCACAATACTCACAGCACATGCCGAGGGCCGTAATTTAAGCGTGGTTGCATATACATGCAAATAGCTTCCTTCACGCAGACGAGCATGAATAAAGATCAATCCTTAAACCGTGGTGCTTGACCCAAACATGGCCAGTGTCAGCCAGTCAGCACTTCTCAGGTTCTGCCCATACGGCTAAGCAGCCAGCACTTCCCACAATGCCCTGGCGCTCCCTGCACCTCTTTCCCTGGCGGTGAGAAATGCCGACATGCTGTACCTGTCTGTTCCAGCCAGCCCGTCCGCTTGAGTCTTTCAATGTTCATCCCGCCTTGGAGACACCTCGCCATTGTGGAGCATGTTCCCAGTGAAGGCCATGTTCAACGAATCCCACCCGCAGGCCATGTGTTGAGCCCCGCGTAAACCCAAACTGCACTGCGGGCTGCAAAGAAATGGGCCGCAGGTTGCATGCGGCCCACTGCCCGCGTGTTGAGTAGCCCTGCCTTAAGTTATGCAAGACATATTTATCTCTTTATTCAACTGGTGATGTCTCCACTATACAACAAATAAACAAATCTTAGGATTATTCATGGGGACCTGTCATGTTGATACAAAGCAAGCAAGGCACACACCTGGAGAACAGGACCAATATTTTCATCAGTATTTTCAGAAAGGTCCTTTTGTTCCTCAAAGCCCAGTGCAGATTTTCTTGATAAATGTTTGTCTGTTACAGAAAAAGGATTTTAAAGCTCAGTCAGAAAGTATACGCAAAGTGCTGTGCAACACAGTGGAACAAGAGGCGTGTTAGAGCCATGAAACTCTCCCCCCATGTAGGGAGAGGGGAAGCAGCCATCACCAAGTAGCAAATGAGCAAAGGGCCAAGACAGGAGACCTGATAACTTTCCTTGCTCTAGCACTGACATATTGTGTTATTTTTGGAAACTACCAGAGATGCTCTACACTGCAGGTACCTGCTCTTGGTATTAGGGATGAACACATTCCCATTTATATCCACGTATTTTGGCTGTAAGGATGAAAAACATCATACAATTCAAAACAGCGGTATTATTTCTGGGTCTTTGAAATGACCATCTCCATAGCAGAAGAAACATCTTGGAGCAATTTCCTCTCAGGTCATTATCACAAAATACAGTAAAACTTCAATTGTTGAGCATCCAGTGGTCCAGCACTCCTGATAGTCTGGCACCAACTGGAACCTGGAAGTGCTTCAGCTAGCTGGACAATTGGAGCTGCCCAGAAGCAGCGACAGAGAGAGGGCAAGAGGCAGGCAGCTGTTTAAGCGGGCGGGGGGGATGGGCGGAACACGGCAAGGGGCGAACCCTCCGCCGTGTTGCGGGGAGGCGGTGGAAGCCCCACGCAGCCGGCTTGCAAGTGGGGAAACTCAGCCGCCGGCTTGTAAGCGGTGGCAAGGGGCAGGCGGCGTTCCCCGCTGACCCCCGCCCCTGCCCGCCTGCCTTAAACTGCCTGCCTCTCGCCCCCTCTCCACTGCTTGCAAGCCGACTACGTGGGGCTTCCACCACTTCCCCGCAACACAGTGGAGGGTTCGCCCCTCGCTGCACTGTTCCCCGCCAGCCTTAAACAGCTGTCTGTCTCTCGCCTCCTCTCCTCCGCCGCTTGCAAGCTGGCTGCGCGGGGCTTCCACCCCCTCCCCACAACACGGCAGAGGGCTCGCCCCTCCCCGCGCCCCCTCCACGCAGTGCGGATCCTGGCAGTCCCGGCACAGTACCCTAACGGAGTACCTCCCGATACTCCGGCATATCTGATAATCTGACACCCCTGGGTCCCAAGGGTGCCGGATTATCAGAAGTCTACTGTACTAGTTTTTGGACAGTCCTGGGTTATCTATGGCTGTTGCTATAATTAGACAAATGTGGTACCGCATAGTCTGGTTTATAAAAACAGCACTGAGATTTGTATAATGTATTATTCTATTGTTACTTTGGCTATTAGGTCACCTGGACAGAAGCAAGATTTGCTGTTCTTGTATCCACCTGAGTGCCATAGGCCGGCTGAGAGTAGGAATGGCATTTTTAAAAGACAGGGTACATATTTGGATCCTATCAGTGGCTACCATATTTCTTTAAAATCTGGGCGAGGCTAATTTTCATCACTTCTTCCTCACCTTTGGTCATTAATGGCTCCTTGTTTTCATCTTCATCTTCCTCGGACAGCTCAACATGGTCATCACAGCTTGTTTTCAATTCTTTCATTAGATCTTCAATGGCAAAAGGGGACTGATCCACAATGGCTTCAAAGATACCCCGGGCTACTGCCTGCATCAGGTGACGACTGCGTTATATAAAAGGGATGAGAGTGATAAGGAACACACATAGTGCATTATAAGCTCTTTTTGCTTCCTATTTACATTTAAAAATTCTTTGAAGATGGTGAGACAGAGGTAGAGAGAGGCATCTAATTTTTTGGGGGGCGGGGGAGGGAAAGAACATCTATAACTTAAACAAGTCATGTAACTTCAAGCTGATTATCCAGTTTGGGATTTGGTTCTTCCAATGTTATAGCTTAGACATTTTGCTTATTTATTAATATTTTATATATTCCAGTAATACCAATCAGTACTCCAGAAGTATCTGTTGTGTTAGATACTCTATAAACACAGGTACAGGTGTTTTTTATGTTTACACACCCACTTCATTTATGATTAAGGTAGTCACAAAGGTTTGTCCATATGCTTCTTTCTCTAGGATCTAAACTTCGTTATGTTCTTTGCTTCAATCCATTTGTTTATTACCTCTTGAAATGGCATTTCAAGAACTTCATAGACTTAAGACTAAATAATTAAATAAAATGGAAAATCCAATATTCATCCATCAAACTTACTCCTTAGATTTGGCAGCAATTTTGCAGAATGGTTCAATAAACTTGAGATTCTGATCTGCTGTGAGCTGTGAGATTAAAAGACAGAAAGACTTAGTATAGTAGAGCAGGCAGGTTGAGTAACTCATTGTAGACTGTGAGGAAGATCTTTATAAGACTACGCCAGCACTTTTCATCAGGTCTTTTCCCACTAAAATTGACAACATTTTAGCACCACCACCACCACCAAGGTATCTGATAGAAGCACTATAGAAATAGAGTGCTTGTACACAATGATTTATTAAAACCTCACAATATGTCCTTGATACTCAATTCAAGAAGAAGGTGAAATAAGGCAGAAGAAAGTTAAGTGAGTCAGCCCAAGGTCACAAAGTAATTCTGCCGCACACTAAAACCTGCACACCTTAATCTACAGACTGTCAGACAAAACAGTAATGAACAGTAAGACTGGATCCTTTTACTAAGCTCAATATAAATATAGGCTGAGACTCTCAAAGCAGAATAGGGGATTTACATACACCTTTCAGTACAATTAATCTAAATCCCTTAGACCAGGGCTACTCAACTTTGGAAGCCCCGGGGGCCACAATATCCACAGCACATGCCGAGGGCCACAATTTAAGTGTGGTTGCATATACACATGCAAATATATATGCAAACAGCTTCTTTCACACTGACGGGCATGAATACAAAGATGAAACCTTAAACCGTGGTGCTGGACCCAAACGTGGCCAGTGTGAGCCAGTCAGCACTTCTCAGGCTCTGCCCACAAGGCTAAGCAGCCAGCACTTCCCACAATGCCCCGGTGCTCCTGGCACCTCTTCCCTGGGGGTTAGAAAAGCCGACACCCTGTACTCATCTGCTTCAGCCAGCCCGTCTGCTTGCGTCTTTCAATGCTCACCCCCCCACCTGGGAGACACCTCGCCATTGTGGAATGTGTTCCCAGTGGAAGCCATGTTCAACGGATCCTATCCGCGGGCCATGTGTTAAGCCCTGCGTAAACTCAAACTGTACTGGGGGCTGCAAACAAATGGGCCGCGTGTTGAGTAGCCTTGCCCTGGACAGTTCTCAAAGTTCCAATCAAAATCCTTATGAACCTATGCAAATGCTGGGACTGGAGAAACAGTTGCTGAATTAGGGCCCTGATTGTAGACACTGTCTTCTGTTATGGAAGGTTCCCCTACCCCCATGCTGCCTACACCTCCCAACAGAACTGACTGCTAGGTCACCCCTTGCATTCTGCTGGCTCCTCTTTACACAGCACTGCTACAAAACTAATAGGCACACCATGTCGGTTAGAAAGAAAAAGAAAATAGCTACCAGGAGAGGATTTGCCAGCAGCATCATATATGGACTAGCAAGTAAAGGCTGCAAATTAGTATATGGAGTCTGCAGAGACCCCTCCCCATCAGGCTAAGAAGAGACACTGTGGGGAGGGATTTCAAGTCATAATGAAATGCTGAATTCATATTCCTGCAGCAGAATTTCACAGTAGCTGCTGTAGAACCAGACTTTAAACTGCTGTAAAATTCTACTGCTTTGCAAAAGCCAATAGCATGTAAGCAAAACAGAGGAAGGTCAATATCAAAAGCACTGACAAGCAAACTAAATTAAGATATTGTTGGGTACCTGGCAAGTGTGCATTTTTATAGATTATGGGGTAATCTATAAAAATGCACACATCCAAATCCAGTCATTGAAGACAGTTTTAAAATTAGATTTCTAAACCTCTACAACGTATGTGATTAAAAGACCAGGTCAATTATGGGCTCAAAGTGAATTTGTATGCAAGAAAAGAGTGATTAAAATTTAAAAAGTCCCAAGAGAAATTACAACATTTTTTTTTCTCCAAAGAAAAAAAAGAGGGTAGGAGTCAGACAGAGATTTCTTCGTTATATTTGCCATCTAAAATTGGACTATTTGTACCAGAGCGTGAGAATTGGAAAGTGACCAATGTATATTCCTTGTCTAAGCTCAAAGAAATGCAAAACATAGCCGAACAAACAGTGATAAGTAAAGAGGATTTTAGAAATTTCTTCAATGTCGATAAGCTATATTTAAAACAATTAAATATAACAAACTAGGATTTAAAAACACTGATAAAAGATAGCTGTGTAATATAGAAATACTAATCACAAAGAAAGTTACAATGTGTATTCTACCTCCTTGGCTCCAACTTTAGCCAGTTCTTCCAGATAGATGTCAATAAAATGGAATTTAATCCCATTTGGAGCATTACTCTCTGGGTGTATAACTTCCTTCATTAACAGATGCAGAAATGGCCCAATCAGACTGAAAAAAGAAAAAAAGCAAGCAAGATACATACATTTATATGCCTGGGTATAGTTTGTTTTTTCACCAAATGCTAAAAGATGGCTTTTTGACAGCTTGATGAAAATATACAAGACTGTGCAGAGGCAACAGATTGGACAGAGAAGTCAGTTTACAATGAAAGACTGCTTGCTATAAGCTGGTTTTATCATGAAATTGTCACCCCACATAAGGAACATGCAATTCATAGGATAACAAGATTCCCCTTTTCCAGATGTTCTGTGCTATGACTTCATAGTGCATAGTGTACTTCTAAAATTCTACCGCTAGTTCTCCTGGTTGCAATGCCAAAAAGCTGGGCATTATCAGTATACACAGGAACCATTGAATGCAAGACGTGTTAGCCATCATGCTAAAAGCTCTTATATTCAGTATGTACACATATATCCAAATATGTTTTCACAAGAACCTTATTGTGGAATACATGATTCGACTAACTGCTTAAGCAACTTCACCATTATCAATTACAAACATGTTTAACGTAATAAATAATAATAATATAGACTTTAATGTATGCATTAACTAGCAGGTAAGGCCCATTGTTGACTGGGCAAAGTCAGTTTGCGTAGATTACATTTATGGGAAAGTTCAAGAAATTGCATATATGTAATAGAATTTTTTATTAATGTGCTTGCAAAAGGGAAGTAAAAGAACAGTTTTAAATTTGTAGAATTTCAACTTCAAACATTATTCATTTTATTGAATAATTACCATACGTACAATGAGTTTCTGATTCAGATGTAAAGCTTGCATTACTCTTTCTGTAATTAATTTGAATTATTTTGTGATTTGTAAGAGTAAAAATTTTCTTTGCACTAAAATGACAGTTGAATAGACAGCTTGATCTTAATTCTGTTAGCAAATATTTATGGACTCTAGTCATAAGTCATGACTTTTTTCTGATGAAAACCAAAAATGATTTAAACCTTTCATCCAGCATATTCTGATGTAAAAAAATAGTGCATCCAGTTAATTTACGTGGAAAGATTATTTATGCAAAAATTTGATATCTGTAGGTAATTGCAAAGTATGACTTTACTTGCACTAACAAATCCATAAAATATCTTCAAAATATATATGGGTTGTTCCTCCCTTAACCAGGACTTCCTGGTCTGTCAACATCAGTGGAACTGGATCACAGCAGGCACGCCACAGGGGGCACCAATGACTCAGCTGGGAGCCCAATGTGTGTGGGTGCGGGGTAATGGGGGGGGTGGGCGGCTGGGAGGCAGAGGATAGACAGCCTGGAGGGGAGTTCTGGCCCTGGTGGAGCTCCTTGGTCCCAGCAGCTGGGAGTTCCAGCCCAGCAGCATCCGTGGAGCTCTGGCCACAGCCTGGGAGCTCTACCCCCAGCAGCAGCCAGGGAGCCCTGACCCCAGACGCAGAGCTCTAGCCCCGGCCCCGATCTGGCTCCAACAGCCCAGGAGCTCCAGCCCCAGTAGCAGCCAGGAAGCTCTGGCCCTGGCTGCAGAGACAGACGGCTGCAGAGCTCTGGCCATAGTACTCTGGCTCTGGCAGCAGCGGGGTCGGTGGCACCTGAAGAGCCCCAGGGAGTTGGGGCAGCAGCAGGGGCAGGCTGGAGCCCTAACCCGGTGACAGCATGGGCCATCAGGGGAGGGACCTTCCCTGGTCTGGCAAATCACCTCATTCGGGACTATAGATGTGAAAGACTAGTCCACTATCCGATAAGCAAATGCTTATCAGATAGTTGAAAGGACAGTTGACTAGTCCAGCTGTGGCCAACCCACGGCTCGCTACTCCCCCCCCCCCCCAAAATCAGTGTGGCTCACGGAACCGCCCCTGCGCTCCTAAGAATGGCTCCTCTGTGCTCACCGGGGCAGGGGAGCTGTCTGGTGCTTCCAATATGGTGGCGGCCAGCAGGAGCCTGCTAAGACCAAAAAGCATAGAAATGTGCTTCTTAAAGGGGCAGGCTCTTTTTTTTTTTGGCTCTACAACTTTGCCCTGGCTCTTCGTGCTGGGTGCACTAACATCTTGGCTCTACATCCAGAACGGGTTAGCCGCTTCCCCCATCTTGCTGCCTCCAGCAGAAAGAGGCAGCAAGGGGCGGTACTTCAAAGCGGTAGCACCACTTGAAGCTTGGGGCCAGGTGCCAGGCTCCACGCTTTGAAATGCTGCATCCAGTGCTGCCACTTTGAAACGCTGTGGGAAGTCCAGCATCAGGCTCCTTGTGGTGTTTCAAAGAGACAGTGCTGAGTGGAGCCCGGGATCAACTGGGGAGTCCTCAGCTAACCCCAGGCTCCACGCAGCGCTTTTGCCTTTGATGTGTAGTAACAGCCCTAGGGGCTGTTGTTACACTTCAAAGGCAGAGCCGCCCTATCGACTAATTGAATAGTTGATGCAAAAATGTATAGACTATTCAATTAGTCAGTTAGCTGATACTTAACATCCTTATTCAGGACCAGTCAGGTTCTGAGGGTGCTAGACCACTTAGGTGCAACTTGTAGTAAACTAGACAGCACAAGAGATGTGATACATAAAAGGCTTAAGCAGAACAAAGAAAGCCCATGACTAAAAGAGCTACCTAAAGAGAAAGAAGGCACATTAAATATTTTTGATATAGGCACACTGCATAATTTCTTTATTGTACAATTACATCCGTTTATTTACCTTTCATCCCATCCATTTCTTTTCAGTACTTCGAAGGACTGCCTCAAAACCATGCGGATTAGCTATAAAGCAGAAGAGTTGTTATACGATACTGCAATTTTCTAACAGAGTCAATAAACTAGTTATTGTTTAATTGAGTTTTTTATGGCCCCAGAAAGTTTGCTGGAAAGCTTCTTTCATGAACATATGAGAAGTTTCTCCATTACAAAGAGATGGGGTACAGGCAGTGTATGACCTGAAGTTCCCCCAGCATCTCTACTTACTCTTTTTCTTTGGCTTGGTATGTAACGATAGCAACCATTGTGAATTCCCCTACACAGTTCTATGATGCCCGCCTCTACCCCATAAATCCTACAAATCAGTTAAGGTGCATTTCCCAGTTTACAAAAATTCCAACTGAATAAGTTCAAACCAATTGAAAATGTTAATAGCTTCACACTAACATTAGTTTGTCCCATTGCATATACATTTAATTAAGAGACAGGTATACTACATATGTAACAGCCATAATAAACTTAACCTTACATTGCTGATGTTCTCAATTTGGAGTAGTGAACGTCTGAACCATAAAACCCCAATAAGATAAGTTTTTGAATGAAGCTTCCTTTTTTAAGGAAATAAAAATTGGAAGACGAAAACACTAATCTCATTTCATGGAGTATTTCCATTAATAGATATTTTATGCTCAGAATATGCCTTTAAAATTAATTTACCTCACTGTTAACACAATATCTCCTATACTTTGGTTTCTACTACATGGTAGTAAGTTTAATTGCCACAAATTGTAATTCTTTTGTTTTTAAACGACACCTTGCAGAAAAACCTTAACCAATATGTAAATCTTAATTTTGATGAGGCATCCATTAACATGCCCTCTGGATATTATTACCAACACTCATGTATGTACTTAATTTTATGCCCAGGTATAGTCTTACTGAAGTCAATAAAGAATGCCCGTGTGGCGTAAAGCTAAGCAGATGCATAAGCAGGATCAGACACTTACATAAAAATAACGTAATGACTTCTACATTTGCCATGGCCCCTAAATAGAGGCCTATAAATGCATTGTGCATACTGAAACTGGCACAACTCTGGAAAATTCTTCTGCAAACACATACAAAGCTATGGCAACTCTCTTGTACAGTATCATCATTCTTTGTCCATGTATAATATATATACTAAAAAAAAAATCACCCTAAAGAATTAATATTACCATGTAGTATTTATCAAGGCGCAGTCTGTCTATTCCATTCCATTCACGGTTCATAGTTTGCCAAAAGGTCTGAATGAACAGGTGCTCTGCAACAGAATTAAAATAGTGAATATGCATGTTCAACACTAATATTACTGTGTGTTAACGCAAGCAACCTAGAGAGACCTCTTTTCCAATTTTTCTTTTAATTTTTTTCACACTTCTTCACATACTGGTCCAGCAGTTTCATCACCAGTCTGGAAACACATACTCAAGACTGTTGTGAGGGGAGATACAATACAGACTGTAAGGTGCTCAGGTACTACAGTAACTAGGAGCAAACAAGTATTTTACATAAATAGGTGCTGCAAACAGTTACACTGACTGATCTTTGTAAGAGATCAAATGAAAAGTGTATATCTACTTGAGGCAGAAAAAAGTGTTGATTTCGCACTAAGTTCTACTTGTACCCAGTTAGGCCATGATTCAGCAAATAAATCAGACACATTCTTAATGCTGGATCAGGTTGTTACAGTTCAAAAACATGTCTGTTTTTAATTGAGGTGAAAGATATAAAAGCAAATGAGCAGCTAAATAAAAGTGAAGTAGTAAGGCACTCTCATGGTTTTGTATTGATACCCATCATGGCAATATGGAGCACTTTTTATATCAAAATACTGTTGTACCGCAAACTTTTTCATGTTTGGATTCTGAACATGTGACTGAGACCCGCCTCATACATTGCAATCACAGACAAATCTTGGATGACAACTGGAAAACAACAACAAAAAAGCCCAACAACCCTATCTATATCTGTTCTGGACTCCCCGATGACTGCCTAAAAGTCCCAAAATATAAAGGCCAAAAAAATAGATAAAACAAAATGAAATAGTAAACTTACGAGCTTCAATATTCTGAATGACATGTATAAGTTGGGAGATAGTACTTGCTAGTTCTTCCTTAAAAAGATAAAAGGAAACAAAAATAAATGTTAATGAAAAGATTGTCCATCTCCCAGAATAGGCTGCTGAAAACTCAAATACACTCCCATTCAAGTAAATCTATAGGTGCCTCCTTTAGTGAAGGACTGCCAGTTACAATTAACTCTCCCACATGTGTTGAATTCCAACTTATCCTTATGAACGAAATGTGACAAGAATGTAATTAAATCAGTGTTGCTACCCAAATGAAAGGGAACTGTATCTTCATGGTGCATTCTAGAAGGATATCTACTATATACACACACAACTTCCCCTCATCCCCTCACCCAAAAAAGGACAATTGGATAATATACCTGCAGCAGAGGTTTATCTTGCATCCACATACAATAAAATAATCCTTTCCATATTTTTAATAATTCTTCTTGGCTGAAGCCACCTAGAGTGCAATAAATAAAAAAATTACACATTTGAAAGAAAATCACTTCCTCCAAATTCTTAAAAGCAGATTTCTCATTCTCCATTCACTCACTTCCACCCCTTTAAAATACACATTTTTCCTTCTATTTTGAATGGAACTGAAGCTAATATGACAGTTTTGCTTGTGAAAAAACTCATTTAATGCAATGACACATTGCCTTTTAGCCTCCAACTTGTCTCATATAAAGTAATAAGCGTTTTCAAGAAGTCACAGATGGGAAAAACCTGTTAGGCTGTTTTATTCCATCCCCTTGTCAGCACAGCCCTGCACACAAAAAACACCCCTCACACACCATAGGGAACAAAGTCCCAGTGTTATTTTAAGTGAGGGCATCATATTTAATGTTTCATGAAAAGGATGAGAGGGGAGGAGAAAGGCTAAGGATAAAGCAGGGAGAGTAAGTGGCTATCACTACACTCAAACACCAACACTCAATGGATACATTCAGAAATACATTCTGTGTTTTGAAATCTTATTTAAATGCAATTCAAATACTGAACTCATTTCTCAGTAGTCAGCAGCTATGTATGGGTAAATCAATGTTAGAACGCAGACCAGCAAGAGATGTGACTGAATCACATTTAATATTTTTAGCATGACCCAGTCTTAATCATTGATCATAATTAAGTTCTTTTGATTGTACCTATAGTTGATCCCTTACCAACAAACTCCATGGCACCACACTGAAAAAGATGTGTTACTAAAAATTCAAGAATCTCTAATGGTGCCTTGAATTTGCACTGTGATCTTACGCTCAATTCCAAGCTATGGCACACATACTTCTGAGAAGAAAAGTAACTATAGGCCAAATCTCCCTTGTCCGGCACCCTCGAGACCTGAGTGGTGCAAAAACCATGGAGTTTGCCAGACCAGTGGAGGTCAAGGCTCCCTACCAGGCTGTGGGCTCTGCTCCCAACTGTGGGCTGTTCTCCATGCCTCCTGCCCTGCTGCCTCCAGCCTCTCACCATGCCAGCACTGACTGGGGTTGTCCCTCCCTTGGCGCCAGCCTTGAACAGCCGTGCCAAGCTGCTGACCCCACTGCCTCCAGCCCTGGCCAGGGCTCTCTCTTGGCTGCCAGCTCTGCTGCCTTCAGCCCTAACTGGGGGTGCACCTCTCACCGCACCAGCCCCAACTTAGGCAGTGCCCTCCCACTGTGACAACCTGGCTGGGGATGCACTCCTGGCTGTCGGCCCCGCTGCCTCCAGCCCTGGCTGGAGCCACGCTCCTTGCCGTCAGCCCTCACCAAGGCTGGGTTGCCCACTGTGTGGACCCCTCTTGGGCTGCACTCCCTACTGCCAACCCAGCCTGGTGGGGGTGGGAAGGAGAGGTTGCCCAGGGGTAGCTGCAAACCTGCAGTATAAACAGAATGCACCCATGCCACTTGTCTAGAGAAAGTCAACAAGGTAAGTCACATTGGATAAGTGTCTCTGCGCTAGGGGCTTGTGCTGGTATAAACAGCACTACAGTTGTATTGATGCAAGTTTTCCTACTCTATATAAGAGGATGGGAAGACACAGAAAGCTCTTGCTACTCCCTGTTAAGCCATTCAGTCACCTGATCACTGAATTGTAAGGTTTAAAAAAGTGTGAAAAAAACCTCAAAGAGCACAAATTAAGAAAAAAAAGTGCTGATATTTATCTAAATGTTTTGTAATTATATTAACAAGCGCCCTGGTAATCTGCACATACTAAATTTCCACACATACAATGGATTTATGTTAGCACATTTCATCCTACTGCAGAATTTAAGTTTTCACTTAAAACAACAAAAATGGGTTTAGCTCTTGCAGCAGCCATATATCAAAGTATGCAATATGGTTGTGCGCCAATCTCGTTAAAATACGGCCTAGTATTGCTAACATCGATAGGACTGGATTCTGCCTACACCAGCTACACAAAGACATTTTCTAAGATGCTTGGTACACAGTCATATTGTAAATGGGTGCTCCTACATAAAATTGAAATGTAAACCCTATTGAAGAGGCAGGCAGAAAACATGTAACAGCTATGAATTACACACAGTCATCTCAGGGTAGGTCTACACTACTGTTTGTACAGCTATGGAACCGCACCTCTGCTGCTGTAACGTAGATTCTTCTGAAATGGATGGAAGGAGCTTTTCTGTTGATGTCCACCTCTCTGGGAAGCACTAGCTATGCTGAAGAATTCTTTTGCTCACCTACCTGCCATTTATAGCAGGGACAGGGTGTTAAGTCAGCATACCTATGGCACTCAGGATGCAAAGTTTTTCAGAGCAGACATGGCTAGGTTGATCAAATTTTTAAGTATACATTAGGCCTCCGTCAGGTATCAACTTTAAAGCATGCTTCACTTAACATTTCCCCAGATATCCAACTAGGATGCTTCATATGTGAGCTCAAATGCTTGTTGTCTCCATTTGGCAATCATAACTGAGTTACATGCTGTTTCAAAAAGTGATTTTTATGAGCAATCTCAAAAAATTCATTCTGGTTCTAGAGACATTACTGATTCTGGAAATACTCCCCATTTAAAAAACAGAATCTGAAATATGTAATATTTCTAAACATCCATGTAATTGTCTACTTTACAGTACTTGAAGTCTCTGTGTTCTTAGGAGCCAAGCCGCTAATTATTCCTCCACATTCGTAGTAATATATTTCAGGAAAAAAATTCTTCCCATGGTAAATATAAATTAAAATAATATAAAATAAGGACATGAAGTAGTGAACGCACAAATTCTTCTTATAAAAGGTAGAGAGTACAAGAAGCTCCACTCCCATCTGAGCAGCAGCATCCCTTACTCCTTCTTAATTTGGCCTTGCGCACCACACACCATGTGCAGCATAACCCCATTCTCAGGGCTAACAACTCCACGTGTCTCGTACACTCTGTGACTCCACTTCCTTTCCCTAACACCACTGCCCCTCAGCAGTCTACTGCCAGGGCTAAGCCCTCATGCCTGCCCTGCCCGCCCTCATTCTACTGCCAGGGCTAAGCCCTCATGCCTGCCCTGCCCGCCCTCATTCTCTGATGCCCATGCCTCTCGTGGCACCACGTGCTTGCCTCAGCTACTCCGTCCCTTACCCTGACCCCAGCCATGTGCGACTCCTAACCCCACCCCCATTTCGCAGTTGCCACCGCTTCGTCTCCCCTACCAAACCTCAGGCTGCCTGCCTCAGCACCATGTGCCGGCCCCACCGTCGCCCAGCACCGCGCTCCTGCCCGTCTTTACCCGCCGGGCTCCGGGTCCTGAGGCTGATGTAGCCGCGCAGCTTCTTCACCGCCCGGTCCCGGTTCCGCTTCTCGTTGGCGGCCAGTCTCTGCGCGAACTGGATCTCTGGCGGCTGCACGGCGGCGGTGGCGGCAGCAGGAGCCATGGTCCCCGCTCCACCATCCCCCTTCGCTCCCCCTCCCTCTGCTGGGTAGACGGCGTCCCTCCCGCCGGCCCGCTGGAACCGGCTGACGCGTTCCATCGAACGCCCGCTGATTGCGTCACAATCGCTCTCTGTCGCAAGAGTTCCAGGTCTCTCCGGGGAGGGTTCTGCTCTTAAAGAGCTAGTAGTCACTTATTGAAAGGTGCTTTCCTTCGGTGGGGAAATGTGCCAGTCGCATATTGTGCCACTACACACTATGCGCTTTTAAACGACTCCCCCCCTCACCATGGCGTCTGTACAAGCGGCGGCCAAAGTCCCCCTCCTCCCGGCAATTTCGTTGGACACGGATGCTTTTCAGTATATAAAGCACTCTCCCCTGCATGACACTACACACGCACACATAGGCCACGGTTGTTTGAAACCCTAGGTTACGAGAAACAGCTTCAGGAATTAGCAAACATGGACTGAGAAATCCAGACAAACAATCCCTACAGGTGAAAAGTGAATGATTTTAGATTTTTGGCAGAAATTTGAAAGCCTTTCTTTAACAAAACAGTGTTCCCCTACAATTCTAATCTTTAGTTTAAATCTCCTTTGTTTTGTAAGAACGGTTTTGACCAGCAGTGTCAGATCTCATTTAGATTCAGAAGTATAATACGCATTTTACAAATGGAGATGTGAGGCAGCAAACAACGTAGGCCATTGCTACAATGGATCTATGCAGGTGAGTCATGCCTTTCTATCTCCCAACGACTGGAGTGGGTATCATAGGCATAATTTTCATGGTCAGGAGGATCTTGAAGTAAGCAGTCATGAGAAAAATCTGTGGTAGGAACTCAGGGTGAATTTAGATCCCTAAATCTCCAAGAGCCACAAGACCATTCTTCCTACACAGTATTTTCAACTTCAAAACATTATATGGAAAACTGAGCCTGTATATACCATCAAAAAGCCAGATCCAGGAGACACTACTTGTATCTGTTCTATTTTCATAAAATACTATAAAACATTGCCAGCTCACAGAATCCAACATACACAAATTCAGGTTCAATGGGAGGTATGCACCTAAATACCTCTGAGGATATAGACCACAATTTATCATTTCTTACCATGTAGACTTTCACCTACAAAAACAGAGAAGACACCCTCTAATTCTTTCAACAACACATACCATTGATTTTTCTCTTTTAGACAACTTATTTCTTCTAATCTTCCAATAATTTTTTATGTATTCTTTCAGTGACTTCATCCTGCAATAAATTCTGTTTGGCTGAACCTAGCTACCGGACTGGGGCCCAGTTAAAATTGTAGTCCTAAATACTTGTAACAAAAGAGGGAATTCTGACTTTCACCCAGACATTAAACTACCTTCTACTTTAATGCACACAAACCATTAGGGTTGCCAGATGGTTTAACAAAAAATATGGAACACTCCTCTTTCCCCTCCCAAAAAAAACCACCAGGAAAAAATGTTGTTGAGAAAAAAAAAGGGGGGAGACCAAAGCTGTTAAGTTAAAAAAAAAAAAGAGAGACCAAAGTTGTTAAACAAAAAAGAAAAAAAGGGGAGACCAAAGTTAAAAACAAAAAATGGTGCTGTGGCTTTAAATGGCTCTGCACTCCTCACTCCCTCCCCCACCTGATACGACAGGGGAAAATTGTCCCCGCCAGGCTTCCGTCCAAGGGAAACAGGAAATACTGGACATTTCACGTGTCCGGGATTTTCTGGGTTTTTTTTTTTTAATTTTAACCAGACGGGATCCGAATACCGAACTGTCCGGGTGGAAACAAAACCTGACAATCCTACAAACCATTTTAAATTCACACTTCTGTTTGAAATTATTTATATCTATTATTAGGGATATTAACTGGCTCTTGCCAATTAACATCTGTGGTGTCCAGTCATAGCAGGATGGGTGGTGGGTCCTAGGTTAAAAGGGTTTACTGGTTAAGCACTATCATTTAACCAGTTAACCATTTTAACATCCCTATCTACTATAGTTACATGTATCATCTAAGATTACTGGAAACAACAAGGAATAAACATTTTTAAGCTTGCTTACTTTGTCCATTTTACAATACTTAAAGCCCTATCCTGCAGGTTGTTCCACAGGATCAGATCCTTATGCCCAAGTGATTCCTATAGAGATCAGTGGAACTGCACGCAGGCACATGAGGCCAGCTATGTAAGATTCAAATAAGATCCGAGTCTTGTTTCTCTGTTTTCTGTGTAAATCTTTAACAAACAGAAATGATAAGAAACTATGATTGTAAAATCATAAAGAGTAGAGGCATATTCAAATGTAAATTTACAGTATATTAAACAACTTTAGAAAAATCTGACTAGATTGCAAATTGGCAGTGTCTCTGTGCCCTCCTTCATGATTAATATGTTTTAAGCTTAAATCTTAACATATTCTGTGATTCCTCCATTAAACCCAATGTTGTAACTATATTTTTAAAAGGCTGTAAAGGTGATTTGGGGAATTTGATACCAGTCAGAATTACACCTGTAACCAGAAAATTATTTGAAATAATAATTAAAAACAAAATATCTGGAAGGTGATGACAATAATGGCACGGTTTGCCCAGCATGGTTTCTACAAACGAAAATAATGACTCACTAATATCTTACATAATACACTTAAAAAACAACAAATGATCCGGTAGCACTTTATAGACTAACAAAACATGTAGATGGTATCATGAGCTGTAGTGGGCACAACCCACTTCTTCAGATTGACTGGAGTTTTTTTGAAACTTTGAAGTATCTTACAGGTTTTTTTTTTTTAAAACATGTAATCGGTAAAACAACGGATAAAAGAGAACGACATGGCAATTTATTTAGATGTCCAAACAGGCCTTTGACAAAGTCCCACACAAAAATCTACAAGAAGCTAAGCAGTCATGGGATTAGAGGCAAATCACTGTTATGAACACAAAATTGGCAGAGAAAAGAGAGAATAAGCAAAAAGTAGGATTAGTTAGTTTTCCTTATTGTAAAAAGTTCGCAGAGTGCTTCAAAATTTCAGAGTAGGCCCTCTAGTATTAAACAATGGTCAGGAAATGGTGAGAACTGAAGCACAAATTTGCAATGACACAAAGTTATTTAGTCAGGAACAAAAAGATTATGAGGAACCTGCGAGACATCAACAAACCAGGCACATAGGCAACATGATGGCAAATTAAATTCAGTGTTGATAAATGTAAATAAAACATACTGAAGGAAAAAATTATCTTACAGAGAGCTCTGGATTAATTATCACAACTCAGGAAAGGGATTGGGGCATAACTACACAGTGCAATGGAACCTTTGGCTAAATGGGCTGCAGAAGTTTAAAAAATCCCAAAATGTTAGGATGCATAAGTAATGGGATAGTGACTAATACAATATTATAATGCCTTCATATCAACTAATACAGCATGGCCTGTCTAGAGTATTGGTTTCATCATCTCAGAAATAATATTGTAAAAGAAGAGGGATGTTCAGAAAAGGATAAAAAGACTAGTTAAAGACATGGAAAAATCCTCACATGACGAGAGAATTACAAGATTGGGATTTTATTTTAAAAAAGGAGAGAAGAGGGGACATAATGAAAGTATATAAAGATAGAGCAATTAGACAAGGTAAAACTGATGGTCCTGTCTCCTAACACAAGCACAAAGGACTATCCAATGACATTTAGAAGTGGGGAATTAAAACAAATAATGCAAATACTTTTTTACATAGTAATTACTCTGGATCTTATTGCTCATTGGATGCTTTTTAGGTTAGACTTTAATAAGATTAAAAGGAGTTTTATGGACAATTCATTCAAGAATATGGTAAACATTTTGGAAAGACTATTAAAACTGATGTTGCAAGGGTTAGATAAATTTTTGGCTGCTAGAGACAGTGGGCCAGGGCCTACCGCAATGGCTCTTACACATTGCTCTGAAGCATCTTGCGCTGGCCATTGTCCTTGCTGATACTTCACTAGCTGAGCCTGTACTGGACCAACTAAATCTGCTGCAGTATGGCACCCCCAAAGTGTGTAATGGATATCAAACTGCTGCACTTTGCAGAAAAGAAGTTGCTGGATTTCATTCATCTTCCCACTGTCTTCTATTGTCACTTGGGCTACATCTAGACTGCAAGCCTCTTTCGAAAGAGACTTTTTCGAAAGATCCTTTCAAAAAAGCTTCTTTCAAAAAAGAGCATCTAAACTGCAATCTCTTCTTTGGAAAAGTGAGCTGCTTTTTCGAAAGAGAGCTCCCAGGCAGTCTGGATGCTCTCGTTCGAAAAAGCCCTGTTTGCATTCAAGAACGCCTTTTTTCAAAAGAGCATTTTCAAAAAAAGGCGTTCTTCCTTGTGAAATGATTTCAAAAGAACACGGCTATAGTCTAGATGCAGGTTTAGTTTTTTCAAAAAAAAGCTACTTTTTTCGAAAAAACCCTGCAGTCTAGACACAGCCTTGGTAAAACTACCAGCGTTAGAAACTCCCACTCGCCTGTCTGCTACTTTGGAGATGAACGCCCCCACCCCAGGCATAAGTAGCCTAAAAAAACCCAAAACCAACCCAAAACCTCCAGCGAAGGCAGCTCCCAGCCCAGTCACAAAGGACACTAGCAATCGCACCGGTCCCCTTCAAAGGCTCCCGGGACTGGCCAGCGCACCCTGCCAGGCACCAGCCGCGGGCACCGGGAAGCCTTCTGCGTCCCGCCTCCTAAGAACTGCGAGGCGCAGAATAGGCAAGGAACCTCCACGCGCCTACAAGCGGCCCTTCCCACCAGTCCCAGAACCCGCTGGGCTCCGCCCCCCCCCCTTCCGAGGTGGGATGTTCGAGAGAGTCACGTGGAGCGGAGGCGCGTGGTGGGCGGGGGCTCTGCTCTTGCGCCTTTCTCGCGGCGCGCGGGAGAATTTCGAGGCCGGCGGGCGCCATGAAGCGGAGCGCGCGCCAGGCCGCGGACGGGCAGGTAGAGCGCGCGGCCTTTTCCCTCCGCTAGGTTGCGCCTCGCGCCCATCAGGCCCCGGGTCGCTCGCCCCGAAGCGGCGGGGTCTGGCGGGGCAGGTTCGGTTCCCGGTTGTGCTGCCTCCGCGTGCCCAGGCAGGGCGTCTGCGACCTCAGAGCGCTGCAAACGATAGGCCCCGAAGGGCTTTTGAGAGGGTCAGCTGGGCTCGTCCCGTGCACCAGTCATGGCAGGGTGAAGCCTGAGCTAGGCATCCCCCGACCTGCCTCTGTCACACCTTTCCCCTGAACGTATTAACCATCGAGATTCTGCAATCTCTTACCCTGGGCTACACTCTCCCCCCCCCTCCCAGAAATGTCCTAGTATCCAACCTCATCCCCCCTTCTTTTAAGCCTGTTGCTTCTTATCCTGTCCTCGCTAATGAAGGAGAAACATTTTTCTCCCTCTTTGTAACAACTTTGTATGCACTTGAAAGCTATTTCCTCCCCCTCTCAGGGTTCACTTTGCCAGACCAAATTGGCCCATTTTTTTTTTCAGTCTTCCCTCATAGGTCATGTTTTCCAGACCTTTAATCATTCTTGTTGCTCTTCTCTAGACTGTCTCCAGTTTGTTCACATCTTTCCAGAACTGGAGGTCATAACAGCTCAGAGTAGAGTGGAAGAATTACGTCTCATGGCTTCCGTACAACTGTCTTGCTAATACATCCCAGAATGAAGTTGGTGTTCCTCCCGCCTCCAAAAGACCTGTTTTGACCAGGCTTGATGTGTGTGGATGTACTTTTAGAAAATCAGGACACATTTAGTACATTATATGCAGCCACAGTGACTTCTGCTGTGAGATATGACCTTGGGAGGCCTTGTAAAGATAGATACAAAAAAATAAAACTTCAGTTTACACTCTATAATGTGTATTTGTGTGAACTGTAATGCACTATACAAGAGCTACACTAGAGAATATTAGCCAGCTGTGGAGGTGAGTCACTGAATCAGTGATCTGTTCAACATCACATAATCTTTAGAACAGTGGTTCCCAAACTTTTTGGCATCATGCCCCCTTTTTGATTTTTGAGAAACCCTCACGCTCCCCCCCCCCCCAAAAAAAAAACCCCCAGCAAAACTTGTTGAGGAAAAAAAATTGGCTTTCAAGAGCAGAGCAGGCATTGCCCTTTAAAGGCAGCCATTTTGAAGTCTGCCCCAGCCAGCCTGAGTGGACAAAAGGACCGGGCTCTTTCTTAAGGCTGGGCTGGGTCGCCCCCCCTGCCCCCCTGGAATTTCTTGATGCCCCTCAGTTTGGGAACCTATGCTTTAGAAAAAAGAGGAATAGATAGAACTGGGTTCTGACTTAACAGTTACTTGTTTCATGTAGTGGTGTGATAGCTGTGTTGATCCCAGGATGTTAAAGAAATAAGGTGAGTGAGGTCATATCTTCTATGGGACCACTTTTTGTGGTGAGAGGACAATCTTTTGAATTCACACACAGCTCTACAGAGGTGTAAGCTTAAAATTGATCTTGTTCACCAAAAGAAGTTGGTCCAATAAAAAGATATTACCTCAGCCATCTTTGTCTTTAGTTACTTATATTAACCCATAGCATCGAAGCACCGCACAACATCTTTGTGCATTACAGAACCAAGTTTTATAGATGGAAAACTGAGATTCACAGTTAAATGCTATGGGCATTGTTGCATAGGGGGTTAGTGGTAACATCAGGAATTGATCCCAGCAAGTCTTTTGCAATGGTGCTGGAACAATTTTTAGGCTGAAGGTACCCCTTTACACTTTTTTCCATGCCTCTCTGATGGTTGCCAACTCGATGCAATTTGTGGCAAAGTCAAGTCCGTCTAGTCTAGGAGACTTGACAACCTTAACCCCTCCTTGGCCACAGAGGGGCCACAGATGGGGGCAACTGCTGACCCTCAGGCCGAGGCCAGGAGCTGAGCCCTGCACTGGCAGCAATGGAGCTGCCAAGGCCCGTATCCTAGGTCCAGCAGGGCCAGTGGCCTGTACTCTAGGGCTGTGTCTACACTGGCAAGTTATTCCGGAAAATCAACTGCTTTTCTGGAAAAACTTACCAGATGTCTACACTGGCCGCTTGAATTTCCGGAAAAGCACTGACGATCTAATGTAAAATCATCAGTGCTTTTCCGGAAAAACTATGCTGCTCCCGTTCGGGCAAAAGTCTTTTTCCGGAAAACTGTTCCGGAAAAGGGCAAGTGTAGACAGCACAGTAGTGTTTTCCGCAAAAAAGCCCCGATCGCGAAAATGACGATCGAGGCTTTTTTGCGGAAAAGCGCGTCTAGATTGGCCACGGACGCTTTTCCGGAAAAAGTGCTTTTCCAGAAAAGCGTCCTGCCAATCTAGACGTGCTTTTCTGAAAATGCTTTTAACGGAAAACTTTTCCATTAAAAGCATTTCCGGAAAATCATACCAGTGTAGACGTAGCCTAGGGCTATATCTACACTCACGGCTTCTTGCGTGAGAAATATGTGGAATATTGCTAAGCCTCATTTGCATACCTAATAAACTGCCATTTTTGCAGAAGAGGCTCTTACGCCAGAAGGAGCTGTCTACACTGCCCCTTCTTGCGCAAGAAAAACCCTTTTGCGCAATGCCGCTACGCTGATTATTTTCAGGAATAAAAGCATTGCGCAAGAGCGTTTTTCTTGCACAAGAAGGGGCAGTATAGACAGCTCCTTGTGGCGCAAGAACCTCTTCTGGAAAAATGGCAGCTCATTATGTATGCAAATGAGGCTTGGCAATATTCCACGCTTAGCCTCGTTTGCATATTTCTCGCGCAAGAAGCCGTGAGCGTAGACATAGCCCATGGGTGGTGAGCTGTGGATTGGTGGCTGATAGGACCTGAAGGGCTTTTAGAGCAGTGGTCCCCAACCTTTTGGGGCTGCTGGGAACCCAGGGGCAGGGCTGTGCACGTGCCTGGGGACAGGGCCACCCATATGGACACGCCTGGTGCTGGTGCCACCCATGTGCCACACTCCCAGGGGTCGGCGCTGGTACCGCTCCTGTGCCACGCGCCCAGGGGTGGAGCTGCCCATACGCCGTGCGCCGGGGCTGGAAAAGCCCATGCGCCACGCGCCCAGGGGCGGGGCTGCCACCGCCCGTGTACTGCATGCCCTGGGCGGGTGCCACCCCTGTGTCGCGTGCCCAAGGGCCGGCACCACCCATATGCTGTGCACCCGGGGGCGGGGCTGCCCAAATGCCGCGCACCCGGGGCTGGCACTGCCCATGTGCTGTGCACCCAGGGCCGGCACTATTCCTCTGCCGCACGCCTGCAGCCGGGGCTGCCCCTGTGCCGCGCACCCGGGGCCGGCACTGCCCTTACACCGTGCACCCGGGGGCAGGGCCACCCAAATACTGTGCACCCGGGGGCGGCCCGGGGCCGACGCTGCCCGTACACCGTGCACCCAGGGGACTGGCACCACCCAGGCGCCCGGGGGCGGAGTCAGCCCCGTTCAGTCAGCAGATGCACAGAAATGGCCCGGCGGGCGCCATGGCGCCTGTGGGCACCACGTTGGGGACCACTGTTTTAGAGCTTTCAAGGCCAGCAGGCAGCAGCAAAGCTAGTGAGGCCAGTGGGTAGCTGCGGGGGCTGCCCAGAGGTCTGGAGCTGGCAAAACCGGTGATGGGTTGGCAGTGGGGCTGACTTCTGAGCACGGAAATGCTGGCTGCAGCGCCCCCCACCTCCTGCACCATAACGTCCTGCACCAATAGTCTTCTGAGTCTAGTTTGGGGCCTTAATCACAAAACCATCCATTTTTCAGCGACCTAGTCTGTATGTCTAATTCCTTTCTTTAAAAAAATATTCCAACATTTGAGGCTTGTAAATTATTTCTGAGTGGAGGAAAGAAAAAATAAAACTTGACAATTGCATCTGTCATGTTGCATGAGATGAACTATGTGTACTGAGAGAATCGTAAATTAGAATTCTCAATTTTGTGCATTTAACATCGCAATCCAACTGTTAAAGTATTTAGTACTGAATACACCCATCTTTGATACCAGTTCCAAATTGCTTTTCATTTGTCAAAACTACTGACTTGCTACTTCACCCTTCCTATATGATCACTAATCTGCTCAGTCCCCTGATTGATCACCCTGTTTATCTAAAGCAGTGGTGGACAACCTGAGCCTGAGAAGGATCCAGAATATAACCAATGTACAGTACCAGAGAGCCACAATTATACATCATCAGCTCCCCTCTCCTGCCTCCACCACCTCTCAGTTGCCAGCAGAGGGGAACAAGGGCATGGCAGACTCAGGGGAGAGGATAGGAAGTGGTGGCAGTTTTGGGGGAAAGATGGAGTAGGGACAGGACCTGTGGCTGTGCCAGGGGTTGAGCACCCCCTAACACACTGGAAAGTTAGACCCCGTCGCTCCAGTCCTGGGGTCAGTGCCTGTGCAAAAAGCTTTACAGGCAGTCCCCGACTTACGCGGATCCGACTTATGTCGGATCCGCACTTACGAACGGGGCTTTCTCGCCCTGGAGCTTGCAGGCAGCAATCCGCCACCTCGACCTCCGGAGCGAGAAAAGCTGCTCCCGGTGCCCCTGGTCTGCTGGAGACCGTCTCCAGCAGACCAGGGGCACCGGGAGCGAAGCCGCAGCCGCGGTGAGGTCCCGCGCCTCTGAGGCTTTGCTCTGGCAAAGCCTCAGAAGCGCGGGAACCCACCGCTGCTGCGGCTTCGCTCCCGGTGTCTCTGGTCTGCTGGGGACCGTCTCCAGCAGACCAGGGACACCAGGAGCAAAGCTGCAGCCACGGCGGGGTCCCGCGCCTCTGAGGTTTTGCCAGAGCAAAGCCTCAGAGGCGCGGCACCCCGCTGCCGCTGCGGCTTTGCTCCCCGTGTCCCTGGTCTGTTGGGGGGGGGAAGCTAGTGTGCCCCCCCCAGCAGACCAGGCTTTTGTTGTGGACCCTGGGGTAGAGCAGCTGGGGCACTGCCGGTTGGTCCTGCAGCGCTGCTCTGGGCACTACTGGACCAACCCGGCAGCACCCCAGCTGCTCTGCCCCAGGCGTCCCCAAGTCAGCCGCTGCTGAAACTGACCAGTGCTGACTACAGGAAGCCCCAGGCAGAGTTGCTCTGCCCCAGGCTTCCTGGAATCAGCCGCTGATCAGTTTCAGCAGCAGCTGACTTGGGGACGCTTGGGGTTCTTAAGTTGATTCTGTATGTAAGTCAGAACTGGCGGTCAGTTTCATCAGTGTCTGAATCTGGACGCCAGTTCCGATTTACATACAGATTCAACTTAAGAACAAACCTACAGTCCCTATCTTGTACGTAACCCGGGGACTGCCTGTATTAACATCTGAAGAGCTGAATGCAGCTCCAGAACCACAGGCTGGCTACCCCGATCTAAAGTTTTGCTGACCTGTTTATCTTCCCCTCCCCTCCCTCTGAGCTCCTTGGGATTTAATCCATTAACATGGCAAAGAGATTCACTCTGTCCAGAAAGTTTACAATCTATGTAAATAATCTTATTTTAATACTTTCATTTTCACTCTGGTGTCTTAACCAGGAAATCTGGTATTTTGTTAAATGCCAGACAGCACTGGGCTGTTTTTGATGGGGAGGGGAAGCAGGAAGGGAAGGGACTGCAAAAGAAGTAAAAGGAGAAGTAAACATGAAAGGGAAGCATACAAACAGAAAAGAAAGAGGATGAAGCAGGCAACCAAAAAGGGAGAGGAAATAGAAAAATGTGTAAGAGAAATGCAAATTCCATATAGATTGTCCTGGTAGTTTAGTGATAAAGTATACTTGGAATGACCTTCACTCTCTCATCTGGCTGAAGATGGGAATGTTGCAGAGGCAGCACCTTAGAGTAAAGGCTGTTTGTATGGTTCTTCAGCAGCCCCTTGTGGCTGACTGAAGAAAATTTGTATGCAGTGTTGTAGGCATGCTGGTCCCACGGTATAAGAGACAAGATAGGTGAAGTAATAGTTTTTATTACTCCAACTTCTGTTGGTAAGAAAGACATGTTTGAGCTTAAACACAGCTCTTTTTCAGAAGAAAGTTTGACAGGCTTGAGGGGCAGCTGTTTTCACTAGAGATTTCTTGCCAGCATGGCAGTTGCTGGTTTATTTTAAACAGCACACTTATTTTGAAATAAGCTATTTCAGAATTTTTTTTTACAAAATAGCACATCTACACTACAGGGAAGCCTCAGAATTAGTCTAAGGCAGGCGTCCCTAATGTGGAAATGCTACCTTGATTTAGAGGCCCAGGAGGTACAGGGGAGTAATTATTTTGAATGGCCCTATGGAGGAGCTATTTCAAAATAGCAGTGAAACATTATTCCTCGTGGAATGAGGTTTATAAGATTTTGAAATAACAGAATTGCTGTGTAGACACTAGGGCTGTGTCTACACTGGCATGAATTTCCGGAACTGCTTAAAACGGAATACTATTCCGATTTCAGTTTTTCCGGAAAAGGAGCATCTACATTGGCAGGCTGCTTTTCCGGAAAAGCCCTTTTCCCGGAAAAGTGTCTGTGGCCAATGTAGACGTGCTTTTCCGGAAAAGAGCCCCGATCGCCATTTTCGCGATCGGGGCTTTTTTCCGGAAAAGACTACTGGGCTGTCTACACTGGCCCTTTTCCGGAACAGTGTTCCGGAATAAGGACTTATGCCCAAGCGGGAGCAGAATAGTTTTTCCGGAATAGCGGCTGATTTTGTACAGTAGAGCGTCGTTGCTTTTCCGGAAATTCAAGGGCCAGTGTAGACAGTTCGCAGCTTATTCCGGAAAAGCGGCTGATTTTCCGGAATAAGTGGCCCAGTGTAGACACAGCCTAGGGCTGTGTCTAGACTGGCAAGTTTTTCTGCAAAAGCAGCTGCTTTTGTGGAAAAACTTGCCAGCTGTCTACACTTGCCGCTTGAATTTCCGCAAGAACACTGACGATCTCATGTAAGAAATCAGTGCTTCTTGCGGAAATACTATGCTGCTCCCGATTGGGCAAAAGTCCTTTTGCGCAAAAGCTTTTGTGCAAAAGGGCCAGTGTAGACAGCTCAGATTTGTTTTGCACAAAAAAGCCCTAATCGCGAAAATGGCGATCGGGGCTTTTTTTGCACAAAAGTGCGTCTAGATTGGCACGGACGCTTTTCTGCAAAAAGTGCTTTTGCGGAAAAGCATCCGTGCCAATCTAGATGCTCTTTTCCGCAAATGCTTTTAACGGAAAACTTTTCTGTTAAAAGCATTTGCGGAAAAACTTGCCAGTCTAGACACAGCCTAGCATTATTATTTCAAAATAACTGATGTTATTTTGAAGTAAGTGCTGTGTCGACTCACCCTGACCGACCAGTGTGGACTCACAGCTAGTAAGGCAGGTGATATTAATCAGTTGTTATCTATTTGCACCTGTTTCAGGGTTACTATCTGAAATATCTCTGGATAGTTTTGGAGTGGCTTTAATAATGTGCAGATCATATAAAGACTGGGGATTTCAATATATCTCTAGTTTTGTGTTCTTTTAGGTAAGTGAGATAGCCTATAATGCAAGGTTCTTGGAGAGGGAGAAAGGAGGAAATTAAAGCTGTTGGAAAGATGTTCCCTCCTTTGCCACCCAAAAGGAATAATATTTAAATAAGAGGGTGGAATGAGAGGGAGACACACAAATAGAGATGTATGAAAACAGACAGGAGTGTAAGAAAAATATTAGATATAATAAGTGATCAGAGTAGTAGTGAGTTTGAAATGTGCTGCTTCATTCTAGAATCTAGGGAGAAAAATTTGTGGTTTTGTATAGCACCAGACTAATTGATATTAAAATAACTTGATTTGTGGTTGAAATAAGCGCACACAAAAAGATCACCCCAAAATTTTGTAATTCTGCCTTTTGAAAGCATATTGGAAGACATTCCAGACTAACAAAACTTAATGATTAATCTTGAATGTACAGCAGTTTTCAAGACAGTACAGTGTGCACATGCATATATTAGAGTGAGTACTCCGTTTCTTTTTTTAAGTAAGAGCTAATTTTCTCAGGCGGCAGAGTTTAAATGAATGCTATAGCAACAGTTAAATACAAGAAGAATTATATAACTTTTATTGGTCTTAAATCAGAGTTTAATTGATTCTGTGTGTTGGTTGTGATTCATGAATGTTAATTTATGAGCTTTTAAAATTTGATCTTTTGTGGTGAATATAAATAGTTCCAGTAGAAGACCTATTATGATTTATTAAAATAGCTGAGGAAGTTTCAGAATTTTTTGGATTACTTTAAAATACAAACAGTACATCATAAGCCTTAGGACAATCTAAAGATAGTAGTTCAGCATATGTATGATACTTCATATTTTTAAAGTTCAATGATTTAAAAGACCACTAGATAACATTCCCTTTCAAAATAAATCCTGTATTACTATTGAATGGTGGGAGATGCATTTGTGGTAGAGAAAGATAGATGTTTAACTAGAATACAAGTAAGAGACTACTGCAGAGTAACAAAGATATCTATGGTCTGTTCCATGATTCAGAAGGCTGAGACCAAAGAGGAATTTGTTAAAGTAAAAAAGCGAGATTTGGAGAGACTAACAACTGAAGTAATGCAGTTACGAGACTTCCTACCCAGAATACTGAATGGAGAGGTCTTGGAGAGCTTCCAGAAACTGGACGTTATTGAAACCAGTAAGTTGCCCCACATTAGAAGCAATCATAAATACATTCACCACTATTTATAACATATCCCAGTTGTACAAATGAATATAGATTTTTGTTGACACATTCAGCTTTAATATTTTGTCAAAGAACAGTTCCAGTGTTTTTCAAAATTTCAGAATTAACTACACATGTCAATAAAATATTTTAATTTTGTAGAATTAGTTAATTGAAGACAAAACCTTTATTTACACAATATAAGCTGCCATTTTCCTATCAAAAGACAGAAAGGAAGAGAGATTGGGTCAGGAAGAAGTTTATTCTGCATTGAAAACCATGAAAGGAAGCTTGCAAATACAGTACAGGTTGGACCTTCCTGGTCTGGCACCCTTGGGACCTAACTGGTCCCAGCTGAGGGATTTTGCCAGACATGGGGAGGTTGTTTGTGGCCCTCCTGCTGCAAGCCCCATCCCCTGCCCTGCCACCCGACTGGGCTCACCAGCTCCACAGTGCAGCAGCTCCCTCACTTGCCATCCCTTAATCGGTTAACCCATTAAACAATATGTTTAATCAAATAGCCACTTAAATGGGATTTTACATCCCCACAAATCAGGATGTGATGTTGCAGAAATCTGCCTCTCTAATGCTTTTTTCAGGTTGATTCTGTCAGTGCACAGTTCAGACCACTGGCTGAGAAACTTCTAGGCCAACCACTTTCAGGGCATCAAATGCTCAAACTAGTAATCATAGTCTTTCACCAAATCTATCCGTCTCTGAGCTCCAGTTTCAGTCTCCTTCAGGTACTCTAGCATCTTCACCCCCAGCTTTGGCATTGAGTACTGGCCCCTTGGAATGAGTCTCTGAGATTGCTGCACTTTTGCAGACTCTGGCTCAGGCTGCTTCACAGAAATCCCTCTGCTGCCAATGGTTCTCTCCTTCAGACTGAGCTGTCCCTTTTCCCCTCCCCCCCCATACACCTTTTATAAGGCTCAAGTGCCAATTAACTTTCAGATCGTTCCCAGTTGCACCAGAAGCAGCTACTTAGGTACACACCTGTTGCATCTGTGCCATAATTAATTGGCTATTGACCCCTTTCCAGCCTGTGATGGGCTTCTACCCCATCATTGCCCAAAACAGCTTAGACTTCATTCAAGCTCAAGTACTAAAGATTCTCAATAATTTCTACAGTTGAAATATTTGTTCCTTCCTTTAGCTCATTCAGTGTCTTCCTGACCGTAATAATGGAGGATCATCCACCAGTGGAGTTGCTCTTAGTTTTTTCTCAACCAGCAATATCCAGGTTTCTCAAGGCCCTTCTATATACTTTAGTGGTCAGAAAATCTATTTTAGAGTGGGACATCATTGTTATTCTCCTAAAACTTATGGAACTCATCCCTGCATTTGAGCCTCTCTCCTAGTCTGCTCTATCTCACTCTCAAAATAGTTTTTTTGGTAGCCATCACCTTAGCCCAGCAGAGAGAGTGAGCTTCAGGCATGCATGACTGAACTCTCATACATGTTTCACACCATGTGGCACTTGGTCCATTTAAATTAATCTGTTAACTTACCTGTGTTCTTTCCAAAACCAAGGGGAGAAGTACCTGCACAGTCTGGATATATCAGAGAGCTCCAAATACTGGATTGACAGGAATACATTTTTCAGAATGTCTTCTAATCAATTTTTGGCTACACATGGTTGTTTTATTGGAAAGATTATCAAATTGGATAACACAAAATGTCTCAATGGTACCTCCCTTACCAAATACCAATGCTCACGCCAGCAGAACTCAGACATCTTCTGGCTGCTTCTGAAATTTCCAGCAGGGGCGGTCCGTCCATATAGGTGAACTAGGCGATCGCCTAGGGTGGCAACTTAAAATGGGGCGCTAAATGGTGGCGCAATATCATTGAGGGGTTTGGAGATGGGGGCGCCGATTGCATGGTTCGCCTAGGGCGCCAGTCGCTGCCAGCTAGTCTAGGGCCGCCCCTGTGTGCCAGTATCAGAAATCTGCAATCTAGAGGAAATGCTTCATGTTTGTCAAGCATTATTCCAAATGTGTGAGAGCAGTACTCCAATTTCTATTTGACCGACACAGCCGAAACTCCTCACTGATACCATCTGACGAAAACACTGTTTGCCAGTCATTTGCAGTAGGATCCACGAGGACAAGCACACAAAGAAGAAAGAATGGATATTTACCCTGCAGTAACTGGTTTATTGAGATGATGTCATGACTTCCTTGCCATTTCTGCTTTTCAGTATCCTCAGCAAGGGAAGTCATGACATCATCTCAAGAAATCTTGGTTACTGCAGGGTAAATATCTAAGGGAACTAAAGCAGGATTGCACCCACTCTGCCCTTAATGGCCTCGAGCAGGGGCACAAGAAGGCACAAGGTGCATGTGGGGCCTTAATAATCATGTTCAGTAAACATTCTTAGTTTGTGTGGCATGTGCATTTACCATAGGTTCTACATTGACTACAACATTTCAAGGAGGCACAATTGTGGTAGAGTAAGCAATCATTTGTTCTTTCTGTGTCAGTAAATGGAGCCGCTTTGTTCTTTCTCTATGAACAATGGAAGAACTTACTTGTCTGACCTGAGCACAAGGGGGAATTGTGAGAATGCACTGGAGGAAGTGTTTCAAATTACTTTTTCCCCCCTTTGGAATTTCACAGTTCTTTACCAAATAAAAAAAGTGGGATGCAAGTGACTAGTCAACTACCCGATAAGCACATGCCTTATGCAGTCCTCACTTGTGCCGGTCCCAATTGCTGCGCCTCTCCCTTTGAGATGTATAAGAGCTGCCTTGTACATTTCAGAGGAAGAGAAACAGTGGGGAACCTGCGTGAGTGGGGACTGCTTATGTAAAATTTAGATTAATTGGCTAATTGAATGGTCGATGCAAATTTGCATCGACTATTTGATTAGTTGATAAGGGCACCTCCACCTCTGAAGTGTAGCAACAGCTTCAGGGCTGTTGCTACACTTCAAAGGTGAAAATGCTGTGCGGAGCACAGAGCTAGTGGGGGACTCAAGCAGTCCTACGCTGGCCCTATGCTCCCTACGGCTTTTCAAAGCAGCAGCACCGCATGAAGTCCGGGGTCAATGGGGGAGTCCCCAGCTGGCCACGGGCTGCACACAGTGTTTTAAAATGGCAGCACTGCATGGAGCCCAGGGTCTGGCCCTGGCTCCATGTGGTGATGCTGCTTTGAAGCAGTCCCTTCTCTCCCCCTACCCCTTCCTGCCTCTTTCTGATAGACAACTAGTGTGTCGACTATCTGGTAAACATTTGCTTATCAGATAGTCAACTAGTTGTTCACATCCCTATAAATATATGCATAGGATTTATCTAGTTTTCTACAAACATTAGCACATTTGGGCTATGTCTAGACTGCAAGCCTCTTTCGAAAGAGGCTCTTTCGAAAGATACTTTCGAAAGAGCCTCTTTCGAAAGAGAGCGTCTAGACGGCACGCGGAACTTTCGAAAGAGCAAGCCGCTTTTTCGAAAGAAAGCACCCAGTGAGTCTGGATGCTCTCTTTCGAAGAAGCCCTATTTACATTCAAGAACGCCTTCTTTCGAAAGAAGCACTTTCGAAAGAAGGCGTTCTTCCTCGTGAAATGAGGTTTACCGCCGTCGAAAGAAAAGCCGCGTTCTTTCGATTTAATTTCGAAAGAACGCGGCTGCAGTCTAGACGCATGTGAAGTTTTTTCGGAAAAAGGCTACTTTTCCCGAAATAACCCCTGAGTCTGGACACAGCCTCAGAGTATTTCAACTACATTTTTTAATTGTTCACATACTTCATATCACATAGATTAAATCAACATTTACTTCTGGTTGGTGTTGATATTTTTCTCATCTTTGCCTACAGTATTTCATTATACCTGCCACTGGAGTTTAGGGCAAAAACTCCAGATGATATGCAGATTATGAAAACTAAAAAAAAAGTAGAAAATCAATGACATTAAAATAAAGTTAATGTTCTGGGCAAAAGGAAGCTCAATTTCAACATAGCTTACTGTGCCGTGCCATGGTCAAATAAGAGAGATTTGATCATTCACCATGAATTCTCGATTTCCTGATTTAAGTTATAAAATTCATTTTAATTTATTAGATTTTTTGTAATATTTGTTTATTTATGTGACACATGGTTATAGTACCTGTTGGCCACAAGGAGGAGGCCTGACACAACCAAATATTTAAAGCAGATTTTTCATATTGCATTTGGCAGAATATTCATGGTTGGTGTAAGGTAGTTGCTTGTAACTTCTTACTGAATTTGTATAAATTATTTATTGCAGACATGGAGAAAAGAGAACAAGAACTAGAGCATCTGAGATTGGATTGTGAACACTTCAAAGCCCGTCTGGAAACAGCCAAAGCAGATTGCATGAAGGAGAAAAAGGTACATTTGTTCGCAAAAAAAGCTATGATCTGTATGCTTGTGTTTTAGTAAGAAGTGCAGAGAAATACCAGTTTAGCACGTGAACCCTGCAAGATATAATATCTCTTCAGTCAGGGGTGGATATAGGGCAGGGCGAGCGGGGCGGCCACCCCGGGCCCTGTACTTCAAGAAGCCCTGCGCATGCTCGTGGCGCCACCGCGCATGCGCCGTGGCAAAGGGGGGCCCTGCGAAATTGTGCTGCCCTGGGCCCTGAAAAATAGTCATCTGCCCCTGTCTTCAGTATATGTTTTTTCAGCAATCTGGAAAAATGTTGGACATTGAGTTCATATAACTAAATAATATGTAAATTGTGCTCCTGAAAGTTCTAACTTTCATACTTTTTGTACAAAGGATTGTTCTAGAACTGAAATGTCCATATTATAAGAGTAGTAAAATGAAACATGTCTGCAGTACTCATAGTTATTTGAAGCTGAAATCTTAAAAGGAAACAAATTCACTCTTGTGTGTGATTTTCTTTATCTCTTATTATAAATGTCTCTAAAAAACTAATTACATATTATTCCCATAAATGAAGTTGGGGGAAAACTAAATATGTTTGATAATATTGTTCTTAGATTTCTCCCTTTTTCAAACATAAATTAAACTGGAATTGGTATAAAGGGATGCTTTCTCAGTTATAGATGTATATATTGCAGTCTACGCAGGGGTCAAAATAGTTTGATTTTTTGTATTGTTGTTGTTTACAGTGCGATGCATTTAGGTCAGATTTATTCTTAAATATGATTTCCTTTTTTTAAGATTGTTTGACTTAACATTTGAATCTGGTTTAACCCACGTAATTGAAAATCTACATCCATATGCTCTTTGTCTCAAAATAGAGGAACACGCTGCTTAGGTTTTCTCAAAGCATTTTACAAAATCTTTGCAGATAGTTGACATCAAGAGCTTTTAGGAATTAATCTCTTTAATTTAATATAACATTTCTATAACATGGCCATTTAAAAAGGGAAAACATTTCTCCTGCTGTCATATTATGTACCACTAGTTGGACCTGGGGAAAATTCTAACTCTAGTTGCAGTATTGCATAGAGACATTCTAAAGCAAAGTACAGTGCTTGACCACCAGACAGTGACTTTGGCTTGGCTACACAAGGAGGATACTCTACAGCAGTGTTTCTCTGAATGTGTCTACACTACAGGGCTTAACTCGAAATAAGCTATGCAAATTGAGCTACGTCAATTGCATATCTTATTTCGATATAGTTTATTTCGAAATAGGGAGCATCTACACAGCACTTATTTTGAAATAGAGCACTCTTCCTCCGACTTCCCTTATTCCTCGTACAATGAGGGTTACAGGAGTCTGCGTAAGAAGTCCTCCAGCTTGACAGTATTTTGACACTGTTTTGAAATAACTGCCTGCTGTGTAGACGTGGACTAAGTTATTTCAGAATAGCACTAGTTATTTCGAAATAGTGTTGCAGTGTAGACATACCCTCAAAATGGTCTGTGGACCCACTCTGAGAGAGCTGGTACCAGGCCACTCCGGTTTGTTTATTTACCGGCTCTGCAGCCACAGAGTTCGCGGCTCCCATTGATTGTGGTTTGCTGTTTGCAGCCAAGGGGAGCTGCAGGAAGCAGTGGCCCAAGTCATGCTGCTTCCCATGTCTCCCCTTGGCTGCAAATGGCAAACCACAGCCAATGTGAGCTGCTAGCCTCTGTGGCCCAGTAGCAGCTTTCTCACCACTTTGAGAAACACTGCTCCTACAGTAAGATAGGGTGTGAATTTAAAGTGCAGGAGCTTTTCCAGAAAAGATCTTGGTGTGGATACTCTTATTCCAGAAAAAGTTTGCCTTTTTCCAGTTTATTTTGATCTGCTTCCAAAATTGATTAAATAATGAGAAAAAAGCATCCTTACTCCAGAATAAGCATGTCCACAGGGCCACGAAAGCTTATGCCTTAGTGCCCTAATAAATATTTTAGTTTTTAAAGCGCCACCAAACTCCTTGTTATTTCAGACTAGCTTATTCTGCTGTAGCTATTCTGGTCCATTTCTCCGTGGTATAAGCATCAGAGTTGAAATACCTACACATCATAATGGCACTGACTCAAATTCTGACAGAATGGATTTTATTAACTTGATAAACCGAATGCCATCCAGTTCACAGAGTGTAATTTTTTATATGACTTTAAAATAAATTATGGTACATTTAATAAGAGAATGAGTTTCCCTGGTGTTCTTGGCCAAATTTTTCCCTCTCATCTTCATTGTTGTGCAGTAGATGTTGATTTCCCTGGTGTGTGCAGTGGTGTGTGCATGGATAGGTTGTGAAAGACTTTCAGAAATATGTAATGGTCTGCTTATTTGCATGTCATTGTCCTGAATACTCTTTCAGTTGCTGGCTGTTTAGTAGCAATGATAGTGTGATCAGCTTGGAAACAAATTAAAAAGTAGGGATGTAAAAAATCCATTAAAAAGGTAACCATAAGTCCACTGAAAATCTAGTTTTATGACCATGCACTGACTGCTCCAGACTGCTTTTAGTACATATAGACATTTTTTTGAAAAACTGTTTACAAGAAATGGAAGTCCCAGATTCTTTGATATCAGTAACTAGTGTATGTCTGCTGAATCGACTACAGCAAGAGAAGAATATATTATGGATTGACGCTGAAAAATCTGCTCAGTTAATTTCATTTGCAAAACAGTGACTCACACATTGCATGTCCCAGTGACAGCATATTTAATCAACACAAAGTTGGCTATAAATTGTGTAGGCAGCTAGATGTGGACATAGGAATATATCAACAAAGTAGCTTTTTAGATTATCAATTATGTGACCTGGGGGATCTAATTAAAGCAATCACTCATAACAATAATGTGTAAATCTGCAAAGCTTTGTGGATGGATGTGGGTACCATGTTATAACATGTTTTCTTTAGGTGACTTTAACTATTTCAGTATTTTCAACCCACAACTTCAAAAATTGAGGACTCCCCCCCACCCAAGGATTGAGATCCCTAGCTTTGAAATCCCGATCATTGTGTTTTTCATTTGTTTGTTTTTTAATCATATGTTTGGCTCTGTTTTTTTCATACTCAAACTTGTTAAGAAAACATCCTCTCCACCCACACTTTACGTGTGAGTCGGTGTCAGAGCGGAACACACAGGGCACCCACACAGATGAGATGAGGGCACCTTGATTCCTCCTGAAATGTAGTGTACTTTCCCTCGTTTTAACCATTCAGTTGGCATCCTTTTCTTCACTGGCCGTTTACTCCCTCTGCCCAACACATTCTCCAGTAGCTTCCCCTTTGAGAGGCGTGGTACAGCCTATACCTCCATCTCCCTGACATATTCCAGCTCCTGGCACTCCAGTCCTGATGTCACTTCCCCCAGTGTATCTAGCATTGTACACATTGGGATAGACCGAGTGACCCAGAAACCCATAACCCTTATTCCGCCTCAGCAGACTCCCGCAGCAGACTCCCATCCTATACTCTAGCACAGCCTCAGCTCCCACCTTCCTTTTAGGCTTCAGCAAGTTTCCCCTATCCCAGCCTGCAGGAAAAACTCCTATTCTGGGAGTAAGGAGGATGTTACCCTGCTGGGATCTCTTCCTATCTAAATTAACTTGGCAGACGAGAGACTGTTGCTGCCTACTTCAGTGGGAGAGGGCTTCTCTGGGTATGTCTACACTACAAATAAAAACCGGTTGGCTGGCCCCTGCCATCTGAGGCTGGCTAAGGGGCTGTTTAAGGGCAGGGTAGATGTTAGGCTTGGCAGCCTGAGCTCTGGGACCTTTCATCCTCACGGGCTCCTGGAGCCTGGGCTCCAGCTTTAGTCTAAAAATCTGTACCAAAATTTAACAGGCCCAAGGCTTGCAAGTCTTGAGTCAACAGTATAATTGCAGTGTAGACATCCCCCTCAGTGTTGCACCAGCTCTGTTTCCCATTGACTAGCCCAACGTGCCCAGGAATTGCCTGCAGCTGCTGGGTTGCTGACTGTACTACAGGCTGCTAAAGCAAAAGCTGCAGGTTGCTAGTATGAAACCCTGAGGTGCATGTGGTTGTGCGCTTATTTACAAGCAGATGCAAAAACTGTCCCCAAATTACAATGCTCATAGTGTCTTCACAAGTACAGGTTGGACTTCACTGGTCCAGCACCCTCAGGACCTAAGTGGTCCCGGATAAGGGAATTTGCCAAACCAGGGAAGGTCTCCTGCCTCCGGCCCCCTCAGCCCCTCCCCACTGCTGGCTTATTTGGCTCTGCTGCCATCTGGGCGACATGGCTGCCCAAACCTCGCTGCCAGAGCTACTGCTCCAGCCCCAGTGCCGGCACAGCAGCATGCAGCCCTGGCTCTGGTGCTGCAGCACCAGCCCTGCTGCCGGCCAGTACGCAGCCATGATCAGGCTGCTGATCTGCTGTGGCCCGAGATGGGCTTCACCCGCTGCGCTGCCGCGGCCCGGCCTTACTGTCCCCACTGCCGGGCTGACACGCTCAGGGTGTCGCGGCACAACACTGCTTCTGGGCTGTCACCTATGGGCTGCCCCTGCTCCATGGTCCTGCTACCGCCGCAGGTCTGCTGAGTGCCTGGCCCCATGACCACCAGCTGCGCCTTCTGCAGGACTCGCAGCTGCTGGCCCTCCTGCCCTGGGTCTCTCTTGTTCAGCAAGATCCGCAGTCCTGCCGGACCACACATGTTGCCGGACGAGAGAGTCCCAGTTTAGGGAGGTGCAACCTGTATTATAGCTCGGCTTTCTCTTTCCTTGAAACATTGTTCGTTATTTAGTGTGATTTTTGGTAGGTTTATATTTAGTCCCTTGTAGGCAACAATTTAGAGGGCTTTTTGGGAGATTGGTACTTCTTGATTTTCTTTGTGACCTGCTCATGTCTGTTTTCTTTCTTGTCTGGTCAGGCTATCCTGTCTGATTAGTCAGTAAGGATTATTTAAAAACTGTTTGAGACCTGAGAATATCTTCATTTCATGTCTCTCTTTTTGCCAACCTACCATGTAGCTGTGAGAACTGCCTGCCGCTCCAAAATACTACCAGGTCTAGCTGAATTTACCAATCAGGTGATATATTCTCTGTGTTGGCCTATGGCAGAGTGAGCTAAGCACAAACCAATTCATGCAAACAGGCCTGCTGCTCCTATATCATGAACGACAGATCCTTGGAAGCCTGTGACCTAAGGTCCTAAAATTGGAGGCCATCCCAAAGCTAGGGCCTAGAGCTTAGAGCTCCAGGGATCCTCTCTTAATCTGCCACTGCATGTCAGGGAAGTCGCCTCTAGCTTCTGTGAGATAGGATAGGCCATTATTTTTTTTCTGGGGCATTTATTCTAACTCAGAAACAACTTTATTTCACATAGCTGAGATTCTTAGCCGTTTTTTACAGGACTGCTACCCTAAGACTCTTGCTTAAGACCAAGACTCTTGCTAAGACTGTTGTGCTAAAATGTCTTGTGTCTCAGCGGGAAATGCAATTCTTTGTGTGATAGGAGCTGATTGTACTTTAACTTGAACCACATAGTCTATTGTGGGCAGCTATAGTTCAGCTCTGGCACTACTCCATAAACTACAGGTTGCAGACTCCTCTAATTCCTGCTGTATTCCCCAGCAGACAGCATGATTACTTAGACTGCTCTGGAAAGAGACTGCAGCTCTATGGAAGTACTGCAAATTGCTGCTTATATATATATGGCTGTAATATTGTCTCCCTAGCTTTTAGTGGTAGAAACATAGTTGGGATGCTTTGAAACAGAATGAAATGCTCTTCAGTTTTAATCTCCCCAATTAATTTCAGGAGAAATTAGCCCATCGACAGCAGCTGAATGAGGCAAGACAGCAACTACTGCAACAGGCAGAATATTGTACAGAAATGGGAGCTGCAGTCTGTACTTTGTTATGGGGTGTCTCTAGCAATGAGGAAGCAGTTAAAAACATTCTAGGAGGGGTAAGTACTGCAGAGGTATACATTGTAGTGGGAATGCTTAGGTGTTATAGGTAGATAACTTGCTGTGAAAACCATGACACACAGGTGTATTTCAGAAGCTTCAGGGGGTACAAACCAATTCTGCTAGCCAGATCCACAGACAAGCATTGGAATTAGAGTTCATCCACAAATTCAGTTAACATGCTAATGGACTCAATCCTGATGGAAGTTGGTTGGGACACTACCAATTTAACAGCCATTGAAGGTGCCAACAGCTCTTTGTATAGACTCATGTCAGGAAGGATATTATCTATTGACGTTGATTCTTATCTGCTTCATTTTAACTACCCAATCTTCAGATACTTACTGATTCCCTCTAGCTCCCTGTCTCCCACCCTTCTTCCTTTATTCCCCCCTTCCCCTCCCCTTTCCTATTTATTTTGGGTGTGCACATCTTAAACTCATAACTCCAGTCATTGAAGAAGTGGGCTGTGCCCACGAAAGCTCATGATACCATCTACATGTTTTGTTAATCCATAAAGTGCTACCAGATATATTTCAGAAATTGAACATACAGCAAAATTATTCTCTGAATTGTTTATTCTCTTTGGACTATCCACATATAGAGTCTATAAACTGTTTAATGTATAGAAGCAGGGAACTTTTTTTTTTTTTTGTACAAAACCCCTGTTTTGTGCAAGATCCTTATGCCTGTCCCAGAGAGGCATAAGGATCTTGCGCAAAATGGGATTTTTGCACAAAAACAAGTCCACACTCCTTCTTTTGGCGCAAAAACCCTTTGCGCAATAAGAAATGGCAGAAAAAATGCTAATGGGATCATGACTTATGCTGCTGGAAGAACTCGCAGTGAAGACGTAGCCTAAGACTCTAAACATGCTGTTGCGTGAAGAGAGTACGTGTGTTCCCTCCCCTCCCCCAGCATGTTGCAGAGGGCTCCTTGCAGTGTCACTTCTGCCTTCTTGATTATCTAAACTCCTGAATATCTAAACAAAATTCATGTCCATCCTTCTATTCAGATAACTGAGAGTATATTGTGTAAGATACATTTTAAGTACAAATTTATCATTCAGTAGATGTGCAAAATGAGTGTAACTTGCACAGCTTTATTTTATACTCTTATCAGTTGCCTTTTCTGCTGTGCTGCTTCTGTCCCTGCCATATTTTAGTTGCTCACTTTATTATCACACTAAGGGTACGTCTAAACTACATGCCTCCGTCGACGGAGGCATGTAGATTAGCCAGATCGGCAGAGGGAAATGAAGCCGCGATTAAAATAATCGCGGCTTCATTTAAATTTAAATGGCTGCCCCGCTCTGCCGATCAGCTGTTTGTCGGCAGATCGGGGCAGTCTGGACGCGACGCGCCGACAAAGAAGCCTTTCTTGATCGGCACAGGTAAACCTGGTTTCACGAGGCATACCTGTGCCAATCAAGAAAGGCTTCTTTGTCGGCGTGTCGCGTCCAGACTGCCCCGATCTGCCGACAAACAGCTGATCGGCAGAGCGGGGCAGCCATTTAAATTTAAATGAAGCCGCGATTATTTTAATCGCGGCTTCATTTCCCTCTGCCGATCTGGCTAATCTACATGCCTCCGTCAACGGAGGCATGTAGTTTAGACGTACCCTAAGTGTCAGATGAGTGCAAGTTATACTACTTTACCATTTTGCCAGTTATCTGATCAGTTTGCTCTCAACGTTTAACTTTTGCTACCTTTTATATCATTGCGGAATTTGGCAGTTAAGTTCTAATACTTGCTGGAAGATGTGTTTCGTAAGGGAGGAGTTCTGCAAGGGTCAGTAAACTGTGGCATATAAAGAAATTTGACATATACAGTGAGGTAGTGATAACACTTGTATACTATCATATGTTCCTTTCAATATTACTTAGTACAATCTGTGAAAAGTGATTTGTTTTCCCTCCGCACTTGCAGAGCAAAGCAGTAAAGTTTTTCACGATCACTGGACAAACTTTGGAGAGCTTTGTGAGGTCACTAGGTGAAGATACCAAACACCAAGATCTGGATTCTGATGAAAATCAATTTGTATTAGCTTTGGCAGGGATTGTGACAAGTAAGTCAGTTTGTATAGGTCAGTTTTGTATGTCAGGATTGTATTCCACTCTGTAAGGAGCATATTGTTCAGTAAGTATGATGAGGCATATCTAGCCGTTTGACTAAATAACTGATTATTTAAAATGTTGGTATCTTGTGTGAATCACCATTCTCTTCAAGTTCTAGACAGCTTCATTGTCTTCTAGCTGTGTTGGTTCTGCTATGTTAAGTAGAGTAAAAAGTGATAAAACTTTCTTTCTCATTTAAGTTGGTAAACATGACACTGATTTCACCCTGGGAGCAGATTTATTGGATTTTAGTTTCTTTCTCACTATAATCATGCTTTGAAATCAGAAGTTTAGACAGGGCTTTTGCTTTTAATATAATATTAGTAGAAGACATAAGCTAATTATCTCAACTTCCAGAAGGTATTTATTTCTCACAAATGGTTATTAAGGAAGCCAAATATCCTAGGGTGAGAAGTAAAAGATAGGAATCCAAAGAACTAACTGTGTTTGTTCTTGGCATGAAAAAATGTTAAAAACGCTGGAATCAGCATCTTGAAACAGGGCTTAACTATTGAGATGGAAGTATTTGCTTAAAACACAAAATTATATAGTCTAAACTAAAGAGTATTGTGAAGAACTACAGAAAGAACTAACAACACATAAATTATTCATATATAGTAGTGGTCCTAAATTTAATAACCCTTTTTTGGAGTCTGATGTGATAATCTAGGTGATATTATGGCTAGTTCAATTAAGATGTCTCATAAATGTGAATAAGATGAAAGCCTGTATTTAGGATAATATAAAAATATTATGCCTTTCTACAAATTAAAGGTGTGATTTGATTCTGCCTCAGATTACTTCATTTATAAAAGCATATCAGAAATAAAGGTCCAGAGACTGACAATGAAAATGTTTAGAGGTCTGTGGAATGAAGAAGTCTTCTATTGGAGGACAAAATTTAAAAAAAGTATTGCCAGTGACTTCAGTACTGCTGAGATATCACCTAGTATGTCTACTTAATTTAGAACAGAGAATGTTTAAGGACAAATATGGTAAAGGATATGCTATAATGAATGATTGAACCTTAATCATGGTTTTGCAACCTTAACATTTTTAAGGTAGGTTTTTTTCTTAATAAAAAATGTGATTCTTTAATATTCTAACTCAAGGTTTATTAGCTAAGAAAAAGAAATTAGAGTTATTGAAGGTTAAAGCAGGTAAAATACATTAATAGGTGAGTCCAAGTTTGTAAATTCAGATTGATAGCAGAGATGTAGTAATCTGCAAGTTTGCACTAAGTCTCTTTGCGTTTATCAAAATAGTTCTGGGTATCTCTGTACACTTGTTCAGTATTCTACCCTGTTAGAATTCAAACAATTCAGAGATTGAGGATTGTTCTTTGGATCCATTCTAATTGCTGTCTTCCCCGGAAACAATCTGGCAAATGTTTCCATCACAGAACGGGCTTGTGATGGACCCAGCAGGGTCCGCACTGACCCTGGTCGGGGGACCATCCCTCCCTTCCTCCCTCCACCCCTCCCGGCTCGGGGAGGGCAGGCTGGTGGCGTGAATGGCTGGAGCAGCCCCGGCCGGGCTCAGACCAGGTGCAGGGGATCGCGCGTGGCCCCGTGGTGAAGGGGGCGGGGCCGGACGCGACCGTGATGGGCGGGCTGGGAGCCTGAGAAGCGTGCCGGCTGCCTGGGGCCGCGTGGAGCGGGAGGCGGAGCTCTGCACCCCGGCCGTTGCGCAACGGGGCGTGCGGACGCCAGAGGGGCGGGGCTGACTCACGCTGCATCCATGCCTGGGTCGCTTGAAAAGTGGCCGGGGGAGACAGCTGGAGGCGGCTCAGGGAGGAGCCGCCAAACCTTCCCCCCCCCCCCCCCCCGCCCAGAAGGGCGAGCATCCTGCCCTGCTGGAGGGAAAGAAGAGCAACGCCGGAGCCTCCAGGACACCGGCCGGACGGGGCCAACGGCTCGGGCGCGGTAAGTGACCGGGGCGGACACCCCGGCAGGGCAGTGGAGAGCGGGGAGTGTAAGAATCCCGGGGCAGAGCCCTTCTGGCGCCCATGGGCAGGCGAGTTTCGGGGATCGTCCCCGCCTGTCGTGGAGGGAACGCGCTAGTTGTACCCTGCTTAGGGCCCCGGGCTGGGACCCGGTGGAGAGGGCGGGCCTGGGTCCCCCACACCCTCCCCTTGTCCCTGCCGCCTCAGCCTATCCAGTAGACCCGGCACACTGCAACCCCTGGAGAGCCGGGCGACCTCTAACGCGAGCTAAACGCTTGTCACCCCCTCCCCCCCTTCTGGGGAGGACCTTTCCTAGGAACAGGCCCCCGGACCCCCTTTCCCGATGGGACCCCCAGGACCCTTAACTGGGGTGGAGCAGTGAGTCCGCTGAACCCCGGCACCGACCCGGTACCGGGTGATCGCACTCACCTACCCCTCCCCGGGGACAAGCCCCGGAGCAAAAATACGTCAGACACAGATGGTGGGTCCGCTGAACCCCCCTGCCCCGTCGGAAGGGGGCGCTCGCACCCGGTAAATCCGTCACAGGGCTTTTCCTCTATATACTAAATTCAGACTGGGTCTGTGGATTTCCCATTGTTGAAAATAATGACCCATACTTCAAAGTAAGTATGCTGCTTCATTTATAGATCCAAGGCTCCAGTCCCATTTGATGGGCAGTCCAATTACAGAAATAATTACAATGCATTTAGTTACAGTAATCCAAAACATCATTAGTTTTGATGAAATTTATGAATCAAGTTAATTTTCACTAACATACACTTTTGATCTGGGGTTAATTAAGAACAGGGTATGCATAATATAATGCAATAGTAATAACAGATTATAGGTGAGTGAAGACAATAACATTTCTTTGATATTCACACACAAGTGAATTGGCCTGTGACTTTGATTTGAACTGGTGTCTCAGCATAACACTGAACTGGTCTGTCAGTATTACAGCCAGTACTTAAAAGAACCCTGCAAATGTTAAAAAAACAGCAGTAAAAAGAATAAATAGGAATTAAGTTTGCTAACATCACCTGCCAGATTTCCTTACAGTAAATCCATACCAGATGAGGGTTGTAATTTCTAAAATGTCACACATTTTTGCACTTTTATTTTTTTTCCTTCCTGGTACTGATGAATATATATTCTCCCCTTTTAACCATTTTGTGATTGATAATATAGCAAGACTGACTGACTAACTAACTAATTATATATTTTCTAATAATCTTACAATATCTTTTCTCTTGAAGGGTAAAGTGTGTCAGAATACAATGCAATTGGTCTGATCCTCACCTCACTTGCTCGTATTTTACACCTGCTTCAACTCCGTAGATTTCAGTCAAGTTATTCCTGATTTATATCTGTCTAAGAGGAGTCAGGCTCATTTTTTTTTAAATGCAAGCTGCTATCATATTGTTTCATGCCTTATTGCTTAACATTTGAATTTGTTGTGCTTCCTACAGTACAAGTGTATTCAAGAGGAAACTGTATTCCCTAAGGGTATGTCTACACTACCACACTAGTTCGAACTAGCGTGGTTAATGTAGTCATTCGAAGTTGCAAATGAAGCCCGGGATTTAAATATCCCGGGCTTCATTTACATCTTGCCGGGTGCCGCCATTTTAAAATCCCCGTTAGTGCGGACTCCGTGCCCGCGGCTACACGTGGCACGGAGTAGGTAGTTCGAATTAGGCTTTCCACGAGGAGTAACGGTAGTTTGAATTAGAAAGCCTAATTCGAACTACCTACTCCGTGCCGCGTGTAGCCGCGGGCATGGAGTCCGCACTAATGGGGATTTTAAAATGGGGATTATTTAAATCCCGGGCTTCATTTGCAACTTCGAATGACTACATTAACCACCCTAGTTCCAACTAGGGTGGTGGTGTAGACATACCCTAAGAGAGTAATAATCTTTCTCCATTTTTTACCCATAGTACTTTCCACTGAATTATGAAGCATTCCTGTAAGAGTAGGGGCAAGTTAACCTTTGTTTTTGCTTTACATGTATTCTTTGACCAGGAACTTAGGGGGAATAAATATAAAGAAATCTTCATCTTCTGTCCTTTAATACGGAGACTACATTAGGGTCAAACTTTGCACTATTTCCACAATGATTCTAGATGCTGCCAGTTCAGAACTTAAATCATACCTGTTTCATAACTACATAATTGCATTTTGAATTTTGTTGCCAAACCATCCTGAATACATATTTTAATTAACAACGTATAATTATAAACAGATTTTGACTGCTAGGCATCATTCACTACTTCAGTAGCATATAATAATACAGTTCAATATTGGCTGTTTTGCTAAATATAGGGAAAGGTTTGTAAATGTTATAACTCAGGGTACGTCTACACTACAGCGCTAGTTCGAACTAACTTAGTTCGAATTAGTTAATTCGAACTAAGCTAGTTCGAACTAACGCATCTAGAACTAAAAACTAGTTCGAACTAGCGTTTTGCTAGTTCGAACTAGTAAGTCCACATTGAGTGGACTCTGAACAGGGCTTAAGGATGGCCGGAAGCAGTGCCGGCAGGGCATAAAAGGAGGACTTAGAGCATGGAGATGCTGTCTCAGGCTAGCCGAGGGCTGCGCTTAAAGGGACCCGACCCCCACCCCGGACACACAGTTCTAAGGGGTGCCCCGCTTGCAAAGAAGTTCTGGCTTGGAGTGCCCTGAGTGCCCACACTGGGCACATCACACCACTCGGCCATCAGCCCGGCTGCACTTGCCGCAGGCTGCCATCTGGGGAGAGGGAGTAATTGGGGGGCTGCAGGAGAGCTTCCACCCCCCAGAAGCCCACAGAGCCAGCCCAGTCCTCCCCATCGGGGGCTCGTACCCCATTCCTCCCTCACCTCCTTCCACTTACCCTTCCCTAGCCCCCCTTCTTATTGAGGTACAAAATAAAGATAACGTTTCTTCCAACATTGACTCTGTCTTTATTGAACAAAACTGGGGGAGACTGGGAAAAGGAGGTGGGAGAGGGGAAGAGAAAGGCTGGGAGAGGGGAGGGCAACTAACATGATCAGGGGTTGGGAACAGGTCCCAGATGAAGAAAGGCTACAGAGACTGGGACTGTTCAGCTTAGAAAAGAGGAGACGGAGAGGGGACAGGATAGAGGTCTCTAAAAGCAGGGGTTGGGTGGAGAGGGTGCATTCATAAAAGTTCTTCCTGAGTTCCCATAAAGAAGGACTAGAGGACACCAAAGGAAAGGAATGGGTAGCAGGCTTGAAACTAGTAAGAGAAAGTTGTTGTTCTTGACAAAGCAAATAGTTAACCTGTGGAACTCCTTGCTGCAGGAGGCTGTGAAGGCTAGAACTAGAACAGAGTTTAAAGGGAAGTGAGATAAAGTCATGGAGGTTGGGTCCATGGAGTCCTATTAGCCAGAGGGTAGGAGTGGTGTCCCTGCCCAAAGTTTGTGGAAGGCTGGAGAGGGATGGCACGAGACAAATGGCTTGGTCACTGTCTTCGGTCCATCCCCTCCAGGGTCCCTAGGGTTGGCCGCTGTCGGCAGACAGGCTACGGGGCTAGATGGACCTTTGGTCTGACCCAGGACGGCCATTGTAAGCTCAGGGCTCAGTGTCGGGGGTCTCAGTGGACCCCCTTGATTTTCATGCACACCTGGTCCTGGGTGGCCAGGCTGGCAGCTCTCCTGCCCTAGACGGCCACTTTCCTGTGCCTAGTGCGGAGATCGTGGACGAGGTCCACGATGTCCGCACTAGCCCAGGAAGGTGCCCGCCTCTTGCGGTCCAGGGCAAGCTCCCGGGAGCTGCCAGCCTGGTCCCGGCAAGAGGGGGTGGGCTGGGGGGCATCGGGTGGGTGGCTCTGTGCCGTGCCAGGTGCAGGGTCTGCTAGCTGGGTGCTGGCAGGCTTGCACCTGGCACGGGCACCGTAGCCAGCCCGTGCCCCTTTAAGGGGTCCGGGGCCGGGAGGGGGGCATAGAGTTTCCCTGGTGTTGGCCAGAGTGGCCACCAGGGAAAGCTGGGGAGGGCTAGCCTCCCACTAGTTCGAACTAAAGGGCTACACAGCCCTTAGTTCGAACTAGCTAGTTCGAACTAGGCGTTAGTCCTCGTAAAATGAGGTTTACCTAGTTCGAACTAAGCGCTCCGCTAGTTCGATTCAAATTCGAACTAGCGGAGCGCTAGTGTAGCACCTATTAAAGTTAGTTCGAACTAACGTCCGTTAGTTCGAACTAACTTTGTAGTGTAGACATACCCTCAGTCTTCACAGTTCCTCCATTTTCAGTAGTACAGGTAGTTAATATTTGATTGTATTAGATACTACCTCATTTTCCTGTTTTTGGAATGTATTATTTTATTTTGTGTTCTGTTGTAGATGTTGCTGCACTGGCATGTGGCCGTGAATTCCTGGTTAATTCAAGTCAGGTATTGTTGGACACAATGATGCAGCTTCTGGGAGACATGAAGCCAGGACTTTGTACCAGACTTAAAGTGTATGAAGGCCTAATATTTTTAAAAAGAAGATGTTAAGTTACAATGTAGACAATGATTGTTGAGATCCAGGTTTCTTGGTTAAGCTGTGGTTAAAGTCTGGACCCCAGAGAAACAATTTTCATATCACATGTGTCCCTATTCATTGAATGCATACGATGGTGTGTAATATACCCTGGGCCCATTGCAGAGGTGGTCAGTAGGTGGACTGTGTGCCAAAACCAGAGTGCCAAAGGCTTTTGACCAGATCATGAAATTCCACAGGCAGTTAATGTGAGTGCGGTTAGTGCAGGTAGAGAAGTGGCTGGCTTCGTGCTAGCAGGCTTGGGGGAGCTGGTGCCTGGGCTGGCATATAACTCTGGGTGGCCTGCACCTCCCACTTACCTCTCTAAACAGAGCCAGGCTGACAGTGGGAGCCAAGGCAGATGTCCAGGACTGACTTGTAACTCAGGAGGGGCAGATGTTCCCCCCTACTCTCTCTAATTAGAGCTCTGCCAGACGAATTGGGGCTTGGGACTTCAGTCCCACAGGAGGCTCCAGGCTGCATGCTTTGGCTGTAGACTCCAGCCCCAGCATGCCTGGAAGGGGCGGAAGTCCTGAGCCCCGGCAGTGCAGGAGAGACTGAAGCCGCGTCCCCCCGCTCAAGTCCTGGTGAGGCTGAAGTCCCAAGTCCTTGTATGTTTCATGCAGGGCTGAAGCAGCAAGTCCTAGAATGCCGCTGGAGGGGCTGAAGCCCCAAGTACTGGCATGAATCCTGGCAGGGCTGAAACCCTGAGTTCTGGAGTGCCCTGTGGTTCCCTGAAAAGCCTCTGATGCTCTGGGTTTGGACTGTGGTCTGCCCATTGACTATCCCTGATGTAGGCCATTATTCCTGCAGCTCTTAATCTAATGATCCTGTCAAGGATCTGCCCCCATGAGAGCACCCCTTCTGGATGAGACTTGGATTCATACAGATCTAGTTCTTTTAATGGGAGTGTGTGGTGATAATCTAGCAGTCATACAGACTCTCAGCCCTCCTTTTGGCTATATCTCCCCTTTTCCAGAGTCACAGGTGAAACGAACAACCCAAAGGCTACAAAAGGACAACCCTATAGGCTGTTCTAGGGATGTGATAGTGTAAACAGTTCACAGAGGGCCCCACTGCCCACACCGCTGCCACACTGGGATCAGGCTCCCTGCGGGCACTGGCTCCTGCAGAACCGCCTGCCCTTTCCCCTCACCCCACTGCTGCCTCACGGGAGCAGTGGTGTCGGGGGGAGCGGCTCCATGGGAGCCAGTGCTTATGGGGAGCTTGCTTAAAAGCTGACTCCCTGTGAGCACCAGCTCTTGCCTGCCCCTGCCCCCGCCCCCGCGTGTAAATATGTAACTGCTGAAATTTTCATACATTTATCTGAATGAACACTTTTTAACATCCCCAGGCAGAGTCCTCTGGGTCGCCAGCACAAATTTTAGGGTTAAGTCTCTTCCCTCTTTTGGCATAGGAGATCTGTGTTCCATTTTTGTGAGGACAAAGATGCTGCCAGCTATAAGGCTTCTTCCTTAGATCTGGGAAACTTAAGGATCTGCTCCCCTTTCTAGCTGCCAACTGCTGAGTGGAGCTTCCTCCCAGCTATTGCAATAGTTCATCCACTGTTGGCATTGAATAGGCATTGAATTTTGAAGCCACTTTGACCTTTCAGAATCAGTCTAGAAACATGTCCTCCCTTAACTGTGTGATTCTTCTACTCTGTGCTCCCTTTGGAGGCTACATTGAAAATAGCATTCATACAAAATCTGGTCCTTTTAGCAGGAACATTCAGTGACAATCTAGTGGAAGTGGGCTCTTAGGCCTCCTTCAACCAATTTCGCCCCTTTTCAGAGTTGTAGGCCAAACAAACAAACACACAATCTAGTCAGCTCTGAATACATTTAAAAGACTAAAGTGCAGCATGAGGTACCTGGCGCGAGCCAGGAATCAGCTGGCCCGGCTTGCGCTGTGTCTCTCCTGCTGTGTACCAGCGGCAGGCTCCAAATACATTTAAAAGGCAGAGCCACAGCGGGGTTAGCTTCCAGTGCCATGACCAGGCTGGAGCATGTCCCTCCCGCACTGCCTCCTCCCCCCCTGTCTCCTGCGTGGGCTGGGAGCCAGCAGCCTCCCCAGGGCTGGAGCAGCCTAAGCATTACCCATGAAGGGTGATACCTACCAGGTAACTGGTTAACAGGTTATCCATTTACATCCCTAGTGTTTATGTTTATTGTTACAGATTGATTTAGCGTTACTTAATGGCTGTTTTGCTGTTTCCCAAGTGTAGGGCTTGGAAGTCAGCATTGAAAACAGGATAGACAGTTTTCATATTATTTGCTATTTTTCTTAAAGCCCTGCTTTCTGGAATCATATGATTACGTGAGAATCACAATTTCCATTTTTTAAAAAAATGCAAATTTCAAGCCCTCTTGATTGCATAGAAACGCTTGAAAATGTGACCTCTAAAGGTTCAAAATCCGTAAGGCAAATAATCCCCCCTAACCCAGACTTCTACAAATCTCTTGATTTTTAAGCCAGTCTTACGAGTTTTTTGAGGGGTTCCTCTCGATTTTTGAACATTTTGCAATACCATAATCATTTAGTGATTAAGGGGCTTTCTTTTGGAAATTAATTTTAAAAATAAATTCTTTATTGTAAAAGCAACTAATGCTGATTGCCATACAGTTTCTCATGGTATGAATGCCAGCTACCTCGCTCGCCACAGGCATTTTAAAACATGTGCAAGTCAAGTCTACAGAAAAATCAAAGACTCGGCAGGAAGACATCGAGTTTATAGAGTAGCAACATAAAAAGTCCATCCAACTGGGTTAGCATACAGCCTAGAGAAGACACTGCACAAAATCTCATGTGGCTCAAATTTTAATTCCAAATTAATTTTATAGCAGTGCCACAATAAATTGTGCAGTATCTTACATAATATAGTGATCATCTTTGATCTATTTATAGTCTGCTTGTGATGAAAACTACCATGTAATATTTGGTGTTGGATAAAAAAGAGTATTTATCACAGTTCTAGTATCAATACTATATTAATGAAGGGTAATGTGACTGATATTTATGCTTTGCAGATTAAGGTGACTGGATAAATATAGGATTTGGATTCAAACCAAAGATTCATCACAACCCTGTTTTAAGTGACAAAAAAACATTCTTTTCTCACTTCTGCCTTGAAAACTGACTCTTGCAGGCTTAGGGTTAGAGAGAGTAGACTTGGCAGTCAAACTTGTAAGGCCTGTATGGCTACCATACGATGCATGATTTATTTTTAAGAGCTCCATACAACTAAAAGCTATACAAACAAGTGCAAGTCTAGACTCAGAAATCAGATTACCTCTTTTCTGCTGACCAAACAAAATGCTGATTTAATACTTTTTGTTTTCAATTAATTACTTTATAAATAGGTGGAGCTAGTTCAGAGATGTGGTGACTGGCTTAAACATTTCCAATTTTTGTTACTTGGAGGGTGGAGGTAAATAGGACTAAGAGTCAGAGGAATATAATAATAGGGATAAGGGCAAAGGAAAAATAGTGGGTTTAAATACAGAGATGATGAGGGAGCAGTAGAGCTGAGAGTGGCATAAAGAGCCAAGGAATGTTTTCACATTGTGTTATTATTAACAACATACTATTACTTTGGGCTTAAATCTTTTGAGTGGCTAGCAAAATGGGTTTAAATATCAGGAAACTTCTCCCAACATTCCAGGATTCTTAGTTCACCACAATCACACAAAACAAACACGCAAATGAAAAATTCAATCAAACAGTGTCCCTTTATGTCATTTTAAATCTATTTGACATTTCCATTGAAGGACAGATTGAAAGACCATGCATTGAAGGACAGATTGAAAGAAACAAGCAGTGTAGATGGGTCTGTTTTGCAAAAAAAGTCTTTTTGCACAAGAACCCGTATGGTATATGGGTATATGGGACCTTGTGCAAAAGGGTTTTTTTGCGCAAAATGGACCCGTTTACACTGCTTGTTTTTGAGCAAAAACCTCATGTGCAAAAAGCATCGGCAGAGATATGCAAATGACAGCATGACAAATGCTAACGAGCACTTGATTAGCGTACCAACCCTGCCGACAACAGCCAATGGAGTTGGTTTTGTTTGGAGGCAGTGGATACCACTATACCTCCTTTAAGGATGATACTCCAGGAGGCATGGTGCCTGGCTGGGATAATTTCATGATCTCACTGATTATTAAGACACATTGTTTGGCAGGTAGAGTATACTACAATGGAGTCTAACCATTTCTATTTTAATGACTTCTTTGTAGGATTTTGTTTTACAGTGTGCTTTACTTGTAGCCTGATCCTGTGAAGTGTTGAGTGACATCAGTCCCTACTGAAATCAGTATGCCCAGCACTTCTTTAATTTGGGACAGCTACTTTAACAGGATCCCTTCCATAGAACAGATTTAACCTAATGATATAGAATGATTGACTGCTGCTTTAATTGGAATTGAATTAGCATACATTTTATTTGACAAGGGCATGAGTGGCCAGTGTGAGGTGATTAAGAGGTATTAAAGATGTGAAATTCTAAGCTGCTTTTTTAATGCAGAGGTTGTCAGAGATCAAAAGAAGAATGAAGGAAATGCAGCAAATTCATTTAGTTATTTTGATTCAGAATAGTCATTGTTACAAAATTTTTGCAACCCTTTTTAAAGTGTCCCTTTCATTTGTTGAGACAAGCAGCTTAATCGGGACGATAGGCTGCTCTCTGGGGAGTCCTAGTTAAGAGGATTCAGTTACATGTGTAAGGATAAATCATGTAAGGCCAAATCTTGCTTGCCCTATTCATGTGAATAGTCCTATTCAATTCAGAGGAATTTAAGTGCTGTCAAATTGACTGACTTTTACATGATTACAATATTTTGATTTATAAATTTAAATATCATCACACACGTTGTACTCCTGTAGCTGTAGGTATATAACATGTGACATAAGTACATATCTTTGTATCTTATATTAAGTTAGAAGTATGCATAAGCATCTAGCCACCTGGTAGATGCTCATCCTAAATAATGTTTAAGTATGAGATGCAGTCTAATCACTTTTTCAATTTTATTTTAGACTAATGCTGATGTCACTGTACAATGTGAGCATCAACTTGAAAGGCTTGAAGTACATTAATGAAAGTCCAGGTTTTATTCCATTACTTTGGTGGCTATTGAATGGTAAGATTGTTACAACAGACATTAAAATTATGGACAATAGCTGTGAATAGATATGGATAATGTCTGAGGAGGGATTCAGATCTGTGACCATGTATATTTACATTTTATCAGATAATAAAGGTCCAAAGAGAGGAAAATGTTATTCCTAGCATGTCTTTGCCAGAGGCTGGGAATGAACAATAGAGAATGAATCACTTGATGCCTATCTGTTTTGTTCATTCCCTTTGGGGCACCTGGCATTGGTCACTGTCAGAAGACACAATACTGGGCTAGATGGATTTTTGGTCGGATCCAGTATGAACATTCTTATGTTCTTAAATAATTGAGGGGATGAATATAAGGTTTTTTTTGTCAGTGGTCCTGGTGTATAACATTCCATTCACGTAAGAGTTATTGATGGCAGTTCTTCCAATGAGGGGAAGGGAGAAAACTGATAAAGCAAATGGAAGACAGCTGCCTGTATTTGAATCTATGAATTTTAAAATATCTTTGATCTATGAGACACCATAAAAATGTAACCGCTGAAAAATATGTAGCTTATGGTCAGTCTTAGTTTTTGATCTTGAAACAAATTAACCATGGCAACTAACTCATCCCTGGTATGAGTCCAGTTTCTGGTGATGAGATCCAGCATGGTCTAGTGGATGGGGCAGTGTACTGAAAGTCAGGAGATGTAAGTTGTATTCCCAGCTCTGCCAGTTGTGTGACCTCATGTAAGTAAATTCACCTCTTTGTGTTGATTTCCCTTCTCACGTATCTTTTCTGTTTAGCCTGTAAGCTCTTCAGTGCTGGGTTTGCCTCTATATCTACAGTATCTAGTGGAGTGGGGCTACTGTAGTATAAATAATAATAATAGACGTTAATGGGAGTTGCACCTGCTGATGCAGGGTTTGGATTTGATGCTTGGAGTTTGATCTATTGTATTTCAACAGTTGGGATGTCCTGTATGTCACATGGCGCTCTCATATATTTTTATGTAAAAATTATGTACTCAGGCTCATTATCAAATAACTTTTTCTTCACAGTTAATTATACCTAACAGCCTCCCTGTAAAATATCATACCCATTTTATAGATGTATGCATAGCTGGGGGAGATGAGTTGCTCAGTGGAGAAACCTGAGTATATGATCTTTTGCCTGGCAGTGCATAGAAAGCTTACATACATTGCTCCACATTTTCCTCTTTATGTCAAGCTAATATTTAGGTCATTTCTCTAACAAAAATTAGGTGACTAAAGCTCCCAAATGTTCCATTCAAAAGGCCTTGATAGACAAAATTGGCTTAGATATTTGATGTGATTTTTTTTTTAAATTAAAGCTTCTACAATCACACAAATGGAAAGAGTATGATATACAATTGCAACTGTTGATGTCAAGATAGGCTGAAAGGCTGATCTGTATTCTAAAGGTGTTGCTTATCTGTGTCTGGTATGAGGAGAAAAAGACAGGCTTATATAATACCTTCATTTTCTGAAGTTAAAATTCTTACATTCTGAGAAAGGGCAAGGGTTCCCATGCAGAGTGCATCTGCCAGTTCAGATTCCTCTGTGCTGCTTCCAGTCGACAGAAATGGCTGAGTAGTTTGTGCATCTGGACCCACAGTACTGAGCAGAGGATGAGCCCAGGATTGACTCACTCCCATCCTCTTCCATAGCAGGAGGTCCAAGCAGTTTCCTGTGCTCAGGGCTTTCTTCATCCTTTCATATCGACTTAGTTGTTTTGTTTTCATTTATCTCTTTTCCACTCTTGTTCCTTTCTTCTCTTGCTTGCAGTGTCCAGTCTTCTCAAACCTTGTTTGCCAGGATCCATGACCAGAAACATCAAGCAGCCCAGTCCTGCCTGTTTTCATTTTCACACACTCCTTAGCAAGGGTTTGGACTTTGGTGCACTAGTTTATGCAGTCTGAATCACCCTGCTTAGGCTGAAGTAATGAAGGAGACTCCTGGAAAGAGCAAACTGGGTATGGTCTAGCTCCTGTGATGCCTGGACATTCCACAGCTCTTCGGCCTCGTCAAAGGCCTTCACAGTTCCCATTCAAGGAGCCTTTCACAGTCGTCCTCTGATTCTTCTGCCACTGCCATTGCAGGCCTTGTTCCAATACCCTTCACCTTCTCCGTCCTGGAAGTGTCTATGACTTGGAATTTCGAAGTGTTTATGGATTTATATTCCAGGAATCTTCCTCTGCTTTCCCTTCCCATGAGAGCCTGTGTGATTTCAGTTCTCGTCAGGGGCCAGTATCTTTGTGGTATTGGCTAGGCTAATGCTATTATATTATCTACAGTCATGAAGTAGTCCATCTTCCTCAGCAACATAAACAAATTTCCTCTCTCACACAAAGCCTTTTGAGACTAATTTCTTAGTGCTTCATTTCTCTAGGCACAAGAAGTACATCTCATCTTTTACAAAGGGCTAGACCAAGAAAACCTTTCTCCATTCACCACACCATTAAACATCAAGGAGAAGCAATTGGTGATAGACTCAGATTTGCCATCTCTCCTGGAACAAAACAGTTGCAAGAAAAAATCACATTCTTTGGTATTTTCATTCTTTGGTATCTCTTTATGGCAACTTTTTTTTTAATAGAGCCAAAAGTTTGATTCTTCTTCGAGTGATTGCTCATATGTATTCCAACTGAGGTGTGAAAGCGCCATCTGTAAGGCTGCCGGAAAGTTTTTACCTCAGCTGCTACCCGTTGGGTTAGTTATGGAGTCCCCAGGAGTGGCGCCGATGTGATGCCCTATATATGACCCTGCCAACCCAACAGTCCTTCAGTTTCTTCTTACCGCCAGTGATGACTCTTGGAACTTGTGGTTCTCTTGCTTTGCAAGTGCTTCGTATCCCTTTGAACCTCTAGCAACTTGTTTGTTATTCGACCTTTCATGGAAGGTGGCATTTCTTGTCACCATTACCTCCACCAGATGGGTGCCAGAACTCCGTGCCCTCATGTCAGACTCTCTGTATACTGTGTTCCATAAGGACAAGGTTCAGTGTTGTTATCCTCACCCAGCTTTTCTCCCAAAAGTGATATCTGTCTTCCACACGGACCAGGACATTTTCCTCCTGGTTTTCTATCCTAAACCTCACCAAAGCCCGCAGGAGCAGTGGCTTCACTCCCCAGATGTCAGGTGAGCTCTCGCATTCTACATTGACAAAACTAAGCCCTTTTGGAATCCTTATAGCTATTCGAAACAGTGGTGAACTGGGTGAAGGGTCTGCCAGTTTCGTTGCAGCGCATCGCCTCCTGGATCACGGCATGCATCTGCATATATTATGACCTCACTAAGTTATTTCCACCACCTCTCATGGCACATTTCATTGGCTGCTTTTCTGTCCCATGTTCCTCTCCAGATAATCTGCAGGACTATGACATGGTTCTCAGTCCATATCTTCAGGTCGCACTACACTATTGTACAGCAGCCCACACATGATATGGCCTTTGGGGCTGTGGTACATGAGTCAGCTACAAATTTACTCCAACCCCTCCTCCTATGTAAAGCTTGTGACTTAGTTGAATTGGAATACATATTAGCAAGCACTCAGAGAAGAAAAATGATTACTGACCTTTGTAACTGTTGTTCTTTGAGATGTGTTGCACACATATATATATATATATAGAGAGAGAGAGAGAGAGAGACGGTCCCCGATTTACGAACACGTTACGTTCCAAGCACTTGGTTGTAACTCGATGTGTTCATAAGTTGGATTACATTCACTGACATATGGCCGTGCTGTTTGTAAGTGCGGATTTTGTTTGTAACTTGGGTTCCAGCTGTATTGGATGTTGGTCGTAAATACGAGTGGTCGTAAATCAATTCGTTCGTAACTCGGGGACCGGCTGTACTATCCCCGCCCTCTTTCCTCACTGTCAGAGTAGCCGGCAAGAAGGAATTGAGGGGCATTGGGTCAGCAGGGTTATATATAGGACATTTCACTAGCTCAACTCCAGAGGTCTCCACAGCTGACCTGATGGGTGCAGCTAGGAGAAAACTTTCCGGTAACCAGGCATGCAGCACACACACACGTCAATTGGAATAGATATGAGCAACACATCTTGAAGAACAATAGCTGCAAAGGTGAGTAACTGTGTTTTCTGTTGAATTTGGTCAGAGGTGTTACAGACTTTGAAGGGATTATTGTAATATTCCCCTCAGTTCCAGGGAACTTATTCAGGAATTTCATAAAACAAAAGCAACAAAGAATCAGTGGCACTTTAAAACCAACAAATGTATTAGGGTATAAGCTTTCATGAGCTGCAACTCATTTCCTCAGATGCTGAAAAGAAAAGGGGAAAAAAGGAAGGGATAATTTTATTTCTTTTCTCTTCAGCATCTGAGGAAGTGGGTTATAGCTCACGAAAAATTGTGCCCTAATGCCCTAACACATTTGTTAGTCTTTAAAGTGCCACCAGACTCTCTGTTGTTATGGAACAGACTAACACAGCTATCCCTCGGAAATAAAAGGGAGCAGGAAGCTCTTGAGTGTTCTTAAATATCTCCTCTCTAAATTTTCTCTTGAAGCTATCACAGTTCCATTTGAAAACTCTTATTTTGATCCAGGAAGTTTCTGCAAATGACTCTCTCTACTCTAGAGATCTCAATAAAGCATATCTTCCCATTCCTAAACAACGAGAAGTCCTGAGGCACCTTATAGACTAACAGATGTATTGGAGCATACGCTTTCGTGGGAAAAGACCTACTTCGTCAGATGCATGACATGCATCTGACAAAGGGGGGCTTTGCTCATGAAAGCTTATGCTCCAATAAAACTGTTGGATGTCTACACTGCATTCCTCTTTCAAGAGAGGAATGCAAATGCCGACGAACGAAATTGCAAATGAAGCGCGGATTTGAATTTCCCGTGCTTTATTTGCATAATTGCATCCAGGCACTATTTCGAAATACTCTATTTAGAAAAAAGAAATGCAGTCTAGACAAGGTTATTTCGAAAGAAAACCCTTCTTTCGAAATAACCCTTACTCCTTATAAAATGAGGTTTGAATTGTCTGTGGGTCTCAGAATTTTTTGAAGATTTAAGTAATTCTTCTGGCAGCACCTCTTTTAGAAGTCACCTTAGTTTACTGTTGCCCCAATGCCTTATTAATCAAATCCTCTAATTCTTAGATTTGTCTAAGTCTCAAAAAGTTCAAACTTCAACTTTTAAATCAGTGTACAAAAGAGTGCCCTTTCCCACTTCTGGACTGCATTCATCTCAGCACTCAATAACTTAAGTTTTCATCCTCATGCCTAAAAACAATTTCCTCCAAATCAAGTCTCCTGTGAGCAGCACTGTGAATTTATATTTGTCTTTATAAGCAAGCTTTTCTAAACTTACCTGATTACAGGCAGTCCCCGGGTTACGTACAAGATAGGGACTGTAGGTTTGTTCTTATGTTGAATTTGTATGTAAGTTGGAACTGGTACATATTGTAGGGGAAACTCTAGCCAAACATTTCTCCAGAGCTCAGTTTTATTCTCCCACACCTCACTTCCCTCAGTCCTTTATTCTCAAGCTGAGGTGTCTGCTGAGAAAAGCCGCTCCGCGTCTCCCTGGTCTGCTGGGGGGGGGGGGGGGGGGCACTAGCTTCGCATCTCCCTGGTCTGCTGGGGGGAAGCTAGTGCGGGGTTGCCTCACCCCGTTTGTAAGTAGGGATCCGATGTAAGTCGGATCCATGTAACCCAGGGACTGCCTGTAAAATATATTCGTGTGTTAGTGCACCATCCATATAAGAAATAACTTTCTATTTCTTCATTGTTCTGATAGTTGTATTGTGATCATGCCCAGAGTTCTCAACCAGCATCGAAGTCTCAGTATGCAATAGGTGCTATGCTTAAGATTTCACTTAAACAGCTGTGTAGCTGAGAGGCACATATACAGTGCATCACTTTGCTATATGAAAGACTTCTGGACTCTCACTTCCATGTCCAGTGAGTAATCAGGCACGTTGTTGAGGAAATGGGCCATATTCTTTTCTGATATGAATCTAGAGTTGCAGTGTCAGCTTTAATGGATTTTCACATTTGAAAATTAGATCAGAATTTGGCCCTTTTAGGTGGGATTGCTAACTGGCTGATTTCCTCAGATAGCAATGAGAACAGTCCCTTGACAAAAAGAAAGATTGAACTCACATCAGTTGTTATGCAGGAACTGGAGTAAAAAAAGAGAATATAAAAGGGTACATTTCACAGAAAAAGCAGACTTTCAACATTAGGACTTGCTGCAGCAAGAGCTCATGCTTTGTAAACGCTGCCTGCGTTAACATTTTTTCCACTGCAAATACTTTGTTTATTATGTCACCTTTTATCTCTTTGGTAGGGGAATTTTTCAAAATCCCCAGCGACTGCCAACACGGGTTCAGCTCCCCAAGCGTTAGCAATATCAGGAGTCTTTGTATGGGTGGGCCATCAACTTGCCTCACCATCAGTTAGACCTGGTGTGAGCTAGGAATGTGAAAGTGTAACTGTGTTCATGGTTAACCAATGAGCCTGGGTTCATTGGTTAATCTTCACAGTTACACGTGGCCACTGGCTTTAACCCCATTGCTGCCTTTTAAGCTAGCTCCCTATGGCTTTGTCTAGACTACATCCCTCTGTCGGCAGAGGGATATAAATGAAACACTTCGAAAGTGCAAATGAAGCCAGGATTTAAATATCGTAATGGCGCTCTTTTGAAAAAGTGCTATTTCGAAATTGAAACCGCAGTCTAGATGCAGTTCTTTCGAAAAAAATGCCCCGTTTTTGAAAGAGCCTGTAAACCGCGTCTCGACTGCGGTTTCAATTTCGAAAGAGCGCAATTACGTGATTATGCAAATGAAGCACGGGATATTTAAATCCTGGCTTCATTTACACTTTTGAAGTGCTTCATTTACATCCCTCTGCCAACAGGGATGTAGTCTAGACGTAGCCTATGAGCACCATTTTCTGACTAGCTACCTGCCCCTGCCCCTCCCCCCCATGCTGCTGCCTTTGTATCAGATACAGCAGCATGAGAATGGAGGAGGAAGCGGCATCAGGGAGCTACCTCCCTCGGCCTGTAAACATCGAATCATTGACATTTTCAGCAGTTACACGTTTACCTAAATAAACCCATTTTAACATCCCTAGTGTGAGCCTGCGTAGTGACATAATGCTTAAAATGGGGGCAGCAGCTGGTGCCTCTCCTCGCTAGATCTTCCAGGACTGCTAACTGTGGTAGTGCTGACTTAGCCAAGATGTGAAACTTTTAAAATACTGTCCTGGCATAGGCAGGGCCATAAACTATTGCAAATCATTTGCCAGCAACAAATATTGCATCCAGGCTGGCCAGAAAATGTAACAGGTACACGTACGTTGGATTCACACCACTCAAAGAGCCAATTGTAAACAAGCTGTTTCGCATTGATGTAATGCAGTTACTGAAATCCTGCTGTTGGGGATATTTCATCTAAGAGCACACTCCTAATGACAGATGTGACTGTAAAATCTGCCTGCTTTATCAGCTGTTTTTGTCAGAGACTGAGTGCCAGTGACATCAGACAGTACCTCAGTAGCAGATAGCAAAACGTCAGCAAAGTTAGAGAGTTTCAAGTACCTTGCTAAAATTGCATCAGTATGTTATAATTGTGGTAGGCTTATATTACACATGCTGTTTGAAACCAAGACAAGAGTCTATTTTTTCCACTTAATGATTAGACTTGGATATATTAGCTAAGAAACGTGTGCACCAGTTGTTAGGAGGATGTGATGCAGTGATTTAATTACAACTGAAACATTTTTTTTGGCTTTGTATAAATGAAATTACTCAACTAATATAGAAATGACTGAATCTGGAAGCCATTGAAATAAACATAATGTTGAGTAAAAAAGATTCCTGTCATAGTTGCTTCCTGTCATATTCCCATCCTATTCTCTACTAGAATGTATTTTCAAAGAGAAATTCTTAATGAAACTGGGGAGACCAGAAAAGGGGTGTTTGAGTATATTTTAAAATCCAAGCAGAAAAATATAATTATCCCTAACAAGCAGATTTGTAAAATCATATATAGTCATGATAAAGTGTTTTAACATGCAGCCATTTATGTAACTCTAAGTGTCTTTGGAATACACGTAGAACAATAGAAATCCTAGATGAGAGATATTGGGTTTATTTTATCCATACCTCCTCTGATGTAGCATTATATTCACCAAGTGTCTAATAGATTCTTCATTCAGAGGATTCAACCAGTATAAGAACATAAGAACGGCCGTACTGGGTCAGACTATAGGTCCATCTAGCCCAGTATCCTGTCTGCCGACAGTGGCCAGCAACAGGTGCCCCAGAGAGGGTGGACCGAAGACAATGATGAAGCGATTTGTTTCCTGCTATCTCTCTTCAGCCTCTGACAAACAGAGGCTAAGGACACCATTTTATCCCCTGGCTAATAGCCTTTTATGGCCTTAACCTCTATGAAATTATCTAGCTTCTCTTTAAACTCTATTATAGTCCTAGCCTTCACCGCCTCCTCTGGCAAGGAGTTCCACGGGTTGACTACACGCTGTGTGAAGAAGAACTTTCTTTTATTAGTTTTAAACCTGCTCCCCATTAATTTAATTTGGTGTCCTCTAGTTCTTCTATTTAGGGAACTAATAAATAACTTTTCTTTATCGGCCCTCTCCACACCACTCATGATTTTATAGACCTCTATCATATCCCCCCTCAGTCTCCTCTTTTCTAAACTGAAAAGTCCCAGTCGCTTTAACCTCTCCTCATATGGGACCCATTGGATTCTATGACTGCCATTGGAGCGGGGGGTGAAAGTAACTTAAATTTCTTACAGGTACTGTCCTATCACAACCTGGCTCCCCCTTGTGGGTAGGGGGGACTAAATGGAAGGGGGAGTAGCCATAGCGCAATACCTGTTAGAAATTTAAGTAGAGGGTGGGGGGGCTCAGGTCAGAGGGTTTGAGTGTGTGGGGGGGATACAGGAGTTAGGGCTAGGGATGGGAATGCAGGAGTCAGGGTTGAGGTGTATGAGCACCTTAGGGCAGGGGATGTGAGGAGAGGGCTTAGGGAATGGGGTTGAGGTGAAGGGGTGCAGTAGTTAGAGTTGAAGATTGGGATTCAGGAGTCAAGGTTGGGGGCATAAGGGGCTCAGAATAGGGGTGGCATGAGGAGGGGGCTCAGGGTAGGGGGTTGGAGTATGTGTGTGTGGAGGGAGGGGGGCTGCAGCTACACTTATCCCATCCCTGTGGGTATGTCTACACTACCACCCTAGTTCGAACTAGGGTGGTAATGTAGGCAACTGGAGTTGCAAATGAAGCCCGGGATTTGAATTTCCCGGGCTTCATTTGCATAAAGCCGGGCGCCGCCATTTTTAAATGTCCGCTAGTGCGGACTCTGTGCCGCGCGGCTACACGCGGCACGGACTAGGCAGTTCGAACTAGGGTGGTAAGCCTAGGAAGCCTAGTCTGAACTACCTAGTCCGTGCCGCGTGTAGCCGTGCGGCACGGAGTCCGCACTAGCGGACATTTAAAAATGGCGGCGCCCGGCTTTATGCAAATGAAGCCCGGGAAATTCAAATCCCGGGCTTCATTTGCAACTCCGGTTGCCTACATTACCACCCTAGTTTGAACTAGGGTGGTAGTGTAGACATACCCTGAGAGTTTTTTTCCCCTGTTTGCTGACTAGGGAGCGAGACAAATTACACAGCCTGTGTCCTTCCTCCTCTGCACTCCCCTGGGCAGCTTAGAGCTAGAGCAGGCTGTGCACTTTGCCTCATTCCCTAACCTAACCAGAAGAAAAAAAACACTCAGTGAATGGGATAAGTGCAGCTGCAGCCCCCCACCCCTGAAATTGCAGTGGGGTGGCAGAGGGGGCTTCAGGCTGGGGCAGTCCCAGACACCCCCACTAAGCCCCTCTAACCTGCCAGGCTGCCTGCTTCTAGTGCAGTAGCCAGCATGAAGGCCAGGGAGCAGGGCTAAGAGTGACCCTCCCGTACCCTCTCCCTGCATCTAAGTGCCCCAGCCGGCCAGTTTCTTGCCAGAATGCTGCACCAGCTTAAATGCACCTCTGCATTGGAGACTCTTCCCGGAATTCAATAGATCTCACTAGAAAATGTTCTTACTGTGCAACTAGATATGATTTCCCTTACCTTAAGTTGCATAATTTTATACCTACTTAGGCAATTTCTCTCTTCCTTAGTACTTACATCCTCCTAATGTTTGCAGGCAATACTAATATAAATGCATCAAGCGTTTTAAAACAACTTACATGTATACACTAGGGGGCTGTGCCCCCTACTTGCTAGGTTTGCCCACCCCACATCTGTTCCCCACAGCTGGATTGTGGCCTTCCCTCCTACCTGTGCCACAGCAGGAGGGGGGCCACCACCACCAGCCCTTCCTGTGGCCAGATGGGGGATGGACCGCGAGGCCTGCCCCATGATTGGGGACGGGGACAGCACACCGTTTCCATATGGGGACTGGGCCCCGACAGGCAGGAGTCTGGCCGGGCAGAGAAGTCAAGAGCAGGTTGGGGGACAGGGTATCTAGCTGGGGGGGGGGGGGGGGCAGGAGTGGGCAGGGAGCAGGGTGTCTGGCCAGGGGGAAAGGGACAGGGACAGGAACAGGGAGCGGGTAGGAGCAGGTTGAGGGCAGGGTGTCTGGCCAGTGGGGAGGGAGCATGGTTGGGCGGGGGGCAGGGTGTCTGACTGGAGGGAGGGGGTAGGAACGGGATGGGGGTGCATGAGGCACTGGGGGTGCAAAGTCTGGGTGTGAGATGCCGGGGGGGCACTTACTTCTTTTCATGTCGCATGCCGCTCCCAGGCACTGGAGGCTTTCCCCAATGCTCCAATGGGGAAGCCACCTATGGTCCCGCTTCTCTGGGGCCCTGACACCCTGCGACCCAGCAGGGAACCACCGCCTGCCTGGCGCCCCAGCCTTGCACTCCCCACAAGATTAGAGCGTCAGTGCCGGCTTTCTGCAGGGGCGGGGAAGAGAAGGCCCTAGGCTCTGCAACAAATTCAGCTTGCGCAGCACACATGCACTTCCCCACAAGCCAGATCCAGCGCGGAGGCTTGGGGCTTTCTCTCCCCTCCCCTTGCAGCAGGAAGCTGGTACTGGCACTCTAAACTTGTGTGGGGGGTAGGGGGCATGAGGCTGGAGTGCCAGGCAGGCAGCAGCAGTGGTTCCCCGCTGAATCAGGGAGTGGCAGGGCACCGGACCCACAAGCAGCAGCAGGGCTGGAGGAGGTTGGATGGGAAGCAGTAGGCCTCGGAGAACAGCAGAGCTCACTGAGCGCCCTGTGGCCATCCCCCATCAAAGCTCTGCTGGTGGGAGCTGGGGCATAAGGCGGAGCAGGAGTGCAGCGAGGAGCTGTTGCTGCCCTCTAACCCTCCTGCCAAGGAGCCAGGGGACAGCGGGGAGCCCAGGGAACCCCCTGAGGAGGGACCGGAGGAGCCTTGAGCCATGGCTTCCCCTTCTGACTCTGCCGAGGCTGGGGGAGCAGAGTGACGTGGTGATGTCGTCCTGCAGGAAAAGCTTTTTTATATAGAGAGGAAGATATTAAAGCCTCACAACTCTTTTGTAAGGTACTAAAAGTAGTAGACTTGTTTTATAGATGGGTACACTGAAACCCAGAAAGGTTATGGCTAGCTATATCCAGTTAACTTCAGTAACTTTCTCTTCTGTTTCACTGGACCATATTTTGCTGCCCTTACTCTCAGTGCACAGCACCATTCTCCCAGACAGCCCCATTGTGATTGATGTAAAGCAATGTTCAACACACGTAAAGGGAGCAGAACTTGGCCCTGTATTACAGAGGACAACGTGGCTTGGCTGTATACTTTTTGAAAAGTATGTGTTTAGATTCCCATCTCCATTTTGCCTGAAATAAACAATAAATTCTTAGACGTCTTAGAAGCCTAAAATTTATGCAAGTACACATTTACCAAAATAAACAAATTTTAACATCCCTACCAGGAACCCAGTGAGTCCAACACCAGCCCTGGTGACCCCCTTAAAACAAACTCATGAAACACTTTGTGTTTGTGAGTTACTGTTTGAAAACCAGTACAAATATAGAACAAAATAAATAAGCCTCTGTCTGAATGAAATTTTAGTTTTTACTGACTTTCCTGGTGGTTTTTATGTAGCTGGTTGAAAAACTAGGCACATTTCTGAGGACCCTTGTTAGAGAACCACATTGGGCAAGACTACACTACAAAGTTCTGCTGATATAGGTACGTCAGTTAAGGGTGTGAAAAATGTAGCTCCCCTCCTCCAAAGAACATAGCTATGCTAGCAGAACTCCAAGTATAGAGGCAGCTAAGCCAACAGAATAGTGCTTCTGTTGGAATTGCTAAGGCTGTGTCTACACTGCCATTTCCAGCGCTAAAACTTTAGTCTTTTGGGGGTGTGAGCGATAAAGTTTTAGCACTGAAAAATGACAATATAGACAGTGTTTTATAAAGCTACTGCCCCTGGTTTATGGGGAGTGGCCTCTCCCCTGGCTATAAAGAGTGACTACACTGCCCATGTTAGGGGATTCTAGTGGCAGCATTGTCGAAATACCCACCCAGACAAAGGGTATGAGAAAGTAAATATATTACCCCGTTGTACAGCTGTGGTACTAAGGCACAGAAAGATTGTGATCTATCACCACTCACATTGGAAATCTGTGGCAGATTCAGGTTTAACTAACATAGTGTAAAATTGTAAGAAGCCACCAGTGCTAAATACCTGTTCTCCTGAACTTTTGGCAGTGACAGTGGGAATTTCATAAAATTTCCCATCTAGATAAGGCTTTTGTCATTTCTTGACTATATTTCTCACCTCTAGGCCCTATTCTGTTTGGTATTTTCAACACCTCACAGTTTAATGTCTGTAAATTTAATTAGCATTCTGCTTATCCTGATTTCAGATCATTAAACAAAGGTGTTAAGTAAGCTGACTAATAAGAGAGCTTTTGCTCTAGCCCACTTGAGACCTTCTTTCAGTTCAGGGTATTGTGTTTTATCACTGCACTTGATTTGTTGTCCTACTGCAAGACCTCAGTCCCCATAGCAATGCTAGTATGAAAATTTCAATTAACTTTTCTTAACATTTACATACAATGCTCTGTCAAAGGCTTTACTGAAATCTAGCTATGACAGTGATAGACATAGTAGAAATGCATAGCACATGATACAAATGGATGTTTTCGCTGCACAATATATTAAAAATACAAGGTGGGAATAAGCAAAATAGAAAACTGAAGGGAAAAAAAATAGTCACCTACTGGATATGTCTACCAAAGGCACAAACAGACCCCTGACTGACTATTGGATTTAATTAAAATAGAATCACTACTAATATTTCAGTAGTTATAAATGCATCCTGTTCTTTTAAAAATAGAAATCAAAATCGTACATCTTCATAGGCGGATTTTTCTGACATGTTCCTAAGCAATCAGACCAGATTTGTCTCATTACCATAAAATCAAACCTACCCGATATTTCAGTTTGTGTCAACTATATTATTAACATATGGTGGACTGGCATACTATTGCAAAATGTATTTGATTAAAGTCAAGGCTTTATTGAGCTTAAATGGAATCTGAACCTTATTTAGATAAAGAAAAGCCTGATAAGAAATGCAGGATGACTGTTTTAAACCAAACTAAATAGTAATGGGACATAATTTATCCTTTTCCAAGTCAAACTGCAGCAAGTAAATATTGACTGCTGACTGGTTATATCAAGGTTGTTAATAAATCCACATATTTATGGACTCTACTACATTTGAAGTAAAGAAGAAGGAAACAAAATATTCCTGATTATTCCCAGCCAGTGCTTAGCACATGCAACTGGGTAGAAAGGCAGTGGTGGTTTTATACCTGTCATAAGTATCTAAAAGGGTGTTATAAGGTAGTGGGAGAAAAATTGTTCTCCTTGGCCTCTGAGGATAGGACAAGAAGCAATGGGCTTATATTACAGCAAGGGAAATTTAGGTTGGACATCAGAAAAAATTTCCTAACTGTCGGAATGGTTAAACACTAGAATAAATTGCCTAGGGGGCTGTAGAATCTCCATCACCGGAGATATTTAAGAGCAGGTTAGACAGACACCTGTCAGGGATGATCTAGACAGTGCTTGGTCCTGCGGTGAGAGCAGGGGACTGGACTTGATGACCTCTCAATGTCCCTTCCAGTTCTAGTGTTCTATGATTCTATTATTCTAAATACTGAAGCCAAGCAGCCTCAAAGGGCCATTTCAGCAGCTGAGAATCTTTTATCAAGGTTCATGAGGGATGGTGATGTAGAGCTATAAAGATAGTCCTGGCATAAGGAGGGTGTTCAGAAGTAGCTAGAATCTTTTCTTCCTCACTTCTAGACCCAGATACAGAAGTATGTCTGCATGTTCTACGCCTTCTTCAGTCTGTGATTCTAGAGCCAGAAGTTTTAGCAAAGACAGCACCTGAGATGCGTGACACCTTGCCATTTCAACGTATCATAGCACTGTCAAAGAGCCGCAATGCAGAGCTGCAAACATTGGCGCAAGAACTGCTTGAAGACCTCAAAATCCTTGAGTGTGAAGTGTAGAGCTACAGTCACTGGAGTATTATGACATCACCTATTTACATTTTCCCCATATTTTTTATTTTGCAAGGGTAGGCAAAATAGTATAGCAGATTAAAAATATGCATATTGAGTAATTAGTAGAGATGGACTTGGATTGAAGCATTTGAATCTATTTAGTTACCTGTGTCAGAATCCCTGCCTGAAGCCAGATAACATAGTCCAATAATAATTGAAAAAATAATAATTGAAAAAATATGTTGTTTGTTAGGTGTTTGAACATAATCCTAGAGGAGCTTCCAGAAGAAAGAAAGTTTAATTTGTTTAATAGAGTTTTGATAATAATGTGTTTCTAAAGTGATCCAAACCTGTTAGTGATACATAGAGAATAAAATAATCACCTCAACTATCGGTAGTGCATTCTTTATTTTCAAGGGTAACCTTTTGGTCCAGTTCAGCCCATCTCTAATAATTAGTGTGCTAAAAGTAAACTTTGATGCTTTTTATTACTCTAGTGTTTCAGAAGACATAAGACATTTTATTTCTGTTTCTTTTCTTTATCCTTTCTAATCAAAGGCAGTTGGAATTGTGTATACTGTATTTACAGTTTGCTTTCGAATTTTTCATTCAGATTCATTAGAGTTGCTGAGGAGCTAAGTTAGCAGCTGCCAATGAATAATAGCAACTGAGCTTCCCATGGGCCCACAGAAGGGGAAAAAAATTGCTATGATATTTATATGTAGTTCCATAGCGAAAGAGGCTAAATTTAATTACTGCTTTGTCATGAACAACTGATGTATTTAGTTGAAATCCTCACTATTTATTAGGACTAAGCTTGCTTACCTCAAATAATAACCCTCAAACCAGCTATATTATATATTTTGTAATGCTATGATTTATGTGCCTATCAGTTATGCTGTCATTTTCAGTTCTCTTGTGTTTGTAATATAGCTTGAAATGTAATAATATTGGAAACAGTGACAGATAAAATATATACTTTTACAGGAACAACAACTTCCTCTTCTCTACTGGTGTTATGGTTCTTCACTGATGAAGCCAACACAGTAAGAAAAATTACAATCCTGATGTATTAGAAAAAATGCAACATTGTTGTCTTTTACATCATTGGTACAAAAGGCTCAGAACACAATCTTCTGTCCTCCGTTTTGGCCGGTATTGTTGCTGTCTTGCATCTGTATCATGCTACAGCATTTTTTTAATTCAAGTAGTCACAAAACAATATGAAGCTTCAAGTTTCATCCCTGTTCAGCCAAACATTTAACAAAGGCTTAACTTTGATTTGGGATTTAAGCACAAACGTAAACTTAAGCATAAGTGATTTGCTAAAGTGGAGCCCTAGTGCCACTGATGTTGATGATAAAATGTGGCATAGTTGGTTACATGAAATCAAGTGCAAGTCCAAATACATTTTAAAAATTTCAGTAACTTATTTTTAATATATATACAAACTTGTTGTGCATGGGATAGAATCCTTAGAACAATGCATTTTGTCCCTTAATTAGTTATTATGACAAATGGGTCATTGTACGTCTAAGGAAGTATAAAATACATTAGATAAAGACATAGTTATAGAGCTTCCAAGAAAAGGGGTTTGGCACAGTGCGACAGATATACGATGCAAGAAAAATTAGTAGAAATGGATGTAAAGCGCCTTGTTGCAGAATTTTGCCAACATAGTAAAACATTCCATGGAGCCCAATTAGCACTGAATGAAGAAAATACAAGATATAAACTTCCCAGAACACTTCCAGTAAATCAAAGATTTCTCAGAAAATATGAGACTGATATCACAAATGATATCGCACTAGGAGGTGAGAAGCGGGATGGTGTAATTAAAAGAAAAGGATGCCATGAGCACTTACTGGGAATTGTACTGTTTCTGATTCAAGAATATATAATCCTCACAATGTGTAGATCTTGGTAAGAGTAAAACTTCATAAGTATTAACATGCACGTTTTGAAATTTGCTTTCTCGCTTTGATGAAAAACTCTCCCATGATGAAATCAAAATGGTGGTAACCTGGAATTTCTTGGACCATCAACTCAAATTGTTTAATTTTAAAGTACAGTAAAAGAGAAAAACTGTTTAATCACACAATTTTCTGTGGATAGATGTTCTCTCCCATTAATGTTTTTAATCAAATCATTTGAAGCCAATAAGCCACGGGGGAAAATAGTTCAGGGTATTTGTGGTCAGTCCTGTTTAGTTTAATTTTCAACCCACTGAGAAAAAAGGGTACATTCAGCACTTCCATTCACATTGTAGGTTTTGGTAAAAACCTTACAACTTTTGACCTGAGTGGGTTATCAACTCTGATAGTGAGCCCCTGTAGCTCCCAGCTCCCTTTCTCTAAGATTTAACTTGCTGGGGCTATGCTCTGCTATAGTCAGATGTAATGCCATGGATCCACCAACTTTTGAGGAAATGCCTATTTTTTTAAGTTTAATTATGCTGTTTGAATAAATACAATTATAGTTGGCTCTATAAAACTCACTTCATCTTCTGAAACACCTGAATTATGAAAAGCTCCAGAGACATACAGTGATAAAACAGATAATGTTTTAAGATCGCTATTGCATTTTTAAATACGTTCTTTTTATTGAAGAGTGTTCAACTTGTGTCTTACAGTTCTTAGTGAAAATGTTGTTCATTACTTGGTTTTATGCAAAAGAAAAGGTATTTTGTTTCAGTTCACGCAGAAAAGTTTGAGAGTCACTAGAGCTGAATTGTATCGAGGTCAGAGAAAGAAGTCGGTTTTCAATTTATTTTTTATGAAAGCCTTCACTCTTTAAATATTGTGGTGGAATAAATAGTATCTTACTAGCTATAGTACTTATCAGTAACTATAATATCGTGTTGCTGTCTTTATTTTCTTCCTGTATCCCAGATTCAGTAGGCCCAGGAGTCAACTTCCTTCTCCAGACTGCTGAGATCTGGAAGCAATTTGTTACTGGTTACATTTAATAGAAGCTTTTGTACTGGCAGTAAAGTCTGGTGGCTTCCAAGCACAAATAATCTGACAAATCCTAGTTCTAGTTGTTTGCGGTTTTATGTCCACCTTACTAGTAATAAAACAGGGTAGTAGTACATTTTCAAATTTTCCAATTGTTGCTAACAACAGTTTATCTTACTGGGTGTTATTAAAGCTGGAAGTTCACCATTTGAAGTACTGTCAGCTACAACTTCCCTGAATCAAATGTTTTTGTCGTGAATAATCTTCATTTAGTACCTTAATTTATCTCCAGGTGACTACTACAGAAAATTAAGATGTTAGGTTATTGTAGACCCCCCCCCCCCCCAACATTGTACATTTGGGGAGTTTATAAAACAGGGAAAGAAGCTGACTTTGTTGAAATAAACAAATGTTACTCAACTTTGGAGTGTGTGTCATTGTTTTCTTCAAATAAAAAGAGGAACATAGATGATTATATAGCAGCAACACCTTTTATTGCTACTGTAATGAAAGATCTATCAATTTATACATTATAAATCTCTTACTTTATTGGAAATGTTCCCTCTATTATGAAACTTCAGGATGTTGGGAAATTTTAGTAATTAAAAAAGTGTTTTGGAAATTTATGTTGCACTTTGTGCAATAGTTTAAGTTTCTTTTCATATGGCAGGTGATTAATCACTTTGCCTGTTGTCCTCCAAAACATTAATTTACATAGGACTGAAGTCAGCTTTCACTAACATTCATGTAAATCCTGGGTAACACCATTAAAGCCACCTTTCTTATTGCATATTGTCAGCTCCCATTGGTATTAATTAGATTTTCCATCAAGGAGAGAACTAGAATTTGGTATTTGCATTGAGGACAGTGATGGAGAAGTTTTCGATTTTCACCAGTGTATATGAAAACAGAATATGGTCCTTACACTAACATAAGCCAAAAGGTCAAAAATCTGTTGTGAAAATTCCTATTTACCTCACAGATCACAATGTGCAATTAAAATTAAACTTTGATTCCTTGGAGAGGTGTGTACTCTGCTCACGGCAACGGAAGTTGTTCAGCTCTCGGGCACTGCTGTGGAAAAGTCTGGTTTTTTATTTTCTAAGCTGACAGGAACAAAAATCAAAGTTAACAGAACTCTGTGGAAAAGGCAGGTGGATTATTCTTCCACCTGATTTTAAAGGATTATACACTTGTATTCATCCTGGCATACAACTGATTGAAAAACTAGAGAGCTTTTGTAGAATTAGTGGGCAGGCTGAAGTTGGAGGGAGGAGCAACAGAACTCATACTGATTTGTGGGCCTTCTTGATGAGAATGTTTATCTTGTACTTTCACCGTGTGTGGATGATCGCTCCACTTCATGAAATGGCAGCATAAGAGTTCACTTACAGGAGAAGAGTCTAGAAAATGGGTGAGTGCTGTGATTAGTTATAGACAGGAGTTGGGTATTTCAGGTTACATAGGCAGTGGTGGTCTGTGGGATAGGTCATGCAGGTAGAAAAGAGTATTGAGAAGACATTCATATTGTGTGATCTATGTAAGACATGGTGTAGTGCTGATGTCGGGGGGGGGGGAGGGAGGATTTTGTGACATTGTGTATGGCTCAGAGACTGGGAGAGTGTGTGTGTCACACACAGAGACAGTGTATTATGTGACAGTGACAAGAGATGTGTATGTGTGTGCTGGTTGCTGCTGGGTAAGTTTCTGAGAAGCCATGTGCTGTCTCTAAAACAGGGAAAGCTCTTCTGCTCTGTTGTCTCCCCTCTCTCTCCTCCTCCTGCTCCCTCTCCCCCCCCCGACATCAGCACTCCCCTCCACCCTACTTCCCCATTTTGTACAGTAGCAGGAGAATCACAGGAGCAGCTTGGCTGCAGGGTGGAGCAAGATGTGGGGAGAGGCAGCTGAACACAGGATGCTGGCTATAAGTATGCACGCTCTGCTAATCAGCTGGGTGGGCCGAATCCCACCCCTGGACTTGATTTTGCCCACTCCAGGGTTTCCACTGTAGCATCTTGGAGACTAAGAATATATATGAGCACAGCCCATTTCTTCAGATGAGTGGAGCACAAGGGCATTCTCTGGGGTTCAGTTCCTAGAAGGGCTGTGTATTTGCTTGCTGGGAAAAAGTGGCCCTGTCCCTCAGTTGAAGCAGGCTGGAGAGCTGGGCTCAACACAGCAGGGTTACGGAGTACCCAGGCTGTCAGAGGAAGATGGCTCCATGGTGCCTCAGCACATCAGGTCACAATCCCAAGGGGATCCTGACCCATCGCAGATTGAATGCAGCTGAAATGGGAGTGCACAGCGCTCTCTCCACGCTGCTTTAAAGAACTACTTTTGTGAAGCATTATGTCCCTGCAGGGTGGCACACTGCCGCCGTGCAGCGCGGAGGAAGCACAGTGATCTGTTTACGAGAGCACACGGGGTGAGTCTAGGTAACCAGCCGTCACGTAGCTGAGCACCGTACCCAGTATGATTCCACCCAGCTGCTTTTAGTGGAGGAAGTGGAAGGACCCAGATGGACACTCCTTGGCAAAAGCCTTGACCAGCTGCACTCAGTGAAGTGATACCCTGGCTGAACAGCACCAAGTGGCAGGAAATGATAGTGTGGCAAAGCTGGGAAGTAGTGGGGGCAAAAGACCTACTTGGCTTCAAGATTAAGCTAGATGGGTTTATGAAGGAGATGGTTTGATGAAATAACATGATCTTGGTAACTAATTGACCTTTCATTATTGGTGGTAAATAGGCCAATGGTGGGACGATAGGAGTTACTATAGAGAACTTTTCCTGGGTGTCGGCTGGTGAGTCTTGCCCACATGCTCAGGGTTCATCTGATCGCCATATTTGGAGTCGGGAAGGAATTTTCCTCCAGGGTAGATTGGCAGAGGCCCTGGAGGTTTTTCGCCTTCCTCTGTAGCATGGGGCATGGATCACTGCTGGAGGATTCTCTGCACCTTGAGGTCTTTAAACCATTTGAGGACCTCAATTATCTGAGATACAGGTGAGAGGATTATTCCAGGAGTGGGTGGGTGAGATGCTGTGGCATGTATTGTGCAGGGGGTCGGACTAGATGATCATAATGGTCCCTTCTGACCTTAAAGTCTATGAGACTAGCAGTGGCTGCAGAACTTGGATGCATAAGGCCACTGTCCTGGAAACCTGTACAGAGCGGTAGTGCTGGGCCCAACAGGTAGCACACAGTTCACTACCCCTGAGTACTACGGTTCAGTTGTGAGGGAGGTAGATGGGCTGTTAGGTCAGAATGGTTGGTAATGCACAGGAGACAACTGATGCCTTTGAATGGCTGGGGATTACACAGAAGCCGGGGAGGAGACCCATTATTTGCTCCCCGCACCACGCCTCAGAGTTCAATAAAAAAGGATATTTTTTCTTCAAGGGCCTGGAAGGTCTGTTTGCTCACCATGGCAGGATCATTAACATGAGTATGGAGTAGCCTGGAAATATCAATGAAGCTAGACTCTTTGGATCTGGTATAATTCAAAGAAAAGCTAAAGTTTTGCTCCAAGCAATCAGCATGAGCATTAACGGAGTTAAAATGCTGTCATCCTGGGAGACCCAGCTTAGCCTGTGCTTCCAGGGCATAGGAAGCCTTTAACGGTGGTGATTATCTATAGCAAAATCTGTGCAGTGGATATCTGGAAAACAGTAAGGAAGATGGAGGTGTCTCATGGCATGGCTTGAGACATCCTAGAGGTAGTTGCCTCGTATTATTGGTGCTTGCTGAGTGTTGCATAGCATTTGTGAAAGGGTGAAAGCCTCACAGAGGCATGGCTGACAGAGACAGTGGGACTGTCAGAGTGTTATGGCAATGGTGCCTCTGCCCAGTATCTCCACTATACAGTCCAGCAGACCCTAGACTAGTGGAGTACACATAGGTAATCAGGCCATTCTAGGTGTGAAGCAATGCACTGTATGGTAGCCTGATACAGGCAAGGCAAGAACACTGGTGCATTGGTGCCCCTGGTTCCCACAAAGGTTAGAATATGATTGTAATGATTAAGGTCTATGTTGTGTGCTGCCACAAACCAAATTCTAACTATTTTTGTATCTGCATTTCCAGCTCATTTAAAACTTGGCTCTAGGTGTCGTGTCTAGGAGCAGATCCCCTGCTGATATAAATTGGCTACAGTGGAGCCATGACATGAATTCTCCCCCAAAGCTCCAGTACAGAGAGAGCTTGCAGGAAGCATCAGGGAAGTTGTTCAATGAAGAAATTCTGTAAAATGTGTCCTGAATGACTGAAGCTTTTAATCCAAGCTTTGTTCACTTGCACCTCTATAAACCAGAACTCCCTGGTCCGGACCACAGATGTTCCAAGATCAGAGAGTCCCAGCATGCTACGGAGTGTGGGGAGGACGGAAGCCAGACACTATGCAGGGGAGCGAGTTATATGTGGCCCAGCTGGGCTGTGGGAAGGTGGAGCCAGGAAGCCCAACGCATGGACTAGCTGAGCTGGAGGGGAGGGTAAGGGGACGGGAGTTGGCACACAGCTCAGATAGGCGGGGGGAGGAGGGTTGGGAGTCGGGGGTGGCTCCATTGGGCTACAGGGAGAGCCAGGAAGCCCACAGTGGGGTGAAGAGTGGGGACAGGGCAGTAAGGGCCAGCAGCAGGGAGGCCAGAAATGATGTCCCCATAGTCCGGAAAAATCCCTCATCCGGGACCAGTCAGGTCCTGAGGGTGCCGGACCTGGGAGGTACAACCTGTAGTATGTTCGTGGTTATGAAAGCTCATAAGATAAAGTTGAATAGGTCCAACATAACTGAGAGAAGTCTGCAGTTAAAAGAGACTATTCGGGTATGTCTAGACTACATGACTCCGTCGATGGAGCCATGTAGATGAGTTTACTAGACATAGGAAAATGAAGCGGCGATTTAAATAATCGCGGCTTCATTTACATCAAAATGGCTGCCGCGCTGTGCCGATCAGCTGTTTGGCGGCACAGCGAGGCAGTCTGGACGCGCTGCAGTCGACAAGGGAAGCCTTTGTCAACCTCTCCGGTAAACCTCATTTCACGAGCCATACCGGAGTGGTCGACAAAGTCTTCCCTTGTCGACCGCGGCATGTCCAACTGCCCCACTGTGCCGCCAAACAGCTGATCAGCACAGCGCGGCGGCCATTTTGATGTAAATGAAGCCGCGATTATTTAAATCGTCGCTTCATTTTCCTATGTCTAGTACACTTATCTACATGGCTCCGTCGATGGAGCCATGTAGTCTAGACATACCCTTCATGTACTGATATAAATGTTAGGATAGAATCTGCTGTTAGAAAATTGAGTATAAAGTGGAACGATAAAAGGACATGAGTTCTCTGACCATACACATGGGAACAGCAGAGATTGTGTCCAAAACAGAACAAGAAGAAGAGTAAAATCAGACATGGTGAAATTTAAGTTAATATTCCTTAGAATTGTCCCCGCAGTGGATTAAGTGCGTTTTATAGGGCAGTGCCCACTGACAAACTGAAAAAGCACTGCCATCAACAAAGCAGTATGGGGGTAAGTATAGAGAAGGAGAATGCAAAGATTAATGAAGGTTTGTCTGCCGCTAGGTTGCACTGGTATAACTTAAATGTGATTTTAAACTGATTTAAACTGGGCAGAAGACTTGGTGGATGTACATACTTCAGATAGGTTCATTTCTGTTCAGTTTTAGTTGACTGGATCTAGTTTAAGCTAACCAGCCAAATATAAACTGAAAAAAGTTTCCATAAAGGGATTTGTGTCCGTTTCACTTAACTGCTTTAAAAAAACAAAACAAAAAAAAAACAGATTTTTAAGTTAAACATGTGAAACTTTCTGGTGGTGATAATAGCTGGGTGCTGATTGACTGTAAGACTGTACTGAATAGACAGACATGAGTCCATAGAGTTTTACAGAGACCAGTAAATAAGGATGAGTCCATTGGGAGAACTCCTGAGTATTGTGAACCATGAAGTGAAGTGCAATTCACATTTAAATGACAGAAAATGTGAAACTTTACGATGATGCATCCAATAAGTTTTGTTCTTCCTATCAGAAGCATATGAACACATTGCAACACCAGTATGATGTACTGACAACTGGCAAAGAGCCCAAGGCTGCAATTGTACTTGCATATAGATGCCTGGACATTTTGAAATAGCAGTAATCCCCCTCCCCGCCCCCGAAATCCTAGTATTTGCTTGTTCTTGTAACAATTGTGCCATCTCTCTCAAGATCTGATTGGCCATAGCTGGCATTTGGGACAACACATTGGGCACTCCATACTGTGTAAACCATAAAGAATCACAAAATGTTCATCCGTGTATGTTATTAATTTGTCTGGTAACAAGAAGTTACCAGTAATGACTGCTATTCATCCTATATATACTGCGTCCAGTTCTTCATTCCAGTAATGTTTACTCTGGCAGAGTAATAATCATGAACATAATTATTGCTCTGCTGCAGCAGAAATCTAATCTTTTGGAATGAAGATCAACCGAGGAAAAAGGAGTTGTTCCCATTCCAGTAAGGAAGTCTTCACAGGAAGTCTCTCTAGAAATTATGTCCTCTGCTGCTCTGATCAGCCATCAAGCTATTCAACTGTAACAATGCTGACATACATGTAAGACTGCCCCGGAAACCTTAAGAGATTGCATATCTGACACAGCCAGTGTCTCCAGTGTGGAGGCAGCTAATCTAGCAGCAGACACATCTTGGTTAAGGAAGCAGTGGGAAAGGAGATTCCCCCCCCCACAGCCTGGATGCAGTGGCTCCGAATAGCAGGAGATCAAAAGGTGTGTGAATGGTTACATAAGCAGCAAGAGCAAATCTGAGTGCAAGCATATATAAGGCCTCATCTAGGGATCAGAAATCTTCAAGTCAGCTGGAAAGTGGAGTTGCTAAAAACAACAGATCTCCTGTAACTGGTCTGGGGAGGAGGGAGCATTAGGTTAGACTAAGAACGTGAGAACGTAATATAACCCACATTAAAAGTACCCACCAGGAGGAGCTAATTAATGAATTGTTTTTTTACTTCCTAGATCCTGTGCAGCAAGGCCTCTCTGACTTGGAATATATTGTCATCCGTTTGCTTATTGCAGTGTTCTGCAATGCCACACGGTGGATGTGGAAAGGGAGAAAATGCTTTACAATTTATTTTTTAATTACGATGGCTATTTAATTGTAACAAACATTTTCTGTTGCAAATGGGTATTTTAGAGCTTGAAGCTGAGGATGGTGGTAGCAATTGCTGAAAACTGATTGTGTTTTTGATACTGTCACTATGAAGGGCCAAGATAAGAGGCTGTAAAACAATTATCAGCCCTGCTTTGACTATCAGAAATGCAGCTTTGCTAAGGAAACTGTAAGCTCTGTGTTTTAACCACTGATGTGTTTTTTATCCAGTCTTTGATTTTCTTGGAGGAGATGAGAGTGTCCTTTGCTTCCTCATGTTCCTTCACCCTACTCAAGGGCTGATGTTGCAATTTCTGAGTCTTCTGGGGGTAAGAATACTTCCTTTCTTTCAACCATTCTGGTTTGTGAGGGCAAGGAGACTTTCTTCCTATATTTTTGTATACTGCCTCGTACAGTGAAGCCTGGAGCTTAGTTGGGACCCAGTATGAGAAATAATAATAAAAGCTGTCAACAGTGCCAAATGTGGCAGTCATTACCCACATATAAATGTTGATGCTTTTCAGGTCAGTGGACACTGCCTCCACCAAGGTACAGGAAAGTGAATGAAAAAAGTGATTGCTAAACTTGTCCTGCTTCATTTCTATCCCTTTCAGATGTGTTGAAGTTAAATCAGTCAGTGAACACAAAGGGTTTTAGAGCTGGTGTTCCGAAGTCAGACTGCTTATTAGAGCAGCAGCCTTAAGATACAGCCAGAGGGCATCAGTGCTCTTAGTATTCCGCATCTCCTGCTGAGTAGACTGGGGAGAGGAGAGAGACTATCCTCAGTTTCATCTTGACCCCAGTGAAGAAAGTTGGGAGAACTCTGCCCAGATCCCAAGTTCAAAGAGTGAGTCAAAGCCAAATCCTCAGGGGGCAGGAGAGGGGAAAAGCAAAATGGAGGTGAAGGAAGAAAGGGGCTTCATTTGCTTGATGAGGCTACGTCTACACTGCTGGTTTTGCCAGCAGTGAATATGCAAATGAGGTGCCGATTAGCATATCACAGTGCATCATTTGCATAATTTATGCACACCATTTTTGCAGGGGGGGAGAAGTAGCGTGGATGGGGGTTTTTTGCACAAAACCCCCGTTTTCCACAAAACCCTTTTAGCGGCGATATGCTAATCTGCGTCTCATTTGCATATTCATTGCTGGCAAAACCAGCAGTGTAGACGAAGCCTCGAGAGAACCCATTTACAGTGCACAGTGTAAAGAAGGAAAAGGGAGTAAGAGGAAGAGCTCCATTTCCCAGAGAAATGGGAAGGGATAATTCCACCTGGGCAGCTTATCTTCCAGGGTGACAGAAAGAAACAAACCCTTTCACTGGGCAGTCTAACTCTTATGGGTAAAAGGGAAATCGGGTTACCAGATGATTTCAAAAAAATAGCAGACACATTTGATCTCAGATGGGGAGGGCCGGCTGGGAGGAGATCGGGGGGAGCGGGGCTGGCCAGGTGAGATGGGGGGGAGTGGGGCTGGCCGGAGGGGAACCAGCTGGCGGGGAGCAGGGCTGGCTGGGAGGTTGTGGGGACAGCGTGGCTGGCCAGGGGAGATCGGGAGGGGGGAACCAGCTGGCAGGAAGCAGGACTGTCCGGGAGGGGGTTGTGGGGAGTGAGGCTGACCCAGGGCAACCGGCCAGCAAAGAGCGGGGCTGGCCAGGAGGCAGTTGGGGGCAGTGGGGCTGGCCGGAAGCGGGGGGGTGGGAACCGGCTGGCGGGGAGCAGGGCTGGCCTAGGTGCACACAGATCCCAGGGTGCTGCCCATCCTGCGCATGATCCCGGCAGGGCTCATGGGTGAGTCCAGCCCCAGAGATTCCATCCCGCCCCAGCCCTGCCCCCACCCTCTCTACTGCGTAGTTGCGTACTCTCTGGCTGGTAGACCCGCTCATGCAGTGTGAGTGTGTCTACCAGCCAGGCAGTATGTAACTACGTACCGATACTCTAATAATAATAAAACTTACTTAATTAGAAAATACCGGACATTTATATGCCTGGTATTTTCTCAATTTGTTTCCTGGACAGAATGCTCAAAGACTGGACTGACCAGTTCAAAACTGGACACCTGGCAACCCTAAAGGGAAATACCATCAAAAGTGGACACAACTTCCTATGGGCCCTGGGAAGCCATTGGCTGAAGGGAGGATTTTGTTCAGGACCAGGTCCTTTAAAGGCCTGAGTGAATCATTCATTCTCCAGCTTGTTCTTTTTGGTCAGGACTGGCTGTGCTTCCTCACCAGGAGATTCTTGAAGAGCTGAAGGATAATGATCTCCTTGAATAAGGAAGATGGAGTTGCACAGGTCTACTTGTCACTCTTGAAAGATTTCTGGAAGGGGGTAATGGGTTAAGACCACTGTTTCTTTTCCCAGGTGACCTGTAAAGGTATGTTTGGGGTAGGTGATGCAAGGTCTGGAAATGTGTAAGATGACCTACATCCCTTGTCTCATTAATTTTGTAACTGACTGGGGGTATGTCTACACTATAGTGTTATTTTGAAATATCTTATTTTGAAATAGTTAATTCGAAATAAGTTATTTCGAAATAACGCGTCTACACACAAAATGCATTTCGAAATAGCATTTTGCTATTTCGAAATAGCGCGTCCACACTGAGTGGACGCTGAATTGCATTAAGGCCGGCCATAACCAGGTCCAGCAGGGCATCAGGTCAGGAGTTACTTTGTGTGGCTGCTGCCTGAGGCTATCTGAGGCCTGTGCTTCAAGAGACCCCCTCAGGACAGCCGGTTCTCAGCTTTCCCTGCTTGCTTGCCTACCTCGATGAGGGACAGCAAACATTTTGTCTCTGTATGCTCTGGTTGTCCTCACTCGGGACACCACAGCACTCTGCAACATGGAGCCGGAGCCGCCCCGGGCACTCTGGTGCTTCTCTTGGACATGTTGCTGCGAGCCTGGCTGCACTTTCTGCAGGCTGCCATGTGGGAGATCCATCGGGGGCTGACAGTACCCAGCAGGCCCTGCAGGAGAGCTTCCACCCTGAGGAGCACTAAGAGCCTCCCTGGTCTGCCCCACTGGGGGCTTGTGCCTCATTCCTCCCTCATGTCCTTCCACTTACCCCCCCCTCCCCCCACCCCCGTTCCTGATGTCAAATAAAATACATGTATTTTCATGAACACAAACTCTTTATTTAACAAAACTGGGGGGGGGGGGGGAATGAAACTCTGGTGAGACTGGGGAAAGGAGGTGGGAGCAGAGGCAGCCCTAGACTAGCTGCCAGCAACTGGCACCCTAGGCGAACCATGCAATCTGCCCCCCCCCCCCGAATCCCAAAGGCAGATATTGACTGAGGGTTTTGGTTCTGAGCTGAGGAGAGGGGGGCTGGACCTGGGGATGGAGTTTGGGGGCTGGGGAGAGGGAACAGGGTGTCAGTCGGGGGAGAGAGTCCCCTGCACCCACCTCCTCCCAAGATCCCCCCCCCCCAGAGAGAAGCCGGCATGCACCTCTCCTGGGGTGACCCCTCCTCCTGTGGCGCTGGGGAAGCCAGCGCCTGCCTCCCCTGGGGCTGACACCCCCCCTGGGGCAGGGGAAACCCCTGCATTCCTCCTCCCCCAGGGCCGACCCCCACCCCTCCGCGGCACAGGGGAAACCCCCTCCCCTTCCTCTTCCCCCAGGGCTGATTTCCCCTCCCCTCCCTTCTCCCCCCACGCTGCCTCTCCCAGGACTTACCCCTCTCCTGGTCGCATGGAAGCCGTGCTCCAGGTAAGGCACTGGAAAGGGAATGGGAAATGGAAGGGGCAGAGTTTGGAATTTGGTGCCCCATTCGACTTGGCGCCCTAGGCGGCTGCCTAGTTTGCCTATAGGCATGGGCCACCCCTGGGTGGGAGAGAGGGTGAGAGAGGAGAGGGGGAAACCTTGGAGGAGGGAGCTGGAAGGGGGAAGAAGGGGGAGGGGAAGCCCAGGGCTCAGGATTGGGGGTCTCACTGGACCAACGTGATTTTCATGCGAACCTGCTCCTGGGTTCGCATGTGGCCTTTGGTGGCCAGGCTGGCAGCTATTCTGCAATAGATGGCTGCGTTCCTCTGTCTAGTGCAGAGATCATGGACATTGGGGGCATCCCCCCCAAACCTGAATAAGGTCCATGATCTCCACCCTGGACCAGGAAGGCGCCCACCTTCTCCGGGCCCTGGCAGGCTCCTGGGGAGCGGTGGAGGGCTGGCTGCCAGTGGCTTGCTGGCTTGCGTTTTGGGGCCACTGGGTCAGGGGCAGTGACTGCAGGCTTGGAGCTGGCACAGGCACTGTGGCCAGAGTCAACCCATTTAAGGGCTTCAGGTAGGGGGGAGGGAGAGGAGTGTTCTTGGTTGAGGCTGGAGTGGTCACCAGGGCACCCTGGGAAGGCTGAAGGCCCCCTATTTCGATATGTGTCTATACAGCACTTATTTCAAAATCGCTATTTCGAATTTGGTGTTATTCCTCGTAGAATGAGGTTTACCAAATTCGAAATAAGCGCTCCGCTATTTCGAATTATTTTCAAAATAGCGGTTTGGCTGTGTAGACACTAGTAAAGTTATTTCAAAATAAGGGCTGTTATTTCAAAATAACTTTGCTGTGTAGACATACCCTGGGAAATGAGGGAGTGGGCTGAGTCTATGACATTGACAACAGGCTGGCTGGAAATGAGTGCATATCCAGAATCTCTACCTACTAGGCCCATCTCTAGGGTTTTTGTCTGTTCAGGTCCGTTTGTATTTCCCAAGAAATCTCTCAAGGTGCTCAGTACGCACGGCAGTCTCTCCAGTTTTGTGGGCCCAGAATCAACACAGATGTGCCATTTTATTTCTCTCTCTCAAATGCCACCCCCTCTGTGGCATCTTATAGAGTCTTCCCCTCCTCTCCCCCCACAAGACCTTCGACCAGCGCTCTCTTGAGTCTGAGTCTAAGGACATGCCAGTTTTCAAGTACATAAAAGTTTGTTGCAAAGAGGAGGGAGAAAAATTGTTGTTAACCCCTGAGGATAAGATAAGAAGAAATGGGTTTAAACTACACCGAGAGCAGTTTATGTTGGAAAACTTTCTGTCAGGGTAGTTAAGCGCTGCAACAAATCGCCTAAAGAGCTTGTGGAAACTCCATTGTTGGAGGTTTTTGAAAACAGGTTAGACCAGAGGTGGGCAATAATTTTTACAAGGGGGAGGCACTGCACAAATTTTGGTAAGTCATCATGGACTGGATCCGGGCCCCCCAAAAGGGTGGAGCCTTGTGTGGAAAGGGGCGGACCTGGAGGCAAAAGCGAGGGACTTTGTAACACAGATTGTGGGTGTGACACAGACTGGGTGTATGACACATAGGGTATGTCTACACTACAGCACTAAATCGAACTAACTTAATTTGAATTAGTTAATTCGAACTAAGCTAATTCGAACTAGTGCATCTAGACCAGTGGTCTCCAACCTTTTTACACCCAAGATCACTTTTTAAGTCTCAGAACAGGTGAAGATCTACTGCCCCGCCCCTTCCTTGAAGCCCCGCCTACATTACATGAGGAAATCTAATGTAAATGTACTGCGCAAGTGCGCAGTTCAGAGAGGGCTCAAGAGCTACTCTTAGAGCCCCTGAGATCTACCGGTAGCTCACGATCTACTGGTTGGTGACCACGGATCTAGACCTAAAAACTTGTTTGAATTAGGATTTTCCTAATTCAAACTAGCATGTCCACATTGAGTGGACCCGGAACCGAGGTTAAGGATGGCCGGAAGCAGTGCCGGCAGGGCATCAGATTAGGACTTAGAGCGTGGAGCTGCTGCCTCAGGCTAGCCGAGGGCTGTGCTTAAAGGGACCCGACCCCCACCCCGGACAGACAGTTCTCAGGGGTTCCCCGCTTGCTTGTCTAACTGGATGAGGGACAGCAAAGCAGTCCTATCTTGGAGTGCCGTGAGTGCCCACACTCAGCACATCACAGCACTCGGCCATCAGCCTGGCTGCACTTACCGCAGGCTGCCATCCGGGGGGGGCGGGGGTATCGGGAGGCTGCAAGAGAGCTTCCACCCCGAGGAACCCGCAGAGCCACCCCAGTCTTCCCCATCGGGGGCTCGTACCCCATTCCTCCCTCACCACCTTCCACTTACCTCTTCCTAGACCCCCTTCCTGATGTACAAAATAAAGGACACGTGTGTTCAAAAATAGAAACTCTCTTTCTTTATTGAACAAAACTCGGGGAGACTAGGAAAAGGAGAGAGGCTAAAGAGACAGGGACTTTTCAGCTTATAAAAGAGGAGACTGAGGGGGGATATGATAGAGGTCTATAAAAGCATGAGTGGTGTGGAGAGGGTGCATAAAGAAAAGTTCTTCATTAGTTCCCATAATAGAAGGACTAGAAGACACCAAATGAAATGAATGGGTAGCAAGCTTCAAACTAATAACAGAAAGTTCTTCTTCACAAAGCAAATAGTCAACCTGTGGAACTCCTTGCTGCAGGAGGCTGTGAAGGCTACAACTAGAACAGAGTTTAAAGAGAAGTTAGATAAATTCATGGAGGTTGGGTCCATGGAGTGCTATTAGCCAGGGGGTAGAAATGGTGTCCCTGGCCTCTGTTTGTGGAAGGCTGGAGATGGATGGCACGAGACAAATGGCTTGGTCATTGTCTTCGGTCCATCCCCTCCAGGATACCTAGTGTGGGTCGCTGTTGGCAGACAGGCTACTGGGCTAGATGGACCTTTGGTCTGACCCAGTACGGCCGTTCTTATGTTTTCATGTTCTAAGCTCAGGGTTGGGGGTCTCACTGGACCACCTTGATTTTCATGCAAACCTGCTCCTGGGTGGCCAGGCTGGCAGCTATCCTGCCCTAGACAGCCACTTTCCTGTGCCTAGTGCGGAGGTCATGGACGTTGGAGGCTTCTCCCCATACCTGGATGAGGTCCACGATCTCTGCACTAGACTAGGCGGGCGCCCACCTCTTGCGGACCCGGGCAGGCTCCTGGGAGCCGCCAGCCTGGTTCCAGGAAGAGGCGGAGGGCTGGGTGGCAGCGGGTGGCTGGCTCGTGCTGTGCCAGGTGCAGGGTCTGCTGGCTGGGTGCTGGCAGGCTTGCACCTGGCATGGGCACCGTAGCCAGCCCGTGCCCCTTTACGGGCTCTGGGGCTGGGAGGGGGGCAGAAGAGTTTCCCTGGTGGTGCCCAGAGTGGCCACCAGGGAAAGCTGGGGAGGGCTAGCCTCCCACTAGTTCGAATTAAGTGGCTACACAGCCCTTAATTCTAACTACTTAATTCGAACTAGGCGTTAGTCCTCGTAGAATGAGGTTTACCGAGTTCGAATTAAGCGCTCCACTAGGTCGAATTAAGTTCGAACTAGCAGTTTGTATGTGTAGCGCCTATGAAAGTTAATTCGAACTAATGGCTGTTAGTTCAAATTAACTTTGTAGTGTAGACATACCCATACTGTGTGTGCGCGTGGGGGGAGGGAAGTAATGACAGAGTGTGTGTGTGTGTGTGTTGGCAGCTGCTGGATACATTTCTGAGAAATGCCATGTGCTGTCTTTTTAAAATAGGGAAAGCAGTCCTGCTCTGTTGTCTCTCCCCTCCCCCAGTCTGCAGAGATGGGGCATATGGGTGAGAGAGGGAGAGAACCAGAACAGAGAGACAGAAAGAGCTGGCTGCTGGAGGAATCTTAGAAGCAGTGCATTGCCTCTTAAGAAAGGCACTCATCTTGGTCACTCATCATACTGCAGACAGGAGCTGCTCTGCGGTGCTGCTTGTGTCCTCCTCTCCCTGAACCCTGCTGGGCAGAGATGGGGTACAGGGGAATGGGGACACCCTGGCATGAGCACTCCCCTTCCTCCCCCAGCCTCCACAGCTAGCAGGCATGTTTTGGGAGCAAGGTCGGGGAGAAGGGCAACTAAACATATGCTACAGGCTGTGAAGTATGTATCTCTACTAATCAGCTGGGCAGGCTGGATGGAAATGCTAAGTTGACTGGATGCAGCTAGTGGGCTGTATGGCTATGTCTACATTACCACCCTCGTTCGAACTAGGGTGGTTAATGTAGGCAATCGAAGTTGCAAATGAAGCCCGGGATTTACATATCCCGGGCTTCGTTTGCATCTTGCCGGGCGCCACCATTTTTAAAGCCCCGCGCGTGAGTAGCTTGTGGACGGGGCCACTCATAGGGCGCGCACCCGGTGCTGGTGCCACCCATGCGCCGCACTCCTGGGGTTGGCGCTGCTTCTGTGCCATGAGCCCAGGGGTGGGGCTGCCCATAGGCTATGCGCTAGGGCCGGAACAGCCCATGCGCTGCACGCCCGGGGGCGGGGCCACTCCTGTGCTGCACGCCCAGGGCCAGTGCCACCCCTGTACCACACACCCAGGGGCCAGCTCCGGAAGCCCGGAGCACCCGGCAGCCACGCTGAGGCCCAGTATTATTTTCCTGTGGCCCGGTACTGGGTCGCGACCCATAGTTTGGGAAACACTGCTCTAGAGAGAATACTTAGTCCTGCCATGAGTGCAGGGGCCTGGACTAGAGAACCTCTTACGATCCCTTCCAGTCCTACAGTTCTGTGATTCTTTTACCTGTTCCCTAACATTCAGGCTTTTGCCAAGTCTTGCCTCTTTTTCCTCCAAAAAGAATCTGGTGTAAAGCTCTTCCTTGCCTGTTGATCAGACCAAAATCTTCATTGAAATGTAACTGTTGGTTGAAGGTTTTATAGGATTTTTTTGGGTAGAAAAACTATACTGGCAACCAAATTCTGCTGGTTGCCTGCTAAAAACTCTTCTCCTACGGTATGTCTGCACTAGAGTTTTGTCGGAAAAATGGCCGTTTTTCTGACAAAACGTGAGGAATGTTCACACTGCAGTTGTGCTCTTCCGCAATAAAATCTAAAGAACGAGGGGTTTTTCCAGCACTGGTAATCCTCATTCTATGAGGAAGAAGCCTTTTTGCAAAAGAGCTCTTTTGCAAAAAGGCTTGTGTGGATGGGGAAGAGGGAGTCTTTTGAAAGAAGAAGAAAGAGGAAAAAGCACAGGTGCCCTGGTGGCCATTCCGTCCATAGCAATCACAGCTTTTATGTGAGAGAGCATCCATTCAGTCTGGACGCTAACTCTTGAAAAAGCACATCGCTTTTTTGATGCACTTTTGCAGTGTAGATGCTCTCTTTCAGAAGAAGTTTTTTTTGGCAGATCTCATACGGAAAAGGCTTCTTCCGAAAGAAGCTTGCAGTCTAGATGTAGCCCTAGTGAGAACAGAGCTGGATATGCCACATGGCCTTTAACAGTCATGATCTAGAGAAGCCAATGTAGTAGTGGTTTTTCAAATCTGGGAAGGTGATGAACAACCGTATAATTATTTATTCCCATTTTACAGATGGTAAAATGAGGCACATAGCTAGTCCAGTAATCACTGGCACTTTTAAAATAAAATCTAGAAGCTGCACTGCAGGCTGCTTTGTTGGGCTGAGCCTGCCACAGGTGGGAACTGCTCAGACCGGGCCAGACCCACTACACCACAGGTGGGGGCTGCTCAGGCTGGGCTCACCACACTGCGGGCAGGGAGTTGCTCCAGCCTGGCTGGGACACTGGTAAGAACAGCAAGAGCAGTTTAAGTTGGAAAACTAATGAGAACCCAAGAATTCAGACTCCCAGGCCTGTGCACGAACCAGTAGAGCACAATGTCACCCACGGTAATAGTAATGTGAGTTTTGTCAACTAACTTGTGGACATTCTTTAGAAAATAGGCATCCTAAGAGATTATAGTTAAGACCATTAAAGGCATTTTTTTTTCAAAATGCACCATTAGTCTATGGAACTCAATGCCACAAGATATGATTAAAGCCAAGAGTTTAGCAGAATTCAAAAAAGATTGGAGATTGATATGGCTAAATAGAAATCTACAGTTACATTATATATATATATATATATATATATATAACTCTACAAAATTTGGAAGGGATAAACCTTCCTTCCCTGAGCATATAAATCACCTCATACCATGGGAGCAGGGTTTTGAAGAAATATCCTTTAATCATAGGCTATTTCTTAGCAGGCCTGCCGCCAGGCAGAGGTGGGTGGGGCAGGAGGAGAGGGCAGTAGGCCGGGGGCTTCTGGCTGCCACCACTGCTGGTACTGCAGGAACAGAGGTGGCCGGAGCCCTGGGCACTTTAAATTGCCACCAGCGCTCAGGGATGACTAGCAGATGGGAGGGACAGTGTGGTGCAGTGCTGAGAGCTGGCTGTCCCCATCCCCGCCGTTTCCAGGTCTGCTGAGCTAGGGCCCCCCAACCTTTGTATAAGGGTCTGGCAAGTCTGTGGGATCCCCTGTTTTTTAGTTGCCTTTTTCAGGATTTCTTGTAGCCGCTGACACTGGCCACTGTTGGTGATGGGATACTGAACTAGCTGAACCACAGGTCTGATCTACTATGGCAATTCCTATAATCAGAAAGACTGACTGGTAGTTGGTGTTTATTGCTTAGGTGCTACGTCCATGGTATGTTAATATGGAACAGGAGTAAATTACTGCATAGGGAACAAAACAGAATGAACAGAAACTGGATTATGCATTGAGCAGAGCAGGATATGAGAGTTTAAATGGCTCCCTTAAACCATGACATTTCAGTGGCAAGTTAAGTCATATATGGCATTAAATGTTTCTTTCTATGGTCAATAGCAGTTGACCTGATATTTGATTTTTAGACTTTGTTATTCAAAAATGCCTATGCAGGAGATTCATTCGTTGTCACTTTTTTGTTGACCTTGAAGTTTTTTAAGTGAACACCCCATTGTATGAGGGAACTCAATACTGTAATGGTGATTTGACCCATTGTGTGCTACAACATACTGGGATTTAACCAGCTTTTCTGGGCAAGGCCATCAAATAGTGCAGAGCAAACTTAATTAGCAAATGCTATGAACAATACCCAGCCAACTCACCCTAGTGCTGCAAGTGCTTTCTCCCTCAGTGCCAGTCATATCACTACATATCTTGGACTCTTTTCTATTATTTTTAAACGAGAGAACTAGCTGAGCATAGTCAATATAACAATATATTGTAGTATGACATGTAATGGGTTGCCCTTGGTAAATCCAATCTGTATGTAAAATTGGAGAGAACCGGTTTCCTTCTTAATGTTTCTGAAATTGGTGCTTTCCATTTCCCTCTCTGACCCATGGGTTGTGATCACACAGTGCCATAGCATGTAGATATGAACATGCAGAAAGGTAGAAAGAAAGGGTAGTTCTTCTCCAACAGAGGGCACAAAATAAGCTTTACTTGTACCTTTTTAAGTTAATGTGACCTGGCAAACAAACAATGTAAAATCTTGTTAAATCTTTATGGTTGGGGTACTATTTTACAAAGTGCTGTGTGTGTTTATTTAGCACTTTCTCCTCTGGGAAAAACACCTGCCATGAAGTGGGTTGAGGATGACAGCTTGGCTACGTCTACACTGGCCACAATTTCCGGAAAAGGGATGCAAATCAGGTAAGTCAGGATAGGGAAATCCGCGGGGGATTTAAATATCCCCCGCGGATTTAAATAAACATGTCCGCCACTTTTTTTCCAGCTTGGGGAAAAGCCGGAAAAAAAGCATCTAGACTGGCGCGATCCTCCGGAATAAAGCCCTTTTCCGGAGGATCTCCTACTTCCCTATCCTGACTTACCTGATTTGCATCCCTTTTCCGGAAATTGTGGCCAGTGTAGACGTAGCCCTTGTGTCTGTGGGGAAAGATGCCCCTTTCCTGTAGGTCACATAGAATTATCTTCCATAACCTCCAGTAAATCAGTGCATACTTGCCACTGACCTTAGCGGCTGTAAAGTTATTTTGAAATAAGGGTTGTTATTTCAAAATAACTTTGCTGTGTAGACATCCCCTTAATCTCTGTAGCACCTGGCCAAACTTGATAGTTTTTTTACAAATTTGTACTTTCCAGAAGTTGTGTCATATAAGTGCCCACACAGGAAGTGATTTTAAGGATTTTAACTTGAGCCGTAACAAACAGCTATGAAAGAAAACAATCTGTAAATGCCTTATTTGCTTAACACATAAAGTGGCTGCTGAAGAGTGGTTTTCCTCATGTCGACTGGCAGCATGAAAATTGTGTTCTCCAGCTTGAAAATGAAGAAAGTAAAAACACTTCTTTATCTTCACAGCTGTGCTTCCTTTCCACTCCCCTGCTTACCACATGCGTCTATTTGACTTATTCCCAAACATTCTTAAATACACTGGCTGCATACGTAGCTCAAGGCAGAACTAAAGACTTCAGGTTGTCCTGCTGCTCAGCTCTGATAACAATGATTTAGCTTTGAGGACAAATAACGGTTTGCCCCTAGTTCCCAAATGAAACAGCAAAAGCTTGGGTGAGTGGGAGAGGTAGAGATCAGTAGCTCCACTAGTATAACCATACTTGAGGCAAGGTCTTCAAAAGTGAAGGAAACAGTGAACAGGTCAGATATTTCAGTGAAAATATTTTTTAATGACTTTTTGATAAAAAGAAAAAAGATGTTGAAAAACATGTTGATTTCAATGCAATGTCATTTAGGAAAACTCCCAGATAGTCAGTTGATGATGCTGAAACATCCCATTTCAATATTTTCTGAATGAAATGGCTTTGGGATTTTTGTTTCAAAACAAAATTCATTGTTATATTTATATAAAAGCTTTAAAAGCTTACAAGCAGAACTCTGCTGTTGTGGGGAGCACTACATTCTTATTCTGGATAATTCCGTTCGGTTATGTTGTATTAGAAGTAGTTTAAGCTAAACGGGAAAAAGCCATCCTTGGCTTTGTCTAGACTGCAGAGTTTTCCGGGATACCGGAGTACAGGTAGTCCCCGAGTTACGCGGATCCGACTTATGTCGGATCCGCAGTTACGAACGGGGATTTTCTCGCCCCGGAAGACTTGAGCGGCGGGACGCCTGGTCCTGCCGCCTGCCTCCTCCGGGGCGAGAAAAGCTGCTCCCCGTCTCCCTGGTCTGCTGCGGGAACCAGCAGACCAGGGAGACGGGGAGCAAAGCGGCAGAGGACCCGGGGCCGGACCCGCGGCCGCTTCCAGATCAGCTGGAAGCGCCGCAGGTCGGGCCAGGTCCTGCGCGGCTTTGCTCAGCGTCTCCCTGGTCTGCAGACCAGGGAGACGCTGAGCAAAGCAGCGCAGGACCCAGGGCCGGACCCACGGCCGCTTTCCAGATCAGCTGGGGGGGGACGCAGCTAGTGCCCCCTCCAGCAGACCAGGGAGATGTGGAGCAAAGCCCGGGGCCTGTGGTAGAGCAGGTGGGGCGCTGCCGGTTGGTCCCGCAACACCGCTCCTTGGCGCTACTGGACCAACCCGGCAGCACCCCAGCTGCTCAGCCCCAGGAGTCCTGATTCAGCCACTGCTGATCAGTTTCAGCAGTGGCTGAATCAGGACGCCTGGGGCAGAGCAGATGGGGTGCTGCTGGGTTGGTCCAGTAGCGCCGAGGAGCGGCCGTGCTACTGGACCAACCCAGCAGCACCCGAGCTGCTCTACCCCAGGCGTCCCCAAGTTAGCCGCTGCTGAAACTGACCAGCGGCTGACTACAGGAAGCCCGAGGCACAGTTGCTCTGCCCCAGGCTTCCTGGAATCAGCTGCTGATCAGTTTCAGCAGCAGCTGACTTGGGGACGCCTGGGGTTCTTAAGTTGAATCTGTATGTAAGTCAGAACTGGTGTCCAGATTCAGCGGCTGAATCTGGAGCCAGTTCCGACTTACATACAAATTCAACTTAAGAACAAACCTACAGTCCCTATCTTGTACGTAACCCGGGGACTGCCTGTATCTCAGAAAAGCTCTGCCACATACAGGGAATGTGTCTGTTTTTTCGGAACGGTTTCTAAAAAAGCGGATGTGTTCGTTCGGCATCCCTCGGTCAGAGGAATAAGGGATGTTCCGAAAGAGGAGGTTTTTCCAAAATTTGGCCCCGTGTAGATGAGCCAAATTTCAGAAAAGCCTCTATCGAAAAAAAGCGGTTTGCAATTTGTATATCTTTTTCCAGTAAAACTCTTCAGTCTAGACCTAGCCCTTGACTGGAACAGGAGTACCCCCATAGGAGAGAGGGGGCTTTACCAGTTTAACTAGTCAGTTGAAATCCTGGGATGAGGTTTACCTGGGTGGTCGACAAATACCTTTGATGTCCGCAGAGGAGCGTCCAGACTATCGCGCTGAGCCGACAAACAGCTGATCAGCTGTTTGTCGGCTCAGCGCGGCAGCCATGTAAATTTAAACGAAGTGGCGATTATTTAAATCGCTGCTTCATTTTACTGTGTCGGGTAGCCTAATCTACATGTGTCTGGCGACAGAGGCATGTAGTCTAGACGTATCCGTAGATATTTGAAAACTGCTATCATGTCTCTTCTCTGTCTTCTCTTTTCCAAACTAAACAAGCCCAATTCTCCCAGTCTTCCTTCATAGGTCATATTTTCTAGACCTTTAATCATTTTTGTTGCTCTTCTCTGGACCTTTTCCAATTTCTCCACATCTTTCTTGAAAAGTCTATTCCATTCAATTTTACGGTACAGAAACACCAGGCTAGTTACAGATCCAGCAACAGAGCACGAGCACTTTAGTCACACTTAGTTTAAGAGTGTGATGGATCTGCTAAGACCCTCCCGCCTCCTCCTCGCACCCCCGCCCTCACTGGTTTTCCCCTTTCTCATGCCAGGCGATGGGAAAGGTCCTGAATCTGGAACTAGCCAGGCTCTGTTAGGAAGCAGTGGCCGCATGGCTAGCCGGAGTTGCAGCGACGCTGGAGGCAGAGAGGAATCCCCAGAAACCTGCCAACTCCTATTTGTGTAAATAGAGACTAGAACTGGAGAGCCCTGACTCTTGACTGGACTGTCCCAGGGTATTAGTAATACCCACTTTGAACTGTAACTGTTAAGCTACTGTACCTTGGGAATTTGCAACCTTTCCTTTTTCCTGTCAGCTCTAGTAGAATATTCTTTCCCTTAGTCATGTGTTGGAATGATGACTGGAATCCACCAGAGCTAGTGCCTACAAGCCTTATGCACAGCTGACATGCCACTGGCACCTCAGAAGCCTGGAGTACTCTGGCAAAGAGCAGCCCTAATCACTGAATTTCGAATTTACCAAATGTGGGTAGGTGATGATGCTCCCAAAATGCATGAGCGTTTCTTTTACGTCTACATTTATTTGTAAAGCTGATCAAATTTTTTATCAAACTTTTTTTTTTGTCAAAAATGCAGATTCAGCGACATAAAAACATTTAATGAATTTTCAGTTTTGCCAATTGTTGTTGGAGGAAAATAATCCTATAAACTCAGAAATGTTTTGGTTTGACACTGAAGTCAACGTACTTACGTACCATGTCATCTTCTGTGCAGTAAGGTCACTGGGGACTGCTCTTGTGTTGACTCTGACTACTCTTCTCATCCTGGTGGAATACCAGAGTTGATGGGAGAGCACTCTAATATTGATTTATCACATCTGAGCAAATGTGAAAAATCAACAACCAGTAGATTAATCACTGCAGCGTCGATCCACCACATAGTGAAGACAAGCTCTCAAGCTGAGCAACTAAAATCACTCATCACTTGACAATTTAGAAACTGATCCAGGAAGAGCATATACATTTAGGCCTAAAGTATTTTATATACCTAAAAACATAAAATCAGTCAGTGCACTATAACAGCAATAGACCAATAGGGTGGGAAGGTCATTTCCTAGCAAAAACAACTGAACTATGGGCCTCAGTTTCTCTGGATGGCTGACAGGAAATACCCTCCCCATCAGCTGTTTTCTACTTGAGTAATAGTGTGGGAGGGAAACGCAACACTCTTATGTGATAGGTGATTAATTCCATAATATACATCCCATACCTTGAATAAAGCTAGGCTGCCAAGACAGCTGATCAAAATGTCAGTCGGTGGGTGTGTACTGATATGAAAGCCTAGAGAAAAAACACTTTATTTGGTTAGAAATATGTAGCTCCAGACAGGAATGTGACATTCTGTTTACTGTCTGTATTTCTAGCCATAGGCCCTCATTCTGCTAACATTTGTGCAAAGGCTGTTTTAATGGGACTACTCCTGAAAGTAAAGTGAAGCATGTATAGAGGAGTGTGTAAACTTGGGGCCTAAGATGCTAATTTCCAGAAAGTCTAGTCCAGGAAGGGGAAAGTCCTGTCGAGGGAAAGCCCCGCTGGGATTTAGTTTATGAACAGGACATCCTGCTTAGTTCTGAGATCTATTATATAATTCCAGGTAGCCTAATGGTTTTTGTGAGAGGAAAAAAAGAGGTACTCTCCCTCTCACTTGTCTGCAAAAGCCATTTGAATCTGTGTGGGCATCAGCACTAAGCACTCATATTTTATTGCATTTCATGGCAAATGTTTCCAGTGCAATGTTAAAAATGTACAGCCTGTGTTCATCTCTGTGGAAATGAGCCAAAATACTTTATGTGTATCTTCAAGCTTATGGGTAACATCATGCTCTCTGCAGAGAGGGCTGTAGTCTAGTGGATGGGGAAGTGATGGGCACTTGAACTCCTGGAGTCTGCCTCCAACTCTGCCACCGACTCACTGTGAGGCCATGGGAAAGTCATTTAGGCCCATGTGTTAGCAAGTGTCTACTAGTTCTGGGTCCCTCCCTCTGTTTGTAGGTGCCCAATTCAAGCCATTCGGGGTCCGATTTGCAGAGCTGTTGAACGTTTGACCCTCCTGCTGAGTGTGCTTAGCTCCCCGGAGCCTCTGATTGCTCATCAGAAAGCTAAGGATAATATTTCCCTACTTAACAGGGATATTGGGATGTTTGTACAGTGTTTTGAGACCCCTGAACAGTGGCAACTGGTGACAGAAGGTAAAGGAGCACTGACCCCTTGCTCTGCTCCTGCCCCACCTTTGCGCACCCCTCCCCACCTCTTCCCAGCACTCCCCAGAGTGGCATGGTCAGCACCTTCCCCATGGCTGCTGCTGCTGAGTGGAGGGAATGGCCACGCTGTGCGAGGGGGGTGCATGTGACCCTGCACACACCCCACACATGGCCAGTGTAAGGTACTATAGGTGCAAAATATTCATAAAACAAATGGGAAGGTGTGACACAGAGCCCCACTGGGGCCAACTGGCAAAGGTTTCACTAATCTTTGCAAACAACTCCTGTCCTAGACCTGACAAACTCACCTAATAGCTTTCATGGTATTTATCCATAAAGGGTCTCCTGTGAGGACTCTGCTGAAAACTTGTATCTTACTGATACTCATCATCATTGCTAGATGTGTGCATGGATAATATTTAAGGAATAATCTGTATATATATATTAGAGTGGCTCTGTCTGTGTGTCTGTCTGCAAGACCATTTGTTCAAGAATTCTCCTAAACAGTGAGAGCTAGGGCCACCACATTTGGTAGGCGGTTACTCCTATTATAACTTAAAGCAAGGCCTGGGTTTGATTGCGCCAAGACAAGTGGAAGCCCCAGGAAAAGGACAGTTTTCCATAGCATGCAAAGGGGCGGGGGGGGGGGGGGGGGGGGCTGCTCTTTGGAGGTATGCAATATGAGAATAATACCACTGGGGGCAGTGAGCCTGTAGGGGAGAGCTATCCTGCAGAGTGTCCACTGGGGGCAACTTGGGGGCAATTTGCCAGCATGCTGAGTAAGTAGCTTCTCTGCTCCAAACCCGTCCTCCCAACTCAGCCTTTGGCCACAGCACTGGGGAGGAGAGAACAGGCCTGGGGTGCCCTGAGGAGGTATGCGGGAGAGTTGGGGGAGGGGGAGGAGAACAAGCTCTTGGCCCCCAACCTTCTGCCCCTCTCCCCACATCTCCAAGGCTCTGCCACATCCCAGGCAATGTTGGGTAAGTCTACTACAGGTTGAACCTCCCTGGTTCTGCAACTTGGGACCTGAGTGGTTCCAGATGAGGGTTTTTGTGGAGCAGGGGAGATCATTTCTGGAATCCCCTGCTGCTGGCCCCACTGCCTCACTGGGCTTCCCGGCTCCCACTCCCCACCAGCAGCCCAACTGAACTGTGTGCTGGGCTTCCTAGCTCCTGCCCCCACCCCCTGGGAAGCCCAGCTGCATCGTGCCAGGTTTCTCCCCCCCGCCCCACAGCACACTGGGACCAGAATTGAGCTCAAGTGTTGTGTGTGATACAGGAGTGGTGGGCTAAGGGAAAGCTGGACGCTCAGAACCCACTGCAGCTCTGCAGGTCAGCTCTTCCCTTCCCTCCCTGTGCCTCCCATCCTGCCACAATCAGCTGTTCAGCTGTGCACAAGAAGAGCTGGGGGCAGGGGCAGGTGTGGGGACAGGAAAAGGCAGCAGAAAGTGGGAGGAGAGGGGCTTGGGAGAAGAGGCAGAGTGAGCATGGGGCCTGGGGTGGAGTTGAGGTCCAGCATGACTAGGGAAATCCCAAAGTCAGAGGCCTCTGCACTGTTCTTCTTAAGAACAGAGGTTCTGGAATTTCTGCAGGTATCCAGTGATGGAGGCCAGGACACACCTACTGTGCGGGAATTTGCAGCTGGGGTGCATTTGTTGCCACCCTGCAGGGCAAGGGCGAACCTGGTAGAACCCAGAGGAAAGTTCTTGAGTGTTTGACAGGCTGGTTGTGTTAGGGAGCTAACGCACCGCTGGCAAAGGGAAGTCTCCCCCACGCTGGAGGCAGGTGGCAAGAAGGTGACTTGCAGCCCTGGGTGTCCCATAACGGATCCCAGATGCCTACTGGTTTAGCTGTTTAAATAAGTCCATATTACTTAACCAGCTTTTTGCCTCATTTTGTTTCCAACATGTCTCTGCTTGTCTCCTTTTTCTTTTCTGGCCCTGTAATCCTGTGACCTGGAGTTATATTTTTTACGTTGCTGTTCACTGCAGAATATAGAAGTCAGCTGCATTGTGTGGTAGACTCAATGTATGCATGTTGTCAGCAGATCTAAATCTTCCTGGTTTAGGTTAACAGCAGAATGCTTGTCCATAGTCTACTCCCTCGCTCACTACACTGCCATTGAGCTGAACAGGAAAGCATCATCACTGCTGTTAATTTCCCTGCTTGGTTGTTTTATAGAGACCCAGGCAGTTCATTCTTACCTCAAGCTAAGGCAAAATAAACAAGGCAGATGACTCACTGTCAGCCTGCTTGACGATATATCTGCCACTCCTGAAGGTGATGTGCAGTGAGTTACGGTCTATCCAAAGCAAAGGATCCCTTGCCAGATTGGAGATACACAGCTGTTCAGGTCAGAAAACAGCCATTTCGAACCTTGGCAGCACAGAACCCCCGAGCAAGCATGCCCAAAGTATGTGAGATTGCTAAAATTAAAACAACTTCATACTGAAGAGACATCTAATTATGTGACAGCTGCCTGACATTTGAATCAGCTGCTGACCTAAACCAGGACGATTTAGATCCGCTAGCAATATGTACACGTCACAGCTATTCTGGCACTGAGTTTTGATGTAACAGGAGGCTTCACAAAATATACCCCCTATAAGCGCATATGAATTCCCCAAACACTCTGCGTAGTTTTTTCCTGTATTTCTACAGTTCCCAGCCTTAGAACCTTAGATTCCTAGCTGGCGCAAATCAGCACAGTTCCATGGATGTCTGGGGAGCACCCTGATTGACCACAGCTACAGATACAGCCCTGCACATTGATTCCAAATCCATTTACTGTTGTAGCTGTTGCTGCACATGGGACCTGATCCTGCTTAGGGTTGACTGCCTCACAGACGGGTTTTGAACTCCTTCAGCTCTCACTGACCTTCGGCAAGGGCAGGATCAGTTTCTGGGCCAGGGAACGAGAGTAAGGGCATTGCTATGGCGGGCAGACTAGATACTAGCCTGGGCCTTTTGCTAGTATGATCCACTTAGGATGCTGAATAAAACAAACTCATCTGCAAACAAACTTGGGCTCTGTGCTTCCCTCCACTGAGTGCCATTGGTGGCAACAAGTGGAAGCTTAAAAGAGAAGTGCATCTGGGGCGTGATTCTCCACTACTCTTTGGCTAGCCATGTATATCTGTGAATACAGGCAGTCCCCGGGTTACATGGAGCCGACTTACATCAGATCCCTACTTACAAACGGAGTGAGGCAACCCCGCACTAGCTGCTTCCCCCCAGCAGACCAGGGAGACGCGAAGCTAGCGCCCCCCATAGCAGACCAGGGAGACGCGGAGCGGCTTTTCTCAGAAGACACCTCAGCTTGAGAATAAAGGACTGAAGGAAGTGATGTGTGGGAGAATAAAACTGAGCTCTGGAGAAATGTTTGGCTAGAGTTTCCCCTACAATATGTACCAGTTCCGACTTACATACAAATTCAACTTAAGAACAAACCTACAGTCCCTATCTTGTACGTAACCCGGGGACTGCCTGTAGTACATATAAAATGCCATCGACTCAGACTCCTGCACTCACACCAGTGGTAGCATTTTGCCATCACTTGGAATATCAGGAATGACTTGAGAAGGGGCAAAGCAGTGGAGGATGATGCTATAGGAAGCAGAAGACAAGCAGCTATTGAGCACAAGCCCCTGCGCCCCTAAACCCTCCCCACTCACTCACCTGCAGCTGCCGACAGCCCTCCACACAAACAGTGAGCACTGGAAGCCCCAAGGAAAATCAGGAGGCAGGCTTGACTGAAGGGAAGAGTGGAGCTGGTTACTGGTCACCATAGCAAACATAGTTCATGATCATAAGCACAACAGAATGTCGTGGAGGTCAGAGGAAGGTTGGCTTGTGCTCTGTGGTTTCTGCACCAGAGGAGGTGGAAAGGTGCAGGTGTCATGTAGCTGTTCCCGTCCATAATCTCAGTTGGGGTGCCTTTGTGTTAGGTGCTTTCTGTACAGTGAAGACTAGACCCTGTCCTGAAGGGTTCACCACCTAAAGAGATAAGACAAAGTGTGGAAGACAGCAAGTGGTGGTATGTCAGATTTCACAGATGGAGAATCAAGGCACAGAGAAGATAGCAGACATGCCCAACACGGCACAGTCTGTGACAGAACTGAAAATCAAATCCAGACCTCAGGACTCGCCAGCTAGTGCTGTTACCACAAATCCAGCCTTTGGCTATGATGATTGAAAGGAACCCTAAAATACATGCTTTAGAATGGAACTTCCTAGGGGGTTGTAGCGAGATTGAGCATATAGTTGCAAAGCGTTCTCAGCTCCTCAGATGAGGGAGATCTCGCAGAAGTACATGCTGCTTTCAGAGCAGCAATAGCAAAGTGAGTAACAGTCTAAAGAATGTAAATAAATGATGAGGATAGATTAAGGGCGTGTCCTTGGCCATTTTTTCACTGACAAGAGATTTCAAGGTGACCTAAAAGTTTTCCAAATTACGAAAGGGTTCAGTAAGCTTGATTGAGAAATGTTTATATCAAGGTGGGTTTCAGAAGTGAAATGATGTCCATTAAATCTTAGGGCCAGATCCTCAGCGGATGTAAATCAGCATAGCACTCTTGACTTCAACTGAACTTCTCTCATTTACATCATCTGAAGAACTAGCTCCTAGCTCAAGGGTTGGGCAAATGCCAGCCCACGGGCCAGATCCAATTCCCCATGAATAGCCCCTGGCAAGCCACTACCACTATATTTACTTGTGCCTCTGCAGGTATGGGCAATTGCAAATCCCGTTGGCTGTGGATTCCCAGTGGCTTCCTGATCCACACTACTTCCTGCAGCTCCCATTGGGTGGGAACTGCAGGTGCTCATATCTGTGGAGTCACAGGTAAATATAGTGGCAGTGGCTCATTTGGGGCTATCACTAGCCTTTTTATTGCCCACCTCTGTCCTAGCAAATACAAGTCAGTACTGAACTTGGGCACAATTGCTTCTTTGTCAATATATTGAAGAAATATTTGGAGGAAGCATTTGACTCCCCATGTATGAATTTGAGGCCTAAACACTGTGTTTTCTTACGGAAGAATGGAAGGATTACAGTGCAAAGGCTGAAATGTGGGAATAAATACCTTAAACCAATCAAGCAAGCCTGGGTTGGTTTGACCAAATCATAGCCTCTTCCTAATAGTACACCTAATGTGTCTAAATTTGTTATTAAAGCTCTTCTTTTCTAAAGAGAAAAATATGCCCTGTACTTGTATCTAAACTCCAAATGTGTATCTCCAGGGATCTGCAGGTAATTCAGTCACTCAGACTACTTTATTTCATAAAAACACTGAACTTCTCCCCAGCACCAGGAATTCTTCTTGAGCTATATTAATGCTCTATAGCAGTGGTTTCCCCGCAGTGGAGAGCCCGCGCTGGCGCTCCAACCTTGTGGCCACTGCAATACTGAAGCACCAGCTCTGGCTTCCCACTCTGTGGGTGTGTGGGGAGTGTATGTTTGAAGAAACCCCCAACCTTCCTCACAAGACCCAGCTTGCAGAAAGGGACAGAGCAAGTGGCTCCACACACTGCCGTTCCCTCCCTACCTCCCCGCTGCAAGAAAGGCAGCACAGTGATGCGTGGTCTGGAGGCTTTCCCCACTGCTCCTATTGGCCAGAATTGTGGCCAACGAGAGCAGCGGGAGGCCATTCCTGGGAGCAACTGGGGCGCAAAGCCAGATAAGTGCCACCCATCATGCCCGGACCATGTACCCCAATCCTCCTTACTCACCCCCCCCTGCCAAGACCTCGTACCCCCAACTGTCTTCTGCACCCTCCCTTGCTCCTGCATCCCCCCTTCTGGCTAGACACCCTACCCCCAGCCTGCTCCTGCACCCTACCTCCTGGCCGGACCTCGCACCTTACCCCCTCATGCACTCCCATCCCTATCCCACTCACTGCAACCTTGTCCTGTACACTGAACCCTTCACTTTCACTGAGTCTGGAGGGGTTCACAAAATTCACTAACCCCGGAACCCCAGAAGAGTAAATCCAGCCCATGGGAACCTTGAACCTCAGTCCTTCCTGTCCCTCCCCCTCACCTCCTGGGGTTGGAACAGCAGAGGAGTGAGGTGTCTCATTTGAGGGCCACATCAGTGAAAGTTGGGGGTTTTGGGAGAGCTTTTTTGCTTCTCACTTGTGTGGTCCCCAACTGATTTTTCTGTGGGTCAGTGGCTCCCAATCCAAAAAGGTTCCTCACCCCTGCCATAAATAAATAAAACATGGAAACCTTTTGCCTGGACATAAATTAATATTTTATTTTATTTAAAATGAAGTTTGATAAACTCACATGTGAAAGTTAATGTGTTTAATCTGTTTAATAATTTAATATTTCCTTTCTTACTGGTTAAATTAAACTGTTCTCCCTAGCTGCAACACTAGCAAAATGGCTCAGGCGTAATTATGTAATTAACAGCAAGTTTCCATTAGCAATTGGTGGTCCATGGAAAGGTTTGCATTGAGCCAGGTGGGCCATGGACCAAAAAGTTTGAGAACCACTGCTCTATAGTATAATTAATGAACTTTTCCTCATGCATAGCCTACAATGTAAACATTTTGCACTTGCATGTGAATGGAGCAATTGTCCAGCTTTACACAAATTAGAAACTCCTGCAGTGTTTGTCCTGTAAAGAGACTTCAGTTTCAATGGGCTTCATGACTGCACTCTCATGTTAAGTGGATAAAGGGTCCTTTTCCAAGAAGCACTTTATGTGGGGCCAATGTGTGACGTCCGTTATTCTAAAATAAGTAACTTCTACACATCAGAAATATGCTCCACTTGTACTGCTAATCATTCCCACAAAGGGATGTTTAGAAGGAAAACTGTTTATTGTGAGGAATAAATGAAATTTCTCAAATACAGTTGAAAGAGCCCGACCATGCCAGTTTTAGACATTTTGTCTTCAGTTTTTATTTCACCTATATTTTAACTAGACAATTTACCGGGTGTTGCTTCGGTTTTAGTTTTACTTCATTGAAATCATTGCTCTGAGATGGGGATGGGGCTGGGGGGTTCAGTATAGGCTGCCCCAGGGAGAAAGGACAACCCCAGCCCTTGCTCACTGCAGCAGCTTGGGGCCAGGTGAGAAGCACCTCTCCATGGCCACTGCAGCTCCAGTGGGCACAGCTGGGGGAGGGGTGCCCTGGCTGGGATAGGTTCAGGTTCATCTGCCCCCTAGGCTCCCAAGCCAGAGTGAGGAATGCAGCAAACTGTGCACTAAGGATGTTAAAAACTAGTCAACTATTGGATAAGCAAATGCTTATTGGATAATCAGTCGACTAGTTGATTCCCTCCCCCATCCCCCCCGCTGCCTCTAGCAGCTAGAGGAAGCAAAGCGGGGGGAGGGAGGGGGAGATGGGGTACTTCAAAGGGCTGTGCTGCATTGCTCCTTTGAATGCTACCTTGCTCTGCGTGCCATTTCAAATCAGCAGTGCAGCATGGAGCCCGAGGAATCACCCGCTGACCCCAGGCTCCATGCTATGCTGCCACTTTGAAATGCACAAGACCCCCTGCTGGGGACTCTTGTACATTTCCAAGCTGGCATGCTGTGTGGAGCCCGGAGTCAGCGGGACTTTCCCACTGGCCCTGGGCCGCACATGGAGTTCTGCACTCCTCCACTTCAAAGGAGGAATGAGGAAGTGCCTATCCACTAGTTGAGTAGTCGATGGAAATCCCATCGACTAATCGACTAGTAAGTTAAACACAATTTAACATCCTTACTGTGCACTTTCCTCTGACTCCTTGACAAAAGGGAACAGCCAGCTATGTCCCCGTATGAATGGGGAGGGACCAGTTTCTGCCCCCTCACCTTCCCTAAATGGTGCCTGGGTGGTGGGAGGCTTGGGGCGGGTGCAGTCCCAGAAAGGGACCCTAAGCCCCCAGCCAGCCCTTTCACCTGCCTAGTGATTCTGTCTCTTTTCTGTACAGTTTTATGAAAAACAATCCCATTCTGGGCACATCCCATTTTCCTACCACAACCAAACCCTGACCTTGCTTTAAGTTGTGATAAGAGGAAGATGTATAATAAATGTGATGGTCCTAGCTCTTATGGTTTTGGAGCAATTCTTGAACAGACAGACAGACTCATGCACCTACACACAGACTGAAACTATCTCAAATATATAGTAGATATATATTTTTGCCATTTTGTATACATGTCCTTAGTAGTTCCTGTTTTGGAGAACCACAGCCTGTTGTTATGCAATAATTAAAAAGTATTTTTAATTATTTTTAAAATAAAGTAAGATAAAATGCATGTTATGGATAAAAATTGCCCTTTGAGTACCAGCTATTACTGTTTCAGCAGAGAAATTGTAGCTCTGCATTACATTACAGAGCATGCCAAGTTGTTTTAAAAACAGATGCATTAAAGCTTCTAATCCTACCTTGTCTAGATACTTGGTTTCTGTCAGTGTAGGATCTGAGCCATCCAAAGTCGTTAATGTATGGATCCTCTCAATACTCCTGTGAGGTAGGTCAGTATTATTCTCATTATACAGATGGGAAATCAAGGCACAAAAAGGTAAATGACTTGTCTAAGGGCTCAGAAAAAAGATGTGTCTTTACCACCAGACCAACCCTTGGGGTGTGAATAATGTAAAAATATTCATCACTATTATTTAGATAAACACTGCACCTTTGTTGTAGTCAGTCACAATGGTTGTTTTTCACAAACATTTGTGTGAGCAAAATTGTGCTTATAAGTTTGTTTGCAAAAAGAAAGTATTGTGAACATTTGTGCAACTATGTAATTGTGTCAGCTGTGTTGATCTTGAAAGTTCTTTGTTGCCTTAGACATTCAGTCAGGGATCAGAAACATTATCATGTGACTTAATTGACTAATTGCATCCTATAAATGCTTCAAACAACTTTCAGTGGGAATAGTTTGCCAGCAATCCATAGGACGAAACATGTCCACATAATTATTGATAATGAATAAATTTATAACAGTCTACATATTTATGGTGAATAGTTTGCAAATAGAACAAAATATCTGCTGCACATAATTCATCCCCTGCTAGCAGCCAGGTAGGAATTATTATCTCTATTCTAGCAATCAGAGGGTATGTCTAGACTAAAAGGCTCTGTCGACGGAGACATGTAAAATAGTTTACCCAACATAGTCAATGAAGCGGGGATTTAAATAATCTCCGCTTCATTAAAATAAAAATGGCCACCGCACTGTGCCGATAATCAGCTGATCCGGCACAGCACGGCAATCTAGACGCGGATCAGTCGACAAAGGAAGCCTTTGTTGACTGATCCCTTATGCCTCGTAAAACGAGTTTTCCAGGAGCGGTCAATCTGCATGCAATAGATTGAAGGATCTGAGCCTTAATGTGCAATAAATTACATGTTATTAAAGGGTTGCTTTTTATGCTGGTTTTAAAAATTATATGTTGCATTGCTAGTATTCACACTGTTGTGAACTATGACTCTTGGGGTACATCTACACTGCAGTGTTATGCTGAAATAACATAGTCTGTGTCTACACAGCAAATAATGTCGAGCTGGAGGACTTCTTACTCTGAGTCCCGTAACCCTGGTTTTATGAGGAGTAAGGGAAATTGGAGGAAGAGAGCTCTAACTCGGACTTCCTGCTGTGTAGATAGCGCCACAAGCCGAAATAAGCTATTTTGACTTAAGCTACACAATTGACGTAGCTTATTTTGGCTTTAGCCCTGCTGTGTAGATGTGCCCTAAGTGTGCCCTTTATGGAAGCTGGGGAGTAGGTACCTCTCGAAGACAAGCTCTTCCTGGTGAGTAGCTGACATCCCCGTCCTGAATGAAGATTTAAGTAATTAGGATTTGGAAATAGAGCTAGGAAAATGGAGCTTGTCTATGCATCTTCCTCAACCAAACTGCTTTAAAACAATTTTTATGGGAGACTGAAATGTTATCCATAAGCTAGACTGTTCTCTTCCAAAACCCTCCTGCATATTAATTTCTGGCATGATTGCCAGTATTTACATAATGGGGAGAGGAAGGTATCTTTTAAACGATCCATAACTGTACTGTTGTTGCATGGCTAGGCTTCTTGCTACTAAGCTTCAGGGGGTAGCCGAGTTAGTCTGTAACAGGATAAACTTAAAAAACAACAAATGGTCTGGTAGCACTTTATAGACTAACAAAACATGTAGATGGTATCATGAGCTTTCGTGGCCACAGCCCACTTCTTCAGATGACCAGAGTTTTGTTCTTGCTACTGCCATCCTCACCTTCCAGACTCAGCACAGACTCTGGAAATGAAAGGTTCCTTTCAATCTCCCAAGGTCTGTGTTTGAGGGGTTGACTACTTCTAAAGCGAGATCAGGTACCATTTGCACCCAAATCGTTGTGCTTTCTGCTGAGAATGCCATTTGGTGCCAGCTGTGATGTGGACACCTGTCTTCTGGGAAGTATGCTGAAGCTAACAACTCAGTTTACAGGGGTCATTGAATAGCCAGTTTATGCGTCAACATTTGGTTACAAATTGTCCTGGGAGCAGTTTGAGCTGAGAAAGGGGAGATTCCACATTCCATCGCACACATCTTGAGCTATCAAGTTCTCCTGTATTTAAAAAAGTGTGTGGATAACTATCTGGAACTTCTTTTCTTGGTTTGGAGGCAGAATCCTGACAATGAGACAGAAGTAACGAAACACTTAAACCATGCTGCTGAATTGGGCTAACTCACTAGCTCAAGAGTTCAAAATCAGTTAGCTCATCCATAAAAAGCATGCTTGATTTAAAAAAATAAATAAATAAAATATGACCCATTCCCTAGACTCTGTCCCACTTGCCAAGAAATGAAACTCTTCCCTGAAAGACACAGACATTCACATCTCCCAATCTGCCACCTGTCAAAGCAATTTAAGATTTACTAGTGACAACTGAGTGTTAATGTCTGCCATAGCTATCCTGCAAATATCTGGTACATTCCAAGTCCCTTGGCCCTTTTATTAAGCTTTCATCCCTTAGCTTAGTAGTTCAACTCAGCCGTTAACCTGGTGGCCATTCTGAGTGAGTCACTCTGAAAAATCTAGATCTTCCACTCTCTCTCCAACTTTGAGGGGAAATGAATCACTTCAGAATAGAGAAAGTCATCGTTTGCCCTTGGTATTTCTATGCATGATGGGGCAAGGGCTGCTTATTATTAGATTTTTTTTTTGCGATATAAATGCTTCTTCCTGCCTTTAAAATTCTCCTTCAGACTACATGCTTATGCTCAGCTTATTGCATGACTGTTACAATAGACTTTGTGCAGTAGAGCTGAAAGCAGCTGCAAAAGCTGCATCAGCTTTCTTGTGGGGGTCAGCTTAGAGACAGAATGCCATTGCTACGCTGATTTGTCAAATATCTTTTCACTATTTCAGTGACATAAACCCCTCTTCTGGCCCCTGCTTGCATTTTGAGCCTGCATGCCTGACTCCTACTACATTTAAACTGCAGAGTTACAGTAGCCTCTTATCGACTAATTGTGTACTCAATACAAATTGTATCAAGTTCACGATTAGTCATTTACTCGCTATTTAACATCCTTAGTTTTTAATAGATTGCAAAACCAAGCCATCACTAATACATGCTGCATTGCATCCTAGAAAGAAGGTAGGTGAATTAGATAAGTTCACTGATAAGTTTGATCAGCTTTATACTGAACATATGGTAGACAAAGTCCTACCCTGGCAGCTTGCAGCTCATCAGTTAGGTCAAGAATAGGGCAAGATTTTCTTTACACCAAGGCTATGTCTAGACTGCAAGCCTCTTTCGAAAGAGAGAGTCTAGACTGCACGCGGAACTTTCGAAAAAGCAAGCCGCTTTTTCGAAAGAAAGCAGCAAGTGAGTCTGGATGCTCTCTTTCTAAAAAGCCCTGTTTGCTTTCAAGAACGCCTTTTTTCGAAAGAGCACTTTCGGAAAAAGGCGTTCTTCCTCGTGGAATTAGGTTTACCGCCGTCGAAAGAAAAGCCGCATTCTTTCGATTTAATTTCGAAAGGACGCGACTGCAGTCTAGACGCAGGTGAAGTTTTTTCAAAAAAAACCCTGAGTCTGGACACAGCCCAAGTGCTGCATTTGGATTTGTAACCAGACCCAGAAGCTTTCTCTCTCCCTGTACGCACACCAGCCTTCAGCAATCTCCTCACAACACAGTTTTGGGAGCAAATCACAGTCATGTTGTCACTGTACTTAATTCACTCTTGATTCACTAGTTCTTCCTCTGCTCTTTGGTCAGAATTCATCTCCTGTGACAGACCACCAGTAACTACCCCTAACTTACTGAAACCAAGACCAGGTCCCACTATTTTTAAATAAAACCAGCTTTGGTTTAAATGTGGACTCTCCCTTTTTACCCCCTCTGTCTCACTCAACAGTAAAACGGATAGATAGATAGATAGATAGATAGATAGATAGATAGATAGATAGATAGATAGATAGATAGATAGATAGATAGATAGATAGATACCAGGAAAAGTTTAATATCATGTTGTATCCTAAGCTTAGTAAAAACAGTATCAATCATGCAGCCAAGTACATTGTCTATGAAAGAACTTTCATATCAAGTTTTTGTAAGATGTCAAAATAAGGTGAAAGTACCAAGCTGAAAACTTATTTGCCTTAGAGTTTGTATAAGTTAAAGAGATAATTCAGTCCTTGGACCTATCTCAGCACCATATAATGGAACTAAATACTACTCAGTAAAGTGGTATTTTTTGGGCATGCTCTGTTTCAGGCATCTTACCAAACATTCCAGGGATATCTCTCACAGCAGTTGAATAGAAATTTACTGATCATAGATACTCTATGATTTTGGCACAAGGTGACAGTGAAAGAACACAATTGATCAGAAATATTTCCAGATAACAAGCATGTTGTCTATTCTATTGCAAATAATTGCTGGCAAATGACTACATCATTAGCAAAAGGCCAGATGGCAGAAATGAACATGTATACTCAGAATACAGTGCCTAAGAGAGAAGCAAATTTAAACGAATTCTCTTTATGGAGGGGCTTTTTCAGTAGCCTAAAAGAGAAGCAAATTTAAATGAATTATCTTTATGGAGAGGCTTTTTCAGTAGCCCACATAGAGTAGAAAGAAACCCAAGCAGAAAGTATGACTGCAGATCATATAAGAATGTATAACCAAGACTTTCCTTTCAATAGTGTGACATTTTTTTCTACAGCAGCTATGTATATAGTGCATGTTCACACACACACACACACTTTTTTACTCTATTTAAAATATTCAATGCAGCTCACAAAATTTTAAAACATAATATATCAGGGGCGGGCAATAATTTTTAATGGGGGCCCCCTATATATGTTGTAGCATAAACAGTTTTGGGGATAAACCTGTGCTGTCCACATATAATTAGGGTGCACATCTGCATTATAGTAATGGATGTCATAGAAAATCCTGGTACAGATAGACAGATGTTCAGACCTTCTTTTAATTTTCCATTGTTGGAATTCAGCCATAGTACAGGTTTTTTCCCCGTAATTCTTTTTGAATATGCCCAGAAAAGTTTTTAAATCTGTTAACAGCTGCAGTTCATAGATGTATAGATTTTTAAGCCTAGAGGGGATTGTTATGTTATCTTTACTGATCTCCTGCCTTACACAGGCCGTAGATTTGCACCTTTTAATTCTTGCCCGCAAGACCAACTGCTTGTGGCTGAGCTAGAACATACTTTGAAGAAAGACAGTCTTTCTTCATCTTAAGACTTTCAGCATATCCCTTGGTAAGATGTTGAAGCGGTTCATTACCCTTGCCGTTAAAAAAAAAGTGACATTTCTAATTTGAATTTGTCTAGCTTCAGCTTCCAGCCACTGATCTTGTTATGTCTTTGTCTGCTTTATTAAAGGACTCTCTGCTAGTCAATACCTTCTCCTTGTGAAGGTTCTTATACAGTGATTCTATCTGACAAGATAAGTAGATCGAGCTTCTAGTCAATGAGAGCCTTTAATGAGAGCAGCACAGAAGTTTTTGGGGGGCCTAGGGCAAAATCTGAAATAAAGGCTCCCCGCCCTTCCAGAAAAATTGCCACCGATGGGAGCCCGGAAGGAAGGGAAGGGGGTTGAAGAGCGAGCCTGCCTGGGCTGCTGGAACTAGGGGTGCAACAGCTCCCGCTGGTGTGAAGTAATGGGAGTAATTAAATGTCTGACTTCTGTCATAGACTGGATGTACAGTTTTGTTCAGTGGCTTTAATTACCCACACAATAAAAATTGTTCCAGCAGCAAGACCTGCTGGCCCTGCACTCACCCCAGAGTGGCTGCTCCTATCCTACAGGGCTGGGCCTGGCTCCGGCTCCCCACTCTGGGAACAGCAACCCGGTGGATGGGGTCATAATGCCATTCAGGTTTGGCCTAGCCCCTGCCTCTATCATACGGGACTAAAAGCTATGAATGGGGCAGGTTCCTTCTACTCTGGCCATTTTGCATGGGGTTAGACACACCTATGCATGTCTACCAGACTAGGCCCAGAAGGCAATAGGTGTGGAAATGCCTACTTGTGTGTGAGTTAGTCTCTGAGCTGCTGGGCGGTGTCATGACTCCTTGGCTGTGCACATGCCTACCTACCAGAATTTAGGCACTTTGGGAACTTAAGCAGTGGAACTGTAGGTGTTAGGCAACAACAGGTTTACATGGCAGCTGAACAGGGGCTTAGTGAATGCCAGAAGTGCCTAAATGTTAGACGTAGGTGAGTAAACTGGCAGTTAAAGGGGATGTAGGTACCTATGACTTCCACCCTGCCTGTTAATTTCATTTGGTGACCCCTAGTTCTTTGTATTATGAGAAGGAGTAAATAAGGCTACTTTCTCCACACCAGTAGAGACTTTACAGAGTTCTATCATAGCCATATCAGATTAAAGTCACACAGATTGAAAAGTGACCAAAGGTGATTCTGTGGCTTTGGCTTTTGGCTCTATTGTTCACTTTAATCTAAGGGGCAACAATTTCCCACTCCACCTCAACTCTTGCTGGAGAGAATTTTTGGAACTATCCACAAATCCAACACAGTTTTTAGAAGTCCTGCTAGGAAGGAATACTGCTGTATGGAGACAGAATCTCCCTCTGTTTGATTTGGTGGTCTTTTTCTTGTCAACCAACTTTGGAATAAGTAGGCTGAAGAGTTGAGTGCAATGTGGTAAGACTTTACTTTGTGTTGGCTGTCTTTAGCTAAATAGCCAGGCCTCTTTTCTAGAAGAAGGTGTTTTCTTCTGAAATGTCTCCTGTTGTTTGTTAGAAGGACATTGGAACTTGGCTCTGCCTCAGTAAGATGCTAAAAACAAAGCAAAACATAGAAATCTATTACTCAATAAATCATAAAAACTAGATATCACCAACTTCATCCCAAATGCCACTGCATTGACTCTAAAGGGGAGTGGATAAGGGGGTTGCAATTCATGTGGAGAAAGATAAAAAGCCGAGGAAGGCACCTGAGGAGAGGGTCAGTGTAATGAAAGACTAGGAAAAGGCAGGTGGGGGAAGTGACAGTTTGGATAGTTAGCAGTGGGGAGATGCGAACTGCAGGAAGTTGAGAGAAGAAAAGGCAGAAGCCGTTGAGCAGAGAAAGGACCAAAGCCCAGGGAGGGAAGAAACAAAGTGGATTTTAAAACTCTTATAGAGAAACAAGCAACAGGGGACCGATGAGGGGGAGAAGGAGGGATGAATCAGTGGTAGTGATGTCATGGTTATGAGTGTAGGTGAGGGGGAGTATTGATGATGCTATCCGTAGGAGAAGGGTGGGCAGCAGAGCAGGAAGGAGAGATGAGAAAGTTAACACAATAAAAAGTGCATGTTACTGGGTGGTTGTTTTTTTTACTAAAGTGTGTGAACTTAGTAAAGGCCTTAGAATTTTAGCTATTTGCAGAAAATCCCCTAAGAACTATAAACAAAATCAATCTGAGCTATTCAGAGAAGCACCATCAACTCCTTGCTCCTGAAATAGCTAAAGAGAAAGATGCAAAAAGAGAAAATGAAGGTCAGTAATACCAAGGAATAAAATGTGTCATTAATATTTGAGCAACAGTCACATTTCCAGCAGTGCCCAAAATGACTGAGAGTATGTCTACACTGCAACACTATTTTGATATAACTAGCACTATTCCGAAATTACGTAGGGTACATGTAGACTGCAGAGCTTTTCCGGGATACTGGAGGTACCCCGGAAAACCTCTGCTGAGTCCAAGGAACGCATCCGCTTTTCCAAAAGAAATTGCAGAAAAGTGGATGTGTTTTGTCAGCATCCCTGTAAACCTTGTTTTATGAGGAAGAAGGGATGTTCCAAAAGAGGGTTTTTTTTCCAAAATTTGGCCCCGTGTAAACAGGACAAATTTTGGAAAATCCTCTTTTGGAAGTAAATCGGAAAAAGATATGCCATTTCCGTACTGCAAATTGCATTTCTTTTTCCAATTCATTTTTATAGTCTAGACATAGCCTTAGTCTGCATCTACACAGCAGGCAGTTATTTCAAAATAGTGTTGAAATACCATCAAGCTGGAGGACTTCTTACTCCGACTCCTATTGTATGAGGAATAAGGGAAGTCAGAAGAAGAGTGCGCTATTTCGAAATAAGTGCTGTGTGGACACTCCCTGTTTTGTAATAAACTCCAAATAAGCTATTTCGAAATAAGATACACAATTGTTGTAGTTCAGTTTGCATGGCTTATTTCAAGTTAAGCCTTGCAGTGTAGACGTACCTATAGGCTACATCTACAGTGCACTCTCTTGAGCGAGAATATATGCAAATGAGGTGCCTTAACGAGCTGCCATTTTTGTGCAAGGGGTCTACACTGCTCCTTCTTGCGCAAAAACCCCCTCTTGCGCCAGAGCCGTTCTGCCTGAAAATAAGCGGCAGAACGGCTCTTGCACAAGAGGGGGTTTTTGTGCAAAATGGCGGCTCATAAAGTATGCAAAGGAGGCGCGGCGATATTGCTGTGCCTCGTTGCATATGTTATTGTGCAAGAGAACACAATGTGTCCTAAGGCCCATTTTCAATTATGACGTAAGGTCCTAAGGATCAGATTTTCAAAGGTATTTAGGGCCCTATAGGAGTTCAGTGTCCTGATGCTTTTGAAAACACAACTGGGCAGCTATCTGCTTCTTTCGGCACCGAGTATCTTTAAAATTCTGGCCCTCAGTGCCATTGAAAGTTATTGGGACTTAGGTTCTTAAACCACTTAGGCACTTTGAAAATGTTACCCTGTGGCTATACTTTTGTGTGTGTGTGTGTGTGTGTGTGTGTGTGTGTGTGTGTGTGTCTCTATGCTTACCATTTTTGAGTTCATCTATCTGGAGCAGTAAGTGTTAATGAAGAAGTTAGCCTGACTTGTCTTATTTATGTAGCACCTTTCATTCTCCAAATTGCCACTGTCATTTGAGAGCTTTCCCACATGCCTTGCTTTTGACAGTTAAGAAGTGACACTGTGCCAATGCTTTGTCCTACTTGAATACCACACTTTGGCCTAGTGCCAAAGCATTATTGGACAGGAAAGAGCTCCTTTACAAAGTATAGACTCTGAAGTTGTATGCGACCTTTCTGTATAGGAGAAGAGCTACAGAGGCCAATAGAAATTCACTGGGAAAACATAGTGTGCGTGTTTCATGACTTTGCAGGATGGGGGCAGCTTTGTAGCTTTCTTTAGCTGTCCATAATCCTTGGGAAGCGGTGGTATATTTTGCAGGCACTAAGTAGAACAATAACATGATCAAAAGAGGCTTAGGGCATGAACTATGCTGCTGAGAGAATAGTGAGGTGTACAGAGAAAGTACCTTGCTTTTGAAGAATTTATCATGGAATGGAAAGATTTTACAGTTCCACAAGCCAAGGACTGTGAGAGAAGAATTTCAAGGCAGGCGGTGCAAGCCCCAGTAAATTGCTCCAGGATGCATGTTCACGACCATAGCAGAGAATGTTTCTATGCTATTTTGCCAAGGGAATAATCCAAGGACAGGCAAAGATGGCATTATGGAAACATAAAAAAGAGGCAGCCTGGGGAACCAAGGGAGAAGGGGCACTCCCTAGTGCTATCTTCCCCATATGTGTTGGCCTGCTAACAATTTTGCATTTACAGGGTTCCCTGTGTCTGGAGGAGGGCCTGAAAGCGCTAACAAAGATGGTGGGTGAAGAGGTTGGGATGTGTAGGGGAAAGGTGAATAGTCAGGGTAGGACGTAAATGCCCCAATGAGCAAGAGTAAACAATCTCTTCAGAACAGAAATACTCATCTGCTCCCCTCCCTCTTCTCTGGTTTTTAGACATTGTGATTATGAAGCTGTGGGTGACCAGGAAGCACTTCTCCCACTCTGACTTGTCTGTGATAGCACAACTTCCAGGGAGCCCTGTTGAACCTTAGAGGGGTCATAAAATTGTAGGACTGGAGGGAACCTAGGGGGTCTTGATAGGGTTGCCAGGTGTCTGGCATTCAACTGGACAGTCCTGTTTTTGGGCCCTCTGTCTGGTAAAAAAAATTCAGAAAATACTGGACATGTGTAATGTCCGGTATTTTCTGGTTTTCCAGTTGGGTGCCCGACGGAAGCCTGGTGGGGGCGGGGGAAGTGGTTGGGAGGCGGGGCGCAATCGGCGCTGGGAGCCTCCGGTTGTGTCTGACAGAGGAGTGATGCCTTGGGGAGGAGGAGAAGACCTCTCCATGCTCCTGAGCACTGTTCAAGCGCGTTGTGGAGCCATAGCCGGACATGCTCGTGCTTTGCTGGGACGAGGCGCAAGACAGGCAGCGGCCTGGGATCTGCATGTGCCTGGGTCAGTCCCACTCCCCTCTGGCCAATTCGCTCCTCCCCCCCCAGCCAGCCCTGCTTCCTGCCGGCCGGTTCTCCTCCTCCCGATCTCCCCTGGCCAGCCCCGCTGCCCCCACACTCCCCCTCTCCACCCCGCCAGCCCCACTGCCCCCGCCTGCCGCCTCTCCCCCCGCCAGCCCCACTTCCCACTCCCTCCCTCCTCCCGGACAGCCCTGCTCCCCTTCCGTCCGGTCCCTTTCCCCCCCTCTCCATCAAGTGTGTCCGGTATTTTTTCTGAAGCTACCTGGTAACTCTAGATTTTGAGAGTGATCTAGTCCAGGGTCAGGTAAGTTTTCCCTCCCCACTCCCTATTCTTTTTCCTATCTTTTGCAGTTCTTCAGCTTTTCTGAGGGGAGAGGGGTGGGAAAGGCCTTTTCTTTCCCTTTGGGAGTCTCTTTGTAATTCTAGAAGATTTAGTTTTTAAAATGACCACATGAGAGACTTCTCAGTGCCCTACAATTTCTTTGACCAGTTAGACTGCTTGGGCACCTTTTAATGAGTCTGACTGACCTAGGTCCTTCTCATTGTAGGTTTATTTGTGTACTAGTGACAGGAAATGGGGAAGTTCCCATCAGAGAATTTCCTACCAGTGGCCCCTCCATAATTATCTCTGAGGGTATGTCTACACTACAGCGTTATTTCGAAATACCTTATTTCAAAATAGTTAATTCAAAATAAGATATTTCGAAATAACGCGTCTACATACAAAATGCATTTCGAAATAGCGTTATGCTATTTCAAAATAGTGCATCCACACTGATTGGACGCTGAATCGCTTTTAAAGCCAGCCGGAACTGATTCTGGCAGGGCATCAAGTCAAGAGTTACTTTGGCTACGTCTAGACTACATGGGTCCGTCGACGGAGCCATGTAAAATAGTTTACTCGGCATAGTCAAAGAAGCTATTTCACAAGGCATACCGGAGCGGTCGACAAAGGCTTCCTTTGTTGACCACGCTGCGTCTAGACTGCCGTGCTGTGCCGGATCAGCTGATCGTCAGCACAGCGTGGCAGCCATTTTTATTTTAATGAAGCGGAGATTATTTAAATCCTCGCTTCTTTGACTATGCCGAGTAAAGTATTTTACATGGCTCTGTAGATGGAGCCATGTAGTCTAGACATAACCATTGAGATTCCCCTGTTTATGCACCCAAGGATTGTATTAGCCCATTTGGCCACAGCATCACTGCAGATGTTCAGATGATTATCTACCACAACCCATCAAATGTTTTCAGAGTAATTGTTTCCCTGTGTGCTACTTTGATTGTCATGTGCCAGATTGCTCTTTCCCCCATTTTTCTAGTTTCAATGTCCTTTGTAATAAGCAAAATGGGAACTGACCTTCAGCATTCAAAACCAGCCCAGGTAAAGTAAAGAAAATCATCACCACTAAATGCGCTCCACTCCTTATGAAAGCTTTAATTCAGCAAACCATTCATATTCAGCAAAGCACGTAATACATAACACTGAGTTTTTCGACCTTCACAACTAATATTTAAAGTTGTGCTTACATTGCAACATTTCATGACTTGTAATGGAATTTAAGCACATGCTTAATGGAGTTAAGTTTGTGCTTAAGCACTTTGCTAAACTGTGGCCAAAGTATCAATGCTGTTGAAATCCTAAAGCCTACTCTCTTTAATAGTGATTCACCTCCATGATGCAGTGTTGCTTTCTTTTCTTGTTCATTGCACTAGTGTTCATCCTCCAGGATGAGCATCAATTGAGAGAGATATATGGTGTCCTTTCCAGGTTCCACAAGTCTTTATTTAAAATTGCATCCTTCTCTGGAAGGGTCAGTCCTGACCAGGACACTCGTGGCTGGGTTGTCTAGAGCTTATTTCAGAATCCCATTCAGAATTACTCCAGTGTCACCACTGGGTCTCATGAACAGGCACGATGACTTGGGGGGAGGCACACAAAGCTTATTTGACTTCTTTTCTACATGAGATTTAAAATGAAATATCCACAGCTTCAAAAGCATGTACATTAAATACATAGTAACACTTACTGCATTAGCATGTATATTTTTAGAAGAGGCAAAGGGAGGATTCTATTTATATACTCCTCAAAGATCTATTCCTGCAAACCCAGAGCTTACGTATTGTGTTTCTCTGTGAAAAGAGGGTCTTCCCTCCATTTCAGCAGCTGCCTGAAGAAAATATTGTAGGGAATAGTGGTGTTGATAGACAAACAGAGAGTATATAGAACCCTGTCATTCGAGAAGATCTCTTACCCTAAATCCTGGAATCTTAGTGCAAAGATTTTTTTTAAATTGGTGCACATAACCCCCCTGCCCTATTTTTTTTCATTCTTTTTCTGCCACAGGCCAAGTTAATCCCTGGTGGAATTCTGTGGATATTAGCGGAGTTACATCAAACATGTGTTTAGCTCATTATTATGGTAAAGGATGTGCTTCATTGTCCCTGAAACTGGATCTCAGAAGGGAAAGAAGAAGGGTATAATGAGATGAGCAAAGAACGGATAACCAGGCACTTCTGAGCTCTACACTCTAGTACTGACTTGATTCACTATGGCCACAGGCAAGCCCTTTTACCTATCTACCTGAAGGTATGTCTACACTGCAGTCCTCTTTTGAGAGAGGAATGCAAATGCAACCGAGCAAAATTGCAGCTGAAACGCGGATTTGAATTTCCCACGCTTCGTTTGCATAATCACATCCGGCCACTATTTTGAAATACCCTCTCTCGAAAAAGGAATGCAGTGTAAACATACCCTCCCTTTCCCAAATCTGCAAAATGGGAATAATAATAATGCCAGCCTCCCACAAGTGAGGGAATGATTAGTTTGTCTTTGGATAGTGCTTAAAATCTAATGGCCCAAATCCATGCCTGATGTAACTTCACAGAATTTAGTGGGCTTAAATGTTACTTTTACAATGATTTTCCATGTGATTTTCCAGTCTCTAGAGAAGTCTGCTGCCTCAAAGTATATGCAGGGGAAGATTGGGGACTTCAAAGAATACGCTTGGAAGCTGATGAAGATACACTCTTGTAATAATGATGTGCAAGAGAAGAGTCAGGCCCATTTACTATAGAATGCCAAGATTTGGAGAATGAAATCAGAGGGCTTAGTCATCAAAAATAGGGGTTAGTCATCAGAAGCAATCTATTTCTTTTTCTCCTAGTATATAAAGCTGCAAAATTTACAAAGGGATAAACAAAGCAGTAACAGAAATGCCTGTTTCACCTCTCATCAGGTAACATTCCCATATTGAGATTGTTTCATGTCTGTAGCCAAACACTTTAGCCCTGCTGCCCATAAAAGGTTTCTGGTTTGACTGTCTTGTTATCAGTCCATCAATATCCTGACACTTCCTAGCTATTAATCCTGTGCTGAAATGAAATGAAGTTTCCATTTATTTGGCAGAATGACCCCAGGACTTCCTATTTGGGGAATACAAAGAATAATGCATCTGCAGCTCACAGGAAGTCAAAGGCTCTGATTTCCTGCAGAGGCAGTACAAGAACAAACAGGGAACACATATTTCACAACGGCGGTCGAAAGTGCACGTAAGCACCCTGGTGGCCTCCAAAATGAAAACAATTGGAAGGGGAACATCCCTGGTCCCCAAATCATGTGCTGGTGTTTTGTTGCTTACACAATATGCTATTAGAAAGTAGATGTAGTTCAAGGTTAATTATTTTTCCAAGTGATTATAAAATTTTCCCTTGGCATGTGTCTTGACTCTTACATCAGTAAGATTGTTCTGATGAAGAAAAGCTACAGCCATGATCTTTATATCTACTTTTGCTCAGAACAACATAGTAAAATAGTCCTTTCTGTCTCTGTTTAAACAGGCTGGACCAGATTCATCCTGGTGCAAACCCCACTGAGATAGATAGTTACATCAGGGTATGTGTCTTGTCATGTTTAAGGGTGAGCCTGACTGAAGATACTGTATGTACTTCTCACTGTTGCTAATCAGCATAGAATTTAATCTGTACAAATTGTGCAGCAGAACAAATCATATCCATACTCTAGTTATGATTTAAAATGAAAGACACATGGATAAGTACAAGTAGCGGCCAATCTTCTGGGATATTGCAACGTGAAATAAGGGTAGAATTTGGGGTGAGAGAGCTTTCTTAAAAGAAGTGTCAGTAGTTCCTTAAGTCTGAACACTCCTTTGTGCACAGAAGGTAACACTTTAAACTGCTACAGAATTGCCTTGCAATTGTATATAAGGGACGTCATCAATTTAAGTCACACTTCTACTTCATTTTTCTACCTACTCCAGTTAGAAACAATACTTTTTTGGGGGGAGGGGGAGGTTCAGTGGATTTTAAAGTCAGTGAATTTTAGACAGACTTTTATGCACTTAACAGCACTTAGTTATAGTCACTTTAGCTGTTTTGTCATAGTTGTTTTGCCAGTGTCGATGGATTCATGTCTGTTGGTTCTTAGCAAAAGAAATCCCATTATTTATATCCTATTCAGGCACCATATTACCATAAAAGCTGTGTATAATAAGATTTGAAAAGTCACAGGGCTTTAGTCTTATCTCAGAAGCAGTTTTAAATCAATGAACTGCATTGCCTTCCCTGAAATTGTTGCTAATCTTTGCTGCTGTAAAATAGGAGAATCAAGCCCTACAGAATGTTTAGAAAGTGCAAACACATGCTCTAGTATACTTCACTGAAGAAGGAGTGACTCAGTGGAAACGGAATTGGTTGAGTTCCCTTGGGAAAAAGTTTGGCTGTTTGTTATTAATTAATCAGCCAGTGTCTAGAAACAAATGCAAATTGTTGTTGTTCTTTATGCCTTGTCTGAGTAAGGGTGAACTGGTTTTGAAAATACAAACTCAGTACAAATGGAATTAATCTGACAAAGGAACTCTTAAAAAATAGACATTATTTTTGTCATTTAAGCCTTTTGGGGCATGATCCTGCAGTCCTGGAAGTTTTGTGGGCTTAAGGCACATAGGCCATGGCCCTCAATCCTCAAATCATTACTACACTAACATTACAAATTGTCAAAATATATCAAAGAAGTCCAAAGAGAATTCCAGAGATTTGCAGTGAGACCAGATCCCCTGGCTTGAACTGATTTCCTTCTTCCTTTTGTGCCACTTTGTGAAGCTGCTGCAGCTGCATTGTGAGCTGTGTACAGTAGCTGAGAACCCGATGAGAAGTTTGAGTTTAAAGATCAGCACCAAGACTGGCAGCAGGGATAGGAATAAAGATTCTAAGACTCAGCTTGACTATTATTGCTGGATTTTTTGTTTAAATATGGTACTGCTGGCCTCTCCTGCCGGTTTCTCTTGCACTCTGCCTAGCTATCTGTGGTTTTGCTTCCCACAGCACTGATGGAAGGCACAGGGAGTTCTATCCCTGACAAAATCTGAGAGACTCATGCCGGCCAAGAGCATTCACAGAAAGACCAGCTCTGCATGCCACACCCAAAGAGAGCTGTGTCCATGTGCTCAGTCTGGCTGAAAAGAGTGTGCCATAGCGAGGGGCTCTTCTCTCTCATTGCTCCTCCCCACCAGGAGCCAAGGAACTCGGGAGTGTCTGGAGGCTCATGTGGACACTAACTTTTCACATAGTTGCTCTCTGCATCATGTATTGGAAGGTGGTATATGCTCCTTGGGCTGCCACTGACTTGATGTGAATTGCAGTGGTGTCAGTTATGTTAGAAAAATGAACATGTAAACGAAAATGTTGCCAACTGTTGTAATTTTATTGTGAGTCTAGTGTCATTAGGTGATTTTTTTCCAAAGCTTCTGCTCCGAGCTTAAAAGGGTAACATGAGCTTTCATCTAAGAACAAACTTCCCTGTTTTAAGCTCTCATAGTTGTAAAGAAAAGCCGGGAACAATGACATATCGAGTAGTTCAGATATTTGAACTGATATTAAGTCATCAAGTGGAAAATCATGTTTCTATCTGAACACTTATTGTACCTGCTGCTGTTCTTAATAACCCTTAAGATAACTGTATGTGCAAGTGATTAGTGAAAAAATATGTTTATTTTTTCTCTTTTGTCATGGGGTATACACACACCGTCCTTGGGATTCAAGTACCCAAGGGTATGGCCACTGCCTGGTCATCTGTCAGGTTGCTGGCCGCGTCTCTTAGTCTATATAAACTAGTCTCTGTCCTACAGTCAATAAGGTATGGCCCTTTAACTCAGGGTAGCATGGCCTAGTGGCCAAAGTCAATACGGGGTGGCCCTTTAATGCAGGGCAGCACGGCCTAGCAGCCAGAGTCTATATGGGGTGGTCCTTTAACTCAGGGCAGAATCAATAAGTTGGGGGAGGGGCAACCACCTCAGTAGGGGGACCTGGGCCCACCCTCTCTACCGGGTCCCAACCCTGGGTCCTGTGAGTGGCAGAACATTCTACCACTCACTTAGCGGGGACGCCGACCAAAACACACTGAGCTCACCTGGGTGGGAGATACCACTGACACCCTTCCTGGGTCACTTCCTACCGGCATTGGAGGGGCCACGTCCCATGTGGTCCTTGGATTCGCTGGTTCTCCAGCAGCTGGCTTCCCCTGATGCTCCTCTGGTGCTGGTAGCAGCTACTAACAGGTAGAGTTGGTCAGAAAATGGATATTAAAATCAACAACTGTCAGCTTGCAGCTGAAAATTTAACATTTGTATTTAGGCTGGGCTCCCTGGCTAGACTACATCTCCCATGATGCATCACGGTCTTCCCTGTAGCTGAGCTACCATGGTGCATCATGGGAACTTCAGTGCAGCATTACAGAAGTAGTCTGGCTGGGGAAGTTTCACCAACAGGAGAATGAGTGCCTGAGACAGTACAGAATGTTTTGTGTTTGGAGAATTGATATTTTACAAAATTGTTCTCTCAGAGGACTCCACAGAGCTCTTCTTCTAACCTTTGTCAGTGAAAGTTACTTTGTCCCCAGACAAGATCATTGCAAGATGGTGACCCTTGAGTGACAATGTGTAAAGGCCAGGGACAGGAGCCAGTAAAAGTGCCAAGAATTAGATGAGGCATCAGGAAAAAGGAATATGTTTGAACATGAGACAAGAAACTATGCATTGGAAGATATGGAGGGAGCAGCAGGCTAGCTGAGAATAGTGTAGACAGTGCAGGAGAGTGGTGGTGGTGGAGGCGGAGTTACAATGTAAAACGTATGACATACAAAGAGGCAATAAAATGGGTAGTAGAATGTTACGGACAGCTGGCAGGCCAGTGAAGGAAGGAATGGACAATTGAGGGACAGGGGATTGTGCAGGAGGAGGTAGAGAAAATGTTAATGATGCAGCTGCCTAGCTGTCTAGTTCAGGAGGGGAATAAAAAGGAATAGAATGGCAGCTACCCTCACCCTGAGGGACAGAAGGCAAGTCGAGTTCTCCTTCACCAGTGAAAGGGGGAGGCCACATTTCTGTGAATTCTGACCCTGAGATAACTGCACACAAAGTGCAAATAGGTGCCTCCCTGCTGAAGGCAAACAAACAATTAGAAAGCAAGCAAGAAACCATGGGACTTTTTTGGTCCCTTTTGATTTGGATTTTGGTTTATAAGTGCATGAGATTGCAGTGCTTACAATCAGATGTATATCTCCAGCCCCAGTGGTGCTATTGCAGCATATACACTGCCTAGATCCAAATTCTAAACTAAGGTGTGTGGCTGTAGAACTTCAGACAATATGTGGCTGCTTTTGTGGGCAGTTTTCTCTGACCTTTGACATGCTATCAAGTCTGGGGCTTCTTTGAAATTTATATCAAGTCAGGGACTCAACTGTCTCGCCCTCCACCTTGTTTCTTATGCTGAAGCCTTCCCCTTCATCCTTGATTTTTGGTATATCTCATTGCAGTTCTGTGTTATACATGTGTTGGCAGGTAATTCTTCACTTCCTGCAAAGAGTTGGCAGTCTTGGTTGCAAATTAAATCTGCCTTCCCTCAACAGAACCCATGGGAATGTGACAGTGGAAATTACTCCTGGTCCTCTCCCCAGGGGGAATTTCCCAGAAAGGTGCAGTTTTACCCAGCAACAACAGGATGTTGACTGGATTTTGTACCCTCCCTCTGCAATGTTAGGGTGCATATACTTCAAACAAATGGCTGAATGTGAGCTGCCTCTGCTGCATGCCCAATGCTGCTCGTGAGTTACTGCTGAGCCTATAAGGGCAGCCAAATTTGCCTATACAGAACACGTTTCCAGATTTCTTACACCAACGCTTCAGTTGCAAGCAGTGGGAGTTAGCCTGTACAGGATCAGGCCCACAGTCAGTGACTATACAACTATGGGATAGCTAAAGCAGGAGAGGTGCAAAATGTAACTTGACATTCTATTCTGAGAGCGGCCTTGTTTTTAACTTTCTGCCTATTGTGAAAGCTCTCTCTGTTGAGTCAGCAAGAAGACAGACGTTTGCTCTTCTTTAGAGAAGTCATTCATTTGTAGTTTCTATCAATCAAAGCCTGTTCCTCCTGTGAGAATTTTAATTAGTTGATTATGAGTCCCTTCATCCTTTTAGCCTTGCCTGCAGCAGGCTTTTCTTGCTGTTATTCTCAGCCTCCATCTGATGAGAGGTGGTAATTACAAGAGGCACCATCGTGACTACTACTATGTGCTTTGTGGGCTGCTGTGAAATGTCTTGAGCTGCAGTTTGAGCGTGAGCATCTGGAAAGTTTCAGTGAAACTATCTAAAACCCCCTTGTTCTAATTAAAACCAGGAGCCTGCTTCTCCACTCAGTTGCAGCAGTTGTAAGTGGGATAACTCTGCTGAAGTCATTATTATGTAGAAAAGTACCCACATGATTGCATTGCAAGAGGGGAATAAAGTCAGGAAAGAGTTATAGGCATGGACGGTGGGGGAATCTATGGCTGGGGAAGGCAACCCCTCAGCCCCACCTTTTCCACCTGACCCCCGCCCCCAGGAGCCAAGTGCATCACCACAGGGGCAGGTCTCCAGCCTTCCCCTGAGCCTTGTGGGTGGGGCCACGCTTGGCAGTTTGGGCAATGCCTTCCCCTGCCTGTTATACCCACCAGCCATGGTTGTACATTCTACTCTTCCTCTTACTTATGCCAGTTTTACATCTCCATTGGTTTGATTGATTACTAATTTCAGTGGTGGCACTTCTATTTTGTAACTGTGAAAGGAGACTCAGGCTCCTGCTTTGCTAGGGACAGACCAAGTTCTGGTGACACAACTCATGAAAGACGATGCAGATGGCTTATTATGTGCAGCATCTTTCAGAAACTGAAGCCTTGGAGGGGGTGTAATATAACAGGGTGTCTGGGGGCACCACTGAGAGGGTCAAATCAGGGCAAATTGCTTAAAACCAATCTCACTGACGCTGAACAAGTTTTCCCAGCCCCAAAGGACCAGCCACAGTCCCAGGTCAATTTACATCTTTGATTTAACCCAAAAGAGCACACTGAGCCAATCCCATAGAATCTAAAATTTAAAGGTTTATTAATGAAAAGGAAGAAAAGGTCAAGAGTAGGATTGTAAAAGAAAGCACAGTACATACATCAATCACCAAGTTCTTGATGCAGGCTCTTGGCAGAGATGTAACAAACTGCTGGCTTAGAAGTCTCTGGCATACATCCTATGTTAGGATGGGTCAGCAAATCCTTCCCGGCTCTCTGCCCTTAGCAAAGGTGCTTCTGAAGAGAAGGGCAGGAGTGAAGACAAAGATGGAGGAACCTCAGGATCTTTTATAATTTCGCCCATGCGGCGGGAAATCCACTGTTCTCCTGAGTGATGGTAGCTCCCAAAATGGAGCTGATCACATGATCACCATGTCTTTTTTAGGCAAGGAGCCACAGGGTACCCAGCTATGTTTTCCTTGGGCAAGGGGCCATTGTGTGCTCCTCAGGTGTCAATTGGCAACACTTATGAGCTATTGTCTACAGCACTGAGCAACTGCCCCTCACAATAGGTGGTCCATGTGTACTGCTGCCTCCCAGACAGAAGACATTTAAAATACAAGTACAGAGCCCATATTCATAACTTCACATACAAAAATCATATATGTATATGAGTAGCATAAATAAAATGAGTTAAGCATAAGCTTTCATTAGACATCTTACTTGGCCTTCTTTGCACAGAATTTGGGGCAAACACACAACAGTAGGTGCAACAATGAGCTGCATTTTTCTATTAAAATCCAATAGTGTGATGGGGGGAAGGCGTGAAGTCATCTCTTCACAGACATGTGCACCCCAACGCTGAGTCTGATCCTTAACGAGAATAAATATGGTTCCGGAAATGGAAGAGACAAGGTGGTTGAGGTAATGTTTGTTATCGGAGCAACTTGCGTTGGTAAGAGAAACAAGCTTTTGAGCTACACAGAGCTCTTCTTAATGTCACAACACCACACACATCTTGACATTGATAACATTTGCAGGTTTTTGTCAGTCTGGCTGTGGGGATGTATCATAAAGCAACCTATCTGCATGGCATTTATCAGACTGCACATCTGGGTCTTTAACTCATGATAAGCAACCAGTTTTTGTATGCATATCTTCTGAGTTTGTTTAGTGTCAGCAATCCATAAATTAAGACTAAATTTCCTTGAGGAAAGACAGTGTTAGTGACTTGAAAGCTTTTAAAGCTCATCTTCTTTGCTTGCTCTGCACTGTATAACCAGCCACACGAAAGGACCACAAATCACACATTTCACCTGCAAATGTATTCAGAAATATACTTGGGATCAAAAACTAAGATTTTAAGCAGGGAGGCTCAAATCCTTAGCTCACTTCCTAGCTTGAATAGCCTGCAATGATAAGAAGCCTGGAACTCCAGTGTCACCCTTCTGCTATGGAAGGAAGAGAGAGATGGTAGGATCAGCTTTCACAGAGCATTCTCCGTCCCTAAGCCTCCACTGGGACCCCCCCTCTGGCCTTCTTAGCACAACCAGACAGAGGACAAACATCTATGTCTACTCGTCCAAACCCCACCTGAGCAATGCAATTGTACCAGATATTCTGATTGGGGATTCTCCACATCTCTATAAGAGGGTGGAGAATTTGCTTCTTAGTTTGATTCTTACAGGAAGAAGCTGATAGACTAGGGATCTGCAACCTCAGTATGGAACCAAATCTGGCTCTTTTGTTATTCCCAAAATACATGCAACTTTTTATATTAAAATGAAAAATTCAAAGTTTTACAAAAGCATGATTACTCATGTAGCTTGAATGCATGCATGAACCTACATTTGACCAGTTATGATGTAAACTTCAAAGAAATGTGCAAAAAGATGCAGAAGTCCCATTAAATAAAGTCTGTGAGTATTTTATCAATAATATTAAATTGTATTTTTTAAGTCATGCAAATGAGCATTGTTCTATGGCTCTTTGTTGACCACTTGTTCTGAATTCTGATGTAGTTTGGGTCTTTGGTTTGAAAAGGTTACCAGCCCCTGGGATAGACTAATGTCGCAGGGCAGACACACCACCATAATGTCTCCTGATGGTCAGTCTGGGAATTAGCACAGTTCAGTACACTGCCTTCGGATGGTGTCTTGCCCGTCTTCACTCTTGTTATCTCCACCATCTGGTTCTCTGGTTGATTTTGTGATAGCACAGAATCAGCTAAGACTTTGCGTAAGTATCTGGTTTCCCCAGTGTGTCTGAAAGAACTCAAACAGCCCCTTGTTTGCCCACTCTGTACAGGAGAGTTTTTCTAGGCGCAGTGGAGATTGTGCTATCTCCGCAGTCAAAACTGTAGTGATGCCAGGTCTGGATGATGATTGTTATTGTAACCCCTTCTGTTGGCTAGCCCAGTGTGAGGTTATTCAGCATAGGGGAAGCCTTGTGACTTCTTACACCACTGTGGGAGGCTAGGCCTGAGGCTGCTTGGTGTGCTCTGCGTTGTGTATGTGTGAGTGCACCTCAGACCAGACCCACTCCGACAAATCACTTGGAACAGGCTTTATTCTGTAAAAAACATAGCACTGGAAAACATTCAGCAGCCCCTTCTCTCAGCATGCAGGCTGTGTGCTGCTTCTAGCACAGTCCCTGCTGAGACCCTGCTGGGGGCAGAGGGCACAGCACACAACACAGCCCCCTTACAACATGTTCCAACTCCCACAGTAACTAAACCCCACATAACCAAGTCCAGGTTCTCCCTTTGTGTCACTTAAACTCCTCTCAGGGTACGTCTAGACTACATGCCTCTGGCGACAGAGGTATGTAGATTAGGCTACCTGGCATAGGAAAATGAAGCGGCGATTTAAATAATTGCCGCTTCATTTAAATTTAAATGGCTGCCGCACTGAGCTGATCAGGTGTTTGTCAGCTCAGCGCGGTAGTCTGGACGCTCCGCGGTCAACATCAAAGGCATTTGTCGACCTCCCAGGTATGCCTCCTGGGATGAGGTTTACCTGGGAGGTCGACAAATACCTTTGATGTTGACCGCGGAGCGTCCAGACTATCGCGCTGAGCCGACAAACAGCTGATCGGCTCAGCATGGCAGCCATTTAAATTTAAATGAAGCGGTGATTATTTAAATCGCTGCTTCATTTTCCTATGCCAGGTAGCCTAATCTACATACCTCTGTCGCCAGAGGCATGTAGTCTAGACGTACCCTCAGGGTGCTCTATAGCCCTTTTTGGTCCTACCTGTAAAAAACATAGAACAGGAAAACAGTTCAGCAGCCCCTCCTCTCAGCATGCAGCCTGTGTGCTGCTTCTAGCACAGTAATTGGGATGTAGCTGTGTTAGTCTGGTCTTGCTGAAACAAAAGACAGGACTATGCAGCACTTTAAGGACTAACAAGATGGCACAGTCCTTGCTGAGACCCTGCTGGGGGCAGAGGGCACATCCTGGCAGGAACCAGGAAGTTCTCCCGACATGCTGCAGTTTGTAGTCCACAAGTTGTAGTTCCCAGGGCTGCTGCTGAAACACACTGGATCTTGGGCTACATTATGATGAGATTTGTTTAGCATTAGAGGCACATTCACATTTAACCCACATATTTAGGTGTTATCAGTGTAAGGGGATGGGCAATTTAATGCTGAAGTGAGTAAGGGTTTGTAGATGGATTATAATGGAGCCATTCCAATAAAACATAAAGGGATATTGCTACTTTTTTAAATCAGACAATCCATCTGGTTTAGATGATTGCATTTTGGCTAGGCTTATTCTTGTATTTTCCCCCCTCTCCATACAAAGTTCTCTAATATTTAATTTTAAGGGAAAAGACACTGGGAAAACCAGAAAAGGACTAAATAAGATGAGTAGCATATTCCGTTTTCATAAAAAGATTAAACTTTTATGTGAAGAGATATCAAGGGCAAAGTCTTCCTCCTTGGCTGCTGCAGAAACACATTTTTTATTAAGGAGGATATGTTTAATGAGATCTCTAAAGATGAAGTTGATTTCAGCCAGAAACCTAGCTGCAACTAACCGGTTAGAAAATCTTGGAGTAAGAAACAATGTGTCATAATTTCAAGTAGAGTTATTTTTTGTTTTTTGTAAGTTAGTTTTCATACCATAAAATACACCATATTGTTGAAAAGCTAAGAAGAAGAAAATGTAATTTTCAATGATGTTCCGAAATGAGTAGATTATCTGCAAATACAGATACTTTATATGTAGAAGAGCCAGTACTAATCCTCAAGATATCTGAGTGGGATCTAAGGGCAATAATTAAAGGTTTAATAAATAATCCTATAAGATTGGGAAATAGGGCATTCCTGTCCCATTCTGCTTTTTCCTTTTAAGTAATCAAAGAATGTGACATTAATTGACTCAGAGTGTCTATGATCAGGGAGTAGTAGAAGGATATGCAGCAGTATTCCACTAGGTTAAGTTTCCCATGTAGACATGACTTCAGAGTAACACAGGCTTTGGGTTAATTGTATAAAAAGAGCAGTTCTGGGTCTAAACTTGGGCCCAGCATTAAAGGCTTTAAGCCTGTAAATATGTTAGGGGCCAGAAGCTCAGTTGGTGTAAACTGATCTAGTTTATTTCAGGGAAGCTATGTCAATTTCCACCAGCTGAGAATCTGGTCCATACTTCCAACATTCTCTGTCAAAGCCTTCTCAGAGCCAAGGCTGAGAAGAGGGGCCTCACTGACTTCAGTGAACATAATAGTTATTTAATTTAATAGATTTTTAAAATGTTATTGGCAGCTGCAATATGATGAATGAAAACAGATAATCTAGATGAGCAAGAAAAGGTTAAATAGGAGAAAAGCTATTAGGAAATATGTTGGCCTTAATCCTGATGTCCACATTTAATACAGAAATGGGACAATAAGTAAAATCTTCAATAATTTTACATTTTAGTGAGGATTTATGACATCATTAAAAATGGGGATTGGTGTATATTTTATAGCTAGGGCACTAGCTCCTTAGCTATTGTAAATGTCACAGCTCAAAGAACTCTCCTAATAAATATGCCATTTCACACCAGTTGAGGTTCTAGCACAGACTGTGATTAGAGATTTGACTTCCTTCTAAAAATTCATTTGCTAGCCATTTAGACTTGCATTTTCTCTGCTTTTGTCATCCTCTAACAGCCAAAGCAATCTCTGTAATATTTGTGCATGTGACAATATAGTTTTTGGGGCTGATTTTATCATTGAGGGCCAGGTTTTCAAGAGTGCTCAGTACCCAGCAGTTCACCTTGAAAACTGGAGGGGATGTTGGGTGCTGAGGTCTATTGAAAATCCGTCCCTTGGTGATTTCAGAGGATCAGGCCCTTTCTCAGAAGAGAAAGATATCCCTAAGAGTACATCTAGACAATGTTCTTTTTTCGAAAGGAGATATGCAAATTCGGCACTAATTTGCATATCTTCTTCTGACTGCTTTTTCAAAAGTGGATTTTTTGAAAAAGAAGGCAGTTTAGATGCGGTTCTTTTGGAAAAAAAAGCCCCCTTTTTTGAAAGAACCCTGCACACCTCATTTTTTGAGGTAGAAGGGTTCTTTCAAAAAAGGGTTTTTTTTTTCTGAAAGAACTGCGTCTAAACTGCCTTCTTTTTCGAAAAAAAAAACGCTTTTGAAAAAAGCGATTGGAAGAAAATATGCAAATTAGAGTCAAATTTGCATATCTCCTTTTGACAAAAGAACGTAGTCTAGATGTACCCTTAATGTCTGCCCAATGTGCTGCCTATAAAAAGCTCATATCTGATGTGCTATACATTTTAAGCCTTAAAAGGTTTCAGGCTGGCTGGAAGTATGTCCAAACAGGGATTAGGGACAACATTAAAATCTCCTCCAAGAACAAGAATACCCTGAGGGGGAGAGCAAATATCAGACAAAACAAGAGAGGCAATTCTGATCAGCTGCAGGGGGCATGTATGTGCTTCCTCAGTTAATTCTTTCACAGTATAATTCATTAGTGAGGGATACATTTGTCATCAGCTAGCCTTTTATCTCTGGAAAGGCAGATTTTTATGTAGGAGGATAGCAGCTCCTCCAGTTTATGGGTGTTAAAAGATGTAAACAAAAATGTGTCCAAACCAACCTTGAATGAGCTTTTCTTTTTCTCAATTGTTACTTGCAAATAAGCTCTCTTTTATTACTACTGGGGCTTGCTTTACTCCTGTGGATGCAGGATTTGCACTCTGGCCCCTTTTGCACATAGACAAGCTGCATCTATGCAAGGAATCCACCCAAGTAGAGGACAGCTTTAAGCTCTGTCTGCAGCTCAAGAGGAGGTTCTCCAGGAGATGGATGAATCAATACCTATCCCATGTGCCCTGAACTTGATCCTCCCTTGCTACCTCTTTCCAATTTGTGGGCTCCACCTGGCACCAAAGGTGTTGCAACAGGCAATCTATGCTGCTGTACTCTGTTCCCAGGAGCAGTTTCCTCTCTGGAGGCTCTGCCAGTAGAAGCAGGTGGATCCAGAAACCACCCATGGCTAAGGCTACAGGCTACACCATGGTATCACTGAGGGTGGAGCTTTATAGCTGTGCATAATGCCTCCTGGAGAAGTGGGGCAGAACATCCACCAGCCTGGAAGAAAGTACAGCATGATCTTGCCACCTACCTAGGCACACCCTCCCAGAGACTATAGCAGTCACAGCAGCACTGCCTGGAAGCTGGCCCAGTGCTCTGGGGAGGGGGAGGCTTTGTCCGTATTTGTTGGGAGATTGGCACTTTAGAGATCGTTCTTCTCAGGCTGAATTTAGTGGGTCTAGTAAAGACCCGCTAAATCAGACACTGATTGTGCTTCCATCAACTCGGGTACTCCACCGGAGTAAGGAGAGTAAGGGGAGTTGATGGGAGAGTTGCTCCTATCAGTCCCCCACAGTGCAGATGCCGTGGTAACTTGAAGTAAGGTAGGTCGAGTCGAGCTACGCTATTCACATAGCTGGACTTGCGTATCTTAGTTTGACTTTGCCCCCTACTGTAGACCTGACTACTATGTCCATGTTGGGCCCGTGGCATGGAAGGAGTGGGACCCCTTGTACTCTCTCTGCCCTTCCTTTTACATTCCTGTGTATTGGCAACCAGACCCTGTGGGAACACTCTGACCACACACTGAGAAATAATCATCAGGTTATGAGATGGGCTCAGAACAATAACCGCACAAAGGTATAGAGATGGACCAGTCACCTCATTCTGTGCCTCCAGATCACTAACCCAGCAAAATAAAGACACTGCTTCATACACGTAACTGAGAAAGAGGCTGGTCTCAGGGCAACAGGCTGGCATTCAGAAAAGTGGCGTACATTTCCTAGCTCTGTCAGCGGCTTCTGAAGTAACCTTTGTGAATCACTTCATCTGCCTGTGCCGTCAGCCACCTTGCTGTCTTTCTTCTGAAGTTTGTTTGCCCGGGCTTATTATGGCCTGATTCCCATTAACTACAGTGGGCTTTGAGCCAGGCTCTTAAACTGTAAGCTGCCCAGGACAGGACTGTCTTTCTATTCTGTGTGGCTATGTCTACACTGCCCCCGTTTTGTGCAAACAATATTCTAATGAGGCGAAGTGTGGAATATCACCGTGCCTCATTTGCATAACTACTGAGGCTCCATTTTTGTGCAAGAGGCTTTTGAGCAAGAGCTGTTCTTCCTGAAAAAATGCCTAATTAATTATGCAAATGAGGCATAGCAATATTCCACGCATATTTTTTGCACAAAATGGGAGCAGTGTAGACATAGCCTGTGCATACAGCAGGCCCCTGATTTTAACAGGTGCCCCTAAGGGCTACTTTGCTACTAGCAATACTCATCTTTGTGTCACAGGGTGGCTGACAGATTTGCTGGGCCTCTGGCCAAGGCGGGGGAGAGGGGGGTAGCAACTCCATGCTCCTGGAAAGAGTGGGGTCTCAAGCAGAAGGGGTAGGGCTAGAGCCAGCTGCTAGTAGGGTTGCCAAATGGTTTAACCAAAAATACTGAATTCCCCCCCCCCCAAAAAAAAACACTGAGAAAAAAAAGGGGGAGACCAAAGTTAATGACAAAAAAAAAAAAAAAAAAAAGGATCCCAACAATTGTTAAGCAAAAAAAAAAAAAAAAAAAAAAAATTCAAAATACAAAAAACCCAACATGGCCCCTTTAAAACCTTTGGGGCTTTTTTTGCTGGTGGCCATCTTGTTTTCTTTCTCCATGCCAGAAGATAGCTTCCCTACAGAACCAGGTAAGCAGAGGAGAAAGGGGCCCGGGGGAGGCGGGGGGGTTGGGGAGGGAGTCCAGGAAGAGCCTGGAGGCTGTGGGGAAAACGGGGGCTGAGCCCTGTTGGTGAGTGTGGTAGGGTTGCCTGGTGCCTGGTATTTTTGCTTCCTGGCAGGGGAAAAAAATCCAGAAAATACCGAACATTTTAGGTGTCTGGTATTTTCTGATGTTTTTTTTACTGGACAGGAGGTAAAAATACCAGACTCTTCAGGTCAATACTGGACACCTGGCAACCCTAGCTTCTATAACCAGGCCGCATCCCCCGTCCCCAGCGGCAGCTCTCAGAGCCTCCCGAAGCGCGCCATGCTGTGATTTAAAGGGCCTGGGCTCCAGCCAGTGCTGCTGCTACAGTAGCATCAGTGGTAGTCGGGAGCCGCAGGTAGGGTTTCCAGATGTTCGGTATTCACCTGGATAGCCCTGGATTTTCGCCTCCTGTCCGGTAAAAAAATTCAGAAAATACCAGACACCTAAAATGCCCAGTATTTTCTGATATTATTTCCCTGCCAGGAGGCGTAAATACCGAAGACCTGGCAACCCTATGCACACTCAGCAACCAGGCCCAGTCCCCACCTTCCGCCCTGACCCCGGGCACCTGCACCCCCCACTTACCTGGTATCACAGGGAAGCTGCCTTCTGGCTCCGATCAAGAAAACAAGATGGCCGCTGGCAAAAAAAAAAAAAAGCGTAAAGACTTTTCTTAAAGAGGTCATTTTTTTTTTTTTTTTTGCTCAACAACTTTGGTCTCCCTTTTTTTTTCTCAACAGAATTTTTTCCCCATTTTTTTTTTTGTAGGGGGGAGGGTTTCGGTATTTTTGGTTAAACCATCCGGCAATCCTAGCCCTAGGCCCTTTTGAATCACTAGGCCCCAGAGCACTTGCCCCCTTTATCCCTTCCCCTTCTGCGCTCGTCAGATTTGGGCCTTTAATGAGTGAATGCTTCTGCCCCATTTCTCCGCTGCTGCTGGCATGTAGCTGCACCTTTCTGTGGCACTGAGTGTCAGCCAGGCCTTATGTGGGAAAATGTAATGATCTACAGTGTCCCCCTCTCTCTTGTCCGTGTTATGCAACCCGTTTCCTAAGTCACTGCTGGCAAACAACATGTCAGAAATGTCATGTTAACTCAGTGGCAACGTAAGAGCTGCAGCTGATCACGACCTCCATCTGCTTACTTCTTTACACAATGGCAGCTTGTTTATATGGTTTCTCCCCCCCCCCCTTTTCCTACTACTCATCTACAACAGGATGGTTAGACAAACAGCTCACTTGAAACTCAACACCAGTTTCCACACTATGACTTCTCAGACTGTACATGGAGGAGATAGAAGCCTTTCTTAGGCTACATCTACACTGCAACACTATTTCAGGATATTGGAGTATCCCGAAATAGCTATCCTGTGTCTTCACAGCAAGCTTGTTATTTTGGGCCCGCTATTCCAACATCCCTGTAAACCTCATTCCATGAGGAGTAAGGAACGTTTCAGAATAGCGCTTTATTTCAAAATTTGGTGCTGTGTAGACAGCGACAAACGATGAAATCAGCTACTTTGAAATAAGATACACAATTTGTGTAGCTCAAATTGCATATCTTATTTTGAGTTACAGTGCAGTGTAGGCACACCCTTAGGGTATGTCTACACTACCCCCCTAGTTTGAACTAGGGGGGGGTAATGTAGTCATACGGAGTTGCAAATGAAGCCCGGGATTTGAATTTCCTGGGCTTCATTTGCATGAAGCCGGCTGGCGCCATTTTTAAATGCTGGCTAGGTTGGACCCCGTGCCGCACGGCTACACGCGGCACGGACTAGCTAGTTCGGATTAGGCTTCCTATTCGAACTAGCTGTACGCCTTGTGTACAGCTAGTTTGGATTAGGAAGCCTAATCCGAACTAGCTAGTCCGTGCCGCGTGTAGCCGCGCGGCACGGGATCCGACCTAGCCGGCATTTAAAAATGGCGCCGGCCGGCTTTATGCAAATGAAGCCCGGGAAATTCAAATCCCGGGCTTCATTTGCAACTCTGTATGACTACATTACCCCCCCTAGTTCAAACTAGGGGGGTAGTGTAGACATACCCTTAGAGACCATGCACTCAGCCACCTTTGTCCTATAGAGGTGTGTGTTTTTCTCCTGGATGGCTGCTTGTACTATCAGTGCAGACCTATGCAATGCTGGAGTGGCCTTTCATACCACACTCCCTTCAGGGTGAAGTCCTGGAGACTAGAGCAAAGCCACACTGCTGTGAAACTGTTTATTAGAAGGAGGGTGGTCAAAAGTGATTATGTTTCCTCCTGCTCACATGGACTAGTTTGTCTTTTTTAGGGGTGGAAGCAGAAATTAAAATACTGATATATTTTGCCCATAAACCAAACCCAATATCTCATTTTCCATACTTTATTTTTGGGTTTTTTTTAATACAGTTCATAATTTTCTCAAGCCTCTAAATCCATTTTTTTTGGTCAAAACAATTTAATTGGAAATTTTTTAGCCAGCCCCTATTATTTTTCTTGAGGAAATACCTTGAGACTTAAACTAGGATCAGCCTCCTCTTGTGTTATGCATTGTACAAACATGTGAAAGTACAGACCCTGCCCCTGAAGAGCTTACAGTTTACAAAAGGCAGAAGCAACAAACAAGGGAAGGTGGAGGATAAGGAACTGTTGCAGTCCTGCTACACAGGGGTGCTGGGATATGAGTAGCTGTAACAGGGATGTGACAGGCCTGGGTCTGAGGGAGCCTCTTTCTGGTAGAGCCCTTCCTGAAAGAAGGGCCCAGCAGTTTGCATGGATCTCACCAAACAGTCCCTGCTGGGTGGATAGATGGGTTTATAGGGATCTCTTTGGTCACCACTGTACTGTGAACTATACTACTAGGGTTGCCAGGTGTCCGGTATTCATCCGGACAGTCCGGTATTTGTGGGCTTGGTCCGGTAAAAAATCCAACAGGAAATACCAGACATGTGAAAAGTCTGGTATTTCCTGTTTCCCTCAGACAGAAGCCCGTCGGCAACAATTTTCCCCTGCTGTGTCTGGCAGGGGTGGGGGAGCGAGGAGCACGGCAGAGGTGTAGTGCAGAGGGGGCAGGAGGAGGCAGTTGCCAGGCGCCATGCTAGGGGAGCACCAGGCTGGGGTGGGAGCGGAGCGCATGCTGCTCTGGCCCACATGATCAGCAGAGACCCAGGAGCTGGCCACGTGATGCCTCCCTCTACACACTGCAAGCTGAGGCGGCCGGGCAGCAGGAGCAGGCACTTTAAAAGTAAGATTAACTTACTCAGCCGTCCTGTTCCTCCGGTGCATGGCTCTGCGAGGGGGTGGGATTTGGTAGGGTAGGGCGCTCCTGGCGGTGGGGATGCCTGGCTTAGGGGGAGGTGTGAGTGCATTGGGATGGGGGGGGGGGGGAGGCGCTAGCTACGAGGTCTGGCTCTGAGGCAGGGGTGAGTGCATTGGGATGGGGGGGCATTGGGGGGACTGGCTCAGGGGGAGGGATGGGTGCATTAGAGGTTAGTGTGTGGCCCCAAACTGGAGGGAGTGGTACAACTTTTGCTAACCTTGCAGGAGGAATAACAGGTAGTTTGATTTAGGGCTTTAATTTAAAATACTGGGTCCCTGCCACATGTAGACGCGGGCAGTTAGTCTGGACTTGTACATTTCAAAAAAAAAAAAAAAAAGGCAACTGGCTGGGAAAATACAAATCAAGCATGGGATATTTAAATCCTAGGCTTGATTTGCAACTTCGAATGCCTACATTAGCCTCCCTAATTTGAAATAGGGGGCTAGTGTAGACATACCCTGAGAGTGGATCCAATGGGAACTCAAAGTCAGTAATGACTCAACGACATAAATAGTGTGAACCTGGTAACTGGACCTGTTATAAGAACTGTATTCCAGGGATTTGGCTAATTTTGCTGCATTAGGCTGCAGGCTCCCTTGGCGTGCTGAGCCTGGCATGACAAAATTTCAAGGGCGTCTTGAAGGAGGCTGTGGGATTATTACTTGTTTGCCAACTTGAAGGAGCTGGCATGACCAATGCAGGGTTGGATGCAATTCTTCTGAGACTGCAAAGAGTAAATCCTTTCAGAGAAGTGCCCTAGGGGAATGCATGTATGGATGTGTAGGTGCATAATTATATTTTACATTTGAATGATATTAACAGGTATTAAAACTTGGGGAAACTGCTTGAAAGTATTATTATTAAAAGTATTATTGACAATATTCATAACTGGTATATGAGTTACAAGTATACTCTTAGGAATTGACAGATGTGTGTTTGTGTGTATAGACATAGATTTACTAAAAGTTTTTTCCTTTAGAGATTGTCACTTTCATTCTCTCAGAGATTTACCTTTAAAAAAAATTATCTATGACATACAGGTTGTGGAAGGACTGAACTGTGGTCTATACTTAGAACCCTGCACATTACAAAATTTGCATCTGCATCTGTAGCCGCAAAAAAAAGAGTTGCGGGTATCCACATTGACATCTGCGGATGTGGATACTCATTGATATAAAGAGGTTATCCTCCAACCTGCAGGGTGATACAAAATTTGTATCTGCATCCACATCAATATCTGCAAAAATGAGCTGCGGGTGTCCACATCTGCGGATATGGATACCTGCGGATATAAAGTGGATATCTGTGGATTTGCAGGGCTCTATTATCCAGCACAGAAGTAAGCTGGAGTGCAGGCAAGGCAAAGAAATGGACAGAGAAGTCTATGGCCACTAGAGAATACTGTGCCCCAGAGTCTCACTATTATTCTGCTGTCATCAAATATTTGTGAAACTTCATAGAAAAGGGTGTGCATCTTCCTGATCTACCCCCACTCTCTTACCCCCCTCTCCCAAGCAATGCAGGTCGGGGGAATACAAGGAGCCTGGCGCCGCAGCCACAGGATTCACCTTGTCCCACTTACCTTGTGGTGGCGGGAGCCTGAGTGGCCCGGCAGCCTGCTCTGTCCCACCACACTGCCCTCCCAGCCCACAGAGCCTAGCTTCTCATCGGTGGTGGGAAGCAGAACGTCCCATCCCAGGGCACTTCAGTTCTCACCGCCGCTGAGAAGCGAGGTTCAGTGGGCCAGGAGGGCAGTGTGGTGCACAGAGCGGGCTACCGGGCTGTTCCGGCTCCTGCCACCCGTGTGGTGAGTTGAGGTTGTGGGGAGGCGACCCCTTCTGCCATTGCACCAGCCCTCTGTAATATCCTGGGTCCCTCCTGTCCATAGGTTGGATGGGGTGGCTGCTGCTGGGCACCCAAAAGCACAGGGCCTGGGGTGGCCTCCCTGATTCATCCAAAGGATGGATTTCGTCTACAGTAGTCTACCCCTCCTCTGCAGCCTGCCCACAGAGAGGATGCCAACCTACGACTGCTGTCAGTTACTCCATTAGCTCAGATGACAGAGATCTGGGAGGTGGATCTAAAGATTCCAACCCTGCTGAGGATTGATGTGGGTGACAGTATGATGCCATGTAATGGAATTTCTGTATGGTTTTTTTTCAGTTGGCTTTTTCAGCTGTGTAAGAAATGACACACAGAACCCTCTCCATTATTAGGCTATAAACTTAAGCATCAGTACTGTTATTTTAACACTCGTGTGTGTGTGTGTGTGTGTGTGTGTGTGTGTGTGTGTGTGTTTGTGTGTATGTGATTCACCTCCTTTGTCTAACAAAACTACATTTAAGAGCCTAATAAGCAGCATCCTTTTGAATCACTGAGTTTCTTCTTGTGTGACTAAACGGGGAAACGACCTAAAATAAAATTTCTATAAGCAGTTTCTTACCATTACTAACGTCAATACTTTGCGTAATGAGCTACACTAGCACCCCTGTTGAATGGCATACCATACTGAAGGACCATATGTCACGGTTTGGGTTGCCAATAAATCAACATTGCAATAATTTGCAGATTGTTTTATAATTCTTTGATTTGGGAGTCTGTGTAATTAGCTCCCCAAAACAGTCTGGAGTAGGAAACGCTGTCTGTTATGTAGTCAGGATTAATACCCCTGTTCTCTACATTGTGGTTCTGTTTCCCAGCACTGATGCCAGAATGGAGAAGAGATCAGTTGGGCAACATTCTCTCTTCAATCCTGCTTTCATTGCAAAACTATTTCGGCTCTTTTCCCTGGTTCTTTTGAGGACCTGCTGACTGGCACAAGATGTGCTTGGGCTGTAATTAGAAATACCTTCTGCAGGTGGCAAGGATTAGTAGCCACAAGTACAGATCTCAGCAAAAAAGAAAACAAACCTGTCTGTCTGAGTACAGAACCAATGCCATGGCAGTTCTAACTACACTCTTCTCCACCCTGAAAAACAAGCCAGTTAGAATTTCCTATTGACTGTGCTTCAAAGACCTGGTTAATAAACCTTGACTGATCATGCAGGAAAGATATTTAAGTTACATTGGGAGGTAAGACGCCCCTCTAGGTCCATTCCCTGTCAGCAGTTGTAACTCGCTGTTGGACATAAGATTATTTTGGCCCTCTTTCCATTTCCCCTTTCACTCCTCCCCGTGGATTGTTTTATGTCAGCAGATTTTAAGCGCCACTTACATTGCATTCAAAAAGTACTTTAGTAAAATTCAGCATCTTTCTCCTTTCTATTTAGGTCTCCTGTTAAAACTATATATCAAACACCATACCCAGTCCACCTGTAGTTTTGGGGTAAGGAGCTGGCAGGTAATTCCAACCCCTCCCCCATCCCCCTTACACAAACTCAGCAGTGTACACAATTGATTGTGCATTTGAATGTTAGGTTCCATTCACAGACCTAGATCAGATGATGGACTGATTATAGGATCTAGTTAGCTTGGTCTTTGAAGTGAGAATCACTGCCTGCTTTCATATTGCCAGTGGAGGAAATGCTTAAACTCTTCGGCTGTGTCTAGACTGGCCAGTTTTCCGGAAAATCGGCCGCTTTTCTGGAAAAACTTGCCAGCTGTCTACACTGGCCGCTTGAATTTCCGCAAAAGCACTGACGATCTCATGTAAGATTGTCAGTGTTCTTGCGGAAATACTATGCTGCTCCCATTCAGGCAAAAGTCCTTTTGCGCAAAAGTGCCAGTGTAGTCAGCTCAGATTTGTTTTCCGCAAAAAAGCCCCCATCGCGAAAATGGCGATGGGGGCTTTTTTGCAGAAAAGCGCGTCAGGATTGGCACGGACGCTTTTGCGCAAAAAGTGTTTTTGCGGAAAAGCGTCCTTGCCAATATAGACGCTTTTTTCCGCAAATGCTTTTAACTGAAAACTTTTCCGTTAAAAGCATTTCCGGAAAATCATGCCAGTCTAGACACAGCCTTCAGGTCTCTCCTGGGGTCTGAGAACTAGGATTCAGCAGCCCTGTGGTGGTGGAATGGAACAGGGAGTAAAGTGATAGAAATCACTATCACTTTACTCCCTGAGGGCGCCGCAGGACTCTAAAGCAGCTGTAAAGAAGCTCCTGGATTGCAAATAAAAATTCCTCCAGTCTGGGCTTGGCATCAACATATCTCATGATGTTTCATCCTTGAAACCTTCCTTGGAAAGAATATGGTAGGAAAACCTTTCCACTCAAACATGACTTGAAGCCAGCAAGTGGCAGCAGCTTCCCACATGACAAAGAGACCATCTGCATCTTACATCACCTGCCTGCTCCATTTTGTTTAAAATAACACAAGTCATTCCAACTGTGTCAGCGGGGCCCGTAATGCTTCACATGATCGACTAGGGAGACTGACAGAAGGCTTGAGGAAGATAAGCTGAAAGCTGTGAGAAACCTTGTTTAAGGCACCTTGGGAAAGGAAATTATGAAAACATGGTGTGAAGAAAAAGATACTTTAGAAAATATGGGTATACTTTATATGAGAACAATTTGCATTTGTATTCCTGCTTTGCTGTATCCTTGGTTATCAGACACAGTTGGCATTTAGTTTTAGATAAATGGTAGGAAACAAAGCATTATATGATAGTTCAGACAATCAGTCACACCCCATCTAAGCCTTTGAAAGCATTCTTTTTCACACTGCAATAGCTAATTTCAATAAAGAACAGGGTTACTGTTAATAGGCAATGAATAGCACTGGTCATAGCAATGGAAAATCAAGATAAACAGTGTATAAGGCCACATCTACATTGCAATGCTATTTCGGGATACCGGAGTATCCTGAAATAGCTATCCTGCGTCTTCACAGAAAGCCCGTTATTTCGGGCTTGCTATTCCAATGTTCCTGTAAACCTCATTCCACAAGGAGTAAGGGATGTTTTGGAATAGAGGGTTATTTCAAAATTTGGTGCTGTGTAGACAGCACCAAATTATGAAATAAGCTATATCGAAATAAGATTGAAATAAGATACATAATTTGCATAGCTCAAATTGCATATCTTATTTCCAACTACAGTTCAGTGTAGATGTAGCCTAATTGAGGTCTTTCCCTTGATAGACCAAAGTGCATTACACAGGAGGTCAAAGATCATTATCAGCCCTCATTTCTTTTAAAATATAGGTAGGGAAACTGAGGCAGAGTGGTGAAGTGACTAGTTGAAGGTAACACAATGGTATTAGCAGAACTGGGACTAGAATCCAGGTTATCTAGGCTGGGGGCCTAACCACTGGCCCACACTACTGCCAGCCACTACACAAATAATGTCCTGAATGTCAAAGATGTTAAACAGCAGCAACAAAGCAAATTGAAGTCAATGGGTACTGCTGTTACTCATCACCTTTGAAAAGTAATTGATTTTTCAGAGCAAAAGGAGCCTTCCTTCACCTTCTTGCTGCCCTTGTGCTTTTAACAATATGTATTTATACGGTTTCTCAACGTAAGAAATAAATGTGGGGAATCTGTACTTACTTGACCAGGTTTTGTTTGTTTTTTTAATGTAAAAAATGACACCACGGCAAGGAAGACACCAGCATTTGGGAGGAACTCACACACTCTAAATTTCCTAACGTACGGTAATGAATTGAGAAGCAGATCCTGACTCAGTATAGCCTCTTTGTCCTGCTCTGACAGCACAAAAAGGGCATAAAAGCTACCACAATGAAGCAGCAGAGGATTCTGTTGGGATGAGGGAATCCCCCGGGGGCATGTGCGTGTTCTGTAAAGTGCCCAGTATGCTACTGAGTAGAAATGAGAAACTGGACCTGCACAATCGCAGCCCATCATTTGTGGAGTCCCATGAAGATCAATTCTCCAAACTTTTCAATGCCTGTATGCAGCTCTAGGTGAATTGGTCAGATGGCAAGAGATCAAGTGTCAGCAATATGTAGATGCCACACAATGGTACCGATCCTTTATCATATACAACCCCACTGCCACCAAGCTGGCCCAGTGCTTCGAGGAAATCAGTTCATGGATGAAGAAGAACTGGTTGACCCTGAACCCCAGCAAGACAAAAATGATGCTGGTGGACAGAGGAAAGTGTTTTGACAATCTTGCGGCCCTGATCCAATTGTCATTAGTAGAAGACTATCTCACAACTGATCAAGTCAGTCCATAGATTAGGAGTACTCTGGGATTCCACTCTGATGCTAAGCGCTCACATAGCAGTGTCTACAAGTAGCCAATGTGAATACAAATTGATGATTTTTAATTTGTTTAAAATGTAAATGTTATTTTAAAATTTAAACTAAATGCAGGGTTATTTTTTATAAAATTGACCTATTTAAAATTAAATTTAAAATTGTCAACCTATGTTATAACCTAACCTTGTTGTAAGTTATTAAAATTATTTACATTCAATAAAAAAATAAAGCAATATGTGTTTGCTGCCAAATTTTTAAGAAAATTCCACCGGTTCAGTAGTTTGAATTGGCTAAGCATCTGGGACAAGAGTTTGCTGAAGTGCTAAACCAGCTTTTGATAGCAGCAGCCTCTTCTGCAGAGACTGAGTGTACATCTACACAGCAGGGCAAAAGTCGAATTAGCTTGAGCTATGTCAATGGTCTAGCTCAGCGGTTCTCAAACTTTTTGGGCTCTTGAGCCCTTTATATGCGTAAAAAATTATGCGAAGCCCCAGCGGTCCATTGATTGTATGTGTTGTACCTATCGATGTTTCCAGTTAGTCAACCTCGGAAGCCCCTGGAGATGTCTCGCGGAGCCCTGGAGCTCCGCGGAGCACAGTTTGAGAAACACTGGTTTAAAGCTTAAGTCGAAATAGTTTCAGTCGTCTTTTGGCACTATCTATACAGCAGGAAGTCAAAGAAGAACACTCTTTCTTTGACTTCCCTTTCTCTTTGTAAAATGAGGGTTGTAGGAGGTGGAGTAAGAAGTCGTCCAGCTGGACATTATTTCGACATTATGTTGAAATAACTGCTTGTGTGTAGACATGGACTACATTGTTTCGGAATAATGTTAGTAATAATATTAATAGAAATGTAGCCGTGTTAGTCTGGTGTAGCTGAAACAAAAAACATGCCTCCACTATTTGATCTGAGGAAGTGGGTCTGGCCCACGAAAGCTCATCACCTAATAAACCATCTTGTTAGTCTTTAAAGTGCTACATAGTCGTTTTTTGTTTCAGTAATAATATTAGTTATCCTGAAATAATGCTGCTGGGTAGATGTACCCTGAGAGAATATTTTCTTCATTTTAGTTTGTTCAAACTAGTTCATTCAAAGTTTTAAAAAAAAGTTGTTTTCCTTTTTCAGTCCATGAATAAAAAATAAGTATGAGAAGATGAAATCTACTAGTTCTAAAATCTTGAAGGATATAGTGACCAGTCACTAATTAGAACTTATGATACCTTTTTTTAAATAACCCAGAATATAAATTGCGGTTAAGATTCTGGTCCTTATCTTCAAGGTATTGTATGGCCAGGGCCCAGGATATTTAAGATTGACTGAAGCTTTGGGATCAAGACTATTATTGACAATTCTACTTCTCAAGCAAAACTGAACTTTCTACCATAAGGATAAAGTTTGTCTGTGAAAGAGATAGAGCTTTCTGGGAGCTCTGACTCTTGGGAGTCAATCCAAGGCTGTGGAATACTCCCACAGGGATGAAGCAAGATCACAAATCTCTCTGCTTTTTGCCCTAAATACAAGGTATGTTTCATTAATCCTGCCTTATAAACCAAACCAAACAAGCCCCAAATATCCTGTTTCTCATAGTTCTCCCCTGGTGAAAGGATGCAAGAAGCAGGATGTGGCAAATATTTGTAATGTTGCTTAATCCACAGTGGAAAGACATTCAGATACCAAGGTGATGAGCATGGTATACACATCTATAGAAAATAGAATAAAGTCTCAATACCCTGCTCTGCCATAGACTCCATATGTGACCTCAGGCAAGGCACTTAGTCTCTCCATGTCGCAGTTCCCATCTGGGAACAAAAGCACTGCCTTACCTCAGAGGAGTACTGTGAAGATACATACATTAAGAGATTTGGATGTACTCCAGTACAATGGTGCTGGGGGCCATATGAGTGCCTAGGATAAACAGAAAGAGAGGAAGACAGGGACATAAAAAGACTAGGGATAAGGTGAATTGCTGAGTTGCACAGGGCTGAGTTTTGAGCTAAGTACATGTTGCTCCCATTAATTTTGGTTAGTGTGTTGTGTGCTCAGCATTTCTCAAAAGCTGAGCCAACTTGTGTTCCACCTACAGTTGGCTGAACATTGTTCATTGATTTTAATTTAATTTTATTTTTTTTGATGAAAAATGTCTTTTCAAAATGAAAGAAATTTTTCAAGAAAATTTCTGGTTTCATTTGATGAAATGGTTTTGGCTCTCAGTTTTATGACATAAACCAAAAAAATTAAATGAAATTTTTCAGTAAAAAGACAAGTGGGTTCTTTGAATTTTTTCACAGGAAATAAAATGCAGTTCCTGACCTACCTGCTTTGATTCCACTTCAGTTTTCAGATTTTGATAAGACTGGCCTATGTCCTGCAAGCAGAGTATCTTCAGGGGAATCCAGTCCATATCAGCAGTTATGAAAAACTATTGCCATCTGAGATCACCTTCATTAAATGAATTGGTGGCCTCAGTTACATTCTCAGTGGAAGGTGAAAGACCACTGGCCCACCTGGCACTCTTAACATCCATGTTCATAATCTCAGCAGAAGGTCCCAGAGGCTGTAGGGAACTGAGAATAACCTTCTCTCTCACTCCTGCAGGTGGTCCCTCCACACCAGGTTGGGATTCATGGGCAGAGCAATGGTGGGAAGTCTTCTTCTATTTAATTGGGTTTGATCCTGCCTAAAGCAGAGGGCTGGACTTGATGGCCTTCTGAGGTCTCTTCCAGCTCTATGATTCTATGATTTTATTGTTCTATAGCTACAAGGAAGGTGTTGGTCGCTAGGCTGTTGTTCGGCTACATTTCATAAAGCATCACATTACCTTACAAGAGCTTTAAAAGAAGGAAATTAATTTTGAACTGATGTGATGTCATGTTACTTTGACATGTCACTGTATGTCATTGTGTTACAATGCTTTCATTTGTGCACATCACATCTTTATCCTGGGGACAAAGACATAAACGGGGCCAACTCAATACACCGGGGCATAACTTGACATCCAACTATTTCCACCAGTAGTAGCAGGTCTGGCTTTCACCTGTGGTAGGCCTGAAGCTACTAAGTAAGTGTGAGGGGGGAAAAAAACCCTTCCTCAATCCTGTAAAAAAAGAGATCAGATGTGATTCTCAATTATCATCCAGCTAGCTCACAGACGTCAGCAGAGAGACTAATATGACGTCTGTAATGCCTGAGAGAGTGGAACTAAAATTTGTGTTTGGGCAGCTGGTTGCTGCTTGTTCAGCCCATGCAGAACTAATGTTTGTGAAATACACTGTGCATGATGAGTTTCCTCTAGCTCCCCAGGCTGAGTGTGCTCTTCAGTTCCCTTTGTCTTTCTAAAAAATGAGAAGATGGGAACTGCATCATCTCTTCTTTCAGATGTCATTATTTTGCTTACTCCCCTTGTTCCATCACTGTGCGTTCCCAGGTGCTTATATGTTGGACTTGCCTCACATCTGCCCACAGTCATATGATATGCCCTGACAGAAGGCAGAAAGAACACAGCCGCTCTCTGAAAGGCATTTTCCAAAACAATGCTCTCGGTTCTGGGGTTAAATGCTCCTCTGACTGTGACCTCTTTGTGGCCTCCTTGGGTCTGACTACATTGCAAAACAACAAAACAGTGGCAAGTCACAGAACCCGTGACAACTGAGTTGGGTTTGCAGGGCTTATGTGACAGGGCTGAAAATAGCAGCATAGTCATTCCTTCGTGGGTTGGAGCACTAACTCTGTGGCCAGGCCCAGATTGCTGGGTTGCAGAGTCTGAGCCCTAGCCCTAGCAAAAGTGTCTATACTGCTAGTTTTAGCTCCCTAGCATGAGTCCTGTGACTCTGAGGCTACGTCTAGACTGGCATGATTTTCCGCAAATGCTTTTAACGGAAAAGCTTTCCGTTAAAAGCATTTGCGGAAAAGAGCGTCTAGATTGGCACGGACGCTTTTCCGCAAAAGCACTTTTTGCGGAAAAGCGTCCGTGCCAATCTAGACACGCTTTTGCACAAAAAAGCCCCGATCGCCATTTTAGCTATCGGGGCTTTTTTGTGCAAAACAGTACTGTGCTGTCTACACTGGCCCTCTTGCACAAATGATTTGCGCAAGAGGGCTTTTGCCCGAACGGGAGCAACATAGTATTTCCACAAGAAGCACTGATTTCTTACAGTAGGAAGTAAATGTTCTTGCGGAAATTCAAGCGGCCAGTGTAGACAGCTGACAAGTTTTTCCGCAAACACAGCTGATTTTGCGGGAAAACTTGCCAGTCTAGACACAGCCTGAGGGTATATCTACATTGCAACACTATTTTGAAATAACTCAGGTGTCAGGCCTATAGCCCTCACGTTGGTCAGGGTGGGAAATCATGTTCCTTTTGCTCCATACTGGGGCTATTCATCACTGTAATCATCATAGCAATTCTAACTTGAAGTCCTGCTTTCTCAAAGCATAGCACAGGTCAAAAGCAGCACAGAAGCAATGTCTAGACTGCAGGCTTCTTTCAGAAGAAGCTTTTCCAGAAGAGATCTTCCGGAAAAACTTATTTAGAAAGAGAATGTCTACACAGCAAAAGCACATTAAAAAAGCGAACTGCTTTTTCAAAAGATAGCGTCCACATTGATTGGACGCTATCTTGCATTTAAGTTGTGATTACTATGGATGGAATGGCCACCAGGGCACCTGTGCTTTTTCCTGGAGGCCTCTTCTTTCGAAAAAAACCCTCTTTCCCATCCACACACGCCTTTTCCCGAAAGAGCTCTTTCGGAAAAAGGCTTCTTTCTCATAGAAAGGGGTTTACTGCTGTTGGGAAAACCTCTGCATTCTTTTGACTTTCTGTAGAAAGAATGCGATTGCAGTGTAGATGTAAGTGTAGTTTATCTGGAGAAACAGCCGTTTTTCTGGAAAAACTCTGCAGTGTAGACATACCCAGAGAAAACATAACATAACAAAACATTCCACGTGCATGCTAAGCTTAGCAGGTGTCACCTGTCAGGTACATAAGTTCCTAGTAGGTCTGTGAAGTTTTTCATTCCAGAAGGACATTAACATTGAGTCAGATCATGTTGACTTTTGATTCACATTTTTTAGTTCTTTTTTAGCTAGGACCCTTGAACCTGGTCAAAACAAGCACATGGATTTTCCCTAGTGGGTTGATCCTTTTTACTTGTCCAGATCTGTACATTAATCACCCTCTAGTGATTCCATATTCCACACGAAGCCCAACCAGTGAGTCAGGAACACACAGATTCACATACCATTTATTAATATAATAGTTTAAGAAAATCCTATGCAGGGGTAAAAGGAACTTAAATTTCTTACAGGTAGGGTGTGTCTACACTGCACCATAACTCAAAATAAGATACACAATTTGAGCTACACAAATTGCATATCTTATTTCTATGCTATTTTGAAATAGCTTATTTCATCATTTGGCGCTGTCTACACAGCACCAAATTTTGAAATAAAGCACTCTTCTGAAACATCCCTTACTCCTCATAGAATGAGGATTACAGGGACGTTGGAATAGTGAGTCTGAAATTATGGGCTTGCTGTGAAGACATGGGATAGCTATTTCAGGGTACTCCGGGTTTCCTAAATAGTGTTGCAGTGTAGACATACCTGTACTGTCCTATTTTTTGCCTGGGTCCCCGCCAGCTCTTTAAATAGCTCCCTGCTGGCTTTTGCCGCAGCTTAGCCAATTCTTGCCAGAGCGGCGCACTGGGGCAGACCCGCTTACTTTCACCTCTGACCCTATGTGCCCAAAGCAGCTGGCATGTCTCAGAACAGGCACCTCACTGTCAGGTGCTCACATCTCTTCCAGCACAAAAGCTCAACTTTCCAAAGGGACAAACTTATGCAAGTCATTTGGTGACATTTTGTACGTTGGGGCATTGCAGGTTGTGATGCAATGTACCAATGTAGCATCGACATGTCATTATGTTTCAATGCAATGTTGTAACGTGTGATGTTGTGCAGGGTCTGAAAGTTCTCTGAAATTTCTTTCAGGACACTGGATTGCTCCATCAAAACTGAAAGAATCCCAATCTACCACACATATCACAACCAGCTTTCACTTTGCTTCATTCTCTAGCACTCAAGAAATCTTAGTACAAAAATTCTTGGTATTAAAGAAATAGATTTTGAAAAGACAGTTTATATTCTTAGGACAAAGTGATTTGATTCTTAGTTAATGAAGGAATTTGGTACGAAGCTGCCCAACTTTTGATCCCTCCATCTCCACCTATGTACAAAAGCATTCTACTCTCTCAGCTTATTTCTAGAATAAAAAGGCGATCATCCAAGCTGGGAATTTGAGCATATATGGCATGTTTCTTTCAGGCTGTGGTCCAACTATGGGCAGCTGTTGGTTGGATAGAGATGAAGGCTGTGTACTGAATTAAAATCAGTTAATGTAATCCAGGTGAACAGCCCTGTTCTGTAACACGTCAGTTCAAATGAAGGATGTAGAAAACAATCCCGTATGAATTGTTTGTTTTAGGCTGAAATCATCTTCCTTCCTCCTTTCTCCCCAATCCCAATGCCTGTCCTCCTGGTTTGGAACTTCTAAATCCCCTCAACAAAATGAAAAGCATTTATCTATCTACCTCTGTAGGTGCGAGGAAAAGTATAGGAAGAGATATTTTGTCAATGATATTGTTCAGGGTGGAACTGGAATGAGAGAGAAATCAGACCTGAATTGCCCTTTGCAAGAACCAATTTGGCTGCTTCCATTTTTTTCTGTAGTTTTTTTGTGAATGCGACATAGTGTGTGTGGCTATGTCTACATTGGCCCCCTATTACGGAATAGGGATGCAAATGTAGCACTTGGGAAGAGGCAAATGCGCGGGGGATTTAAATATCCCCCGCGGCATTTTCATTTTCATGGCCGCCGCTTTTTTCCGGCTTGGAGATAAGCCGGAGAAAAGCGTCCAGACTGGTGCGATCCTCTGGAATAAAGCCCTATTCCGGAGGATCTCTTATTCCTACTTGCCTCTTCCCAAGTGCTACATTTGCATCCCTATTCCGTAATAGGGGGCCAATGTAGACGTAGCCACACACACTATGTAGCATTCACAAAAAAACTACAGAAAAAAATGGAAGCAGCCAAATTGGTTCTTGCAAAGGGCAATTCAGGTCTGATTTCTCTCTCATTCCAGTTCCACCCTGAACAATATCATTGACAAAATATCTCTTCCTATACTTGCCTTGTAGTTTAGAATGATGCACACATGGTCCTCTTCATTTCTGGAGTTATAATAATTGAGTCCAGTGGCAAACTGAAAAATAACAAACTACTTTAATAAGAGTTTATTGGGAGGTAATGACCAGAACAAGGACTAGTGTCTACAAATGGCAATGTCGCCTTCCATAGCTGTTTTTTAAGAATTCAGAATCTATGTTTGTTTTGGCTAAACACAAGCTATTGGGCTCAATACAGAGGTAAATGTATGAAATGTCATGGCCTGTGCCATATAGGAAGTTAGACCAGATGATCTAGTGATGCCTTTTGGCCTTATACAGAATTACCTTTGCTTAGCTTGCTAATAAAAATGAGTGATTTCTCTTTTTCCCCTCTAGTTACCCAGAATAACAACTGGAGAGTGAGCTGCATTTTGTCTCCAGCTTGTGGTATCTAAATGCTGACTGCGGCATCTTTAGTGTTGGCGGTTATGTGTGAATCACAAAAAAACAAGCTTGACACTCAGTGTCCCGGTCGAGTTTACATTGGTAGCAATTAGGAAAAATGCCTTTTTATTTGTACACGGATTAAATTTGCTACGAGTCATTCACGTGGAGCCACACACTGCCTTTGTTTATTTTTACCACAGAATATATTGGGATTTCTGAGCTTTCACATCTTTATACCCATAAAACCCAAGTAACGATATACGTAAGTTCTGAAATATAGAAACATTGGCTCCCTGACTATTCCCACGGGGACTTTCTGTTTAATCCTTTCATAAGTACCATGCATAGAATCATAGAAACATAAAGTTGAAAGGGACTACAACAAGTCAACTAATCTCTCCCCCCAACATTAAGGCAAGACCACAAAAAACCTAGACCATCCCTGACAGATGTTTGTCTAGCCTTTTCCTAAAAACTTTTGATGATGGGTATTACACAGCCTCCCTTGGAAGCGTGATAGAAATGTAGCTGTGTTAGTCTGGTGTAGCTACATAATCCTGTCCCTTGGAAGACTATTCCAGATCTTAACTCTCTTCAGAGTTAGAAAGTTTAAGCACCTGGCATTGGCCACTGTTGAAAGACAGTATATTGGGCTAGTTGGACCTTTGGCCTGACCCAGTGTCGTCGTTCTTACATTCTTAATTACTTCTTGTTCTACCTTCAGTGGAAACAAAGAACAATTGATCCCATATTGAAGACTTTTCAGGTTCCCCCACAGTCTTCTTTTCTCAAGACTCAGGTTTATTTTTAACTTTTCCTCATAGGTCAGGTTTTCTAAACCTTATGTCAAAGTTGTCTTCTTTAAATCTCTAAGGGTATGTCTACACTACCCTCCTATTTCGAAGTAGGAGGGTAATGTAGGCATACTGCACTTGCAAATGAAGCCCGGGATTTGAATTTCCCGGGCTTCATTTGCATAAGCCGGGCGCCGCCATTTTTGAATCCCGGCTGGTTCAAACCCTGTGCCGCACGGCTACACGCGGCACGAACTAGGTAGTTCGAACTAGGAAGCCTAGTTCGAACTACCGTTACTCCTCATGGTAGGAGTAGTAACGGTAGTTCGAACTAGGAAGCCTAGTTCGAACTACCTAGTTCGTGCCGCGTGTAGCCGCACGGCACAGGGTTCGAACCAGCCGGGATTTAAAAATGGCGGCGCCCGGCTTATGCAAATGAAGCCCGGGAAATTCAAATCCCGGGCTTCATTTGCAAGTGCGGTATGCCTACATTACCCCGCTAGTTTGAACTAGTGGGGTAGTATAGACATACCCTTGTATAATAAGGAAGAATAATTCCCTCCGGTACAGAAAGCACAGTAACAATGAACCTATGTGATCACAGATCCACCGTGCTGCTCTGATCTTTAACAACTCATGGTTACAGCAAGCACTTCTGAAGGCAAGGGCTCATCAGCCATTGCACACAGGATGTTAGCCTGAATAATATGCCCCCAGTTAGAAGAGCTGTATGTTCCCTGAGCTCATGGTCCTCTTCCTCTCTCAGTAACATGAGCACTTTGGAGGCGGGAGGGTGGGGGAGGCATCATTGTGATTTATTCAGTGGGTTTGCAATGAGAGTGATGTGATGACCCTGCACATTCATCAGCTGCTCTTTCAGGCTGGTCTGTGTGAGATTTACACCCCCCCCCCCCCCGCTCCAGCTGCTTCGGGATATGTGGCACGTAGGCACATACGTCCTTGCGCACACACGTTTGCAAAACTGTACTTGTATAAACTTTGTCAGGAAGTCATCCAGCCAACGTTTCCAGAGAGCTGTTTTTAACTCTTCACTGATCAGTATCTGGTGTCCTGGGTATTCTCACAGCTGGTGGGCAATCACTCTTCCTCTCCCATGTGGTTTATTGAGAACAATTACTATCCTTCATGCAGGCTTTTTAGATCAATAGTAAGAGGCAGTCTACTAGTACCTGGAAAGAACTTGAACATCTGACATGTGGCTTTACAATAAAACACTGCCTTTGCTTTACAGGAAGATGGTACACCAAATGTAACTGCCTGCATGCAACATGGGGGAGGCTTCCTGAGACTGGCTATAATGAGCAGCATTAGTGAGTCAAGAATGTCTATGGGTGTATTGTGGAGTGGTTTTTTAACTTCTAAATTCTTAACAGAAACATGAGTAGGGAGGGACGTTCTCATAGCCTTTAAATGTTTACCCTGGTCAGGAAAAACCACTTCCTAAGGGACTACATTTTCAGCAAAGACATGGCTCATTCTGAAAAAAGGCAAGATCACACACCCACACATGAACACAAACATCACATTGGGACGAGAAAAGAAAACTTACTTAGCTTGTTTACTTGTGTCAAAAAGGTGCTGTTCTTTCTGTGAACATGTGTGAGTGACAATTAGATTAAATGATTATAAAAGTATTTGTACAGTGTCCTTTCGCCCACTATTACTTCTGGGACAGCTTACCAGATTTGAATGGCTCCAAGAATTTAGAGCCCATGCCAAAGGATGGAGTGAGTGGGAAATTTTTATCCTCTGTAAACAGGTGCAGAAAGTGGATGTTAGACCCAGCATTGGCATTTGGTTTCCATTGCAGGCCAAATTCTGCTCCTACTTCTATCAGTGTAAATCTAGAATATCTGTTAGGCCAGTGGAATGACTCTGGATTTATACTATGGTAACAGAGATGGGAATTTGACTGTATATTTTTACATGACATTAAATCTCCCTTAGGGGGCATTTATACTATGTTCATCATCATACCTAAGCACCTGCTGACCAATACCTTATTTGGTTGTACACATTAATCTTCTATAATTATATAAAAAATAGTAACATGTAAGTAAATGAAATATGTGAGCTTGATTTCTTTCTGTCACATGCACCAGTGTAAATTAGGAGTTGCTCCATTGAAGTCAATTGCATTCCACTGGTATGCTTCCCTATTAGAGGTGTTTCAGACATGTGATCTAAGTGGAAGGGTGAACGTGAAAGAAGGGATGTCTCACTCAGAGAGCTTCAGAAGGAAAGGGAGTTAAATGTCATAAATTCCGGAAAAGCTAGGGATGTCTTTTATGGCAGGCAAATCCACTCTAGCTTCTCTTCTCTAACAGCTGTCCATGTGCCATAAACAGCAAAGAAACCTGTTTCTAACTCCTACTGAAATTCATGAGATTCAAACCATAACTGTTGACTGCTTCTAGTCAAGTGCATTAATAGAGTTTCCTAGTTTACCATCTCTCCTACAGCCTTAGGGATCAGGAGTGATTTTTCAATCAAGTTTTCATATTGGGAGATGAAGATATTTTGTTGAGATCTGTGGAACATTCAAGCTTTCAACCACAGGACACTCAGGATATGTCTACACTGCAACACTATTTCAAAATAAGTAGCGTTCTTCCGAAATAACTTAGTCCATGTCTACACAGCAGGCGGTTATTTCAAAATAGTGTCAACATCCTGTCAAGCTGGAGGACTTCTTACTCTGACTCCTGATAGAAAGCCCCCCCCATCCCCCTTCTGTTCTGAAATTTGATTTGTCCTTTTCATATGTGTTCATTTTTTTAATTGTATCCTTTGGTATATATCGTTGTGACAATTTTCTTCCGCTATTTGATCTGAGGAAGTGGGTCTGGCCCACGAAAGCTCATCACCTAATAAACCCTCTTGTTAGTCTTTAAAGTGCTACATAGTCCTGTTTTTTGTTACTCTGACTCCTATAACCCTCATTGTACGAGGAATAAGGGAAGTCGGAGGAAGAGTGCTTTATTTTGAAATAAAAGCTGTGTAGACTCTCCCTATTTCGAAATAAGCTATGCAATTGATGTAGCTAAATTTGCATAGCTTATTTCGAGTTAAGCCCTGCTGTATAGACACATCCTTAGTGTGTGTCATTGTTTATATATTAGCTTCAGTTCTTTAGTTTTTCTTAATTTGCCTTTTCGCTGGTATGTCTTGTCAGTGTTACCTACAAATATTGGTATCACTTCCTCTCCTGAGCTAGACACTATTGGATTCACTTTCTGCACAAAAACGTAGGCTTATAACCAATGTGACAGTACATTGCTCTGCTGAGATGGGGGGTGGACTTGAGACGGAAGCAACTGTTATGAAGAGGCTGTAAACCAGATATTAATGATAAGATTCTCTGCTTCTCTCTGCAAAGGAAAAATCTCCTGGGACTAGGTCAGTGTGTCTGGAATGTCTATTCAGTTCTGTTCTGTTCTAGTCTAATGTAGTCTACGCAGGTTCTTACATTGTCTTCATTACCATAGCCTCTGAGCACCTTCCAGATGTGCACAAGGCAATGTGACTAGCATTTGCAGATGTGATTCTCTTTCCTTTTCCCTACTCATGGTGGCAGAGGACTAACTGCATAAGGAAGTGGAAGACTGAAAATATTCCAACTCCACACCTGTTATAGGGGGTGCGGTTGCTTCTTCCCCATCGTATCACCATATCAATAGGCAAATGATGCTCCTTTTGTTAGAGCTGCAATTTTCAATAACAGCCAGAGTCTCATCTTCAGGGAACCTCTGTCTTGTAGCAAATGCTGGCTCTACTGAGGGCACCATGAAGGCATCCCAATATAGAATGTGTCGTTTCACTGGAAAAGAGATAGGCATCAAGGCTGGTGGGCAGGAGAGGGGACACAATTGTTAATTGACTAGGGCTGAGCTTTTACTCACCATGACCTTCATCTTTCTCCTATGGGCCTGATCCTGGGCACTCCTGAATGCTCTCATAATAAAAGTGAGCTGATCCAAAGTTCATTGCAGTCAGTAGCAAGACATTCATGGGCTGTGGTGGACTTTGGATTAGGCCCATGTAGCTCTTTTCACCTGTGGAGCTCAAGATATTTTACCCAGAAGGTCAGTGCCCAGAGCTGTTCCTTAAGCACGGTGAATCGGGGTGAGGCTCCAGGCCCCTGCTTTGGGTGGGGGGGGGCCCTGTGCGCTGGTGCAATTGGCCAGCATGTTTGGTCCTGGAAGACCAATCCATCACTTCTGCAGGGCTGACATCTTGTTGACAGTCAGTGGAGATAGCACCTGGCTTTGCCGCCTGCGTTTTGATGCAGCGATGCCCTGCACCGCTGTGATGCAATGGCCAGCAATAGACCTGCGATAGGCATTGGCAACTGCCACCACCAGCAATGGTCTGGGACCAGGCTGAATCCATCCCGCTGGCACAGCCACCGATACAGAGCTGATTTTCCCCATCCCCTAAGCCAGCAAGGACAGATTTGTCCTAAGCCCCACACCTCCCTAGGGATGGCCCTGTCTGCACCAGTCTATTTTTAAAGGTGGGGAAACTGAGGCACAAACCAGTGACATGGTTTGCTCAGCAAGCCAAGGGCAGAGTTGGGGTAGAGCTCAGTCTCTTGAATTCCAGTCCAGTGCCTTATATATTGTGAGCTTCTGCCTCTCCCATTGGTCTCAGTGAGGTTTAGGTGAAGTTCAGCACAAAAAATAACTACTTCAGCCCTGCTTTAGATGTAAGCCTAATACATTTCTGTCCAATTTCTGCCATGAATTTTGCATCAAAGAATTCAAATTAATACCAAGGACAACAAAATAGAATTAAAAGAACTGTATCCTCCTAAGGTGGTAAGTCAATGTGGGTACATCAAATAACCTTGCATGCTGACAGGAGAAACAATATCCTCATAGGTGCATTTTCATGTATATGTGCCATATCCTTTAGGGATTAAATGTACAGTACTTAGGCTTAGGAAAAGAAAGGGCATATAGTGCTGTAATTTTGACCTTTGAGTAACCTGTTCAGGAGCAACAAAGATTCCATTTAACCACATGTGGTGCAAACAGCAAAGGACACGTAAGGGACAGAATTAGAAAGGAATCTGATTGTTATCTTAGCCCCAAAGATAAATGCCACTTTAGCCACAGTAAATCTAAACTGTTGACAGAAGCCAATTCATACATGAACTGGGAGATCTAAGTGCTCCTCCGCTTCTGGTTGGGATAAGGTGCCATCTAAAATGTGTTATTTGTTTTTTGATTTTCCTGCCTCTCTTGCATTTAACTCCCACTCTTCACCAATAAGTATGCTCATGCTGGAAGCATTAAAAACAGACAGAAGCAAGTTCTCTTCACTAACACATCTCCACATCAAAGGCTTTACTGGAATCTATTGATTCTGTCAGACTCACATAAACCCTGTGATGGTTTTAGTAAGAAGTCACGCTCTTTACTGTTGACTTTTTTTTAAATGTTCCACTATGTGCAAATATTCACCTTACAAAAAATTCAATAAATTGCCTAAAGCTTTTCAGAGCTCTCCCTCAGGGCCAGTGAATACTCAAACACACATGTATTGAAAAAGAGCATTGACCTCACTCATATGGCATTACAAAAAAAAAAGGGGGGGAAGGCATTTAGATTTTAAGGCTTGCTTTCACTGTTGTTTTGAGAATAGCATGTAGCAGTTCTTATCTGACCTACTGTTTACTTCGTGGTGGTTTTTTAAAAAAAAATTTATGAATGCACTCTATAACAGTGAATGAGTTTAGAATTCAGCCAAGTGAAATGTGTTCAGAAAGCCCAGAAACTAGATTCTGTACAAGAATAATGAATCTTAATATTGAACTTCTGGGAAGTTTTGAGTCAGATTCATCTTTATTTTAAACATGACAAGTACGTCTCATTCCTTGTCTCATTAGAAACTCAACTGTTGACTAAATATGGACCTGCTTTTAGTTTTTCATTACAGACACTAGAGTTTTCTACTTGGGACATAGTTTCAACACAAAACTGGGTGAAACATAAAAGTTACTGCAGAGATTTACTTTGAAATATAAGGAATATTTGATCTTGAGACTCAAAACAAAAGGTAGAGGGGGTTGGGAACCTACAGCCCTTGCAAACCAAACCTGGTATGATGAGGGACTCCAGCTAAGGTTCTAATAACCCAGCTCTATTCTGGATGTTGTAAAATGGGTAGGAATCTCTGACTTGATCTTATTTGTGCATTGAAAAGCTTCATAAAGGCTGTACAAATGAAACTTTACACAAAGAATGTTAGTGAAAGTAGTAGACTAATACACTGGCTTGACTCACATATAGTGTACAGGCAGTCCCCGAGTTACGCGGATCCGACTTATGTCGGATCCGCAGTTACGAATGGGGCACTTCCTCTCCCTGGTCTCGAGCAGACCAGGGAGAGGAAGCAAAGCGGCGGCGGAACGCGCGGCCAGCTGACAGCCCAGACGCGTCTGGGCTGTCAGCTGGCCGTGCGCTCCGCTCTGCTCCCCCCCCCCCTCTGCAGACCAGGGGGAGGGGGAGCAGAGCGGAGCAGAGCAGAGCGGCGGAACGCGCAGCCAGCTGACAGCCCAGACGTGTCTGGGCTGTCAGCTGGCCGCGCGTTCCGCCGCTCTGCTCTGCTCCGCTCTGCTCTGCTCCGCTCCGCTCCGCTCCGCTCCGCTCCGCTCTGCTCTGCTCCCCCTCCCCCTGGTCTGCAGACCAGGGGGAGGGGGAGCAGAGCGGAGCACGCGGCCAGCTGACAGCCCAGACGCGTCTGGGCTGTCAGCTGGCCGCGCGTTCCGCCGCTCTGCTCTACTCTGCTCCCCTTCCCCCTGGTCTGCAGACCTGGGGGACGGGGAGCAGAGCAGAGCAAAGCCGCGGAGCCCGAGGGCAGCAGGATAGCCACGGCGCATCTGGGCTGTCCCGCTGCCCCCGTGCTCCGCGGCTTTGCTCCGGACGCCTGTGGTACAGCAGCTGGGGCGGTGCCGGTTGGTCCCGTAGCGCCGCTCTGGGTGCCACTGGACCAACCCAGCAGCACCCCAGCTGCTCTGCCCCAGGTGTCCCCTAGTCAGCAGCTGCTGAAAATGACCAGTGGCTGACTACAGGAAGCCCCTGCCCCGGGCTTCCTGGAATCAGCCGCTGATCAGTTTCAGCAGCAGCTGACTTGGGGATGCCTGGGGTTCTTAAGTTGAATCTGTATGTAAGTCAGAACTGGCGTCCAGATTCAGCCACTGTTGAAACTGATCAGTTTCAGCAGCGGCTGAATCTGGACGCCAGTTCCGACTTACATACAGATTCAACTTAAGAACAAACCTACAGTCCCTATCTTGTACGTAACCCGGGGACTGCCTGTATAAGAAAACCATGGGCACAATACCAAAGCATCCTTTTCTCCAAGAACATCTTACTTGGTGACTTCCTGGACCCTACTAACTTTCCTGAGTGCAAAATTGCCCTCTTACGTCTAAACTGCAGTCTTTTGCCAGCAGAGAGTATGCTAATGAACCGCTCATTAGCATTTGTTGTGATGGCATTTGCATATCTCTGCCAATGCTTTTTGTGCAAGAGGTTTTTGCGTAAAAACAAGCAGTTTAAACAGGTCCGTTTTGCGCAAAAAACCCTTTTGTGCGAGATCCCTTATGCCTCAAAAAAGGAGGTATACAGGATCTTGTGCAAAAAGGGGTTTTTGTGCAAAACAGACCCATCTACACTGCTTGTTTATGCGCAAAAACCTCTTGCGCAATAAGCATCAGCAGAGATATGCAAATGACAGTGCGACAAATGCTAACGAGTGCTTCATTAGCATGCTGTCTGCTGGCAAAAGACTTCAGTGTAGACATAGCCTTATAGAATGTACCACTCTCCTCCTCTTTATGTCTTTTTGAGACTTCCCCTTTAAATTTAGGAACACCAAGTAGTTGCAGTCCTAAAGTGTCAATTTTGCTACGGGCTGCTGCTGGTTATATTCTTCTTTCTCCTACCTAGTATATTTCCTAATCCTACCCAGTTTTCCCTTTCTGATTGATGTGGAGAAATGGCATTTCCTCATATGTTTATATGAAAGTCTCTTTGTTTGAGAGCCTCTTTGCAAAGGCTTATAATGCACTCCAGTCCTGACCTACAGTACCTATTTCATGATTATCATTTTCTTGAGCAAAAACTGCCAATCATACCTAATTATATCAACCTGAAAAAAGTCCATTCCGGACTAGGCTGAGCCTGTTAAACCATAGCATGAGACTGAGTTAAAGGTGTGTTTTCCTTATGACTCCCATAGATAGGTCCTTATTTGCTCCTTTTAACTATCCAGTTTTTAGGTGCTTATATAGACTATCAGTTTGCCTATTTCATACCAGTTTGGTTTTCCCTTTGATATTTATATACCCACTGCCTTCTTTTGTCCTCTCCCCTCCCATTTTTTCCTCCCTGTGCTTTCCTTCTCCCTTATTTATTTTGGTTCTGGACATCCAACATTCCGCTCGTCTGAAGAAGTGGGTTGTGCCCACGAAAGCTCATGATACCATCTACGTGTTTTGTTAGTCTTTAAAGTGCTACCAGACTATTTGTTGTTTTTTAAGTTTATAAATAGGCTTGTTTGGCTGGGTGGAATACCAATGCAGAACAGGAACTTTCACGCACCCTTAAAAATGCTTGTTTCGCCATTTTATGAGGTACACTGTTAAGCAGGCAAAAAGTTAATGGGTTTCTGCTTTTTGTTTTCCCTTGCTATTTCCTTTAGCATTTGAGTGCTCCAGGTCTACAGTGACACAATAAAATGCCTCCCAGAATGCCCACACACCTTTTTTGGGAGAGGTTGGGAGTAATCTTTTGGGACTATAAAATCCAAAGGTGAAGCAAGTTGAACCTGTATCTTTATAAAGGGTTCTTTCTGTCATTCCTCCCAGTTAAACACGTCCATTCCCATTTCAGCCAGCAGTGCTGAGCAGACTTCTAGTCCTGATCCCCCTGGCTGCTTTGCAGATGCCATTTTTGAGCACGAGGCTGGGGAAGCTAGACCAATACTGAATCTGCAAACAAATCTGCCCTTTGGGTCTATTACTATTGTTTTTTAGATCAACAGCAAAACCCTATTCACTTCAATTACAGCAGAATTGGATCCTTCTGGCTGGATCCAAAGCCTGAGCTGTTCATTTTAGGCATTGGCAGTGCTCTCTTTCAGATCTTCATTTTAGGGATCCTCCCCAAATGCGTGAATTATCTGGTCCACTGACATGACGAAACTGCTGGGAAGTGGCTGAGATGTGACAAGCAGTGGTTTCACACTTGGGAAAGAAATTTTTCTGTTTACCAAAATGAAATGCTAAGCCTTCAGTGTTAATACAGCAGTCCCTAATGCTGACCTGGCTGTTTCCACTTCCCAGTGTCCTTTCTCTAGTACACAGCCCCTAGGCTAACAGACAATGTGGAGCATTCTTAACATTCCATGGGTATGGATGGTCCCATCTTCAAAATTGTCACACTCCGATATGTTTAATCCTTGTATTCAGTTAATGCGCTGAATGTAGATGCAATTATTTTTGATTGTTGTTTATTATTGTTTGATTTCCCTTGAAATGGAAGGTGCAGGCAGTGTCAGACTACTCAGAGAGTGAATTGGCTTCGCTCCAAGTTTTCCAAGTATTTATCTCAGTATCCTGTGTCGAATTCCATTTGCCACATTCTACAGCCATCCTTCTCCATAACTCTTAAAGTACATTATTACTCCGTTGCCCAACACCGCATACCAACAGGACTGGTTTTCATTTTCATGTGGCATTGGATCAGGGGTTTTCACAACAAAATTGCAGGTGGTCACCAACTCTTGCTGGTAGTCATTCCACAATTTTTTCTAAAATACTTAGTTAATTCTCTGAAAAACAAATAAATATGCATGTAGATACTAAGCACCAACTTGTCTCTATTCTTGTTTCTCATGGCCCTTCAGCAAAAGCCTGTCCTGGGGAAGGTGGGTTGGGGACTCACTGGCCACCTGCAGAGTCCTGGGTTCCCTATGCCCCCACCAGATGGGAACAGGGGAGCTGCAGCACCTCGGCAACTGAACATCACTGCTGTCTTCACTGGTGTGCTACTTGAGTGCGACACATGCTGGCTCCATGTGTCTCCAGAGGCTCTGCCTGGAGTCCCCCAGAAGGCTGTGCAGTGTAGGGCACTGATCTCTGATGAGGGCATTAGTGCAAACACCATGGCAGTGCATCTCTCTGTCTTTCGTGGCAGCTATTCAGGAACAATACCTGGGTGCTGCAGGGAGGGACACTGCTTTGTGGAAGGGTGGACTGAGGGTAAGGTTGGGGGTGATGATTTGAGCTGTTTGGGGGGAAACCTTTAAATTGTGCTCCCTACTATCAACATGTACAGTTTGGGGGGCATTGCTCCCCATGTCCTTCCCCCCCTCTCCACTGATGCTTTGGAGGCTGCTGCAGCTGCAAGAAAAATCCACTGGCAGCCATATTTGAAAAATGCTGCATTAGGGAATCTGGCTTCTGAACATAAGAACGGCCGTACTGGGTCAGACCAAAGGTCCATCCAGCCCTGTAGCCTGTCTGCCGACAGTGGCCAGCACCAGGTGCCCCAGAGAGGGTGGACCGAGGACAATGATCAAGCGATTTGTCTCCTGCCATCCCTCTCCAGCCTCTGACAAACAGAGGCCAGGGACACCATTTTATCCAATGCCTTATCCAAATGGAATGGAAACCCAAGGTTCTAATTTAGTCTCAGTTTTCAGGAGACTTGATGAGCGTCCTAAGTCATGGAGTTACAGAGACTTCAGCTGGTTCCTAAATGATGCTTCCTCTCTGGCAATATCTTTATAATGCCAATAGTGGCATCACATAATTATGCCTCTTTCCCAGAGGCAGTTGCAGACTCTCCCCTAAAGCAATGGGGCTAGGAAATCCCATCAGAACAAAGATCACCCCTTCCCCCCCTCCCCCATACAGTGGCAATCAGAGAAAGAGGAAATAACTTTCCAGACTGATTGGGAATGGCCACTTCATAAACAGTACTAAGGGTGGGGTTCTCCCACCAATGGCAATAAATAACACCTCTCCAGTAATTGGGGTGGCATCCCATTCACCAGCTGAAGAATAACTTACTTTGTTTCTAGGATTTTTTTTTTAATGGGACAGTCTCTTTCTTGTCCCTTCAACAAGGGGTTACAGTCCAGGCCTAGGGTTCAGTAACACCTACAGCATGGATTCCCAAACTGGGGGGCATTCCCCCCTGGGGGGGCATAAAGAAATTCCGGGGGGGGGGGAGTGGCATGAGGTGACCCAACAAGTTTTGCTGCTAATTGGGGAGGGGGCATGAGGGATTTCCAAAAATCAAAAGGAGGGGGGACATGATCCAAAAAGTTTGGGAACCACTGACCTACAGGGTATGTGGCCATTGAAGTGTGTGATAGGCTGAGCTGGTCTCTTGAAAAGCTTTTGGGATCAGTCTCATCTGATTCCCGTTTACTTCCCCTGAGCAGGCTACTAAGCAGGCCTGCAGGGAGTTAACAGGGCCACCTGTGCTCAGTATGAGACGAGACCTTCAGAAAACAGGAAGTGTGAGGAAGTTCTTTAGTAACAAGAGCATGAGCTAGGAGTTGGGGGAGCTTCCAGGGAATCAGGACTTTCATGCAGGGGGAGAATTGGGAAAGAGGAGTGAGGGGGTTCTCCTGAGGAGACAGTCTGCAGGGTAAATGCTCCAGGAAACCATTAAAAAGGCTGGGTTAAATGAAGGAGATGTGCTACTGCCTAGTTTTGAGTCTCTGAGCTAGACTCTGGAGTGGAGGGAGGGAGGGAGAGGGCTTTCCTACATTGTAGCTGTGCCCCCAGGAAGTGACACCTTGTCATGCCAAGGGGGAAAAGAACTGACTGAATCTGAGCCTGGGGCAAGGACTTGGAAGGGGGTAGCTAAAGGGAAGAACCCTGTGTTTACAAAGTGGAAAGCCTAGCATGCTTGGGAAAAGCTGATGTGTGGAAGTGGGTGGACTCTTCTAGAGCATTAAACCTCCAGCATCTCTTTCCCAAAAAAGGAACCCATGATACCTCAGTTGGAAGAGAAGAAAACTGAGGCTGCAGCTGTTTCTCTGCTCTCAGAAGGGGTATGCTGCTGTTACAGGGCGGAGAGGAATAGAGTGGTTCAGAATTGTGGTGCACAGTGACTCACTTGAATGAGCTCTCTTTCCCATGAACTGCTCTGTGTAGTTGAGCTCCTCCCCCACCTCTGAATCTAACTTTGGCTGTGGCTGAAGCAGCCTTCCCAACCCCACCCATCCAAGCTGTTTCTTCTGTGGTCACAAATTCATCACTGCTTCAGCTCAAACATGTTGGATGTGGTCCATTTGCATTATCCCTTTGTGTAGGCTGTACCTAAGACCCTTTTGGGACTTCCGGGGGCTGCTTCAAAGTCCACAGATGGTTTGAATTGCCTTAGAGACTTGAGAAAGGTGCAGCTGCATGTTAGAAAAAGCTGCCTTGTGAAGTGGAGGCTTTCTGTGAAAGCCTGAAGCAGCTGGCATCAATTAAAATCTCGGGGCTGATGGCTTGGTGGGGAGGGCTATGTTCAGATGTCAATTCAAAGATGTAAAAACAGCTTGGATAAAGCAACCCAGGATAAAGCAACCTTGCAAGAGGTGTGTTTTACTATTAATAATGGGGTGTCCATTTGAGACCTGTTGAGACACTGTACCTGATGCAAGATGTAAATGTCACTGAAAAGTGGGTGAGAATGGCGCTCCATTCTGAAGGAACCATCTAGCTCTGTCCCACATGCAACACGTATATGGGGCGGGGGAAGTGTCTGCACGGCTCTGTCGTGTTGTGCGCTATGTGGTATTGTGATGTTCTCTATATTTACAAGGCTCCATTTGAGCTGCAGGTGCTTTACATCCTGTGTGTATACAGAACCCCTGCAATGCAGGCAGCTGCCATTCACGTGGTGGCAGAGGGTGTCTGAAATGATGGCCAAGAAAATTGGAACACCGGAAAGAGTAGGCTCCCGGCTTAGCAAGAAAAACCCAAGTTTTAAAAATCTTTCTGCCCAACTCTACTGTATGGGATTTGCTTTATTTACAAGGGGAGGAATGAAGGGGAATATTGTCAGCAATTGGCAGGACTTGCACTTTTGGTTCCAGGCAATCAAGGTATTTCAAAGCTCCTGTTTAGGCCATGGTGTTGTACACTGTGAGATATTGCAGGATACTCTGGCATCAGAGCAGCCAATGGAGCTTGCTCCCTGGCTCTGGGAAACAGAAGCTCACCACAGGGATGTTCTTGAGCAAAAAGGAAGTTTTTCAAACAGGTGCACACATGCACTTTCTGGTAGATTCAGGGTTTGGCACTGGTGTTGGCATTAAAGTGGAGTAATAGTTAAGGACAACTACACGTGTATTTATTTTTCCTCCATGTTCCAACAAGGACACTCCTTCTTAGCCTTCCAGCTCCCCAGCTCTTACCTTTCCTAGGTGGAAACCCACATCTTGCTCCCTTCAGCCTGGGATACTTCCACATTGGAAAAGCGGCAAGGAGTCCTGTGGCATCTTATAGACTAACTGAAGTGTAGGAGCATAAGCTTTCGTGGGCAAAGACCCACTTCGTCAGATGCATGTAGTGGAAATTTCCAGAGGCAGGTATAAATATGCAGGCCAGGATCAGGCTGGAGATGATGAGGTGGATCCAATCAAGGAGGATGAGGCCCACTTCTAGCAGCTGATCTGGAGATGTGAATTCCAAGAGAGCAGAAGCTGCTTTTGTAGTTAGCGAGCCATTCACAGTCTTTGTTTAATCCAGAGTTGATTGTGTCAAACTTGAAGATGAACTGTAGCTCAGCAGTTTCTCTTTGAAGTCTGGTCCTGAAGTTTTTTTGCTGCAGGATGGCTACCTTTAGATCTGCAATTGTGTGTCCAGGAAGATTGAAGTGTTCTGGCCTGCATATTTATACCTGCCTCTGGAAATTTCCACTACATGCATCTGGCGAAGTGGGTCTTTGCCCACGAAAGCTTATGCTCCAACACTTCAGTTAGTCTATAAGGTGCCACAGGACTCCTCGCCGCTTTTGCAGATTCAGACTAACACGGCTACCCCTCTGATACTTTCCACATTGGAGTTCTCTACTTTTGCTGTTGTTCCTAGCAGAGACAGGCCTCCTAAGCAGGCCTGTTTGTTTCCATCTTTAGAGATGGTTAACAGTGTGACTGCCTGCCCACAATTATAGTTAACACACATTTTTATGAAAGCCTGTTTTATTCTTAAAATGAAAGCACTGCACACAAAACCTATTAAAAACAAAACGGCCTACATGCACACTATTAAGCTTATCAGACATCACTCCAACTCTAATATTGGCTCCAGCTGGAGCAGTCCTTTCAAACCCCACCCAATGGGTTTTGTTTGAGGTCACAAATTCATCACAACTTCAGCTCAGAATAAGCACTCTCATGGGTGTGTCTAGACTGGCAAGATTTTGCACAAAAGCAGCCGCTTTTGCACAAAAACTTGCCAGCTATCTACACTGGCCCCTTGAATTTGCGCAAGATCACTGACTTTGTAATGTACAAAATCAGTGATTCATGCACAAATACTTTCACACTCCTGCTCGGGAAAAAGCCCTCTTGCGCAAGAATACTTGTGCAAGAGGGCCAGTGTAGACAGGGAAGAACTGTTTTGCACAAAAAAGCCCCATGGCTAAAATGGTGATCGGGGCTTTCTTGCGCAAAATCGCGTCTAGACTGACCACGGATGCTTTTGCGCAAAAGCAAATCTTTTTTGCGCAAAATCATGCCAGTCTAGACGCAGCCATGATGTGTTTGATCCCCTTTTATTACAATTCAGGGGTATTTGATCAGGTGGTTTGAGGTAATTAGTAGATGATGGGTTTTCCTTTCCAGGGGGTAACTTCAAAAAGGTGGATGTGAAGTAGGTCACTTGAATGGATGTTACTCCCAGGTACTTTGCATGTATTGTTCCGAAAAGCCCTTTGAAGTTCCTAACACTTTCCAGGGATTGCCGTAGTTAGGCTTCTATAGAAGTTTCATAAAGTGGGTGAATGTCTTTTATTGGGACAACTTCTGTTGGTGGAAGGTTCAAGCTACAAAAAGCTCCTCTGTAAGACTTACATGCGTACAATTCCACAATAGCATTAGACATACACAATTAAATTTTAATTCAGTGGACCCATTCCTCAAAGGTATTAGACCTAATTCAATAAAGTTTAATGCAATTCAGTTAAGTTGTCAGATGAGAGGGCATTACATATGGGACTGAAATTGGGCACTGAGCTCTTCAATTAACTTGTATGAGCCAGATGAAAAACTCTCACATGGGGGACAGGACATGACATCATTAGAAAACAAGGACAATGGCTTTCTGAAAAGGCTATTCCATATAACAAGAGACCAAGGCCAGTGGCCAGGTAAAAGAAAATAGTTGAGAAAAGAAATAAAAGCTCCTATAAAGAGGAACTGGGGAGAAACTGGCATCTGTAGGGAAAGAGGAACTGCAGAGGAGGGAATGAGAAAGGATTGGAAAGCAGAAGTGGCAGGGTACAATCAGCAGGTGGCATATGTTGTTTCAGTAAAAACAAACGCATTGCTGTTTCCCTGTTGTTTCTCTTCTCAGGTAGTCACTGCTGCTTTCTGTAAAAGTTGGGACTGCTGCCTTCTCTCCCTACTTCCAGTGACAATGGCAATCAAGAGACCAAGCAGCACATGAATTTTCTGTTTCTCTCCTGCCCTTTAGAATGATAGAAATGTAGGGCTGGGAGGGATCTCAAAGTCATTGAGGCCAGTTCCCTACTCTGAGGGAGCACCTGGTAAACCTCATGCCAATCCCAGAGGGTATCAGATAAGCCTGTTGTCAGACGTCAGCAGGGACAGGGATCAGCCTGAGGACACAGGTGCAATACTGGAAGCCGTTGCATTTACAAATATTACCAGGCAAAGGCGGAGATTAAAATACCAGGAACTCCGGGCGTCAAAGAGAGGCAAACATAGCTATGACAGTATCTACCCGAGTAAAAATTGCTGCCAGTATATAACTGCCAGTAACATCAGGGCGTTCATTTTACTAGACTTCGGCTTCATGTGACTTTTCCCCAATGTTAATAGCTTTGGAAAACAGGTTGATTTGCATTTAACTGTGAGGGTGGTGTGGTGTACACGAGCTACCTGGTTTGGACAGTTATTCTGGCACAAGATCAACTCCCTACTTAGTTTGAGTCCTGCTCTGATTCATGAATCTACCTGGTGCTTCACCCAGTTTGTCATATCAAGATAGGCTGACGGAGTCACTGGAGCAGGCTCCGAGCACCAATACTTGAATTGGACACAGCAGGTGGTGCCAAAATACCATGTAGGAGTCTGATGCTGGGTTGGTAATAGGGAGTATATAACGTTGGACCTGTTCCTTGAGGGAACAGAGCAAGCCTATTGATTGCCCCTCTGGGCAACAGAGGACTTGGCTAGCCCTAAAGATTCTACTGTGATCATCCCGCACCTCCAGGGTACATATGCCATTTGTGCTTATGCTGGTGTTTGTGCTTATGCTGGGAACTGAAGCTGAATGCGAGCGCCACAAACAAAGCATTTTTTTTTCAAATATGGAATGTGAAAGGCCATGGCATGGGGGAAATATTTCTTAGAGGACTGAAAACTTAGCAGAATTCTGCGAGGGCTTGGTCCTCCACTCCTTACCTACCTGAAACTTCCTCAGAAGCTAGGATATTCTTGAGGAAAAGTATATTATGGGGGACCTGAAAAACAGTTCAGGGAACTGGGAAGGGCATTCTTCCACCCACTTGTGTTCCTCTTTATTTCTGGGGGAATTCTGTGTCTCTGGGCAATACAGAATTTTTCAGAAATTAACACTGTGTATAGGGAATGTCTCCTCCTCCTTCCCCCAGAAATGGGTAGCAGAGTAGCTGGCCACCCCTAGGGGACACTGGGCTCAGCAAAGCCCAACTTGCACATAGAAGACACTGTTAGGGGCAGAGAGGGAACAAGAGGGTCCCAGCATGCCCTGAGGGAAGGAGAGGGCAACACAGAGGAAACTTAGTGCAAGCCTGGGACCAAGCATTGGGCCATTTCTCCTGCTGGATCCCTGGGTTCTGGAGGTGGGCAGAGGGATGGGTGTCTGGGCAAGGGTGGGCCCCACAACTGGACTCAGGGCAGGAGGGTGATCAGGTGTCCGGTTTTGGACTGGAAAACCCAGTCAAAAAGGGATCCTGGCAGCTCTGGTCAGTGACTGTTGTGTGTCTGGTTGGCGGCACCACTGTGCTGTACAGCAGGGCTGGCAGGCTCCCTGCTAGCTGCCACATCATGTGGCTCCTAGGTCCGGAAACAGCCAGCATGTCCAGTTCCTAGCCTTAGAAATGTCCAAAGGGGTCCATGTGCTGCCCCACTCTCCACCAGCAAGCACAGCTGCCTTTGGGTGTGTCAGGGCAGGAGAGAAACGAGCACAACTTGCAAGTGCTCAGTGGGTGGTGGCTGTTAAGGGGTCGTGTGGT